>NW_027256881.1:98041315-98703815 GCF_029215685.1 Pituophis catenifer annectens
ACACTTTAATTGTTTGTATTATAGTATGTACTATACTATGTAGACTATAAGCCTACATAGAATATAGATGCATATACATAAATATAGTATACAAAATAAATGTATACCCACTGTTTTTATGTTTATCTGGGAATATATGTGTGTCAGTGGTAGGATTCAAATTTTTTTACTACCAGTTCTATGGGTGTGACATGGCTTGGTGGGCATGCCTTGTTGGATGTGGCAGGGGAAGGATACTGTAAAATCTCCATTCCCTCCCCACTCCAGGGGAAGGTTTCTACAAAATCCCCATTTCCTCCCAATCAGCTGGGACTCGGGAGGCAGAAAATAGATGGGGGTGGGGCCAGTCAGAGGTGGTATTTACCAGTTCTCCGAACTACTCAAAATTTCCGCTACTAGTTTTCCAGAACTGGTCAGAACCTGCTGAATACCACCTCTGGTGTCTGTATGTACCATATACGCCTGAAGAAAAAGAAAAGTTCGAATCCCCTCCCCCTCAATTTTCTTATTTCTTGTTTCTTTCCATCATTTTTCAGCTTCTCGTTCAGTTTTCAGCAGCTTTTCAACAAGAGTCTGCAGGCCTAAGATCAATACATTCATCGAAATATTTATCATCTCAAATGGTCTTCCCGAATACTTTACTCATCATTGTTTTGACGCATGTCAGAATTTTGCTGATCAGTTATTTTCTTGTTGCTTTCCTAGCAGGTGACAGAGACATTATCAGATACACAATGCATTAAGTTGTGTGGCTTGCTGGTCAGGTCTGCATCCAGTCCTCAAAAGCTCAGAGAGGCAGAATTCAGAAAACAGAAAATAATGGCCATTCAGCAGTTGCAACAATGAAGATGTTGGCAATATGTGATCCGCATCTTGCTTGTGAAATAGAATTATATCTAAAAAATCAATCAGCTTTTGGCACTGACTAACAATAGGTATGTATGTATGTATCAGTGGTGGGTTCCAACCGGTGTTACTACTGGTTCTTTTCGTGCACATGCTTTGCGTGAAACTTCACTCGCACATGCGCCAAACTTGTGCTTCACACAAGTGCATCAGGTTTCTAGCCAGCTGAGGTGTGGCAATCCACTCTGCCGTGCCTATCAACTGGCCTAAAAACCAAGAAGTAAAGGTAGGAATGAAGCGGGGCTGGGCGGGAGGGCCCAGCTCCCAGTCACAGAGAACCGGTTCGGTGACGTCACATCGTCACCACTATCGGCTCGGCCGAACCGGGAGCAACCCACCACTGGTATGTATTGTATGTATCTATACAGTATATTCTCTTTCAATCTGGATGTCACGAGGTACAAAACATATGTGTGAATGCACTAATTGATATAAAAATCAATGTGGAACTGAACATTTCTCCATTCCATTTTCATAGGTGATACCCACAGATCTGTGGAGAAATTAAGCATAGAAAAATCTCAGAACATTGCATAGATGGCAATTACCTCTTGTTAAATGAGATAGTTGAATAATTTCACCCTTTCATCCCTCAAGCTAGAAGATGGCAAACAAATCCCAAAGACATTTAGGAACAATTAAAAAACAGTGCTACTTCTTCAGCCAAGTTTTGAACAAAAATAACAAATTACAGGTGAGAAGTTTATGAATTCCTGTATTTTTGGTGTTTTTTGTTGGTGCACTGAAAGAGAGTGACTACAAATGTTTTCTATATATACATATAGTTAAAACAGGTCTCATGGTGGCTAGTGAAACTGGATTAATTTGGGGACAATTTTTCACTTAGAAGATAAGAACATTGTAGTCCAGTTATTAGTTTTAATATAATTCCTACAGCTGTGCTTTATGGATTTTGCTAGGCACACAGTATTAAGCTATGATCATTAAATGATCATTTAAATGGTAACAAGTGGAACAAATAAACAGGGAATGTACAGTTCATTATTTCCCTTTGCAAATTCTGTAACTGGTGAAAAATTCACTTTAATGTATTCTTTCCTTTTAACAACATGACAAAAAATTTAAAATCTCATTCATATCCCATGGTTAATGTAAAGACAAATTTATTTTCTTTACTTTAACTATCTAAACAGAAATTTGTGCACTAGAGACATTTCCAAATGACATTTCCAAACAACATCATTATTCATTTTGGTGATTTCTACATTATTTGTGAAAATACTCTAGCCTGCAAAAACAACCCTGATTGAAAAGCCAAGTAAAGCTATGTTTAGATTCCAGAAGTCTCATCGATCAAATCTGGTTTGTTTTAAGGTTCTGATACTATTCCTCTAGCTTATACTTCTGGGCTTTTTTTCTTCTGACAGCCAGCAGACCCTTTGCTGCCCATTGGAAGACTCTGGTCTACCCCAACATGTGGGAGGGGGCATTGCATATGTATATGCAAGTCTTGGTGTATTCAGGTCTTTTCCCGTGTAAGATTGAGAGTATCTTGGCGTCGTTTCACCAAGCGGGTTGGTTGGCTGTGTAACAACACAGCCGACCAACCCACTTACAACAACAAAGCCAGCACTCCACACCTCCCCACCAGACGGCATCTCCGATCACACTTTGCTCGCACATGCACGAAGCCGAAGACACCAGCCTGAAGATGATGAGTGGGACCTCGTCGAAACGTCGCCAAGATACTCTCAATCTTACACGGGAAAAGACCTGAATGCACCAAGACTTGCATACCTGTACCCGTGAATATATATATATATATATATATATATATATATATATATATATGTATATGTATATGTATATGTATATGTATATGTATATGTATATGTATATGTATATGTATATGTATATGTATATGTATATGTATATGTATATATGTATATATGTATATATGTATATATGTATATATGTATATATGTATATATGTATATATGTATATGTATATGTATATGTATATGTATATGTATATGTATATGTATATCTCTATCTCTATCTCTATCTCTATCTCTATCTCTATCTCTATCTCTATCTCTATCTCTCTATCTCTCTCTCTATCTATCTATCTATCTATCTATCTATCTATCTATCTATCTATCTAATTCTCTTTTCGTAGGTCTTTATGTGTATTTTTCTCTCAGCCAGGTTTTTCCTACGTAAATCAAGATCTTTATACAGCCATAGTTCAGTGAAATCTCACAACAGACAGCAAAATGCTGGTTTGATGTCTGATAAAGCCTAGAAACTAGTGAATGAGATTTCACTGAACTATGGCTGTATAAAGATCTTGATTTACGTAGGAAAAACCTGGCTGAGAGAAAAATATATGCTCACTCATAATGGTGGAGTGATATTAAGAAAGAAGAAAGTCATCATACTCTTAGTTTCAAAAGCAATTTAGTCTAGAGGAGACTAAAGAGACTCCCTTTTTAATCAATCATCATATATAGCAAGAGGGAATTCAGATGCAGAGTTAATAAAATTGTGTAGTCAAAATGAAATACTGAAAACAATGTGGTGATAGTGTGCTTCAGGTCTGCAGGATTTAAACAGCTCTAGGACTGAATATCTCTAAGCTAAGGATGGTCGCTGGTCATTGTGAATGCCAGCTGGGATCAAAAAGCAAACTAAAAGAGGGATGGGTGCACATGGAGTTGTGATGAGGAACATTTCTTATTTCAATGCAAGAACTTTGCTGCACATCTCATTTGTCTATACCATAATGCCTTGCCAATAATACATGTTATTTATTTGGCAGAGTGCAGAGTTTTTTCACATTTTCTTCTTGTATTTGGAACAGTTTTTCCATACTGGACAAAACAAACAAAATAAAAAGCAAAAAAAATGAAGTCCAGATTGGTAAGGTAAAAGGATCTGGTTTAGCAGGTTGTCCAACAAAGCAAATTGAGGTTCCATGCAGTGACAAAATGATGTCATGAGTGACAGCAAACAAGGACTTTCTTCTTTACAGCATTAAAACATTTTGCTCAGAGAGACCAGAACTCTCAGTCTTGAGGGATTAGTCCACTTTCTAAACTTGTTAGAGCCTTGACAGTGAATTGCTTGACACCTAGCTGAATTTTCATCACCATCCCTGAGAGATAGTTGTCATAGTCTTGCAGAAGACTGCTTATCATTCATGTGGTCACTTCTATTAGACATGCTCAGAGTGAGCTGACCGACTATTAGTGACTTTAATTTAATTTCCTCCACCAGTGTCATGGGTTATTTCTTCCATTAGTTGAGGAATTTAATTTACCAGGTAAACTCCACCACTTGTGAGGAGGAATTTTTGAAGACCCGAAGAGCAAATACTTTTTGAAGATTAATGTTACGCTGCTGATTTATCTTAGTCATTCTTTAGGCCTGAGGTTTAAGCATCACTGAGATTCATAATATATTCTGATGTTAATATTCTTTCTGGCAGCCATAATGCAGTGCCATCTTTTCCCTGCTCTAAATTAACTGATTAAGATATGCTTCAAAGACAGCTATACTGGTAAAAAAAGAAACAGTTCTGTTGATATTACATGTATACAGATATTTAGTTTGTATGTAGACATGGGAACAAGTTTTTTGGCTGTTTAAATCTAGCTTGGCTCTGTGGATTGATGCTGGGACAAATATAAAACAGATGTCAGGCCCAAGCCCAGAAATGACTCTGCGAAGTCTAGTCGAGTCCAATCCTACATTTGCTTTATGCTTAATGGACAGAATCTTACGAGACTAAAACCTTCTAACTGCCTAGATAGATCATGAGAGATCCTAGGGTGTGTCTACCCCTTCCTTATCCAATTGGGATTTCACAGTCTCTTAATCTCAACTTCTCTCTGGTCAAACTCTGTGCTGCCAAAACCGTCCCCCACTGTTCCTCCAGGTGCACATTCCATCACATCTGGTTTCTTCAGCAGCAGCCCTTGTGGGACAAGTCTGACCTGAAAGCTTGCTGGCTTGCATGGACCCAATCTAATTACCATCATTCATTACGAACATACAGCTATCAGCAGTGCCTTGTCCCAGGCCAAACACATACAAATACACAAGAGAGATGGTTGGAAACTTTACTCTTTATTTTATTTGCTTCTCTAGCAGAGCGTATCTAATACAACTAACAAACATGAGACATTATGAAAATTCCTTAATTTCACAACATGTGAACAGACTCAATCATGGTTTCAACTGGGAAACTGTGAGCATCCTAGACCAAGCCAAGTCCAAAAACACTAGAGAATACCTGGAAGCCTGGTACTCAAATAGACCATCAATTGGCACATAGAGATAAACAACATCTACATACCATTCAAAACAGACAATGAAAAAGCCCAAAAGGAAACAAAAAGACCCAAACATTTCTTCATTAGCAACACCCAGATGAGCAGATGTTTACATCAAGATTAACACTAAAGCAAGAAGTAAACAATAGCCTAATTAAGGAACTATCAAGACCACTACCACCAATACTGAAAGGACAAGCCACTACATAAAATGGAGTACATAAAATGAGAGCAAACTCCACTCCCTTCTAACATTGATGATGTTACCTAGTTTGGATAATGAACTGTCTGTAAGAAAACAATCAAGTTCTGAGAGCACCAAGGACCCCACAGTTCAACCCTCAGCTACAAATTTACTGTTCTACCAGTTCTTATTTTTATCAAGTTGCCTGGCCTGGGAATCCTATATTCGAATGTTAAAAGGTAAATCCCAAAAGTCCAGTGAGATTTTTCCCAGCTAAATTGAAATGGGATCATGACTTAAATTTCCAACTGATATTTGGTAAGTTTCATAACTGAGTGAAAACTGGAAGCAGAGTTCTTTGACATTTTCACTGTCCCTATGTTAACTAAATAGTTTCTTGGTACTGCAGTAGCTTATGTAGTTGGGTCATTAGTTAATTAACTGAGTAACTGAACCTGATGAATTTTAATTAATTAAGTGCTTGATACTATAGATATTCATTACAGTTCCTGGGACTTAATTTCACATACTGCAACACAGTGAAAACTTAACCTTACATGTTCCTCCTATCTTTATAGCTGAAAGACAATTGTGACTATGCAAGAATAAAAGGTCTGGCTCTATGCTCAGAGTGGAGCCCTGAATGTGTGAATGCATTGCCGTTTTCTGGCTATGGGTATTGGTTTTCTTGATTGCTGTGTATTTCACATTTTGTCTATGTATTTGTTTTATTGTTATCATTGTCTGCCACCTGGAATTATTGACAAGGGCAGATATATAAATTATCTAAATAAATAAATGTATAATATTTATATAGCTACCCAATTCAATTAATGTGATTCTGAATGCTGCACAACAAAAATATTTTTGTTAGATTTTTATTAGATTTAATATAGGAATATATATTTTAGAATAGAATAGAATGAATGAGCTGGAAGGGACCTTGGAGGTCTTCTAGTCCAGCCCCCCACTCAAACAGGAGAACCTATATTATTTCAGATAAGTGACTGTCTAGACTCTTCTTAAAAACATCCAGTGATGGAGCACCCACAATTTCTGGAGGCAAGCTGTTCCACTAGTTAATTGTCCTCACTGTTAGGAACTTTCTTCTCTCTTTGATTTTAATGAACATTAAATAAAGGAAAACCCCAATGTTATTCAAAGATAACCCAGTTCTTTTATTGATATCAAGTGAAAGAAACAATGTAATTTGATATTTGCACAATTACATTGCTATGGATAATGCAGTCTCTAATTTAATGGACAGCTGAGGGAGAAAAACATGGTCCATTACATGGAGGTGTTACTGAAGTAATACTTCCTTCACTTTTAGGGTGATAGTCCAATATGATTGGAATCCAGCATTCTGTACCAGTTAAAGGTTTAGATACAGTCCAGTCTTTATGAACCCAAAAAGCTTCATTTCCCCCTTGTTGCTACATTTCCCAGATTGGTGTGATGAATTCTATGTAAACTTGTTTTATCAGATAAGAACATTTTTGTTACACATAATTTGTAAAATTTTGCATGACAGCAATTAACAGCTGCAAACAACTGAATTCAGAGAGGCACACTTGAGGTAGTTTAAAGCCTAGTGCAACTTCAAGAGCTATCCAAGAATTGATGCTGAATTCTAACTTCCTATATGATCAAAGAAAGCAGTTATATTAAAGTTAATTATTATGTCTCAATTTGTAGCAAGTTATCTGTCTGTCTATCTATCTATCTATCTATCTATCTATCTATCTATCTATCTATCTATCATCTGTCTGTCTGTCTGTCTGTCTGTCTGTCTGTCTGTCTGTCTATCTATCGATCATGTTTTTCAGGAAATAAGACCCAACTGGAAAATAAGCCCTAGCATAATTTTTCAGGATGCTCGTAATATAAGTCCTAGCTCTGAAATAAACCCCAATTAAAATTGTCAGCCAGACGAACACATTTAGTACTGTATTTCCCTGAAAATAAGACCTAACCAGAAAATAAGTCCTAATGCATCTTTTGGAGCAAAAATTAATATAAGACCCAGTCTTATTTTTGGGGAAACATGCAGTGATGGGTTGCTGCAAGTTTGCATTGGATTGAGCGAAATGGTAGCAGCGGCATCAGGAGGCTCCTCCCACCCACCCAGACACTTCTGTGCATGTGCAGAAGTGCCATGCATGTGCGCGAGTATGCACACAAGTGAACCGGTAGCGACAGGATTTGGAACCTGCCCCTGGAAATATGGTGCCTGCCTGCCTGCCTGCCTGCCTGCCTGCCTGCCTGCCTATCTATCTATCTATCTATCTATCTATCTATCTATCTATCTATCTATCTATCTATCTATCTATCTTTCTATCATTTGATATTTGTCTTAAATGGATTGAACTTTGTTTTTATCTCCAACTTCTTTATCCTAGTTTTTCTACTTTGTTGGAGTGTTATTGTCAGCATGCTATTTAAAGGTCAAATATAGCTTTCAGCCCAAATAATGTTTTGATCCCTGTCAGCTTAAAAGAAAGATGGAGCACCCAACTGGGCAGAGTTTTTTTTTTACAGTTTTCAAACTGTTGCTATTAGAGCAGATTCCACTGTTGAATTGCTGTGATGAGATTTATACATCAGTGTTTCTCAACCATAGCAACCTTAAGAGGCTGGGGGATTCTGGGAGTTAAACTCCATTCCTCTTAATATTACAAAGGTTGAGAAATACTGTTCTAGAAGTTCAGATTTCACAGTGATCATAACTTTAGTTACAATATTCCAGATTATTAAATGAAAGTTAGTTGACAATCTTTTAGGATTTTTTGTTATTTTCTTTTAATTCTGTTTTAATTGTTTCTTTATGATGATTTCATGACTTTTCATCTGTAAGCCATCCACAGTCAGTTATAGTGAGTTGGGTGGTGCCTAAGTTTAATAAATAAATAATAAAATAATGAAGCGATAATAAAGGCTGCATCTAAGAGTTTCTCAATATTTTGGGCACAACATCAGTTAATGTGATAAGATAAATTAAAAACGGAGTCCTGAATGACCTCTGTACCTCAGAGGGTACATAAATGCTCATTCCATTTTTAGACTATGATATGTAAAATATATCAATGGTTTTTATTTATTAAAGAACCAAAGAGGAAACCCTTGAAGCTCTTGACCAAATAATCAATCCTTCTGGAATCCAGATTTATAGCAAATTCCCTACCTTACAATGCTTTGTCATGGGATGGAGCTCAAAGGGGTTTCCATGTTGAGTGGCATAGATTATTTAAAAGGTTCACACAATGCACTAAACCTAGGCTAGCAAAATATTGCTAGTGCATTCACATAACTTACTTTACCAAAATATATAAACTGTTAAAAGTTTACTGTGCTGGCCCTATTCACACAACATGCTGAGACTGTAACTTGGTTACCATGACCTGCTTGACCCAAACTAATCTGACTTTGTATAAATATACAAAAGGATGAAGGCTATTGCTGAGCACATTGTAAGCTGCCCTGAGTCTTCGGAGAAGGGCGGCATATAAATCAAATTAAAAAAAAAACACAAAAAAAAACTAGCTAGCCCAATTATAGCTTAGCTTAGCTTTTTGTGCAGATTCAGCCACCTAGTTGGAAAGGCTCTTGTCCTCTTATTAGTAGGAAATCCACTGCTAGAGTACTCTAAAGAGATATACAAAAACTCTACCCTATCCTGTGTAGCTAGTTTCATTTTTGAAATGCTTTTGCTACTTCAGTAAATTTATCCGAATGTTCAGCTGCAATTTATTGTCTTGTACATAAAGCCATGAAATCTATTCTTGCTCTTAGGGCAACACAGAAAAACCTTTCTTATTGTCAATAGAGCAAAATGAGATAACCTAGAACAGGATTAACTATGGATCTATAACCACAGCAGAGCAGCCATTTTAATCTTTTACCTGCATTTTGTTAGAGAAAAACTCCCTCCCCTCATCCCACTGTTCCTGTCATCTCATTTCTAGTAGTGTGTTACATTAACCATATCTCCTTGCATTTTAGTGCACAAGGTTTGCACCTAGTCTCAACTTTGGGTTCCAGATGTGGTGAAATACTTCTCCTATGATCTGTTGAGAGTTGTAGTTTGGGTACCACTGATGTAGAAAACTGCATAATTTCCTTCCAACACCATCCATTCAAATGATTCCACAATTCATATTCCATCCTTCAATATTCTGAACTAGTTTCTCATTCTGGAAACCCTTCCTTCCTCACACTTAATAATATGGGGTAATACTCTGGACTGTCACTTTCTGACTATGTTGTCAAACAATGTTCTTAGAATTATGAATCCCTAAATATGTGGGGATTCACTAAAACCATTTTGAATATTAACAATCTGATTTGATTTCCTAGAGGATTTAGTTCCTAAACCATTCTGATCAACTTTGATCTATAAAACTTTCAGGCATGGAAGAGAGTTAAAAGATATTGCTAAACTGTTAAATTTAGCAGATTAGTTTGGTCCTCAGGAGCCTTGTCTACGTTTCACTGAATGCCCTAAAGGAAAGTGAGATATAAGTGAAATAAAACAAAATGTATTTCCCAATAGTTCCCTTCAGTTTGACAGAATTTACTTGAATTGTTCATCTCATGTTTTCAGTGTTTTTCAGTACAGAAGAAATAAAAGTGTTATAGTAGAATCCACTATTGCTTTCTTAAATAGGTTTTAAAAATAAATGAATGTCTGAATATTGATTTGTGATTTGGTGCATCAGCTAAATTAAACTAGCAAGTGCAATTAAATAGGGATAGCTTTATTGTATTGTTTTACACATTTGGAACTGTCTGCTCAAATTGTTGTTCTTATTCCTAAAACATAAAATGTTAGTAGCTATAATTATGTTATTTAGCTTTTGTGCAGGAACGTCCTACAAAATATGTTCTATCAAAGTGAGTGCTATCCATCAGCTCCATATGGATATCTAGCAAGGCCAAATTAGGTATATTTCACCAATAGGTTGTTTTTTTTTTTTCAAATTCCCAATTAATGCAATTATTTCAAGGATCTTTTAATATGTCATTATGTTTGAGTTGGGACATAAATCAAAGCTTCTTATTTCAAGATACAATATATTTATAAATTATATTGAAGAAGTGGGGAGTTCATCTTGAACAACATTTTAACATATTACTTCTGTATTCTACAGGACAGGGAGGCAAAAGGAAAAAAGCCCAGCTCAGATACTAAAAACAACAAAAAATATTTGGTGCAAAAGAATTCTTGATAAATCTGACCTTATCAACATCACTCCCATGGTGTTGCTGTGTCATAAGCTCAAGTAAAATGTAATGTGTGCAGAAGTAAAGACTTTGCATAGGAAGTTGTGCAAATGTTGGCAGCCACAGAAGCAAGAGGCTTGTTTACCCAATCATCAGTGTGAAGCTTTAACCCCTTAAGTATACAAAATAATATATGTACATGTCCTGAAGTGGAAGACTGAACATTGCCATAGATGGGAATTACTGGAAGTGTTTTCTGATAGGCACTGATGCTTTTTGAATAGAACTAAAAGAAGAAATATGTAAATAGTTGGAGGTGCTGCGAAAAAGGGGAAATATAATCCCATCCACTTTAGCCTTTCGTCTTGCAGATATTCAGCCTAAAACAGATTATAGGCATGGCCTGAGATAGCAGGAGGAGGAGGAGGAAAGGTGAGGAGAAAGGAAAGGAAAGGAAAGGAAAGGAAAGGAAAGGAAGGAAGGAAGGAAGGAAGGAAGGAAGGAAGGAAGGAAGGAAGGAAGGAAGGAATGTTTCCACAAACTCTCCTGCAAGAGTTGTAGGGAGAAAGCACACTAAGGCGATGGAAGGATCTTGTTCACTGATGTGCGAAGACTTGATGCAATTACAAAATCCATCTTCAAGATAAAATCATCTTCAACGTTTCTTCTTTCTTATATTTGTGTTCCTTTGGAAAACAATGTCTTCCTGGATGGTTGGGGAGAAAACTGGTCAAGATCAATTTTCTAATATAATATAAGTACTCCTCCACATAGTGTTTCTTTTAAATTATTTTTATTATCTCCTATTATGATAAAATTGTAGCTGGAAAATTGAGATAGTAGTGAATGAGAGAGAGAAAAAACAAACAAACCCTGGCTAGAGCATTTGTCTCCCAAATATCTTACAATGTTCAAGATCCAATTTAGTTATTATTCAGAGAAATGCCTGGCTACAACAAATTGTTTTCTTTTCTTTTTCTTTTTTCTTTTGTAATCACAGACTGAACAATGTAATCGGAATGCAATGCAGAAAAAAGGCTAAAGAAAAATTTTATAAAAGCAAGTTACAATGGTTAAAGGAAGATGAATTACAGCCAGATTTTATTAGAATCATAATAAAAAGGTGTTATCATTTACAGACATGTGAAGACATCCATAAATAAGAATTGACTAAACAATGTTTTAGAAGAAAAATACATTTTTATTACAACTATACGTGATTAGTTACTGAAAGAAAAAAATGACCATAGGACCATAGAAAGAGTCTCTCTTTCTCTCTTTCCCTCCCTCCCTGAGTTGCAATTGTATAAAAGGAAGAGCTCCTTTAATTTATAGAACAGGGACCCATCGGAAGTTTGCTGATGCTTCATGGTAAGTAACTAAGTGCTGCTACTTTGATTTTCCTTTGCCACTAGAGATTTCAGTGGAACACACTGTTTGATGCTGCAAGGAGAAGGAAAAGTGGGTTATGCAAGTACAGCCAATAGAAAGCACAGGCAAAAGTCAATATTTTCATAACCTTCATAACACCCTCAGAGCGAGTTGGATGTGATGGTTAAGGTGGTGAGAATGCTCAAGGGAATGGAGATTAATTTACCCATCTATTTGCACAACTGCATGCGTAGTACCAACTTCTTCAACAATTATAGGCATGCCCATTTATGGGTAAGGTACTCTCTATTCTTATGGCATGTACATAGGACTTTGGCTGCATGCTCAGTCAGGGGTATCCATAGCAAAGATCTCTGGGTTCAAAAAGGCAGGCATGACAAGGCAAATGAAAGCCTGCCTCTTTAATGTGTAGTAACACATGTTCTACAGTGGTGGGTTTAAATTTTTTTTACTACTGGTTCTGTGGGTGTGGCTTGGTGGGCATGGCATGGCTTGGTGGGTGTGGCTTGGTGGGTGTGGCAGGGGAAGGATACTGTAAAATCTCCATTCCAACCCTACTCTGGGGGAAGGATACTGCAAAATCTTCATTCCTTCCCCAATCCAGGGGAAGGCTACTGCAAAATCCCCATTTCCTCCCAATCAGCTGGGACTTGGGAGGCAGAGAATAGATGGTGGGCGGGGCCAGTCAGAATTTTTACTACCAGTTCTCCGAACTACTCAAAATATCCACTACCAGTTCTCCAGAACTGGTCAGAACGTGCTGAAACCCACTTCTGATGTTCTATGGGTTACAAGGGAGAGGAGGGGAAGGCTTTGATCATCCCAGTTGCTCTTCCAAATTTGAAGCCATTGCTATGGATTCCCACAGTTTTCATGATCCAGGTTCCTCTCAATTGGTTTAGTTTGTAAGGCAAGTGAATAAAATGTGTGTACATTTCTAAGGAACCAAAATCCAAATTTAGACAAGGGCAATAAGACATGCATTGACTGTCCTTATTTCAGAATTCATGCAATCCAAAGTATTGTAAGACGATAACAAGCTTTTTAAAAATTGTACACTTCTGGGCTGGTATTTTAAAAATTCAGTATAAGATCATGATGCCAGGTAGCTTTTATGACACTCATTATTAAATCTTAATATCAGGAAAGAGCTTACACTGTAATCAGGACAGGCAATTAAGCAAGAATATCATTTTAAAAGTTGATTGTAATTGCAGGTTTTTCAAATCCCTTTTCAGATACCAAGGTCTTCAGTTGTAAGTAGAATATAAGGATGTGGAATCCAGCTTGTTTTAGCATGTACCTTGCAAGTCAGTCATTAAATGCTGTTTAATGAATTTGTATGCACAGTAGGATCTGAAAATATTTCTTCGCCGATAAAAATACGTGTGATAATCTGATATAAATGGAAGACTTAAAATAATTTGCAAAGTGTAAAATGAAATAATGATTTAAATTAGTCAATGTAAATCAAATATTGTCAAAACAGACTTTCCAGCCTCTGTGTTAATGTAAGAAGAAAATTTGGATCTGTCTTTAATAGGATGTTGTCTGTTATTAATGATTTTTTTTGTTTGACTTTTAATCTGAGTTACCTTAAAAGTAGCGGATATTCTGAACTGTTGAGTTTTCATAATTAAATCTTAATAAATAGAGAAAGTTATAGGATAAACTATTTGCAAAACCTCGAGTCTATTTTCAATTTATGAAAGAAAAGCAATGTTTATTCAGGTATCATTTAACTGGATGAAAACAACTCAATTGAATTGTACTTTGCTGTAGTTTCAAAAGTCCAGAATTAGTCTCTCTTGTTTGCCTCTCTGAACAGTTTTAGATAATCACGTGTTGACTCAAAAATCTTGCTAATACATGAAGCATCCTTCAGAGACAGAGATCATCCTTGATGGATAACACTGAAACATTTTTTATGATCCCTATCTGAAAAGACCACAAAGTTTTAGGGAAAAAAAAGATATATTTTCTAAACAGTTGGCTGTGTGGTAAATTAGCAGTGTATGTACTTTAGGCACCTCTTGTTCTGTTTCATTTTCTTCATGTCTTCCAGTGAATAGAGGGTTGTAATGGGGAATGGGAAGGGATGTTATATTGACTCAGTGTCCTTAAACGGTCATTCTTGAGTTCCATTGTGAATGAGGAAGGGAATGAAGCTTCTGAATAATTGGCAGTTTGGAGTGAGTTTATCCCTTAGTTCATTATGTTGCCTGACAAAAAAGATCGTATAGATTTCTTATTGTTGAGCATAAATCTTTGGGAGCAGACCTGGATAGCCTCTAACCTGACAGTAAAGTCATTGTGAAGGTAGCTAAAGCTAGTTAACCTCATATTTACTTTTGGAAGCCTGACTGGTCCCCTTTTCAAATTGGGAGGTCATGACCTCTCTGTGGATAATAAATAACTATATTAGAGGCAGGCAATTTGTTGCTCTTCAGTTGTTCTGAACTACAGGTTCCACAATTCTTTGCCATTTTTCATCCTGATCATATTATTCTAGGGAATGTTTCCATCAAATCATAGATGGCTTGTAAACTAGCACAATGTTCTAACCATATGAAAGGAATATAGATTCCATAGTGGCAATCACTGATCAGTTCTTTAGGCAAAGCATATATAGATGACTGTCACCTTTTAGTGACATTTTGCAAAGTATGATGAATCAATATGGCCTACCCACAGGTATTAGATGCCTTCCCCTAACCAGTTTTATAGAGCATGCTAAATTAATAACTTTTTCCACAATTAAATCAGGGACCTAGATATTTTATTAACTAATAATCTTCCAATCATCTCCCAAGAAATAAAGACACATTTAAGGCCTTCTTATGCAGTATAGAAATTCTTTCCAAGCCGGTCAAACTCAGAAGTTAAATAATACTGTTCAATAAAATGTTCAGGAAAAAAAAACTGGCTAATATGCACATTATATTTTAGTCTGATGGATTTGACTGATCTTTTTGGTAAATTAGTTTCTAATAGCTCCCTTGATGTTCCAGAATATCAGCCCTTCCAAGACTATAGTATTTCAAACATATTTAATTCATGGATTATAAGGCCAGCAGACAAAATCAGTGCTATTGAGTTATTATGACCCAAGAGATATAGTGACTTTAATAACATCCCATCTGCTGCAATATCTTGCCAAAGTTGTCACTGTTTCTAAATGCTGAATGTTACCGTGGCATAAATTAAAAATGGGTTCTCTTCTGAGCATGACATCATGTGAACGTTAAAGTCAAACCATTTTTAGGTTGGATATCTTTTGCAGGATGTCATTCTGCGTGGAAAACGATCCTGTGTGGTTGGCCTTTAGGGTTGCTGATTGACAGGTTTTCAGAAATACATCTAGGTTTGGGGATGAATTTGAAGTCTTAGAAAAGCTTCTCTCCCCCTGGTAAAGTAGGACTATTAGTCTTAGCATAGCCTTATCGCACTTCCACCCAGATACTCTGGGTTAGTTCAAAATTGGTTCCATTCGTCTACAATCCCCCGACAACAACAGAGTTTGAGAGCTTAGTCAGTTTAATTCTGCCGCAGCTAGGGAATATTTGAAAGGATGGCAAAAGCTAAGTGTTTTGTTTGAAATGCTGCAGTCATCTGCAGCAAATATCTGTTTCTCCATTTGCTGGTATCTTTGCCTCATGCTACTTTTAGACTTCTGGGTATCGGACAACCTAACAGATCTTCAAGAAGAAAATATTACTTTGTGCCTTTGTGACTCCTTCCCATAGGAACCTCCATGATTTTCTTTTGCATACGATCAGATGAAATACGTTTATATCATGGATGGTGGCTTGTAAAGAATATAAGTCCCTTTTGCATGGGTTAGAATGAGGGAAACTTTGTTTTTCCAGGATCTGCAGATGACCGAGATGGGGAACATTATTTGCTCGAATATTGCAAATATCACAATGTTGAGATGATTGTGTATTGTCTTCAGGCTAGTTTTGACTGACTGGAAAATGGAAATGATGGAAGTAGGGAATGTTTTTCTACAACTTTTAGGCTTTGCCAGATAAATTATTTTAACTTCATTCATTAAATTGCTTCATTTAATTTTCCATGCGTGCTTATGATTTTACTTGTGTGTGTTATGCTTTCTGCAGCTCTTAGTACAGGTAGTCTTAGACTTATGACCACAATAGAGCCTCAAATTTCTGCTGCTAAGTAGAACATTTGTTAAGTGAATTTTGCCCCATTTTATGACTTTTCTTGCCACAGTTGTTAAGTAAATCACTGCCATTGTTAAGTTAATAACACGGTTGTTAAGTGAATCTGACTCTCTCATTGACTTTGCTTGTTAGAAGGTCGCGAAAGGTGAATGCATGACCCCGGGACACTGTAACCGTCATCAATAGGAGTCAGTTGCTAAACACTTTGAATGTTGATCATGTGGCCAGGGGGAAGCTGCAATGCTTGTAAGTGTGAAAAATAGTCATAAGTTATTTTTTTCAGTTCTGTTGTAACTTTGAACCATCACTAAAGGAACTGTTGTAAGTCGAGGATACTTGTACTAGGCCGTATGTCTCTATGTCCCAGCCGTATCTATGGACTGCTATGTCAATAAGAAACCACTAAGCTTTAAACTCCTTTATTGTAAAGAATAGAAGAGCAATCTCTCAGCAGTGGGCCAAGAACTTCAGACAGCTGCCTTCAGGGATAAGCCACAAATTGCCATTTGGGGGAACATTCTTGACACTAAAATTGGCCATCAGAACAAGTGCCATGAATAAAAGATTCCTGTTGCAATTCGGCAAAATGTGAAAACAAGATGTTACTTTGTCTTCGGGCCTTAACTCTAGCTCACCTTTAATCCTGTCTGATCTTTTGGTTTTCACTACCGATTCGTCTTGCCGATACTGATTCCAAGCTTCCGGCTTACTTTAATAACAGAATAACAAAGTTGGAAGGGACCTTGGTAGTCTTCTAGTCTAACCTACTATGCTGGCCTAATTCAGCCCTGACCCCAAATGAGCATTATGGAATTCAGATTTAGGACTTCTTACAGGCAAATACATCAACTAATATATGCTTTATGTTGACGCAACATTGACACTTTCAGCGATACCATGAAAGAGTTTGATGAAGTTTTTGAGGGGTGTTTACAAGAATAATCACAGAATACTACAGCAAATCGGCTGACAGGAAGGAAAAATGAGCTGCTGAAAAAGAAATACTGTTTAACACACATGGAAAATGAATGATAGTTGTGTATCTTTATTACCGTTGTTAAAGAATGACAAGGAGATTGCAGGTATTCAGCAAAGTTTGTCAGTGGTAGGGACCGGGGATAGCTTGTAATTTAGCAAAGGTTGCCTATACTTTTTTCTCAGCTGCCAGACATTTACACGTACTGCTCTCTTAATTTATCTGGCCTAATTTTTCAATCTTGTGAAAAAGTGTTCACTTTTTTTTTTTTTTACATGAACTATTTTTAAGGTGGCTGCATTGTCGCCCCAAATTACTTGTGGCAAATCTGACAGCATGTTATGGTGATCAGATCTCACAGTTCCTAGAATGCTGTGTCTTTATTAGCACTTCTCAAAATCCCCTTGAGCTGTGCTTTTACATGCTCTATTTGGGATCCAGCAAAACTCGGCAGTTCAGCAGAAAGCAGGTGGAGAAGAAAGATGACGGCGAAGTTGGTAAAAGTGCTTACCAAGTCAATATTGAAATTTGATAAATGACAGAGTGCTCTAACCAAGGAAAGGTTTGAAAGCAACATGTTTCTATTTTAGAGCTTCGTTTAATATTAATAGAGCCATCTGGGGAGGGTGTGAGATTAACAGCTGTTATTTAGGGGAGGAACACCGCTGCACAAATTAAACCCTGGCCAAGCTCACCTAATGAGATAAACAGCAGAAGATTCTAATGCAAAAGTTGCATTGGATGTGATTATCTGGATTACTACTTGCTTCCAAAGGTTTTTAATCCTGCGTTTGTATGCATGCAGCTGGGCCTGCTGAAGAAATGTAATCTCAAACTGGGTGCTGGGTGACTCATTATACCTTGATCTTCAGGTGTGATTGAATTCTATAAACTAAACCCAAACTCCAGATGCCAGACCTGTCCCAACTTAGACATTTAGGAAAGAAAAACTCACAACTCCATTTCTTTGAAACGAAAAGCTCTTTTACTAAAGTTAACTGGTTACAGCAAAAGTAAAGCTAGATCTGAGTATTCCCCCACAAATGTTACAGTTTTCCCTTTCCCCTGGCCCTCCCTTCATGACCAGTCCATTAGGCCCAATAGTATTCATGTTTGATGTTTTGGGAATGGCTTTGAGGTTTGGCGTCTTTTGATG
This sequence comes from Pituophis catenifer annectens, assembly GCF_029215685.1. Taxonomy (NCBI): domain Eukaryota; kingdom Metazoa; phylum Chordata; class Lepidosauria; order Squamata; family Colubridae; genus Pituophis; species Pituophis catenifer. The sequence continues at coordinate 98,059,638 of NW_027256881.1, forward strand.
TAGTTTCGCATTCTATTCTCAGGGCCAGATGTCCTTGGTGACTGATTTACTTTGGCTTGACCCCTCTGGTTCCTCTCAGCCTGTCCCTCTTACCTTCTTCTATCTATTCCCATGCCCAACCTTTCCTACACCAATGCCTCCCACCCTCCCTTGCAACTTTATGGTAGGATGCCAGCGAAGTGAAGAAGCTGAAGATGGCAGGCCTGACACCAGGGAATTTGGGATTCTTCAGAAAGCTTTGGAGTTGGCATCATCTATATAATGTGGGAAGGAAAAAAATAATTCACCTTGAACTTGCAAGTGGCCTAATTGGATTTGGTAACTACTTGAAGATGTTAGCCTGGCCCTGACAACAATCTTTTATATTTAAGTATCCTCTCTTTGTTCTTTAGTTTATGGCAATCTTTCTGCAATAGCAAATGCCCTCTTTGCCCAAACATTCAAGGGTTGCGTAATTACCATATTGTCTCCTGTCATACACATCAGCATTTCAATGGCTTTACGGTTTGGTTCAGAGGGCCACTGCAGCTCACATTTGCTCGCATAATGAAGCTTGAATGTAGTCAAATGAATCCCAAAGTATTCATAATATTGAAAATACTCTATTTGGACCATGGAGCAAAGATGCCTCTTCAAGTATTTTTCCAATATGGGCCTGTTGAGAGATTTTGTTTGTTTACTTGTCAGCAATTAGCTAGCTTAGACATAGCATTCAATGCCTATAGTTATAGAGTTCCCTATAGTTAGCAATGGTCAGGGAGACAATGGTGAAAGTTATCTGCTACTATAGCTGTCTGATGGAAAAAGGATTAATTAAGCATCATTTAGAAGGGACAATGGAGCCAGGGGACAAGTCAATCACAGCAAATATACTGTAGCTGACTCAGTATAGGAAAGAGCTACTAGCAGGAAAGGCTGCCAGCCAGTCAATAGACAGGTACTTTTCCCCAACACGCCAATTATTTTGGGGTAGCTTGTTTTGTGTTGATGGCTGCTTAGGTTACATGTTCAATTTCCTCCTTCTAATTTCCTGCAGGGTTAGTGAAGGATTGTAGTTTAACAGCTGCTTATATTTCAGATCACCATTTGCTATTCCTAACTGTTTCTCCAACATTCTGTCCTAAAAATAAATTTCTTCATTCATTCATTTTATGTGTCACCCAGCTTGTCCAGAGATGACAAGTTGGGTGGCACATAAAAAAGAAATTGGGTGGTTTACAAACAAAAAGCAGAAACAACGAAACCTCAAATTTCTTTTTATAAGGGGCTCAAAAAGCATATAGAAAATGGATAGTATCATTAAATGCAAAAAATGAAAGAATCAAGATCGCATTTAGCAGAGAGGAAAGCATTGGATTAACTCCCATTAAAATGTGATTTTCTTGCTCTGAAGAGAGATGCCTCAATTTGAATGTTATAGGACAAAGGGTTCTGGGGCATTGGCAAGCCAATTAATGGTTATTTAGAGAGGAGACGGCCAGACATGAGGTCTTTTCCAAAATTTAGTACTCTTGGGATAGGATTTTACAGAGAAAGAATCTTCTGGCATTTGGACCAAACAATATAGATCTTAGTAGCTAACACAGTGCTTAATTGCTGTTGTTGTTAGTTGCGAAGTCGTGTCCAACCCATCGCGACCCCATGGACAACGTTCCTCCAGGCCTTCCTGTCCTCTACCATCCTCTGGAGTCCATTTAAGCTTACGCCTACTGCTTCAGTGACTCCATCCAGCCACCTTGTTCTCTGTCAACCCCTTCTTCTTTTGCCCTCAATCTTTCCCAGCATTAGGCTCTTCTCTAGTGAGTCCTTCCTTCTCGTTAGGTGGCCAAAGTATTTGAGTTTCATCTTCAGGATCTGGCCTTCTAAAGAGCAGTCAGGGCTGCTCTCCTCTAGAACGAACCAGTTTGATCACCTTGCATTCCAAGGGACTCACAGGAATCTTCTCCAGCACCATAGTTCAAAGGCATCAATTCTTTGGCACTCAGCCTTTCTTATGGTCCAACTTTCGCAGCCATACATTGCAACTGGGAAAACCATAACTTTGACTATACTCACTTTTGTTGGCAGGGTGATGTCTCAGCTTTTCAGTATGCTGTCTAGATTTGCCATAGCTTTCCTTCCCTTTTAATTTCTTGGCTGCAGACCCCATCTGTGATGATCTTGGAGCCCAGGAAAATAAAATCTGTCACTACCTCCATTTCTTCCCCATCTATTTGCCAAGAATTGATAAATAAATACACTATAGACATTCAGCCTGGATATATCCAAGGCAAATATGACAGTAGTAAAAATATTTTTCTTTGTAGGAAGAGTAGCTGATATCCCATCAAAGATGCCCAGAATCACCTTATCAGGGAAATGGGCAGCATATAAATTTAATTAACAACAACAACCCCAAAAAGAATGCCACTGGCATTGACAAATTTACCATCAGTCAATTACAAAAGGCGGCTTTACTTTGAATAATTTCCATCCTGTGATGATACTGTAGCACTATCAAACATCCAGATCTGCTTATCCTAGGGGTCCTTGGAAAGGACTTGATAGGTAGACAAAAATGACAAACCTAGTCTGAATATCTGGATGACTGTGCGATGAACCATAATAATATAATAAGGAATAAGTAGAAACATCAAAAGCTTTGCGCAAATACATTTATTTGTATCTGATTCTTTCTTATCCATTTTAATTCTGATACATTTGTAGAGCATCATAATAATGCCAAGTTAATGGATTGTACTATTGTGCTGGCTCGACTCAGTGTTTTTAAATTCAAACAATACACATTTCCCATTCCTTCTGGGGGATATAGAAGAAACAGGAGAGGCTGTTTTCACTACCTTCATAAAATTAAAGAATGGGGAGAAAGACTGTTTTCTGACAATATTCAGATTACTAGCAGTATCCCATAACAGTTCCGTATGAAACCATAGTAACTTCCACTTGTAGCTGTTTGAATCCAGAGTTTAATTTAATGATGCTTAAATTCCTCTGTAGGGTGGCTTGCTCATGTTATCAAGTTGGAAGATTAAAATCTACAATTACAGTGATTTACCACAAAGTTTTTTGAATTATTTGTTGCATGAGAGCTCAGCTGGAATTTTCAGTCAGCTCCATAATCACCTGGATGTTCAGATTTACATATTTTAAGTCAGTCTTCCAGCTTTCTAGGCAAAGACAGATATCCAACATTTGCATTTTTGACATCAAGTTCTGAGCACATGTGGGCATCAGACAGACACGGAATCTTCATCCATCTATGAAGACATCTTTGCGTGACATGTTTGCAAATGGAAGAGCCATAAATAGTTGTTGGATTAGGAAATTGGCTGCAAGGTTCACTGGGTATCTTTTCCCCATATGTCCTTAAAAATGGTACAAGATTGATTTAGGAATGTTTCAGTTATAATACTCTATCTAGAGCAGGGGTGTCAAACTTGTGGCATCACATTGTCATCATGTGATATATCATGACTTTCCCCCCTTCCCTAAACCGGGGGTGGGGGTGGCCAGTGCGTGATGCATCTGGCCTGCGAGTTTGACACCCCTGATCTAGAGGATCATGTTTTCTCTAAAGTTTTGGAAACTGATGTCTCCAAAACATTGAAATAATAATGATGATGATGATGATTTCTCCTAGACTGTGTACAATAGCCGTCACAATAAAATATAAGACTTCAAAAGGGAAACAACAAAGTTATCATTTTTATTGTTATTAGATGCAGGCATGAAAAATGCACTATATTCTGATTCGTTTCAATTATTTTTCCTCCTCTCCATTTATTTGTCTCTGCCTGTGTCTATGGGTGTTTATGTGTATGTATAAACTGATAATATTGGGTAAAATTATTCATAGCCCTGCCTCTTATTGATTTAGATTTTTATTTCTGGAAGTTATGTTAAGTGACTAATTGGCATGAGTATCACAAAACAAGTAAAATAACTGAAAACCAAATGCAAGCACAAGATTATAAACTACAATCCATCTTATTCCTAATTTAATTATTTTAATTAATTATATCTTAGCTTCATACACTTTTGCTCTCCAAGACATTTTGCCTGGTTAGGTGTTCACAGGTGTGTGTGCAGATGTCTACAATCTAACAGAAGATTTGTTATTTATGGGCTGCTTGCAGGCATCATATCTCTATTGAAAGATCTAGAGGACACCTTATCTCACATTTTCCAAGCACACAAAAAGTAAAGCTTGATGTGTTGGGAAACGCGCTACATCTTCTAGAGAGAATATCCATTCCATTCCACTGGAGGAATAAATCTGTGACTGCCTTGGTGGTTCAATTACTGATGGCTGTACCAGTCAGCCAGAGGGACAGTCTTCGTAACAAAATGGAGGAATTCTTAAAAGAAAATTCATAAGCAAGGAAAGAATTATCACAGGAAAACATTTTTGCTTTGCATGCTGTATGGGTCGCAGTTCTAAAATAGGCAGGAATAGTCTCCTATATGAGAGAGATTTGGAAATTTTGAAGGGCCAAATGGGTGCTTTAAACAGCCCTAAATTTCAATCAGCATTTTTCCATTTAAGACCACTCTAATACCATCCCCCAAATTGGGCCAAACCTATTTTGGTGATCCAAGGACCACAGAACTGAGAAGGACTTTTCACACACTTTCGTTCAATTTTAGAAGAAATCATGTATGCTTTACAAGCCACGATGGCACGGTGGTTAGAATGCAATACTTCAGGCAACTTCTGCTGACCACCAGCTGCCTGCAATTTGGCAATTCAAATCTCACCAGGCTCAAGGTTCACTCAGCCTCCCATGCTTCTAAGGTTGGTAAAATGAGGACCCAGATTGTTGGGGACAATATGCTGACTCTATTTTTTAAAAAAAAACAATGCTTAGGGCTGTAAAGAACTGTAAATCAGATAAGTCTAAGTGCTATTGCTATTGCTATGTTCTTGTTTTCAACGGAAAGCAAGTTCAAAAGAATTGGCGCTTCATTAATGAACTATAACATGGGCATTAAACCTCTCCATTTTCCAGACCTTCTCTTTGTGGAAAAAACAAGTTTCCCATGGAGGAAAGAGCAGTTGTCAATTGGTTTTTTTTAAACAAAACATTTTTGAGTGGGAAAGTGGGAAATTAAATTCTATCCTACATTCCTCATAACAGTTTTTCTTTGATTAAAAAGTTGAGAGAACACATAGCTTCTGCACCTACTGTCTATTTTTGCCCTTCTGATCACAGCTTTATATCACAGTGTGATAAGGATTAAATTCCTGTAAACTGTGTCTCATCATCCTGCTAAAGTGTCAGAAACTGTCTCTCTTAAGAATTGCCTTTAGGTTGCCATAGGCATGGCCCTGATTTCTCAGGAGAATTGGGGAAATGTTCAGGAAAGTTTTAAAAGGAAGATTCGGAAAAGCATGGGGTGGGAAAATATAGCTCCAGTTCTTCTACTGATTGAGGGTTCTTGATTCTTGTAATATCTGAGGACTCATGAAATCCCTACAAAAACAATGCTGATTCAATTAATCTATTTTTAAGACATAGGAATGTGAAGGTTAGTTAAATAAACCTATGTTTGTTGACCCTTTGTCCACCAGGGAAGAGTCTGAGGTGACGAAATGAAGATGGATGATGTAATTTGGGAGTGCTTGGATTTTTGTCTTCTTATCCAAGGATGGCACAAAGCTAAGATACTAAGAATAACATTGATTTATTAAAAATTCTCTGTTTCAGAGGATCTCTAAATATTCTGGATGGATCTGTTTCATTTTCTACAACAATTAGTTTAGTCTACTGTTTACATCACCAGGCTAGAAAGTGGGAGACCATGACTTCTAGTCCTGACTTAGCCATGTAGCCCAATTGAGTGACCTTGAGCCCAATACACCTCACAGGGTTGTTATAGTGAGGAAACTAGGAGGAGGAGGAAAGTGTATTGGATATGTTTGCCCAGTGGTGGGATTTAGCCGGTTTGCACCACTTCGGAAGAGCCGGTTGTTAACTTTCTGACTTTTGGTAAACTGGTTGTTGGAAGAAATCATTAGGGCAGAGAACCGGTTGTTAAATTATTTGAATCCCACCACTGTGTTTGCCTCCTTCAGTTATTTTTTTTAAAAAACAATAAAGGTGGCATACTTATACATAAATAAATAATTCACAAATTTTCTGTAAGCTGGATAAACATCTTTTGTTGTGTCTTCATTTTCACAGAACTGTCCCATAAGTATGACCTGCTCCTACCCCCCCTTTCTCTGCTATATCCCTAAATTGTTGCCATAATCTAATCTCTATCTTCTGAACAAGAGAGGCTTAAATTGGTTCAGTTATTATATATATACCAATACATGCATAATCTACCTATACTTGATAATGATTACACTATTTCCTTTTGAGACAATCATTGTTATGCAAGATGTACTGAAAAATAAAAAAAAAAATAGAAAGCTGAAGAAATCAAAGCATGGTATAAGGGGAAAAATGTATAGCGGAGACTGTTGGTTTGAGCTCTGAACTTGGCAATTTGGTTGCAAATGTTTCATCACCATTTGAGGAGATATCATCAGTGCGCTTTGAATTGTGCTCAATGTCTCTTCGAATGTTGTTGAAATGTTTGCAACCAAATTGCCAAGCTTGGAGCTCAAACCAAAAGCCTAACTACCAACCCAAGCTACTAATACTCCTATTATGACAAATATAATCTATAACCATTCACTATGTCTCTCCATAATAATATGCAAACTATCTTTGGTTCCACAATCTCTGTACCCAGCTTCATATACTGCCTTTTAATCTTTAGATTTTTTCCCCACCTTTTTTCCTCAGATCTTGTCAGCTCCATTTAATCACTTCTTCCTCTCAATTCATTCACTCTTCCTTCATGTAGTTATTTTGGAATTCTGCTTTCATTTTATTCTCTCTGTGAAACCAAACCACTTCAACCTATTTCTTTCACGGTAATCATTCACTTTTGTATTCAATGCACATTCATTTGGCATTCATTCATTCTTTAAAATATTGCCCCATATACTTCAAAGTACTCCATTCCCACTTTTATATCTCTATTGACAATTATCATTTCTACGTACCTTAGAGAGCAGAAATATTAAAAAATACATTGCCATTTTACTGCATTTTTGACAAATTCACTCCTTACAGTGGATCACTATTATCTTTATTCTAGATATTCGCACTTTTTAAAAAATATCTCAATTTCCCCATTCGTAATAAATATTCTGTCAGGATACAAACATTCATCTACTTGCTTTAATTTGTCATGATTTACAGTCTGTATAACTTTCAATCATTCATTCAATTTGATTGGCCTTTGGTACATTCATTTTCAGTTATTTGTGGCAACATACGGTCTAACATTCAATGCAGAACACTTGAATTCTTAGCCAACAGCAGGAAAAATACACATATATTAATAATTCCAATCATTCCAATCACCTAATACACCTAATAGTATAGCAGGTGAAGCATATTTTCCTTATTATCCTTTCTTATATGAAAGACATTTTTATATGAAAAAAAGTTTTTTTTAAAAAAAAATAAACTATATAACATTAGGCCAAAGGTTCACTTCCTTGCAATTTTTTCTGAGCTGAGGGCAAAACTACTTTCTTTTAATCATGTACTTTCATCATGTACATGTGACTCAGTATCAGTCAATAATTTAACACAATGTTCAGCCCAATGTTGACAAAGAAATTTCCCAGGTTTCCATGAGGTATGTAACTACATATCCTTTCAAATTCAGAGCAAACCTATTCCGTGATAAATGTTATCTTAGAGTACTTGTTTGGTTGTTAGGTTGACATGCATGTGACAGTACTGAGGTTTCAATTATCCACTTGCATCAATCAATCTTTGAGTTCCCAATACCGTTGCCTGAAGAAATGTCACAGATTTTTTTTTTTTTGTCAGGCTGGAGAAGTTTGCTGCAAATGTTATTCATTACAGCTGCAAATCTGTCACCGGTCTTGGCATGGCTTGTTAATGACAACATTTATTTCAAAGAGGCGTGTTTTGCTTTGTTGCTGGAGAGTTGACTTTGTGATCGTAAAATATAATGAAATGCCAAGAAGATGAAGTGAACGAAGTTTGCCAAAAACAGAAATAAAGTGATCCACATCTTTTAAAAGAAAAGAGGCATGCGAACAACAAATATGAAGTACAAGTTTCCTGGGCAGAATTTTATCACTTATTTAAGGTCATTAAAATGAACGGAGAAACTGCTAGAAAAAAAAGTCACAGTAAACACGAGTGTTTATGAACGCTCTGTCTCAGAAGAGAGAAGCATTTATTTTATTTGAATTACATTAAAGAATATTAAAACTGAACCTGAACTTTAGAACTTTAAATATAGAAATCTCAAGCCAGACTCTCTCTTTCCCTTTACAGAATAGCTCAAGAATCATTCACAGAATTCTTTACGGGGCCTGTTCAAATTTTGATCAAAAAACTCTAATGGAAGAGAGCTCACACCCCCTTTTAACACAAACTCTTCCTTTATAGGATTCAGCATCTGACTTATCCTACATTTTGCTGAAATCCTGTTTTTTCTTTGTGTCCTTTAAATTTATCAAATTTAGCACCATTATTTGAAGCAAATATAAGCTGTATCAGTCCTGAGGCAGGAGGAGCAGAGGGATTTCTAATATACAGTATAAAGAACAATTTTTCTCCCTTGTGTATGATATAGCCCTTCAGACATGGGAACATTAATTTATTGAACAAAATTTAATCCCTATCGAGCTAATTTTAAGCAGTGTACATGAGCAAAACAAAACAGAACTATCTCACCAATTCTTCCTCTTCCTCTTCCTCTTCCTCTTCCTCTTCCTCTTCCTCTTCCTCTTCCTCTTCCTCTTCCTCTTCCTCTTCCTCTTCCTCTTCTTCTTCTTCTTCTTCTTCTTCTTCCACAATGCACATCCCTAAATATCCTAAATACCAAACTCCTCCTAAAACATAGTTTTGAAGCCTTTCTGAATGAAAGAAGGATATGTTATTAAGGTTCCATAATACGGGGAGGCCTTTGTTGAGAATGCTTGTCTCATTAGGAGATGACAATTGGTTGTACATTGCACCTGACCAAATACTAGATTAAAGAGAAAATTGAGGTGGAAAGATTTTAATTTACATGAAGTTGATGGATGGCCTTAAACCTGCTACCTTCTAGTTGTAGTTCTAAACATATTTTCCAAGTTTGTTGTACGTTGCTGATACCAAGGCCAGCATAGTGAGTTCTTTCTTTGAAAAAAAAACTTTTTAAAAAGCCTTTCATTATTTATCACTATTTATATTTGAAATAAGGCTGGGGGGATTATTTATTATTTTAATACCTGGCAAACAGATGTCAGGGGCACAACCCCTTCAGAGAGTTCTCTCTCACACACACACCATCCTTTCTTCTAACCAAAAGTGGCTTCAAATAGAGTCAGGCATGTTAGTTAAATCCCACAACATGCTGATGGCTGATTGTTTTCTGTCTAAGCAAGAGCTTAGACTTTTCCACTCAAGAAGTTAGAATAGAAAAGGCATATATACAGTGGTGCAGGTATACTGCTCTAAACATCACAAGAGCTGCTGTCTGGTATGGAAAGAAAAATGGAAAAGTTCTTTTTATTCAGCATAAGCCCAATTTTTTCCCTTATCAATGGAATTATTGCCCGCAGCCTTGGCTACTTTTGGGGTGGAAAAAGCAACCGTCAAAATAATAAAAGGCTCACTGGAAGTATAGAACAGAATACTTTATAGCTATGTTTTCCTTCCTTCCTTCCTTCCTTCCTTCCTTCCTTCCTTCCTTCCTTCCTTCCTTCCTTCCTTCCTTCCTTCCTTTCCTCTTGCTACTCAGATGTCAGCATCTGACTGACCAGATATGGACTGAGAGGCTTAGCAAGAATCTATCTGGTTAGCATTTTGGTAGGAGATTTTCAACAAATATTACAGCTGTAGACTAGTCTGGCCAATTTTTCTTTTTTTAAAAAACAAAAACAAAAAAAAACACCCACTATCCTGAAAAAGTGCAACAGTCAAACATTTTCATGCTGTCATACATACCTATAAGCAAGTCCATGAAGTCAGCAGATGTGAAGCTAGACTGAAAGGAGACCTTACTACCCATCCCTTATTGCGTTCTCCAGTTCTCTTGCATTTGAGCAAATTATATGATTACCAACCCTCAAATGTTCCATTTTTATTCAAACACAATTAATAAGTAATTGTAACTACTATTTCGCTGATGAGGTTTTCATGTTTGGAGGAACATCCTCCAAATTTCACTTTAAATTACATCATGCCAGAAATGCCTTTGTCTTTTTGGACCATCTCAACATCCTTAAAGCTTTGAACATATTTCTTTTGTGAGAAGAACAAAACAAAACAAAACAAGCTGCATAATTGTTGGTTGCTAATTTTCCTGAGAGAAAACCATGAACTCAATTTGTCTAGACATGCTGATTGTAATCCATCAAGCAATGATTAAAGAGTAATTTTCTTTTTCATTATACAGAAAGAATGTTAAAGAGATCCTTCTTCCCAGAGTCACAATTAGAATTCTTCAAGCACAAATCACAAGGGGGGTTGGACATCATCTACAACATTTCCGCTAACAAAAGCACAGAGAATTATGCAGAAATTGGGGTTAAAAGGGTTGGGAAAATGGACTATGCATTAACATTTTTCCAGTTAATCAGTAAATGCACAGACTTGTACTGCAATGAATGTTGTTTTACAGTGTGTTTTTTTTTTTTTTAACAAAGCTCTCTGATATTGTTGCAATTGTTACTGAATAAAATGATGTATAGAAAACCATAACACAAAGTTAATGAGAACTGGAGAAAAGAAATGACAAGTGCATGATTTGAATAGGAACATGGCACTTTTTCTGTTTGCTTAAATGTCGTGCTGGCCAGAAAAGAAATCTGCAGGCTTCTCTCTTGTTTAATAGTACTATTTCATCACCAAGTCAGGATTGTGAGAAATAGTTGGAAAATCCCTTTTTGTAGGAGAAATTTGAATGAATTTGATCCAGTTTGTCTTAAGAAATTATTTAACTTGAAAACATTCCTGTTGCAAGAATTAGATGAAATTTGTGGTGTCTTGATTTCACTAGCATCTGTCTAAGGTCAACATTAAACTACTGTACAATGTCTTGGGAGATGTTGAACCAAAGCTAATCTTTAAACAAACCCATCCTCGTCCTCTTCCTCCTCCTCTTCCTCTTCCTCTTCCACTTCCTCTTCCTCTTCCTCCTCCATCTCCTCCTCCATCTCCTCCTCCATCTCCTCCTCCTCCTCTTCCTTCTTCTTCTGTATTCTCTGCCCTTTACATATACTATTTCCTCCCCCCTCCTCATAATGTCCTAGAATGACACAGAGTCTGGGTTTTAGTGGGAGGTGCAAGAGATGCTCCCAAAGCAAATCTGTATACCTCTTCCATATTTTATAAATATTGAGAAAGATTGTTAAGGTTGCTTATCTTCATTGTAACTAGCTTATATAAAAAGTAGCCAACCCAACAAGGAAAAATCTTAGGTTCTCCCCCTCTCTCCTCCCTCCTAAGAGAATAATTGGTGAAAGTGCCTTCAATTGAATTGGCAGAGAAGTTTAGAAGCATCTTCAGCTTTACAGATTGACATATTTATTGGCATCAAACAGACACAAATCAGAACCTGAGAACTTGTTATTTCCTTGATACTGTTAAAACAAAAAATGAATATAAGAAGTATTATAATATAATACTTCATATAAAAAAATATGAAGAGGATTCTCAGGGAGACCTTTGAGAACCACATAATTAATCTTGGGTATCTATACAGAAAGTATACTAATACATCATATATAGTGTTAACCCAGACATAATAAGAAATTTATTGCTGGCTAATAAAAATATAAATGTTACATCTGAAACCTTAAGAAATGATTCACAAAGCATATATTATGTTCATATATAAAGATTTAACATGTTTCTTATTTCAACACTTTCCTTTTATAATTCAATTTGCACAGAGGCTTTAATGGTAGGTGGTCCTTGACTTACAACTATTCATTTAGCCACTGTTTGAAGTTCTAATGGCATTGAAGAAAGTGAGTTAGAGAGCAGCCTTGCTCTTATAACTGTCACAATATCCACACAGTCATGAGATCACGATTTCGGTGTTTGGCGAGTGAAAATACTTGTCTCAATTGTGGCTGTCAATCAAGGACTACCAGTATTTCTATTCTCTGGAAGTTTGCGCCTTTTGTCTTTTAATTTAATTTAATATTTAAATTTATATACTGCCCTTCTCCCGAAGGACTCAGGGCGGTGAACAGCCATAGATAAAAAACATAGAATACAAAATTTAAAAACAATTTAAAAATATATTAAGCAATTTGGCCTGACAGTTAAAATCCCCCATTTAAAATTAAAATTAAAATTAAAATTACACCATTGGAGAGTTAGGCCAGCCTGGCTTGATGAAATAAAAAAGTTTTGAGGGCCCGATGGAAAGTACGTAGATCCGGAAGCGTCCGTATCTCTGGGGGGAGCTCGTTCCAGAGGGCAGGTACTCCCACAGAGAAAGCTCTCCCTCTGGGGGCCGCCAGTCGACATTGTTTGGCCGACAGCATCTGGAGGAGCCCCTCTCTGTGGGAGCATACTGGCTGGTGGGAGGCTCTCGGTGGCAGAAGGCGGTCTCATAAGTATCCAGGTCCTAAGCCATGGACCGCTCTAAAGGTGGTCACCAACACCTTGAATCGCACCCAGAGGACCACCGGGAGCCAGTGCAGCTCACGCAGGAGAGGTGTTACATGGGAGCACCAAGACGCTCCCATAATCACCTGCACAGCCGCATTCTGGATCAGTTGGAGCCTCCGGGTGCTCTTCGAGGGGAGCCCCATGTAGAGAGCGTTACAGTAGTCCAGGCGGGAAGTGACGAGAGCATGAGTGACTGTGCGCAAGGAATCCCGATCCAGAAAGGGACGCAACTGGCGAATCAGGCAAACCTGATAGAAAGCCCCCCCCCCCCCGGCCACGGCCATCACATGTTCTTCTAAAGACAGCCGTGCATCCAGGAGGACACCCAAGTTTCGAGCCCTTTCCGTGGGGGCCAGCAACTCACCCCCAATAGTCAGAGATGGCACCAACTGACTATATCGGGACGCCAGGAGCCACAGCCACTCGGTCTTGGAAGGGTTGAGCTTGAGCCTGTTTCTCCCCATCCAGATCCGTACAGCCTCCAGACACCGGGGCATCACGTCAAGGGCATCATTGGGGTTGTCCGGGGTGGAGATGTACAGCTGACTGTCATCAGCATACTGATGGTACTTCAACCCAAAACCACGGATAATCTCACACAGCGGCTTCACATAAATGTTGAACAGAAGGGGCGAGAGGACCGACTCCTGCAGCACCCCACATACAAGGCACCTCGGGGTCGACATAATTTTACAATTTTGAAAACCTACAGACTGAGGGAGATAAGGGTCGTAGTTCAGTTCTCCTTGAGCTGCTATGTGTCTGCTTAGAACTACATCCCAAAGAGCCAAGGAGCAGTCTGGGAAAAAAAAATCAGTTGTTGGAAATTAATGCATATGTAACTGCCCATCTGCAGAGCTAAAGTTCACATAGGATACTCTTCTGAATCAAATGGAGGTTTTGAAAATTACTTCATAGGTAATCCCACCCAAAGAACAGTTTAATAATTCTATTTTATGACAGTGGTTACGTTCACAAAGATAAAGGTAAAGATTGGGTTTGAGAGGATTTAATCAATTTGCCACAAATCAGAATCTCTGATTGTCTCAGCATTCGTTCGTTCGTTCGTTCGTTCGTTCGTTTGTTCATTTGTTCATTCATTCATGCATCAGTTTGGGGACAGCCAACAGCCTGGCATGGGTAGTAGAGCAATTTTTAAAGGTTCCTTTTGGACCTTTGAGATTGAGATGCCTGGTGGAGTTATTTGATTAGATTAATAATGTGCCTTTCTGTATTCTAATTGTTCTTATTTGGTTTCCTGGGTGGTGATCAGGGTCAAATCTAGCCTTGGGGAAAGGTGGAGAATGTAAATTCTGTATGGCTTTTGTGTTTTCTGACTTATTCCTGTCAATTCTCAGTCTTCTAACCTGGGTTACTTGAGGCCATTCTGGCTGGGAGCCAGGGATTGGTTTAGTTTCTGTGGATGGTTTTTCTTTGCCTTCTCTGGGGGCATGGAAATAAAGGGTGAGGTCTTATGATTCTTCCTACAAGATTAACCCAGGCTACTTCAGGATTTGGCCTTAATCTACCATATTTTTCGGAGTATAAATTGCACTTCCCCCCCTAAAAAGAGGGTGAAAATTTGGGTGCGTCTTATACACTGAATGTAACCCTGCCCACCTCCCGCCCCCTGCCCCGAAAATGAGGCGACAATAGGCTATGGCAATCCCTGCTGCCTGAAACAGCTGATCTTTGGGAGGCCGATCCAACTGACAATCAGCTGCTTGCGCTAATCAGGCTGTGCTGAAGCTGAAGCTGAAACAGGCTGTTTGCTACAAGGAGGCAAATTGCTGGGAGGCAGAGGCAGAGGCAGATTTTTTTTCTTGTTTTCCTCACCAAAAAAGGTAGGTATGTCTTATAGTCCAGAGCAGCTTATACTCCGAAAAATACAGTAGATCCAGAGATCAACTCTCTTAGATACCTTTTGATATGGTGTTCTCACATTACCTATGGATGATAAAAGAAGCTCAAGAAAGGGCGATTAAAGGAAAATTCTTCAGAAGTTCTGAATCATATTCAGGATTTGGAGAATGATAATACCTCAAAGAAATAATGAGGTTTTGAAGAACTTGACCCATTAGTTTTTCCTATACATTTCTCCTCCATTTTGCCTATGGTCAATGTTATTTGCTTTTTATGTTTTAGTTTGAAGTCAACAAAGTATTTAATATGTAAGATACATGTGAACAGACAATTCTTCAAAAATGCCAAATAGAAAAATTATTCTGATGTCTCATTAAAACAAATATTTTTTCATAATCTTTGAATAACGTTTTTCCCCGTCGGTTTTTATTTATGTATTGCAACGATGTGCATTTTAGAAAGCGTCGAGTGACTTATTTTTCTACACGAGTGAGCCTCTGGAGTTACTTATAAATAATCTGGAATTGTGCCAAGATTCTGAAATGAGAATAGCTCTGACTCTCCATGGTAATAGCTTTTAGCTTAAAATAAAGCTGAACCATAAACTCGTGCCGCAGAATGGCAAGATGACAGCACGACCTTTGATTATATATATATATATATATATATATATATATATATATATATATATATATATATATATGTGTGTGTGTGTGTGTGTGTGTGTGTGTGTGTGTGTGTGTGTGTGTGTGTAGATCTTTGGTTCTTTGGGTTTTCTCCCGTGCAGAAACTAGTGAATTGTGATTTCACTGAACTAGGGCTGCATATTATCTTGGTTTACGTAGGTAGAACCTGGCTAAAGAGAAATACATATAAAACCTACAAGAAATATATATATATATATATACATATATATATGTTTTGAACAAAATAAATATTTGACCGTTACAGGGTGGAGTCATAAAATGAAGGTGTGGCTAACTGATGAGGCCTTATAAGGCCGAAATAGATCTATCTTAGTCTCCCTTAAGTCTTACAGCAGGCAGCATAATGCTGCTTAAATGTCTGATAAAGCCTAGAAAATGGTGATTTGGGATGTCACTTAACTATGGCTATACAAACATCTTGATTTACGTAGGAAAAACTCTGGCTAGAACAGTAATGCACATATAGACCTACGAAAAAAGAACAAAATAAATATTTGACTGTTACAGGGACAAGTCATAAAATGAGGGTGTGGCTAACTGATGAGGCCTTATAAGGCTGAAATAGATCTATCTTAGTCTCCCTTAAGTCTTACAGCAGGCAGCATAATGCTGCTTAAATGTCTGATAAAGCCTAGAAAATGGTGATTTGGGATGTCATTTAACTATGGCTATACAAACATCTTGATTTACGTAGGAAAAACCCTGGCTAGAACAGTAATGCATATATATATCATGGGTGTTTGTATGTAGGTCTTTGGTTATTCGGGTTTTCTCCCGTGTAAAATTGGAAGTGTCTTGGCGACGTTTCAATGAAGTCTAAGGACTTCGTCGAAACGTCGAAGGAAGGACATTGAAACGAAAGGAAGAAACAGCTGTAATCACACATTGCTCCTAGAAGCACGAAGCTGAAAACACCAGCCTGAAGATGATGAATGAGACTTCGTCGAAACGTCGCCAAGACACTTCCAATTTTCCGCGGGAGAAAACCCGAATAACCAAAGACCTACACTGATGAGGCACAACCACAAACCAGAAGCCAGACCACAGCTGCATCATTAGCCACTTTAAACCCCTCCAATCCATACATGAAGCAAACTGACACCCACCATGAAGATGTGGCATGACCACGAACACGAAGCCAAACAACAGCAACGCAGCTCACCAGCTCAAATCCCCCTGCTACTTAGATTAACCCGAGCACAACCAAGCCCGCACCTAAACAGAACACCCCCCCACCTAAACAGAACACCCCCCCCATCCAATCAGAGCACAGCCAACCCCCATCCAATCAGAGCACAGCCAAACCCCCAACCAATCAGAACACACCTCCACCAATCAGAACAGACCTCCACCAATCAGAACACAGCCAAGCTCCCACCCAATCAGTTCACACCCCCACTGGCAGTTAAAAGGAAGAAACAGCTGTGATCACACACATTGCTCCTAGAAACACAAAGCCGAAAACACCAGTCTGAAGATGACGAATGAGACTTCGTCGAAACGTCGCCAAGACACCTCCAATTTTACACAGGAGAAAACCCGAATAACCAAAGACCTACATAGAAACACCCGTGAAAACCTCAGAAAACAAATATCATACCTCTACGGGGAGGATATCCACCATCTGACCAGGACCTCTGAAAAACTTGAGGTCCAAAGAGCTTCCATTTTATGTGACCTCGCATTCCGACGCAACTGCCGTGATCAAAATTTAATCCCCATGTGCTTCCAATTGAAATATCACTCCAACTCTGCAGCCACCAAATGCATCCTGAAAAGAACAGAATTGGCCCTAATCAGAAATGAACTTCACACAAAAAGATTCCTCCTAGACCAAATCAACAAAGATCTCCTCACACTTCACCTCAAACTCAGCAACAAGATCCACCCTGCACTTTGGGACAAATCCAAAAACTCGCCGTCTGGAGAGCCAAAACACAGACCACCCTCAAGAGAGACACACACACCAACAAACTCTGAAGACTACAAGAACACTAGAAACAAACCCTCTCCCCTCACAGCCACACATGAAACAAACAGTGCATAACATTTCAGATAGGATCCTCACCAAAGCTGAAACCAATGTCCTTTCCAAAGGATTCAACTTTGCAGTCGCTCCCAAACACATCCCCACTGAAACCATTATATGCGGAGTTGAAACCAGCCTGACCAAAATCAACCCCGACGACGCAAACAGAATCAGACTCGAAATCACCAACATCCTCTGCACCAGCAAGCCACCCAAAAGCAACTTACCCAAAAAGGAACAGACAACACTACTGAACCTGAAAGAAGACATAATAATCCTACCAGCAGACAAGGGAAACGCCACAGTGGTTATGAACACATCTGACTACCAAACCAAATTAACCAACCTACTCCAAGACTCCACATACAAACCCCTAAACACAGATCCTGCCACCTACCTGGAAAAAACCACTAGATCCAAAATAAAAGCCTCCCCCATCAGCAAAGAGATCCAGCAAAGAATCGTTCCCAGAGAGAAATCATCCAGATGCCCTAAGCTCTATGGTCTCCCCAAGATACACAAAGAAGGAACCCCACTTAGACCCATAGTCAGCTCCATAGGCTCACCTCTACAAAACCTAGCCAAATTTCTCACCAAACAACTACAGCCCTATGCAGAATCCATCAACTCACACGTAAAAAACTCATTCCAGTTCATAGAGATCATAAAGAAACAAAACTTACAGCCCAGCGACCTACTCGTGAGCTTCGATGTCATATCCCTCTTCACTCAAGTGCCAATCAAAGAAGCCTTGACAGCTATCCAAAACAAATATACCCCCCCAAGCACATCCTAGATCTGACCAACCACTGCCTATCCAACACATACTTCATCTATAACAGACAAAAATACAAACAAATAGAAGGAGCACCCATGGGATCACCCCTCTCATTGTCATTGCAAACCTCTACATGGAACACTTTGAAACCCAAGCTCTAGAAAAATCGGATCACAAACCCAAACTTTGGCTCAGATACGTAGACGACACCTTCATAATCTGGCCACATGGGAAAGAAAAACTGGACAACTTCCTCACACACCTCAACAGCCTACACCCCAAAATACAGTTCACTGTGGAAACAGAAGCTAACAACCAACTTCCCTTCCTGGATGTCTTAGTCTACAAGAAATCCAATGACTCCCTAGGACACACCATCTACCAGAAGAAAACACACACAAACTGCTATCTGCACGCACTCTCACACCACCACCCAGCACAGATCAACTACGTAGCCAAGACAATCATCTCCAGAACAAAACGCTTAGCTGACGAACAACACCTAAAAACCGAACTACACACTCTCACTAACGTACTAACATCCAATGGATTCCAAAGAAATAAGATTACCAACCTAATCCAAAAAGAAACCCCCACTAAAAACCAAGACAGAGAACAAGAAAACGGCAAAGCCCTCCTCCCATACATAAAAGGCACCACAGACAGAATCAGCAAGATCCTCCACAAACACAACATCAAGATAGCATTCTGCACAAACCAAAAAATATCCACCATCCTAAGAAACCCCAAAGACAAAATTGAGTTAGAAAATCAAGGAGTATTGAAATCCCATGCAATGCCTGCCCCACCACATACATCGGACAAACCAACAGAAGAATAAGTGCACACATTGAAGAACACAAGAACTCAGTCAGAAAAGAGGAACCAACTTCTTCCCTGGTCCAACATCTTAAAGCCACAGGACATGATATTGACTTTAAAAAGACCAGAACTATCGCCAAAACTGAACACTTTAACAACAGAATAATCAGAGAAGCCATCGAGATAGAAAAACGCCCACACAGCATGAATAAACGAGATGATACCTCCCGCCTACCAGCCATTTGGAAACCCACCCTCAATGACAAACGAATCCCTATCACAAAGAATGACACCAGACCCACACTCACAAAAACCACACAGGATGTCACCACCACACATCCACGCAAAAAGCAAACCCACACCGATGAGGCATGACCACAAACCAGAAGCCAGACCACAGCTGCATCATTAGCCACTTTAAACCCCTCCAATCCATACATGAAGCAAACTGACACCCACCATGAAGATATGGTATGACCACGAACGCGAAGCCAAACAACAGCAATGCAGCAAATCCCCCTGCAACTCAGACTAACACGAGCACAACCAAGCCCCACCTAAACAGAACACACCTCCATCCAATCAGAGCACAGCCAACCCCCCATCCAATCAGAGTACAGCCAAACCCCCAACCAATCAGAACACACCTCCACCCAATCAGAACAGAGCCAAGCTCCCACCCAATCAGTTCACACCTCCACTGGCAGTTAAAAGGAAGAAACAGCTGTGATCACACATTGCTCTTAGAAGCACAAAGCCGAAAACACCAGCCTGAAGATAATGAATGAGATTTCGTCGAAACGTCGCCAAGACACTTCCAATTTTACGTGGGAGAAAACCCGAATAACCAAAGACCTACATATATATATGCAAGTCTTGGTGTATTCGGGTCTTTTCCCGTGTAAGATTGAGAGTATCTTGGTGACGTTTTGACGAGGTCCCACTCATCATCTTCAGGCTGGTGTCTTTGGCTTCGTGCCTGTGCGAGCAAAGCATGATCGGAGATGCTGTCTCTCTATAGATACTGGTGGGGAGGTGTGGAGTGCTGGCTTTGTTGTTTTAAAGGGGTTGGTTGGCTGTGTTGTTACATCTTGATTAGTTGATGGAGTTGATGTTTGCAGATTAGTCGGCTGTTTCATAACATCCTGTGTGTGCAAGGTCCTAGCTGTGTGCCCATTAGACTTTTATGTTGTAACAACCTGGGTAATAGGCTGTGTAGCAGCATCCTGAGCTCCAGTGTTGTGACATCCTGAGTCCTGAGCTGCAACATCCTGGGTAGTTGGCTATGTTGTAACATCCTGAGTTTTAGTGTTGTAATATCCTGAGTTCTGTGATGTATTGTCTTGAGCAGATGGCTGTGATGCAACATCCCGGGCTTTGGTTTGGCTCCGAGTCTGAGGTCTTATCATGTGCTCATGGCGTGAGTTAGTTTGCTTTGTGTGGGGATCGGAGGGAGTCGCAGCAGCTGGCGATGCTGCTGCAGTCCGGCTCCTGGACGGTGGCTGCATTTTGTCTATGGGATGGGATTGGGTTTGAATCTGGTAAGGATGATTAGTGGTGGCATCGTGTGTTATCCTGGATCTGGTGTCAATGTTTGTGACTGGGGTTTGTTTGTTGTTTGTTGTTGACTAGGGCTAGTTTCCAGATGTCTGGTAGGTGGGAGGTATCATCACATTTATTCATGTTATGGGGGTGTTTCTCTATTTCAATGGCTTCCATAATTATTCTCTTGTTGAAGTGTTCAGTTTTGTAGATTAATTTGGTTCCTTCAAAATCAATTTCATGTCCTGTTGTTTTAAGGTGCTGGAAAAGGGAAGAACTTTTTTCTTCTTTTCTTCTTTTCTGACTGTGTTCTTGTGTTCAACACAGCCCACTACCCAGGATGTTGCAGCTCAGGACTCAGGATGTCACAACACTGGAGCTCAGGATGCTGCCACATGGCACATTACCCAGGTTGTTACAACACAAAAGCCTAATGGCATGCAGTTAGGACCTCGCCCACACAGGATGTTACGAAACAGCTGACTAATCTGCAAACATCAACTCCATCAACTAATCAAGGTGTAACAACACAGCCAACCAACCTGCTTACAACAACAAAGCCAGCACTCCCCACCTCCCCACCAGTATTTATAGAGAGACGGCATCTCCAATCACGCTTTGCTCGCACATGCATGAAGACGAAGACACCAGCCTGAAGATGACGAGTGGGACCTCATCGAAACGTTGCCAAGATACTCTCAATATTACACGGGAAAAGACCCGAATACACCAAGACTTGCATACTTGTATCTGTGAAAATCTACGAATATACATATATATATCCCTGAAAAAAAGATGACAGAAAGGAAGCAATTTGGGGGAAGGGATGGAAAAGATCTTTCAGAGGGACCAACCAACCCTAAAAAGGATAAGTTGATAAATGTTTATCAATAAGCCACATGTTGAGGAAGTGTATT
Source organism: Pituophis catenifer annectens (assembly GCF_029215685.1). Classification (NCBI taxonomy): domain Eukaryota; kingdom Metazoa; phylum Chordata; class Lepidosauria; order Squamata; family Colubridae; genus Pituophis; species Pituophis catenifer. The sequence goes on from NW_027256881.1 coordinate 98,081,012, forward strand.
GAGGAAGTATTTTATTTTGCTTATTGGAATTAAGTTCTTTTCCACTGAACGTAGAGATTGTACAAGTTAACCAATAAAATAGAATTATCGAAAAAATTGTTTGACATACTGTATTTATTTGTGTGGTAAACCACCACATTTCAGTAACAATTATTCCTTGTAGTTTGGAGAGACCCATTTACCTCTTAGAGAAGGCTTTAAATAGCAAGTGAGCACATAGAAAAGTGATCTGGGCTGATCTTGTAAACTTCAGAAATCAAATGATGGATGTAGAAAATTCGTCATAAACCTGCCCTTACACACCACCATTTTGTATTGGTTCATTAATAGAACATATTTCACTTATTTGTACTTTAAATTTACAGTAAAGAAGACATCTAAATCAATTGATAGATGAGAAGAAAAGTTTTGCTCAAGTTTTCAGCAAAAATGTAAATTGTTTTCCCCTTTCTCACTGCACAAGGACAAAATCAGAGAGAAGTACATCCTTGAAGAGGGAAAGATATTTGCAGTGAAAGAGAAATCTGTACATCACTGCAAAAATGCTCATGCAATTAGATTAATTTGAATTGTATAATTTTTTTTTGAATTAGAAATGTAATTAGGGAATGTAATTAGAGTTAGACCAAAGCTCTGTTCAACATTTGTTTCCAGAGTAGCCACGCAAATGTTTTTTTTTATTCATTCATTGTATATCTCTGTATACCAGACTCTAGATACCAATGAGAACACAGACATCTTTGCTTTAAAACATTTGAGTAACAGTACTTATTTGTGCAAAATAATTGTTCTCCTTCTATATACTTCATTCTTTTATCTCTAACAATTCTTTAGATCAACATTCCTATAGCAGCTATTAAGCTAAACAGCCTATAATAATGTGGCATACTTAATTCATTTCTTTTTTACAAAAATTTCCTTAGGAACCATTTTTAACCCTTAACGATTAAGGTTTCAAAATTTGTGTAAGGACACCAAACAGTTTTCCACCTAAAATCTTTAAGAACAATCTCAGATGAAGCTGTCTAGACTTGGTAATTTATTTGTTTTTCATCTGTCTACTTAGTTTTTTTCTGACGCACTATTTGATTCCATTCTCAGGTTTCCTTTCTAAAAATCTTCAATTCAGGAATGTGGATATCTCTTTTCTTCATGTTTTAAGGTGAAGGACATTCATATAGTATATACCTTACTTGTTGTCATCTAGTTGTCCAACTATCCTAATCAGTTTCTTGCTTCTTGTATGTTTAAATAGTTCTTTTTTAACTTATTAATAATATACTCTTTTATTGTCTACCTTCTTGTCTTGAAGATTGGCACACAGTTTTGTGATATATGTATGTATGTATGTATGTATGTATGTGCATGTATGTATGCATGTATGTATGTTAAGCTGTAATTATTATTTGGCCAATGTCTTTTTTCTAATCAGACCCATCAGTTTTACCTTCCCAGCCAACTCCATCAGCTTTAACAGCCACTCTTCCATTATAGATATTGTGAAAACCTTCCAACATAGGACATATAGAAGTCTTGCTGTTGTTATCATATACATGGATAAAATACCATGTAGCAATTTTCCAAACTTTTATTCATTTACCCTAACAAAAACTCCCTGATTTGAATTGTATATTGACTTTCAAGATTGTTTGAATCAACATATGTATCACAGTCCAATATTTTTTAGTTTTTTTACAACTCCACCAAAGGTGATAAAAAAATACTTCTTAATTTTTACAATCCCAACGTAGGTTTGAAGTACTTATAAAACCTTTCTGGTGATAAAGAACATTTATCCATCATTTTACAGAACTCCCTAAGATTGTAACAATGTAAATTTCAATCATTTTGTCCACATGTTTTTTCATTGCTGCATTTCTATGTTATATCTGATTTTTTTAGCCCATCTTATCATGCAACCTTTAACTTGTTCATCTTCTGTTTTCAGTCTCAACCAGAATTTGTACATTTTTACAATAAGATGTTGATTGGTTTCAAATGTAGTTTCATCAAGTTCAAAACCATATCCTCTTTTATCAAGTTAAAAGAGAATTGCTTATATGGAAACCATTGACACAATACAGGTAGTCCTCGAACTTATGATCACAATTGAGTCTAACATTTCTGTTGCTAAGTGAGACAGTTAAGTGAATTTTGCCCCATTTTACATCCTTGCTTGCCACAGTTGTTAAGTGAATCATTGCAATTGCTAAATTGGTAACATGGCTGTGAAGGGAATCTGGCTTCGCTATTGACTTTCCAAATCAGAAGGTCACAAAAGGGGATCACATGACCCCAGGACACTGCTACCATCATAAATATGGGTTGCCAAGCATTTGAATTTTGATCACTTGATGATGGGGATGCTGCAATGGTCATAAGTGTGAAAAACTATCATAAGTCACATTTTTAGTGCCATTGTAACTTAGAATGGTCACTAAATTTATTTATTTATTTATTTATTTATTTATTTATTTATTTATTTATTTATTTATTTATTTATTTATTATATTTCTATACTGCCTTTCTCCCGTAGGACTCAAGGTGGTGTACAGTCAAGAAAAATATAGACACACAAACATCATAAAATTGCTAATTAAAATTATTACTTAGTTTGGTCAATTAAATAAAGCCCAGAATTAGATAACATTTAAAAAATCATTCACATTTTCGTATGTTTAGCACTGCCTGTTGGAACATCAGGGTCTTGAGGGCACGGCGGAAAGCACGGAGATCAGGGATATTCCGTAACTCCGGGGGCAGTTCATTCCAAAAGGTTGGAGCCCCCACAGAGAAGGCCCTCCCCCTGGGAGTCGCCAGTCAACATAATTTGACTGACGGTACCCTGAGTAGTCTCTCCCTGTGAGAACGAACTGGTCGGTGGGAGGCTATTGGTGGCAAAAGACGGTCTCGTAGGTACCCAGGTCCTAAGCCATGGAGCGCTTTAAAAGTGATATCTAACACCTTGAATCGCACCCGGAAGACCACCGGGAGCCAGTGCAGCTCGCGTAGGAGAGGTGTTACATAGGCGTAACGAGCTGCGCCCATAATCACCCGCGTGGCTACGTTCTGGACCAGTTGGAGCCTCCGGGTGCTTTTCAAGGGGAGCCCCATGTAGAGAGCATTACAGTAGTCCATATGGGAGGTAACTAGGGCATGAGTGACCGTGCGCAAGGCGTCCCGATCCAGAAAGGGACGCAACTGGCGGATCAGGTGAACCTGATAAAAGGCACCCCTGGCCACAGCCGTCAAATGATCTTCTAAAGATAACCGTGAATCCAGGAGGACACCCAAGTTACGGACCCTCTCTGTGGGGAGCAAGATCTCATCCCTTATTGTCAGTGATGGTACTAGCTGACTATACCGGGACGCCGGAAGCCACAGCCACTCGGTCTTGGAGGGGTTGAGTCTGAGCTTGTTTCTCCCCAACCAGATCTGCACGGCCTCATTATTTACATAAATGTTGAACAGAAGGGGTGAGAGGACTGACCCTTGTGGCACCCCACAAATAAGGTGCCTCGAGGTCGACCTCTGCCCTCCTGCCAACACAAACTGCGAACGGTCAGAGAGGAAGGAGGAGAACCACCGAAGCACGGTGCCCCCTATTCCTAACCCCTCCAGCCGGTGCAGTAAGATACCATGGTCGATGGTATCAAAAGCCGCTGAGAGATCTAATAGGACCAGGATAGAGGAGCAACCTCTGTCCCGAGCCCTCCAGAGATCATCCACCAATGCGATCAATGCTGTTTCCGTGCTGTATTGTGACCTGAAGCCTGACTGGAACGGATCCAGATAGACAACTTCATCCAGGTGTCGGGGTAGTTGTCGCACCACCACACTCTCAACAACCTTCGCAACAAAGCGAGGATTGGAGACTGGATGATAATTTGATAATATAGCCGGGTCCAGGGAAGGCTTCTTGAGGAGGGGCTTCACAACCGCCTCTTTCAAGGCAGCGGGAAAGACACCCTCACTCAGAGAAGCATTTATAATCCCCTGGAGCCAGCCTCGTGTAACCTCCCGGGAGGCCAGTACCAACCAGGAGGGACACGGGTCCAATAAACATGTGGCAGCGTTAAGCTTGCCCAGAATCCTGTCCACGTCCTCAGGAGCCACAGAGTCAAACTCTTCCCAGATAACGCTCTCAAGACCTGCCCCCGTCTCCTCCCCTGGATCTACCCAATCAGAGTCCAGGCCTTCCCGAATCTGAGTGACTTTATCATGCAGGAATTGTACAAAATCCTCAGCTCGACACTTTAAGGGATCTTCCCGTACCCCCACCTGAAGTAGGGAGCGGGTCACCCTAAACAGCGCAGCTGGGCGGTTCTCTGCAGATGCAATAAGTGCGGAGAAGTAGCTAGACTTCGCCGCTCTTATCGCCACTAGGTAGGTCTTAATATAAGATCTCACCTGTGTTCGGTCAGATTCAGATCGGCTTGTCCTCCAATCGCTCTCCAGGCGTCTTTTCTGATGCTTCATCTCTCTCAGCTCCTCGGAAAACCAAGGAGCTAGACGAGATCGGCATTGGGTCAGAGGCCGCAAAGGCACAACGCGGTCCAAGGCCCCAGTAGCCGCCCTGTCCCAGGCGACCACCAGGTCCTCAGTCGAGTTGTGAGCCAGAGTCTCAGGAAATGGCCCAAGCTCCATCAGGAACCTTTCAGGGTCCATCAGGCACCTGGGACAGAACCATTTCATCTCCCAGCGGTGGGTGGAAGTGACTTGAAAGTCCATGTGAAGGAGAGAATGACCAGACCATGACAAGGGCTTGATGTCTATATCCCCTATTCTTAGATCATTCAGCCACTAATCAGAGACAAAAATCAAGTCCAGAGTGTGATTCCCCAAGTGGGTGGGGCCTTGAACTACCTGGGTCAGGTCCATGGCCGTCATGGAAGCCATGAACTCCCGAGCCATCTCTGACATCTCACCAGCGGATGGCAGGTTAAAATCCCCCATAACAATAAGTCTGGAGGTTTCCACCGCCACCCCCGGCTATAATGTCGAGCAGCTCAGGCAGGACCGCTGTTATGTGGCAGGGAGCCAGGTAGGCAATCAGTAGGCCCATCTGAATCCCCCGACCCCACTTCACAAGGAGGGATTCACATCCGGCTATCTGAGGAACAGTGGCCTCCCTCGGGCAAAGACTTTCTCTAATGATTGCTGCCACTCCCCCACCCCTTCCCTGAGTCCTTGGCTGATGGAATGCACGGAAACCTGGCGGGCACATTTCCACAAGGGGAACTCCTCCCTCCTGGCCTAACCAGGTCTCCGTAATCCGTAATAAATGAATTGTTGCAAGTCAAGCACTATCTATTTTGCATTCCTACTTATGGTGTATGATTAAGGTTAGTGTAGGTTTCCAAAATCATTTCGTTAGACATGACATCCTAAGAATTTGGAATACATATAAATCTAAAATATGGCTAAAATACCTCCAGAAGAAGCATCTTATAGAAAAAAAAAAGGCAACTAAACAGATCTGCTTAAGACATGGTGAATTACTATAATACACCCAAGAGAAGACTTAGAATCAGAAGGATATAAATGTCATTGAAACAATATTGAAGGAGGGAGATGAGCCTCCAGAAATATTTGCACTTAAAGAAAGCTAAAGTTTTTTTTAGCTTTGAATGCAGAGCCTTTTCATACCTCTATTATTTTCTATTGTATCATCACATGTTTAGCAAATGTGCTATTTGAACACAGTAATTAGATATGGAGCTCTTTCTTCAATCCACAGTTTCCAAGATGCTTTAATTTAGACACAATTAAAATATGCCTTATTCTGTGGCAAATACAGTAAAAATGATACTTCATAAGTACCATATAGTTAATTTACGCTACAAGCTGATGTACACTATATATAAAAGAAATTATAGTAGTAGTAAGTTCATTGGGACATATTCCTAAATATGTAAATGTATAGAGAATTAAAACCTGATTTAAAGGGATTGTATTGCAATTCATTAGATATTACAAGGATGTTAAAAAAAAATGACTAAGAAAACAAATTAACCTAGATTTTATTTGGGAAAAAAGGGCAGTATCTGCTATTGGACTCTGTCAACTAGGTTGTCTTATTTTTTTATAGTATGCCTATTTTCTGATTCATTTAAATGAGAAGCATAAACTTCTGTTTCTCTGAAAAGTTCATTTACACCTGAATAACAAAATGATACTTAAACACTAAACAAAGAACACTGCAAGAATCAAGAATAACACTATAAAGGAATGTGGCATTTCTATTTCTTATATAATGACATATATAAAAAAGGTAAGCTTATGAATCACAAAATTATGAATTTTACTCTATTCATAAATCCGTCTCATACAATATGCTTTATTTTTGGATCAGCAGTTCTGTTTTGTGAACAGAAAAGAAAATAATTGTTTTAATTATTAACATTTTCAAATTCTGTTGCAATGCTTCAAATATCTCGAAGTGGTTTTCACCAACAAAATTTGATCTTTCAGTTCCCTGTGGCTTGCTTTGATGTAAAGTGACTTGAACAATTTAATATCTGAAGGTTTCATATCTTTCCAATTGCTCACATTTTCTGGATTAGCAACTGTATTAATTTAAATCCAAATCCTTAAGACCTGTCATTTGCTTTACTCCCTACAGTGAAAATGAACCACCCATGTAATCCAATGCATTGTTTTTAATATTTAAAAAAATGAGTGATTATAGCAATCAAACTCTAGGTTTTCTAGCTCAAATATTCATCCTTTTGTTATTCATAAAAATGTTCCATCACAAGCTCTCTCAAAACAAGAACTAAAATACAGTTATTCTACAAAATCCATTACTATGCTTGTGTCTAGTGGGACATAGAAACTGTTACAGATTCATTATTTCCTCCACTCTAAACAATATTTTTCCATGCAGTTTCCATGATTTTCTTTGATTTTGTGAGCTATGAAAAATATGAATGTATGTACAGTGGATTCTTAAGGCAGGATGTAATTAATATGCCTATTAACATCTTCAGAATATCCACAGAATAGAATCTATTCTATTCTGAATCTATCTATCTATCTATCTATCTATCTATCTATCTATCTATCTATCTATCATCTATCTATAAATCTATCTATCTATATAAAAAGGGCTCTCTCTCTCTCTCTCTCTCTCTCTCTCTCTCTCTCTCTCTGTGTGTGTGTGTGTGTGTGTGTGTGTGTTCCAGTATAACTCTGGAACGCCTCGAGCAATTTCAACCAAACTTGGTACACAGATGGAAAAAAATACTGTGGGGGTAAGACACCCCTAACACCCTTCAGGATGTGTGTGTTCTGTTAAGATACAGCCTGTTGTGCCTTAAAATGGCTTCTATTGTACTGCCTTAAAATGGCTTCTGCTGTGCAGCACAGTGGAGTTGCCATGGTAACGGCTTCACAGTACTCCACAAGGGGGCTCCCTCTGGTAAGGGGGAAAATCCAACATTAGAAATTACATTTGGTCCGGACATTTTCAACAAAGCTTTGATTATTCTTGGGAAAAATGTATGGCCATGATCAATAAAACATTACTGCAACTTGGCCTGCCTGCACCACTATGAGACCAACATGACGTACTTCATATAGATTACATACGAGAAAAGAACTACAATGTCGAACAGTTTAGTGCATATTTAGTGCATGTCTAAATCAAGATCAGAAAAAAGTACACCAAATGATCATGGATCAGCTAGCAAAACAACAAGATGGTATCATTTTACTTGATGCTTCTGGAGGCCCAGGGAAAACATTTTTAACTAATTTAATTCTCGCCGAAATCAGGTCTCTCTCTCTCTCTCTCTCTCTCTCTCTCTCTCTCTCTCTCTCTCTCTCTCTCTCTCTCTCTCTCTCTCTCTCTCTCTCTCTCTCATGTCTATCATCTATCTATCATGTCCATTGTCTGTCTGTCTGTCTGTCTGTCTGTTCTGCCCCAGCTCCGGATTTCTGAGGATATTGATACACACCAATGATCCTTATCAAATTTATTAAGTAGCAAAAATAAACAAAGGTTGGCAACCAGGCCAGAAAACAAGATATGATAAACCAAAATACTCTGATAATAAATACAAGTTGTTTCTAGCAAGAAACTTACTAATGGCGTGTGACTTAAATAGGCTAAGGGAGTGGCCAATTATCCTCAAGCCTTACTCTCGAGGAGACCTCCTCCTCCTGAGTAGCCCCTCCTGTCTTTTGGCAGCCCTGTGTGCTCGAGCATTGAGGAGTGGCTCCTCCACTTCGCTCTCTCCACTTGAAGGAGCCTCTGGAGGTTCTGAAGGCCCTGGCTGAGTCTCTGCCTCTGGCACCACATCCTCTTCAACCTCCTCGCTGTCCGATGCAAGCGCCAGCTGTGCAGGCTGCTGACGTGACACCACACCAGCCTCCTCATCGTTGGGTCAGCCACGATCCACGCAGGCTGCTGGTGGGCCACAACATCTATCTATCTATCTATCTATCTATCTATCTATCTATCTATCTATCTATCTATCTATCTAGGCAAATAACTAGGTAAAGATAATAAATAGGATTGGGAGTTGTGTTTGCTTTCAAATCTAGTCTTTTTATTCTGACAACCATGTGAATCTGAGACTGAAAAATGAAATAAGAAATTCAAAAGCAGAAAATTTAATTCTAAAAATAAAGCACCTCTCTTCTACTGTTGAATACATGATTCCTGCTACAGTGCTATACTAAGATATTTCATTTCATGCTAAGAGAAGCAAGAATCGGAACAAGAGACCCTTTGGGAACTTTTGATGATTGCCTTGACTGAGATAAATCAGGGTCAGGGTCAGACCAAAGAGATATTTAGATGCAGTCATCTGAAAGCACCATCTGTTCTTTCAACCTTACTAGATTTTGGAATTTAACAGACTGCAATGGGAAGAGAAAGAAAAAAGAAATCAGAACCATCCTGTTATAAAGAGGTATAAAATCTATACCTCATCTATTTTTAAAAGAACCACAGTGTGATAGTAGGGGAAGCACATAAAAGTTGAATAAAACTTCCTCTAGCTAGCCTAAAACCAAAGTCAGTGTTCTTTACTTGAAAGATTGTGGTAAGAACAGTGGTGAGATCTGAACCGGTTTACTACCAGTTCGCTAGCCATGCATGCGCCAAATGTGTGCTATGCACGCGCATGTGCAGTGAGCAGCAACCTTGAGCTACACACAGACAGTGCACAGTGCGCGCAGTGTGCACCAAAAGGAGGCTTGGGAAGGTAAGTAAAACAGCGCGTGTGTGTGTGTGTGTGGTCAGCTGTGGCGCGTGTGGGAACCTTTTTTTAAAACTTTTTAAAAGCAGTTTTACTTCCAGCTCTAAAAAATGCTTTAAAAAGGTAAAAAAAGAGGCTCTGATGATCAGCTGATCGGCGCACGATCGTCAGAACCTTTTTAAAAAACTTTTTAAAGCATTTTAAACTACTGGTAGAGAACTGGTAGTAAAAAAATGCTAAAAAAGTAAAAAAAAAAAGTTCTGACAATCACGCGTCACTCAGCTGATCGTCGGACTCTTTTTTTTTTACATTTTTTACTACCGGTTCAGCGAACCAGTACCATTTTTTACTACTGGTTCAGCGAACCAGTACCATTTTTTACTACCGGTTCGGGTGAACTGGCCTGAACCGGTAGCATTTCACCCCGGGTAAGAACCTTAAGACAAGGCTGCAAAGCTAATATAGATCCTTCAACTAAAAGGCTGAAAAGGTAATATAGATCCTTCAACTAAAAGTCTGTTGTGACTTACTATAAGGAGAATACAAAAACAGCTTTAAATGTGCATGTTGGATGAACTCAGGCTTTTGGTGTTGATTTGTAACATTGTTTTAAGGACACAGTATCTATTTCACAATGAATGAATAGGGAGGAAATATTGGCCTCTTGTAAAGTGGCAGTTAATAAAGCTCAGTTACTGAATGAATGAAATTCAAATACGGGCAATTCAATAATACTATTCATTCATTAACATTACACAATTCATATGTTCATTGATTTCTTAAAAATCTAGCAGTGTGCATTGAACACTTTACCATATTACAAGAAATCCCTGCAATTGAGCTAAAAGTGATTTGCATGTGATGTGTATGTCACATCACATGCAAATCACTTATATACGGAGAGGAAGCTAACATGTCTTTCATGTAGAGAGAAAAATATATCACTACTCCCAATGATGGTTAAGATATTGGCATAACGGCATATAGTAAACCCATAACTTTAGACAGAGCAGACATTTTGTGGCTCATTGTACAGCATTCATAAATAGCAGGGATTTTGCTAGAGCAGGGGTGATGAACGCTGGCCCTTTTATGACTTGTGGACTTCAACGCCTAGAATTCCTGAGTCAACATGCTCAGGAATTCTTGGAGCTGAAGTCCATAAGTCATAAAGGGGCCATAGTTATTCACCTCTGGTATCTGCAGTACCAATGGAAGAAGCAAGAGTCCCAAATACCACAATAGAACTAAAGGCTTTCAAGTCTCAAATGTCAGAGACCTTCCAACAATCATTTTCAGGTCCAAGTGCAACCATAAGTTAGAATCAGAGTCCATGGTGCCAATACTTTCAGTAAACGTGTAAGAATTAGGATTTTTGTTGAAAGCCAGACCCTTTTTTAAAGCTTCTTTGGCAAGAAAGAAGTAAAAAATTAAGGAGTGAGAAGTACTGAGTCCTTATAGTAAATTCTTGTTAGAGCATATGGGTCATTTGGAGCTGTCCATGGTACTGCAGTCAATTGATCTGCTTTTAGATGTTTGGAATACAGAACACCTCTTAGTGATCTGTAAGCATAGGGGGAAAAAATCCCATTGTTTAGTTGCTGGGACTTCCTAGAGATGTTCCAGAGGAGAAAGTACAAAATTGTGCAAAATTGTGGTGACTTAAAGCATTCAGGAGGGGTTCCCCCCACCCCAAATTCCAATTTAACCTACAGTCCTGCCTATCCTGTTGGTTTCCAGGATGTTTGCAACTTGCCAAAGTCTACTAGTTGCTGCCACCTGGGCCTAAAGCAGGATTTTATCCATCAATTAGGACTGAAAGAAGAGAGTTAATCATTGACATTTGTGGTTAGAATGAAATGGGAAGAGAAGGGCACTCATTTGGGCTTGGAAACTTTTTGCCATCTCATAATAAATGAGTGTAGTAATAAAAGTACTACTTGAGTTTGCCTAGTTATTAAAGTAACCTAACTTTATAGCTGCTTCTCTGCTGTACTTCACTTGTTTTGACATTTTTGCAATTCGCTCTGTTTAGCTTGCCTGCTATTTCTTCAGCTTTGCATTTTGGAAAAAAAAATAGCTTTGGTTAATATGATTCATTATATCTGACCAAACTGGGAAGTCTGATCTGATCTGAGTCTGTTTTCTGCATATTAACAAGCATTTTAAGAAACACTTGGTTTGATTTAAAGCAGTATATAGTTTATTTTGTGTTGCGTCAATATGTTGCATTCAAAAACAATTTTATTTCAATTATAGTAATAAATTATGCATTATTTCAAACTTTGCTGCAGTAGACTGTTTTTAGTAATAATGTCTTAATAAGTCTCCTCTTCCTGGATTGATGTTCTTCCATTGGGCACATTTTTGTGCCAGAACCAACAATTCACTGCAATTTTGTCTGTACTTGTGAATTGCAAACTCAGCATTGGAAGCTATTATTAATCTAGGATATCATTTGCAGCCTAGTTAATGATAAATATCAACACCCTAAGCTGTTTACATTTACAGCACAACACTATATCTGTTAACTCAGAAATTAAGTCTCACTGAATTTAGTGGGCATTTCTCTAGTACTATGTGCCTATCATGTTACACTTTTATTACATGAGCTGCACCAACTCTCTCTCTCCCTCTCCCCCTCCTCTCCTCAATTTTAGGAGGGACTCTGGGCAGAGTACACATAAAATATTAAATCATAACAATTATATATAAAATTTACATCAGACATAAAATTTCCTTCTGGATAAAATTCAGGGTGATTATTACCCTTAAAAGCCCTACATGGCATGTGATCTGGTTATTTGTGGGATCTCTTCTTCCTAAGAATATCACTAGATCAGGTAAGGTAGGCACACTCTATGGATCTAAGTCAAACTTCACCACATGGCATCCAAAAGGCAGAAAGACAAAGGAGCATTCTGGTGGATGGGGGCAGGGCAGTTCTGGATACGTAGCTTGCTTGGAAATAGGTTATCATTACTGACAGCTAAATGGTACTAGTTGTGCTGGAGTGTAAACTGTGAATGCCTTAATTTAATGTCCTTAGGGCAATGTGATGCTGAACTTTCAAGATGGTTCAATCTTCAAGCCATGATTGCCTGCTAGAAATCTTGTCAGATGCAAGGAACCAGAACAATACAATGAGCCGATCAGAGAATCAGCTCTTTATATTTATTGCTCAGTATATTTATTGCTACTCACCTACAGTACCGTATTTATAAGAATTTTGCCAGGCTAACTGAATCCTCTTGAGTAAAATCAGGTAAGCACTCCAGGAAATTGGGATGATGGTGATAGTGGTGTCTACATCACTTCCTTCCCTTAAGGGATTTCAGGTTACCCAGTCATTTAATTCCTTCCCACACTTTATCTGCAGATTCCACCATGTCCTTACTTTTTGTCTGCTCTCAACAATACCCTCTGCTTTGCCCACTAAAACTTAATCTGTATGATGGTCTCTTTTTGGTATCATTCAGTGTAGTTAAAGGTATAATATATAATAATATAATAATGCCCTAGTCAACTAAATATAGAGTGATGATAAAATTATGGCACAATTGTTCTTTAAGAAGTACCATCTTTGACCAGGCATATATCTCCATTTGGAGAAAATCTGAAGTTGCTGCTTCTTCTGTACATGGGGTGTTTCCTGCTGGTGATGTTATAAACGCTTTTTCATCTTAAATCACACTTTATCCACATTAATTTACATTCTTAGGAATGACAGTGATGTAATGTTTCATATTGATATATTCATGAGATTTCTTTAAAAGATCATTGAAAAATTTATTTCAGGTAACAATTGGTTTCTTGTCTTGTGAAAAATGGATGATGGAAGAAAATAGCATAATTATGGTGGTTTTTGTCATTAAACACTAAAAAACCACAGTCAATACTTGAGGCCCTAGGTATTTTTTTTCTTTTTAATTAGATGGTGCCATGAACAAAATTCCAGATCTTAATCAGTTAAGTTTTTGTGCAACTTGTAGTGCTACTCCTGCTGCATTTATTTTTATGCCATTGTTCTTCCTAAGGGACAATAAAAGAATCGACAATAAAATCGCCAATCTAAAAGACAATAAAAATACAAATTTAAAGCAAAGTTCATTTCTAAAAAGTAGTCCCCAGAGCAATGACTACAAATTATTCTACAGATATCAGGGTTTCAAACAATGTTCAAACTTAAAGCATCTTCCAGTTCTGTTTGGCAGCAATATCTGTCATTCTGAAGGAAGTACAGCTTCTTTCAACAGAGGAACTTCTATGTTTCTGTTGTGGCCCACCATCTGCCAACAGAGCTGATGGCAGACTCGGACAATGGGGAGGAACTTGGGCCAGTTCTGGAGTCTGGGGAAGGCTCTGATGGATACTCTGCATCAGATGCAGAGATAGAGTCAGGGTCATCTGACATTTCCCAGCCACCGGAGAGGCAGCTGCCTTTGGAGGCTGAGATGAGTGAGGAGGAAGAACAGCTGGGGCCTGTTCCAGATGCACGTATGCGTAGAGCAGTTAGGAGAAGTGAACAATGGAGGACAAGGAGTTGAATCAGGAAGCAAAGCACATGTGGACCAGGGGTGGGTTCTACTTACCTTTACTACCGGTTTGCAGTGGGGCCACACACGTGCTCTTCTGCACATGCGCAGAAGTGATTTGGTGACATCGGGGTCGATGGGCGGAGCCTCCCGCCGGTTTTACTACTGGTTTGAACTACTACTAGAACCGGTGCGAACCAGGAGCAACCCATCACGATGTGGATGCTGAATGGCCCCTCCCTGGCTGGGAATAAATAGATAGAAAGGGGAGTGGTTGTCATAGGAGACAACAGTTTGTATTTCTGGAGATTCTGCTCATTGTGTTTCATGCTTTGTCTTTGGCAGTTCCTTGATTAGGTTATTGTCTTCTATTTGATTCTTTGTCTGGTGTTAAGATCTGTTTTTTTGGATGTTGGTTGCTGGATATGAGATGTTCTGGTCTTTGGGTTTCCTTCTTAGCTTTTTATTATTAGAGTCTCTATTAAATAAATAAATTCAGACAAATCAATCATCAGTAGAAATGAAACATGGGAAAACAAAACCTGAAGATCCAGCAATCTCTTATGCTATGCAAAGTAAGCAATGTCAACAACATCCATCAGCAGTATGCTGGAGTCCTTATCTGGTTGTTCTCAAGAGAGTGTAGTTAGTCTTTATTGGCCAAGTGTGATTGGACACACAAGGAATTTCTCTTGGTGCATACACTCTTGGTGTACATAAAAGAAAAGATACATTCGTCAAGAATCATAAGGTACAACACTTAATGATAGTCATAGGGAAACAGTAAATATAAATTGTAAGGATACCAGCAACAAGGTTACAGTCATACAATCATAAGTGGGAGGAGATGGGTGATAGGAATGATGAGATGATTAATAGGAATGCAGACTTAGTAACTAGTTTGACAGTGTTGAGGGAATTATTTGTTTAGCAGAGTGTTGGCGTTCGGGAAAAAACTGTTCTTGTGTCTAGTTGTCTAGTTGTTCTATAGCATCATTTTGAGGGTGGGAGTTGAACCAGTTTATTTCCAGGATGTGAGGGGTCTGGAAATATTTTTACATCTCTCTTTTTGACTCATGCAGTATACAGGTCCTCAATGGAAGGCAGGTTGGTAGTAATTGGTTGTTTTTTTTTTTTGTTTTTTTTTTTTGCAGTTCTAATTATCCTCTGAAGTCTGTGTCTGTCTTGTTGGGTTGCAGAACAATCATGGCTTGAAGTTTGAACCATCTTGGAAAGTTTTCCTAGTTTTTCTCTCTTCACTTTATTTTTGTCAATAGTTAATCGAAAGCAATACAAAAATTCCTGATCCCAACATTTAAGTACGGGTGTGGAATAATGTGACTCCATAATATTGCACTAGTGATATAGAGTTGCCTTGAAAATTTTTGCCCATAATGTAACTCTCTGTAGGGAGAAGATAAACATATGTTTTATCTGCCCGCATCCTTTCCCTAATATCTAAGTATTTGTAAAACATTACTTTCTAAAGGATGAGAGAAAGAGCCTTGTCTTGTGCCTGGACTGACAACAAAGAACATTCATCCAATGCCTGTTATTCATTCATTCTGATTAACAGCCCAAAGAACATTAATTGTCATTTCAATTGTTTATTGTGCACAAGTAACAGATCTATCAAATCATTTCAAAGAGATATTCTTGTGGAACCATAACTTCCAATTATGTTGATAACAGCTCTTATAATCGAACAAGAAGGATCTAACAATACAATACATTCATGCAACATTTTCTAATTCTCTGTTCTCTTTTTTCAAATTACCAGCAACTATTGTAACTAAATATCAATATAATATCAGAGGGAGGTCTCCCTGGATGTCTTTGGCAGTTTTCTGCTGTTCTGGAAGGAACCCCGTCACTGTATAACAATATGCATTGTAGCAAAGGAAGCTCCATCAAACAGCCTCTGAAGTGAAAAATAGTTTGATGCCAACCACATAAATATAATGCCTTCCCTTAACTTTCATTTCATTTCCTTAAGAAGAAAAACTGGGGGGGGGGGAATGGTGGTTTGTTATAATGAATCATGTTGGGGACATCTAAAATAATTGGCTAGTGCAATAGGAACTCTGCCCAGTAAGTCAGTTTGTTTCTATGAATCTTTTCTATCTTGTAAATGGAGCCAGTATTCCAGCAAACTACTTCATCTGCAGGAACCAAACTGGGTACTACTGAAATGGAGAGCATAGAATACTTATTTGTATTGTCTGTCAGGCACAAGTAACCAGGAACAGGGGTAGAGTTCAAAGCACTGAAAGTTTATTACATGCTACCTACAGTATACACAAGAATCTGATCTACTAATGGTCAAGCCAAATTGGCACCCGATAATGGTCAATGGAATTCATGAGGGGGCTGAACTTAGGTGTCTTGTGGGAATGCAATCCTAAATTGCATTAACAGAGGGATACAATCAAGATCAAGTGAGGTACTAATACTACTCTATAAAGCCCTAGTAAGACCACACCTAGAGTACTACATCCAGTTTTGGTCACCACACTATGAAAAAGATGTTGAGACTCTAGAAAAAGTGCAGAGGAGAGCAACCAGGATGATTAGGGGACTGGAGGCTGAAACATATGAAGAATGGTTACAGGAACTGGGCATGACTAATCTAGTGAAGAGAAGACCAAGGGAGACATGATAGCAGTGTTCCAATATTTGAGGGGCTGCCACAGAGAGGAAGGGGTCAAGCTGTTTTCCAGGCCAGACAAGGAATAATGGGTGGAAACTGACCAAGGAGAGATTCAACCTAGAAATGAGGAGGAACTTACTGACAGTGAGAACAATCAACCAATGGAACAGCTTGCCTTCGGAAGTTGTGGGAGCTTCATCACTTGAGATTTTCAAGAAAAGATTGGACTGCCATTTGTCAGAAATGGTGTAGGGTCTCCTGCTTGAGCAGGGGTGGGTGGGTAGGGTTGGACTAGATGACCTATAAGGTCCCTTCCAAAGTTAATCTGTTAAATCTGTTAAAATGGTCAGTGAAGTATATGAGATTATACTCAACAGCTTGTTGCCTCCTTTAAAGGGGGAAAAAACAGACTACTTTATGTATGAGTTGGACATGCAGTGAAGACAATGTCAAAAAGATAGGATAGAAGGAAGAGGTAGCTAGTGCATGTTCTTCCCATGCTTAAGGGCAAAGGGAGAAAGGCCAGCAGAAGTTCAGAATTTATTATTTACAGATTATACTCTCTTTCCAGATATAGTTGGCATTTTATTTTGTTTTATTTAGAGTAGTCAAGTACAAAACCAATATACAAAACTCATCCTATCCATACCCCTTGAAGTCCTTCCTCGTTTCTTTGTTACCTTTTCTAACTTCCTTTTCCTACCGCGTGCCTTTGCCTTTTCTCAGTACACAGCATGGTCAGTAGTGACTGTTAGATTGCATTATTGATGACATCTGAAGAGTTGAAAAAGAACAACCCTCAGAGGCTTGTTATCAATCAGAATCCTAGGCAACATGCTCCCAGCTTTAAGATAGTTTTATCCTCTGCATTTATGATTTTATTTCTTTAATAGTGCAGCTTCAGAAAAAGGAATTTATACATTTTTCAGGAGGAAAAAAAATGTAATAACTCCAGCTAGAAATGACAATGAATTAGGATTAATGGAGAACTTGTAGCAACAGCACTGAGGCAATATCACAGCAGTGCATCTGGCGAATGCTACTATATTTCATCTTCTTTTAATTTCCACACCAACAACCTGAAGCTCTGGACAAACTGCGTCAGAGAAAAGGATTTTGGTTGCTGAGCTAAGGCTAACACAAAATGTTTACAGCTGGAGAAACTTGGCAACAGATGGGGAATGGTCAATCTGTTGCAGAGTTCTCATTTAATTAAAAAAAAACACGATTAAAATTAAACTTCCAAGCTCAAAGCAGGTTGAGATTTATTTATTTATTTATTGGTTCGATTTATATGCCGCCCTTTTCCAGAGACTCAGGGCGGCTTAAAATGCATTAAGCAATAGCCTTCATAATTTTGTATATTCCTGCTTAGTAGGGCTTTCGGGGGCCCCCCTAAGCAGTGTTCTTTTTTATACAAAGTCAGCTTATTGCCCCCACAAACTGGGTCCACATTTTACCTACCTCGAAAGGATGGAAGCCTGAGTCAACCTTGAGCCTGGTGAGATTTGAACTTGCAATAATTGCAGGCAGCTGGTGTTACTTAACAGCACTTCAGTCTGCTGCGCCACCAAGGCTCTTATCAAATGATGAAACCCAGGATTACCTGTGTTTTATGGAAGTCTTAAAATGGATTGTGCTGAATTGGATGCTATGTAGAGAATTGGACATACAAGAGCTTGAAATGAGAATCAATCTTTCCAAGACACCAAAGCAAAAGAGTTATTCAATCCAGCCCAGAGATCCAAAGATCCTACTTGTGGTACACTAGAGAGTAGAGGAAATAGGCTGGAGGAATGATTGTGGTCCAGCAATTGGTCAATACAGTCAGGAAGAAAGCTGATAGTTTTAGCTTCCAATGCCTAAGGTGCAAAGCAGGCTGAAAAAACAAATATTACTTAGAGCAACCCTCTCTACTGCTGACACTGCCTTGTAAAGCTCCTGGAAATTAATTGTGCCCAGCCTCAACATTCTGACTCATGAAGAGGTTACTTTTGCCAGGAATTAATTAATTAATTAATTAGTCAACAAGTACAAGGAAACAAGTAACAGTATAGACATAGACATGGACACATGAAAAACTTTGACACAAATAAAAGGATATAAATAGGCAAAACATAGCCATAAACACATATAATGATTACATATAAATGGGGAGAGTAGGACAGGGACGGTAGGCACGCTGGTGCGCTTATGCTCGACCCCTTAGGGACCTCTTAAAAAACATGAAAGGTCCACGGTAGACAGTTTAAGGTAAAAGGTATGGGGATTGGAGAGACTAACAACAGGATCAGGTAGGGTGTTCCAGACATTTACTATTCTATTGCAGAAGTCATATTTCCTATAATCAAGATTAGAGCAAATTATATTGAGTTTGAATTTATTGATAGCCTTTGTGTTATTACGGTTGAAATTAAAGTACTCATTTACAGGTAGGACGTTTTGGTACATAATCTTATGAACTAAGCTTAGGTTGGAATTTAGACCACGTAGTTCTAGGCTATCCAGGCCTAAAATTTCAAGCCTGGTGGTATAGGGAATTTTATTTCGAGCAGAGGATTTGCCCCTGCAGTCTGCTATTCCTCTGCCATTTGGTCCTTTGCTTTCTATCCAATAGTGGTGGTGCTGCTGCTCAGGATTCGGAAACCGTGAATCCAAATTCAAAGTTGTAGAGGCTGGTTCCATTCCCAGATCTGAGTCATGACAACTATCTCAAGAGCCTTATACTCACCCACTAAAAATCTAAAACAAAGATAATATCAATGTAAAATCAATAAAGAGCATAAGATACACAGAAACAACCACACAGTTGAGATGCTCCAATCTTTTGGCTACTTCTTGGATATTAGAATATTAGAAAACTTTCCCTTGTTTTTTTCAGTTTAGGTCTGTGTTTAGAAGGGTAGAATGGGATTTATTTGGTTATTCATTTGATTTGATTTCTATAGCCTCCCGTTCAGCAAGTGTCTCTGGACAGCATACAGTACATCATTGGACATGAAAACAATTATATCCAATTAAAACTATTTAAACAGTACAAAATAAATATGTATGGCACCAAATAAAATGGTTAGGGTTAGGATGTTAATACAGCTAGGAAACGGGGCCCTTAACACACTTAGGACCCCAGGCCTCATAACCAAGTCTTCATAACTTTACAAAAGACCAACAGAGTTGGGGATCATCCTGATATCTGAAGAGAGAATATTCTAGAGGGCAGGGGTTGCAGTAAAGAAAGTACATTTCCTGGTTACTACCAGCGGATATTCCTTGCCCAATGGGACCCACAGCATGCAGAATCTGACTGACCAAATTGGATGGGTAGAAACAACTGGGAGACAATGGTCCCCGATCCATGAAGGGCTTTAAAGATGATAACCATCTCTTTGCACCCTGGAAACACATTGGCAACCGATGCAGCTCATGAAGCAGTGGTGTTACATGTATCAAATATCCAACACTATTTACTACCCCAGTAAGGATTCTATGCCAGATGAACTAGCAGGAGCTTTTGAAAGTTCTTCAAGGATAGTCCCATGTAGAGTGCATTGCATTGCAGTAGTCCAGAAAGAGAGGTCATGAGAGCGCAAAGGACTTTGAGCAAAGCCTCCTGCTCAAGGAACAGGCTCAACTGGTGCACCACCCTAAATTGTGGAAAGGTCTTCTAGGCCACAGCTGCCACCTGCTTTTCTAACAGGAGTTGTGAGTCCAATGATCCCTGGAATATGCATTGGATCCTTTTGGGGCAGTGTCACCCCATCCAGGTCTAGTGGTGGATTGTGCATGCTAGATGCTTGTGCATTTAAAAATCTGCAAAACCCGTTCGTATGGTTTCTTTGCTATACACAATTGAGCAAATAGTTTACTAAATCCCAACTACACATTCTTCACAGGATTAGAGTGCAAGTTTGAATAATCATCCACTGAGACCTCCTATGAGAATTAGGAGCATGGTATAAATGGAAGAGGTGTTACTCCTGTCAAAGCTTCATGGATACTACTGAGAGGTGGAGCTCTTGCCTCACAATCAGGAGGTTGTGAGTTCGATCCTAGGTAGAGGCAGATGTAGGGTCTCCTGATTGGGCAGGAGGTCTGACTAGATGACCTGCAAGGTGCCTTCCAACTCTGTTAATCTGTTTAAGATATGCTCTCCAGGACCAAATAGGAGTACAATCCTTCTCTAAATCACCTTCTGAAGCATGCATACATTGTTTCTAAAAATATAATTACTAAATGCCTAAAGGCTACTATGCCTAACTTGGAACTCAGAAGTCCTGAATGAACAGAGAAAAATCTAGATATCTGTATAATAAATAAGTTGTGATCTAGAAAAGTATTGTATGCATTCCCACAAACGTGTGAACAATCCCCCCCATTACCTTATAATACACTCTTGTATTACCAGTGATTTCTACAATTTAACATATACTATAAACTCCACCACTGATTATTAAATACATGGATTAATAAGCCTGAATGCCTAACTGCTTTTATCTCTATTTAAACAACTCAAGCACATCTAAACTGAAAGAGATATTTTCTTTCAGATGTGGAACTATTCTTTTCAATATTTATTTTAATATGAAAAATGTGCTTATTCATCAGTAAGGTTACAGAGAAGCAGCACATCTTATCAGCTATCCTGATGATAAATGGAAACATCCTTTCCTTAGCAGCACAATAAATATTTCATAAATCTACTTGAATCTCAAAGAAAATGAAAAATATTTCTAGCATCCCAAAGGTTTTTTTTTTTTTTTTTTGCTTAAAGCTGCCAACAACTATGATATTCTTTGGTATTTTGCACAGAATTCTCCTGTGTAACCCAACTCCGCATATATTCCTAAATGAATTTGAGAATTATATACATGATTTGTACGGTCTGTTTTTAATATTGGGAAAAGATGGTTATCAAACCACAGATTGTTTTTAATGCATGACGGTGAAGTTGCTTCAGCTGTTTCTATATTTACATTAAGAAGTATGTAATTTTTTTTTTATTATGGTGTCAACTCATAGCAACCACATAGATACACCTTCTCCAGGATGATCTGTCCCCAACACTTTCCCTCCAGATCTTCTAATAGTGCAATCAAAGCCATCCACCCTCCTAACAAACTTTTCCAGCGTTGCAGTCTTATATAGAGAAGTTGATTCTAAAGCTGATATCTGTAGCTGTCGCCATTAATTTGCTCACCATTGCATTTAATCTTAATCCATTTTTTTCATTGTGTTTCTTGACTTTTATTATTAGAACTTGCCTTTCATTTGCATTTCCAGCACCACAATAGCACTATCAGCCCAGCACCATTTTTTGTTGATAGTTCTTTCTCAATTTTAAAACCACATTTTATCTTTCAATCTATCTTCCCTTAATATATGTTCAGTATATAAGCCTACGAAAAAGAAATATATATATATATAAAAGCCTACGAAAAAGAAAAAGACACATTGTACCTTTACAGGGAGGATATCTGAGAAGAGGGTGTGGCTCACTGATGACGCCTTAAAAGGCAGAAATAGCTATCTGAGTCTCCCAGAGAGCAACACAAAGTTGCTGTTTGTCAGCAGAGAAAAAAAGGCCCAGAAACTTGTGAATGAGATTTCACAGAACCAGGGCTGTAGAACAACTTAGCTTACATAGGTAAAACCTGGCTAGAAAGAATATGCACATAAAAGCCTATGAAAAAGAAATACATACATACATACATACATACATACATACATACATACGTACATATATATGTATGCATATTCTTTCTAGCCAGGTTAAACCTACGTAAGCTCAGTTGTTCCACAGCCCTAGTTTAAAGTGACCAGATTTTAACATTGGTAAAGAGGGACATTGTGGGCGTGGCTTATTTTGTGGGCGTGGCTAGCTGGTCATGTGACTGGGTGGGCGTGGCTAGCTGTTCATGTGACCGGGTGGCCATGGCTATGTGTATAGGGTAAGGTGAACA
Organism: Pituophis catenifer annectens; assembly: GCF_029215685.1. Classification (NCBI taxonomy): domain Eukaryota; kingdom Metazoa; phylum Chordata; class Lepidosauria; order Squamata; family Colubridae; genus Pituophis; species Pituophis catenifer. The sequence goes on from NW_027256881.1 coordinate 98,103,366, forward strand.
GATTTTAACATTGGTAAGAGGGACACCATTGTGGGCGTGGCTTATTGTGTGGGCGTGGCTTGGAGGCCATGTGACTGGGTGGGTGTGGCTAGCTGGTCATGTGACCGGGTGGCCATGGCTATGTGTATAGGGACTACTCAGAGGGCTGGAAAGTCATTTCTGACAGGTCCTCACACTTTTGACTGGTCCTCACACTTATGACCATCCTCACATTTATGCCCGTGCAGCATTCTTGGTCTTGTTGGTTTTGTTTTTGTGTCTCATGTTTCTTTTTTATCCCTTGTATATCCCCTAATTGGTTTCCATGCTTGTCCTTGCCTTGATCAGTCATCACATTAAGGTTAGATGCCACTTCTCTCAAATTTGTAGATAATCCAGCTGGGGTGTCCGATAAATCCAAAGGCAATTCATCTGGTACAGTCTCTATAATTCGATATTTTACCTTTATTTCCAGCTCCTTCTGCTTATCCTGTATTATATCTGAAGATGTTAAATTCATTTTCAACCTATTTTGATAAAATTCTTCCGCTCTTTCAACAGTATTTAGCTGGTATCTTTCTCCTTGATATCTGAATATAATACCAACTGGGGCGTCCCACCTAAATGGGATATTTCTCTTTTTTAACTCATTCACCAAAAAACCAAATTTCTTCCTTTCCATTAATATCTTAGGTGGGAGTTCCTTGTAAATCCAAATCTTTCTTCCATACAATTGCAAATTAGAATTGAAGGAATTTTGCATGATATTATTCCTAATTTCTTTATCTGTAAAATAAATCACCACATCTCTAGGCAGTTGCCTTTGCTTGGCAATCCAGGAATTAATTCGGTAAACTCTGTCAATCCTACAAAACACTTCCTCAGGTTGAACCTTTAAAATCCCAGCTAGAATTTCAGAAGATATTTTCCTTAAATCATCTCTATTATTTTCCTGCAAGCCTCTTAATCTTATCGCATATTCTGTAAAATTATATTGTACCATTAAAATCTCTTTTTCAATCTTCTGTTGCAAATTTTCTACATTACCAGACTTTTGATCAGTATCCATTTTAGGTTTTTCTTCTGAACTATTATCCTGAGTGTTTATCAGATCATTTTCAATTTTTTGAGTTCTATTGTCCAATTTATCTTGAATTTCTTCCATTTTAAACTTTAGTAAATTAGTATTTGTGTCCAACTGTATCATAAATTCTGAAAAACCATTAGCCACTTTTGAGAATTTTTTATTCAAAAAATCAAACTTAGATTTCACCAATTCTTCAATTTCCTGCTTAAATTTTTCAAGTTGCTGATTCACAATCTTCTCCCTTCTTTCAATCTCCTCTAAGAGAAATTCTATTATATTAAAATCAGGTATCTGAGACTGAAGAATTGAAACTTGTTCCTTTAAATTGTTAGTGGGGGAATCCCCCCCCCTAGTTGTTTATCTGGCTTTGTAAATTTCAGTGCCATGTTTCCGCCCAGGCAGGCTTTGTTAAAAAAAAAAAAAAGAGAGAAAGGACTTCTTTCCAATCAACAACAATATCAAGTCTCCAAGGGAAAAAGAGAGAAAAAGACACAGGAGCGAAGTTTTGTCTACAAATGTAGCCAGTGGTATTTATTCCGCTACATTGTAATAATAGAAAACGGAAGGACTTTCCCTTTCAGCCTCTCCTCCAGCCGCGGCAGATGCCATTTTAAAAGGCTTTTTTTTTTCCTCTTTCTTTTCCTTCTTTCTCTTAAGTAATTTTTTTAAAAAATAAGTAAAATACTTGTGATTCAGTATTACAGGTCCAGCTCACATTTTCTTTGAGTAGTCTGTTAGATTTGCAGGCTTGCTCTTGACGCCTGGCTCTGCATTAGCAGAGGTCTCCCAAAGCCCGGAGCAGCGGCTGGGGATACGGGGCATCTCATCCGCTCCGTCCCAAAAGTAAAGAAAAAACTTTTGGGACTCCGCAGAGAGTTCTACCCACCCCTGCCGGCTCTATCTCCGTTTCCTCATGGAAACGGAGTTTTTTCGAGCCGCCATTCCGTTGTGAAGGCGGCTCTGACAGGCAGTGGAAGCTGACGATCCCAAAGGAACGTCTGGCAGCGACGAGCAGCAAACCGCAAACCCGTGCAGCATTCTTAACAACCATGTCACTCATTTCACAACTGCTTCTCTTCACCATGGTGACAAGATAGGGCAAAAACGTAAAATGTGAGGACAGTCGTAAGTTCGAGGACTGGTCAAAAATGCGAGGACCAGTCAAAAATAACTTTTTCAGCCCTCTGAGTAGTCCATATGCACAAAAGGACTAACCAGAGGGCTGAAAAAAGTCATTTCTGACAGGTCCTCGCACTTTTGACTGGTCCTCACACTTATGACCATCCTCACATTTATGCCCGTGCAGCATTCTTAACAACCATGTCACTCATTTCACAACCGCTTCTCTTCACCATGGTGACAAGATAGGGCAAAAAACGTAAAATGTGAGGACAGTCGTATGTTCGAGGACTGGTCAAAAGTGCGAGGACCAGTCAAAAATAACTTTTTCAGCCCTCTGAGTAGTCCATATGCACAAAAGGACTAACCAGAGGGCTGAAAAAAGTCATTTCTGACAGGTCCTCACACATTTGACTGGTCCTCACACTTATTTATTTATTTATTTATTTATTTATTAAATTTATATACCGCCCTATTCCTAAGGGACTCAGGAATGACCATCCTCACATTTATGCCCGTGCAGCATTCTTAACAACCACGTCACTCATTTCACAACTGCTTCTCTTCACCATGATGACAAGATAGGGCAAAAATGTAAAATGTGAGGACAGTCGTAAGTTCGAGGACTGGTCAAAAGTGCGAGGACCAGTCAAAAATAACTTTTTCAGCCCTCTGAGTAGTCCATATGCATAAAAGGATACAGTAATTGAGAGGGATGAAGGAAGGGAAGGGAAATTAGAGTAGGAGTGACGGTTAAGAGAGGGAGGAAGAGAGGAGGAGAAGGAGAAAGGAAGAGGAAGTAGGGAGGAGAAGAAGAGGGGGGGAAGAGAAAGTAAGAAGGAAAGAAAAGAGAGGTGGTAGGTTTGAGGAGAAAGATTGCTGTACAATAAAAAAGATGAAAGGGAAGAAAGCCAACCCCAAACAAATATAAAGATATTAAGATAAAGAATGAATTGTTAAACTTTAAAGAATAAAAGAGAACAAATATGAATAAATAGCAATAATTAGAAACACACATACATACAATGTATTTTCTTTGAACAGAATATTTGGCTGGTTCACAAATTTAAACAGTGTTTAGTCATTTCAATTAAATTTACAATTTCTATATTTCCTTTTTGCCATATTTATTCCTCATCTATTTTTTTAAAAAAACAATATTACCCTTCATCCTCATCTCTAATCTTAATCAAATTCAATTTTTCCCTTCTATTCTATTTTATACCCCTTCCCATTGTCATCTATTTTTATATCCATCCTCACATTGGTTAATTATGTAATTATGTAATACAGTTGTTTAATACAAATTCAACATTTTAATATAAATCAATTAGTTATATAACTATCTTTTTTGTATATTAATCAATATGAACATGAATATTCCAATTATTTCCATGCAATCCAATTTCTTACAAATCAATTAATTATACTTACCAATAATAATAAACCAAATAATTTCCCCCATATATTCCTCCAAACCACAACTTAACCATTTCTGCTTTCAACACAGTATACAATTAATAATATCTCAATTATTACAATTCCCTAGTTAAAAAGAGCTTTTTTTCTTTTGTGTTTTAAAATCTTGAACTCTCCTCTTTTGCCCTAAATAATTTTCCATTGTTTGCACTTACCTTTTTTGGTGAGGAAAAGGAAAATAAATCTGCTGCCTAATTTTCCAACGTTGCAAGCAAACCGCAAAGCCAACAGCCTGTTTTACTTTCAGTTTCGTTTTGAGCTTGGTTTGCACACAGAGGAAAAAAAAACTGAGCAATTTAGCAAGAGCAGAGCCCTGTGCAAATCAGCTGAGAGTGGGAAGCCGAGCTAATTAGCGTAGGGCGGCCCTTTGAAGCCTCGCGGCAAGAGTTTAAACAGGTTTTTTCCCTCTAGCCATCAGCGGGGATTCAGGAGGCAGCCGGGAACCAGGAGGCAGAATGAAAAATCGGGACTTTTTTAAAACGCCGCGGGACGCGGGACAAATTGCTCAAAAGCGGGACTGTCCCGCCAAAAGCGGGACGTCTGGTCACCTTACCCTAGTTCTGTGAAATCTCATTCTAGGACTGTGGAACAACTTAGCTTACGTAGGTGGAACCTGGCTAGAAAGAATATGCACATAAAAGCCTACGAAAAAGAAAAACACACACACACACACACACACACACACACACACATACATAACAAGAGAATATACATTTTTGCCTTATTCCTTGACATACCTGGAGCCCATCTGCTTCATTATGTTCCATCCAGACTATGATTTCCTGCCCAGCCTGCAGTTTGAGGACAATGAGGACAATGAGGACAATGAGAATTCCAAATTTTTCTAAGCATACTCCAGAGCTTGAAATGGCCAACACAATCAAAGGCCTTTCAAATTCACAATCAAATTAAGATCATTTGTTTGGTATTGAATTGTTAAGTATTTTGATTTCAATAGTAAAACCCAATATAAACTAAACTCAAAGAAAAAAGAATTATAAGAAAGAAGAAAAAGTGCAAGAAAAAAAGAAAGAAAAAGAAAGAATATGATAAAGAAAAATAAAAGAAATATATAAAGAAGTGACTTCCAGCTTTCATTGCAATAAGTACAGACAAATTTAGTAATTCTTCACCCCCTATAAAGTTACAAACAAATATATCTTTATCCTATAATCCATTCTTTATCTATAAGGATTTATCTATCAATCCATGAAACCTTAAATATTGGTATTGTAACTATTAAATTCTGGCTCCATTCTTCAAACAATTCTTTTAATACTTCCAAAGTTATGACATTTTTAATACTTTTGTAAGTTTGAGTTAACTAATAGCAAAAGGAGGCTTGCAGTTTTTTCCTTGTATTTAAAAGCTTTACTCTCTTCTAGTGTCCAGTTTCTAAAACTATAAAGTTGGTTATCTTTATTATGAGCCAAGATAACCAGAATAATTCTGGTTCCCATGAGAAACTATTTATTTTTTATACTTAATTCCAAAACCTTAATGAAAAATCAACATTTCAAATTTAACCTGCTTGCAACTTTCTTAGATCAAAATGTTATTTAGCTTTTTTCTGTTTATTTCAAGGTCTTTTTATGTTCTTAAGCTTATAATTAGTTTTTATTTTGTTCTGAGTTGAAGCTTAACTCACCTGGCAGCTTTTCAAAATTGTCATTCTAAAGGTCTATAACTTTAACATAGTTAATAGGCAGTTTCTGAAAGTAATTAGAAAGTGAGGCTTCCAAGTTTTGTGTCCTTTAAAAGGCTTTGCCATGGTTGCAAGCACGATGGCTAATTCCTTCATCTTCCAGTGCTTAAACCTGTGGTTAGACAATATATTAGAGCTCACTGAATAAAAAGAAATTAATGGAACTTGTGAGGTATAAAATCAGAGAAATAATGGCTGAATTTTCTTAACTACCAAATTCACACCAGGTTGTCCTTAAGAGTGGAAAAAATGGCATAACTACCCAGATCTTTTCTGCTTTCTGTTCTCTTAGGTACTAAAACATCAGCTCTGAATGTGACTGCCAAGCAAGAGAGGAATTGAGTAGCAATAAATGAGCTGGCAGCATTATTAAGTCAATGGACAACTCGCTCAGTATTTGAATATACAACAAGTAAGGAAGAAAATGAATACCAATTTTATTCATGACTCAGAAGGAATCTCATAAAACTCAGGTCAGTAAGTTAACTACTACAGCACTTTCAGTTAAAAAACAGTATCCAAAAATAGGCAGTGCAGGCCAAGAATTTTTAAATGGTAATTTTACCATACTATTTTTTGTTTTGTTTTTTAAAATATCCTCTCAGGTTCTCTAAGAAGTGATACTTTTCTACTCAACTTGCTGAAAGAGATAACAAAAATATTAGCTGGTCTTTGATGACTAAGTAAATAACTAATGCAACTGATTCTAAATTCTTCAGTGTTTAAAAGTTTAAAAGTTTAAAAGACATACTGCCAAGGATTAAAACTCTGGATTAAGAGTATTTTAATGATGGATTGAAGGATCAAAAATATCAGTGAAGAGGTACATGATTTATGTTCATAATGTTATTAAATACTGGAAGGAAAATTGAGAATTAGTAAGTGTTCTTAATTTGACTTGGTACTTCTTCTCTATTGGTTGCTTTTTCTGTATTACTTGGTAAACAGGAACAACTACACTTTGGCTGGTTTTGTTACTGAATTCTTAGTGTTTTGAGGTTAACATTTATTTGCAGAGTCAGATAATTCTAGAACTTGAGCTCACTATCAAATTGTGGTCTGTGTAGGGAGTTCTTGAAATCTATACAAGCAATTAACATTGTCTAATAAAATAATAGTTTTAAAAAATAAAATATGCTCATTTTAATTCCCTAAACATTTGTTAAAAATTTGGGAAAGGTGTAAAATACAAGAATGAGGAAAATGGCAGTCAGAAGGTGAGAAGCTCTATTCAAAAGAAGAGATGCTTGAAGGCACAAAAGAAAATCCTAGGAATTGAACCATCACTGAAAGCTTATTTGTGTTTCTGTGGGGTGTGTGGGTAGAATTTGCTTTAAATGTTGAATTTCTGTCTACTGCCATGGCTACTGTGAATTTATAACTTGAAATCAAGGAGACAAATATAGTTGCAACCAAACTGTGTTATATATTTTGGATACAATTCAACAGGATAATTACAAAGCAAGTAATACTTCTGTATGACTCAGGGGTGGGTTCTAAAATTTTTTACTACTGGTTCTGTGGATGTGGCTTATTTTGTGGGTGTGGTTTGATGGTCATGTGACCAACAATTCTTTAGAATTTAGCAGAGGTACTGGTCTACCAGGCTTTTAACTGCTTGCAGAGCTGTACCGATCTACCCATTTGTTTTTGGAGCGCACTGGTCTACCACCACACTGCCTTTTACTGCTGTAGGGCGGCCTTTGAAGCACTGCAGCAAGAATTTAAACAGTTTTTTGCTGCTCTGAGCAGCAAAAACCGAGAGCATGGGAAACCACTTTCAGGCAGCTTGGCCTCAATTGCCAATCTACCACCACCGAGCGGTTTACAAGGAGCAGATCAGTTCTAGCCGATCAGCTGGGAGGCTTCTTGGCTTCTCAATTTAAAGCTAAGGTGTCTTGTTTTTTTCCCCCTCTTCTTTGTCAAGTGAGCCCTGATTTTTTCCTTCTAACCGATCAGCTGGGACCAGGAGGCAGCGAATAGATTGGGGCGGGGCCAGGCAGAGGTCTGGCAGAGGTATTTACCTGGCAGAGGTATTTACTGGTTCTCCGAACTACTCAAAATATCCACTACTGGTTCGCAAGAACCGGAGAGAACCGGTAGCAACCCACCATTGGTATGACTACCAGAAAACTAAATGGACAATGCCTTGTAGTATTAGAAATCACACTCAATTTGAGATAATCTGAGAGAAAAGTGAGGGGGGGGGGGAGAAAGAGAGCAGGGGCAAGTGTGAGATTTTGTGGGGAAATCACTCAGTTATCCGAGTAACTGCAGAGGCTTCAAATATCAGCAAACTACAAAAAAGATTTTCAGTGTGCTTGATAGACATTCAAATATAAAATATACTTATCTGCTCAATGGCTTAGTTCTCTCCTTAAGCCTGTGGTGTTCCAATCCACTCTATGATCCAGGTTTTCCATCTCTTGCTCTTTTAATCCAGCAATCATAGAGTTTAAGCTCATTATTTCATTGAAGTATGCCGTAAAATGTCTTCCGGTTATACTGTCTGTCAATCAGCAAGATTTTGAAAATAGGTTTTGGTAAGCAGGATAGAGTGACATAAAAAAGAAGAATATTATTTTCTTGAGCTCACAAGGCCACACAATTATCGAAAGCAAATATAAAAGACAGATTATTAAAAATTTACTGTAGTAAGTATGTGAGGGGATTACAATTTATTAGCAAATGCAACCATATGACAAATACTTACTTGGGAGAACTGAGCATCTGGTTATGTGGAAAACTTTCCTTACTGAAACTTTGATTTTGAAGAAAGTATTTTTCCTCTCCTTAAGATTGTTTACATGCTTTCGAACCACTTACAATGAGGGTAGGGTTTTGTATCCACATTACAGAAGAGAAACAAATGTTATAGAGTTTTCACCAGGATCCCTTTGAATGCCGACTACGTTTCCCAAATGAACCGAAGTGAACTCATCCATCATTAGCTAAATGGACTACTTCTTATATTCTAGCCTCTCTGTATGTCTCTGCTCAGAAAGTTATGCAAGGAATCTGCCAGTTTTCTTGATGAGAGTTAAACTAAAAGTGAACATGTTCAATGCCTCACTTGTTTAACAGGCATCTCCAAACAAAGAAGCATAACTTTGCTAGAGATTATCTTGCCATTTAAAATCTCTGTCAGAGTCGAGTTGAGGAATCGTAGAATGAAGGGTTGTCCCTCGTGTTTTGCAAAAGCTTTGGCAAGGCCTGTCTAAAGTGGCTGCATTTTCAAGTTGCTTTGAATCGGTAAAAGACAGCTTGTTTAACATTTGGAAGGATGAAATAGCGCCATAAAGAGCTTTCCCAAGCTGGTTCCCTCTTTGCCAGCTTGCAGTATCATCATGTATTTCTGCCAAAGAGAGTTTGCATCAGCTCTGTTGACAACCTCTCGTGAATGTTAATACGCCATCTCCATATTCATGTTAAAGCTCTCTTCTGGCTTCTCATTTTTTAACAATACAGTTGACGGTTGTGCCACTATATTTCTCAGAATTGGAGATTGGAGCTAGATATGAATCCTGTGTGCCTTTGGCTATAGTAATGTTGCTACTTACTTATTCAATTGTTTAATGAAATTCATTTTAAGGGCTCATTTCCAAAACTGAAACGTCCATGCTCATTAGGAATAAAACTTAAAATGCCAAACTTTTCAGATGATGTAGATCTGGGGACCCTCTGGTATTTTCGTGTTTTAAACTAGTTAAGTTTTCGGCATAGCTTGGGTTTGAAAGAATGAGGGTCAATTTCCATAATTTCTTTGGGCCTGTAGGACCTTTACTGCCACGATGAAACATGAATCATACCCTCTGTCTTCTGCTCTTGTCTTGACTCCTCACTCCCACCCATGTATCCATGTCCCTGTAAGGTTCTTATAAAAACAAAGATAAATACAGCAGCATCCCAAAATCTTTTATAGTGATTTTACAGTGATTTTTGGAGTGTATTGTGAGCCGGCCTGGGTCTTTGGAGAGGGGCGGCATATAAATTGAATAAATAAATAAATAAATAAATAAATAAATAAATAAATAAGTGTTGTGACTCCGACCCCCGAGCCCGTCTTATTGGAGGGAGAAGACTCCGAAAGTGAAGGAGAGGAGTTGGCAAGGCCTCCCTCTCCAGGACCCTCCTTTCTGGCAATGCCTCAGGTGTCTCCTGAAGGAGAAGAGATAGGCCAGGAGCCAGGCATCTCCGAGCAGCCGCAGTTAGACAGCGACAGAGATAAGTCTTGGCTGGATCCACGCCAGCGTCGGAAAGACAAGCGCACGCAGCAGGGAAGAGGCATGCCAGAGATTAAACTGAGTCACTGGACCACACCCCACAGGGGATAAAAGGGGGTGTGATGGCCATTCAGGCTTTGTGACATACAAAACTGAACAGCTAGCAAGTCATACTGTGTCTCTGGAACTTCGTTATCTGCCTTCCTTGGATTTATTATGGACTGGACTTGACAATTCTTTGGCTTTGTGAATTTATTTTGGTTTATCTGACGGAGGAGGAACACCTCCCTCTGTGAGTAAAGTTTTTGGCAAGCAGCTACTGGGTTGCTGCCAATTCTATTATCAAAGGAAATTATTGTCTGCAAGTCTATTTTAACTCCTGGCTGACTGTTTGTGTGCGTGTGTGAGACGGGGACAGAACAATCAATCAATCAATCAATCAATCAATCTACGATACTGCTGAGTGTACACATATAAATTCACATATAGAATTTATGTCATATAATATCATGTTTTCCCAAAAATAAGACTTAACCACAAAATAAGCCCTAGCATGAATTTTCAGGATGCTCGTAATATAAACCCTACCCACAAAAGAAGCCCCAGTTAAGATTGTCAACCAGATGGACACATTTAGTACCATATTTCTCAGAAAATAAGACCTAACCAGAAAATAAGCCCCAATGCGTCTTCTGGACCAAAAATTAATGCAAGACCCAGTCTTATTTTCAGACAAACACAGTATATGTGGGTACATGGGTATATGCATAATATTTACTTATTTGTATATGCATAATATTTATTTATTATGTAGTGTATATTGGAGGTGGTGACCCTTTGAAAGCTGTATGCAATGAAATTTCATTTTAATCTTTGCCGATTACTGTACATTTACAATGACAATAAAGTTATTCTAAATCTAAGTCTATATAGGAGAACATCTTCAGAAATGGTGCATTCAAAAGGTACGTAGGTTCAGATACGTTTCTCTGGGGAATGTCATATAAATATTGCTGTGAGTGTAAGGAGCAATATGGAGTACATTGGTGAGAGAAGTCAAGGTTTCCAAAATCTCTGGAGCAAGACTTCAAAGCATGCAGTGAGCTGCAGGAGGAAAGGGCAACATCCTATTACTTGACTTTCTGTTTATATCTCCATGGATTCTGCTCATCTCACCTGCCTCTTTAATGCTGAAAAAAGGGAGAGAATACAGTCCTTGAACTTTGTAGCTGTTTCCTGTAATAGCACTTTTGGATGCCATCTTAAATCAGGTGTTTTACGAAGGAGAGCTTTAATTTGCTCCACGCATTACAAGCAGAAGAGAAAAATCACCAGAGGTCAGAGGGTCTGAAAGTGCCGAGCCTGCCTCATTTTTGTTCTTTCAACTTTTCAAAAGAAAAAAAAAAGAACTTTGAGATGATTGCTGGGAAACACTAGATATGTAGTTTTGTTTAATGCAAACCTGGCTGCAGATTTGCTCTTCTCTATGAATATAATAAAACAATTCAATGGCAGGATTTATTTCCTCCACCTCCCTTGCAGGCTTTTACATGTCCTAGTTTTAGCAATCCTATTTGCCATTGATTTCACTAAGACAGATATTGAGCTCAGGAAGAGTGGGGGGGGAGCCTGTTTTTACTAAAGTGTCTAAATATAGGTCCCACAAGCTTAGGAACTAGCTCAAGCTTAAACACTTTGACCTAGATAAATGAATTATAAAAGAAACACACACCTTTGGAAAAAAAGATTTTCTAAAGCAAAGATTAATCTTACCTTGAAAGCTTGACTATAGGCTCTATTGATCCCAGATATTTTTTAGAACATTTGAAAGTCAGACTTTCTACACTTTCTTCTAGTTTTTATGCGAAAGAAGCAACTTGTCAAACATCTAACTGATCTTTACCATCTCTTTTCTCTTTCACTGTATTGCAAAGGTCATTAATCCTACAAGCTGAATTAGGAATCTTTTAAAGCAGGGTTGGGAAACTTTATCTAGGTTGCAGGCTTCGGGTCTCTTTTTGAATGGCCAGACAAGAAGCCTGATTTACTTTCATTTAATCATATTAATCACAATGCCTGAAGATATTAATATGCATAACAATTATTCCTGAATATGGTTAAGTTGATTGTTTTGCTGTCACTAGCTCTTCTCATGCTGCCCCTGGCAATACATGGAGGCAGGGGCAGTATTCGTTTACCTTCGCTACTGTTTTGTTTATTGGCGCGGCAATAATTGTCGGAGGTCGGCTGCTGATAACACCAACTTTTATTAACAGAAGAGAGAACAACATGAATCTGTAACGAGAACAACAACACACATCTGACAGCTCCTTAAATAGGAGCCTGTCATCAGGAATGGACCAATGCGCGAGCAGGGATCTCCCGCGAATTCTCTGCTCGCGTCTTAGCCAATCCGCGTTGGTTAGCAACAGCTCCACCGGGCTGAAGTCGTAGTTGCGAGGGCTCAACAGCTACCAGTTCGCAAATGTGAGTGCGCATGTGCAGAGCGTCAAAAACAGAATATGATAATGTCCGGGTGGGTGGGCGGAGCCTCCCACTGCCACCGCTACCAGTTTGCCTGATAGAACTGGCTGAATACCACCACTGCTTGGAGGTCTCAGAAGGTGGGACCTGAAGGGTCATATGGGCTCCAAGGTTGTATATCTCTGCTGTCATTTTTTCAGCTCTCCTGGAAGACCTGAAGCACCTCCAGGATGAGTTTGTTTAAGTGTGCCTTTCTGTTTGTCATGTTGTAGTTCATAGCGAGTAACATCTCCAGAAAAATAAATAAATATTGATGTTTTAGAATGGATGGCATCAGTCCTGACCAGCTTCTGATTCTAATAGACATACCTTTAGCATGTTTTAAGAGGGCATAATTCCAGATTTGTTCATTCAAACTTCTTAATTTCTGTCTCCCCTATTTTTCCCCTTCAGGATAATAGCATTGGCTAAATTACCAATATCCAGTTAGCTTGGCTGTGTGTCAATGTATATCAATGTATTATTCATGGCTTTTTGTTGTTATTGGGAATGCCAGCAATTAGCCCTTTGGAAGGAGACATCCACCAAGCTTATCCTCAAAATATTTTATATGCGGTCTATTGGATGGAATGAACAATTGCAGGGGTTAAAAAGGGAATGCTTGCATCTGTGGGCAGCAACAGAGGGTTCTAATGGAAATGATGAATTTTGTAATAATGCCCAACTATGGTAAATGTATATGTATTATAGGCTCAACGTTTATGAATCATGATTTCATTTTGAAATAATTAGAATCTTCTGCCATTAACAGCAGGATACATGGATAATTATACTTTAGAACAAAATGTCTGGCAAAAGGCTTCTCTGTTCATATGACAGTTAGGTTTTATGATAAATATTACAAGTGACAATCTTTAATATAAATACAGAAGAGAAAAATTAACAATATCAATCATGGCAGAATACTATGGAAGAAAAGCAATGACAATAACCAGATTATTTAAAAAAAAAATTCCACCTACATATTCAGACTAATTTGAAAAGAATATTGCTTTGGACCTAAGCATCCAACAATTACTGTGACCCTATGTTTATGATTGTGACATTAGTAAGTGTCTTGGAAATCTATCATAACACTTTGGGCAGATATACGTCTATTCATATTATCATTAACCCAGAGAAAAATCATGATATTGGGGGTTGATCAAGCTGGTTCAGAAGACGGATTCTCTCCTTTGACTGTAGAGTTCTTTACCAAAAAAAGGTTTCTTACCTTATATCTTTTAGTGTTGCCAGACCATCTCAAAATGGAACTCTTGTCCCCATTATTAATAGAAGAAAGTATTAGCAGAGAGTCTTTGATAGAACACAGGCCAAAGCTGTTATTTATTATTTATTTATTAATTAGACTTCTATACCGCCCTTCTCCCGAAGGACTCAGGGTGGTATACAGCCATATTAAAACACACAGAATTACAAAATTTAAAACCAATTAAAATCAAATATATAAAATGGCTCAAAAATTTAAAACATTTAAAACATACACACACCCCTTAAAAATTCATATTAGGCCAGTCCAGCTTGCTGGAACAGAAGAGTCTTCAGGGCGCGGCAATAGGTGCGCAGGTCGGGGCTAAGACGAAGCTCTAGGGGAGCTCATTCCAGAGAGCCGGTGCCCCCACAGAGAAGGCTCTCCCCCTGGGTGTCGCCAGTCGACATTGTTTGGCCGACGGCACCCTGAGGAGCCCCTCTTTGTGGGAGCATATTGGCCGTTGGGAGGCTGTTGGTGGCAGAAGGCGGTCTTGTATATACCCCGGTCCTAAGCCATGGAGAGTTTTAAAAGTGGTCACCAACACCTTGAATCGCACTCAGAAGACCACAGGGAGCCAGTGCAGCTCACGCAGGAGGAGTGTTACATGGGAGTGCCGAGTAGCCTCCATAACTACCCATGTTGCCACATTCTGGACCAGCTGGAGCCTCCGAGTGCTCTTCAGGGGGAGCCCCATGTAGAGAGCGTTGCAGTAGTCCAGACAGGACATGACGAGGGCATGAGTGACCGTGCGCAGGGCATCCCGGTCCAGAAAGGGACGCAACTGGTGCATCAGGCGAACCTGATAAAAGGCTCCCTTGGCCACGGCTGTCATATGCTCTTCCAAAGACAGCCATGCATGCAGGAGAACACCCAAGTTGCGAGCCCTCTCTGAGGGGGCCAAGACCTTGCCCCCAATAGTCAGCGATGGACCCAGCTGATTATACCGGGACACCGGGAACCACAGCCACTTGGTCTTGGCGGGGTTGAGTTTGAGCTTGTTCCTCCCCATCCAGATCCGCATGGCCTCCAGGCACTGGGACATCATGTCAAGGGCATCATTGGGGTGGTTCGGAGTAGAGATGTACAGCTGAGTGTCGTCAGCATACTGGTGGAATCTCACTCCGAAACCACAGATGATCTCGCCCAGCGGCTTCACATAAATGTTGAACAGAAGGGACAAGAGGACTGATCCTTGCAGCACCCCACAAACAAGGCGCCTTGAGGTCGACCTCTGCCCCCCTGCCAACACAAACTGTGAACGGTCGGAGAGGAAGGAGGAGAACCATCACAACACGGTGCCCCCCCACTCCCAATCCCTCCAATCATCGCAGCATGATACCATGGTCGATGGTATCAAAAGTCGCTGAGAGATCTAATAGCACCAGGACAGAGGAGCAACCCCTGTCCCAAGCCCTCCAGAGATCATCAGCCAATGCGACCAATGCCATTTCCGTGCTGTGCCCTGGCCTGAAGCCCAACTGGAACGGATCTAGATAATCTGTTAATAATCCGATAATTATTGAGGGTCTTCTCTCTTAAGCAAAGAAGTACTAGCTTTCTATTACTAGAAAGAGTATTGACACTTTTCCACTTTACCATTGGGGAAAATACCAATAAAGGAGAATATTTGTAGCTCAGGGTTGAAAAGAGGGGCCCTTCGTACTCTCTGAACTTGCTTGTTTTCTTGCAGACATTTCATTACCCAACTAGGTAACATCATCAGTACTAGCACTGATGATGTCACCTAGTTAAGGGTAATGAAATGTCTGCATGAAAATGAGCAAGCTCAGAGATCACCAAGGACACCTTTGGAGAATAACATTGTCAGCCAAGAAAATAGGCAAGTCTATCATTGATCAAATCAACCCAGATCAGGGGTGGGTTCTACTTACCTTTACTACCGGTTTGCAATGGGATCACTTGTGTGCGCTCGCTTCGCTTGCATGTGTGCCTTGCTTCTGCACAAGCGCAGATCGCCGATTATGACATCCGGGATGGTGGGCGGGGCCTCCCACTGGTTTTACTACTGGTTCTTGCGAACCAGTCTGAACCGGGGGCAACCCACCACTGACCCAGATCTCTCATTGAAGACACAAATGATCAGAATCAAATGATCTTATTTCATATATATTATGTAAAGGCTCTGGAGAAAGCTCTAATGCTGGGAAAAGTGGAAAGAAAGAGAAGGACAAGCAGCAGGAAGATAGGTAGATTTAATTACAGAGGTGCATCAATGAAAGAATTGAAGAACCAGATTAGGAACAGGTCAACCTGAAGAAAGTCTATGTATGTGATTGCTAAGAGTTCACACTGTCTTGATGGCGTATACTCACCAAAATCAATCATTACTATTGCACCTTCTCCATGTCACCAACAGAAGTTTTTTCTTGAAAGATTAGAGCATTGCTAACACTTAACCCAAAACGAGGTATGAAAGAAGATTTGCAAAATTTTGTAAAAGGCTTGCAATTTACTTTTCCAAGCACAATTTTTATATCAGTCTTCGCTAGAACCTTGAACATATTCTTCCCCATTACTGATTATATAACTATCAGGGCCCTCTTGCTGATTCAGTTATCTGTATATCTATCATCTAATGAATGGCTGGATTGTTCCCTCACCAGGGAAGGGGGAAGACTATGCTCCCCCTTCAGAGTACCATTGGTCTATCCTATGTATGAATATGTATGTATATGTAGCTCCCCAATCTTTCTGGCTTTGCAGACAAGCAGTGGGGGGCGGAGAGAGGATTGTTCTGCATGAGTGGTGTGCAAGTGCATGCACACACGCAACTCCATTTGAGCAAGCAGTGGGCACGTGCGTTTGCCACTCATCCAAATGGAGCACATGTGCACATGCTTGCCCACTGCTCACACAAGTGGGGGTGCATATGCGTACTTGCCCACCTCTTTGGGCAGCTTGGTTCTGAACAGTTCACTGCCCAGTAGTAGGCCATGGCCTAAGGGTTAGGGCCCCCTGATATATGAGACAGGTAGACTGTATCCAGCCTGGTTGCTCTAAGAACTTCTGATATAAGAAGAGTCACATGTTTATCAACAGATTTTGTAATACCGTAATTAAATCCACTGTGGAAAAACCATATAAATAAGTCACAGTGTGACACAAACTACAGCACTGGGAAAAATAAAAATCTCATGCAAAGAGACCATTCACTATAAAGAGAACACAGTGAAACATACAAATGAAATATAGAATTAGAACAATTATTCAATAATTGCCACAGTTGCTATAAAATAACTAACAAATACATAATTCAAGGGCAGAGACATGACATTACTTGTACAATTAAGTCCTGGCAAACCACACAACTGGCAAACAGCAATAGGTAAAATTCAAGTTGGGAAGGAATAAGAATGAGAAATACATTGTATATTTATATTACAAACAACATCTGTGTATTGACTAGACAAAGCCTTGAAATATACTTGCTGAGTTGAAGCACAACTAGCAGAGTACAGAACTGTCAGCAGGAAAGAATTATGTATGACTCAACATTTTTTTTCTACACGCAAACTCCACAAATGATGAGGCCCTGAATGCTACTGCCTCTAATTGGAAAGTAGTCATTTTAGTTGAGATATTACAGAAATCCATCACAGATTTTTTCCCCATATGAAATGGGTAATCTGCCAAAATAGAATTCACAAGCATCTGTCATATAACCCTTCTCCTCTCAAAAGTGTAATACAGACATGCATATACTTATTTGCAGATGTTGTATATAGAAATAAATATACTTGGGAACATTGCATATAACACATATTGGAGTGTCAGTTTGGTTTAGTGGTTAAGGTACCAGGCTAAAAAGCAGGAGATTCTGAGTTCAAGTCCCACTTTAGCGGTAAAAACCAGCTGGGCGACTTTGGTCCAGTTACTCTTCAGCCCAACCTACCTCACAGGGCTCTTGTTGTGGGGAAAATAGAAGGAAGAAAGTGTTTTTGATATGTTCACTGCCTTGAGTTATTTGTAAAAAAATAATAAAGGCGAGGTACAAGTATCAAACAAATAAACAAATAAAGGAGGTCTATATATGGGAAAGTTGCAGATTTTAAGAACGTTTAGCCATTCATCACTTCCTTTGCTGACTTGTGTAATTTATATGGATTTTTAAAAATGATATGGTTGTTCATAACAAGTCTAGAAGGCTAGGGTTTGCGCTGCAATATTACTTTATCATTTTTAGTCATTGTGCTTTGCACTACATGCTTATGGTTTGAATGCAGGATTTCTGCAGTTGAATTGTACTCAAAGTTCCAGACAATTTAAAGTCTCTGTTTGCTTATAAGAGCCTCAGAATTTTACAAAGTGAAATTCTTGGAATTTAGCTATATCTGTTTGGCATCCCTACCCATAGCCTTTTAGTAATATCACCTGTTATAATTTAAAATGTATAGTTATTAATCACTTAATATCTGTTTATACAAGATTAGACACAATGGTGTCTCCAAATTAAACTAGTTAGATAATCATTAGAAAGGCGCTTTCTGATAATAAAATGTCCAGATTAAAAAAACCACAAGCTCCTGGTTGGGAATTCATTATATTAAATACCACTCCAGTTTCATCTACTGTATTGGGTCAGCTGTCAGTTAATGGTGAATTGAAGGAAAAACACATTAAAAATGGAGAGCAGCTACGGCAGAAGAGTTCTATGCTTTTTCAGTAATGACATTCAGGTTAAGTGGTATTAAATATAAATAAAGCACGACTCAGGCAACTACTATATTTGAACGAATAACTCAAGTTTCTACTTGATATGAATAGAAAAAAATAGTTTAAATCCATTCGTTCTAAAGATCAGGTCTCTAGATGGAGAACTTGAACTTCATTATTTCCACAAAAATATTCTTTGCTCTTTTTTAGTCTGTAATATTTCATGAAAGCTGACTTAAATTAATATCCTTCAAAAAATGTTCATGTGTATTTGTATAATAATCAATAAAAATTTCTCCTTTACTTTTTTATGGGTATAGCTATTCCTGTTCCCATAAGCTCTGCACGGTGGGAGACAAAGCAGAGGTGCATTCCTTTGGAGAGATTAGAACTTGGTATTGTAATAAATTATTCAGGTTTTACCTAATTTAAATTTTCTGATCTATCCATATTCCTGAGGGGCTTGGGATTTGCAGCTTGGGATCAATAAATCTGCAATTGTTTTTGTTTTCTGCTTTTAAGCCATTCAAAGTGCAAACTCTTGCAAGCTTTGAAAACCCATGGGAACCAAAAATCTGGTCCCATTGTTTAACATCATCATGAGGACCTGTTAATTTCTGCACTAGCAACATCAACTGTCTTCCTAGCATCACCTGGCCATCACTGAAATGATGTAAAATACATCTGGCACAATGGTTGGGTACAGGGTTGGGCTTCAAAAATTTTAGCAAGGGGTTCTCTGCCCAGTTACTGGGTGGGTGTGGCTATAGTGGGCGTGGCCTAATTGGCCTCCTGCACCACAGTTTGAGGGGGCATTTTTTCCCTCCCCGGGCTCTGGAGGCTTTCCTCGAGCTCTGGGAGGGAGAAAATGGCCTCCCCAGGCTTCAAAGGCCCTCTTTTGTTAGGCCCTCTTCCCGAACTTCTGGTAGGCCCATTTTTTGCCCTCCCTGAGCCTCCGCATGTTCCCTGCACTTACCTGCATCCAAAACGGGCTGCGTTGAGGATTCCTGGGAGGGGAGGGGCAGGGTGGGCAGGGCGGGGCCAGCCAGGAGTGGGATTTATGGGTTCAGTGAGCTGCATAGAATCTTAGCTCGCACCCCTGCGAACCCCCAGCAGCCCACCCCTGGTTGGATGGCTATCACTAGTCTGGATGTTGCTTTTGCTTGGCTAAAACCACATCAATTCTGTGAGGAGGAAATTGCTTATTTTCATATACAAAGGCAACTACCCTACTAAGTAACTTTTTTCATTGTTCAAATGTTTTTCTTTTTAATTCGTAACTTAAGCAACCTTATGAAAATATCCTCTTGAATAAAAGGAAGGAGACAAGAACCATTGGATTAATAGCTTCTATGCCACTGACATTTGAGTAGCTTCTTTGATTGCTTTCCAGTTTGAGAGGGAACTCTGGACTTCTTTATCATCCTGAACCTGGTGAAAAGAAAGTTATCACAGTGGTTCTCCAGCTCTGACGTACAACAATTCTCTAAAATAATAAATATTTTATGCGCAATTCCACCTGAATAAAACTAATTATTTCATGCATGTTCATTTCAGTCCTTAATTAAATTTTAATATCTGCATTACGGGGATTCTCAAACATTGTTGATACAGCAACTACCCACTGCAGGCTTCCACAGGTAAAATTAGGAGAAAAGTGCAAAGTAAGTTTGAACAATGCTACCACTTAGCTGGACAAGGTTTTTAAAAGTCTGTTCCCCACATCCCACTCTCAGCCATGTCCCCTCATGTACTCCCAGTTGTCCCAACTGTTATTTGAGGACCTCAAATTTTCCTTCTCCTCAATTAGACCAAGATTCTTTTTGCCATCAAACATTACAGAAATACCCAGCCAT
Source organism: Pituophis catenifer annectens (assembly GCF_029215685.1). Classification (NCBI taxonomy): domain Eukaryota; kingdom Metazoa; phylum Chordata; class Lepidosauria; order Squamata; family Colubridae; genus Pituophis; species Pituophis catenifer. The sequence goes on from NW_027256881.1 coordinate 98,123,284, forward strand.
TTGTTGCTTCTAAAGGTCTTTTCACGCACCAACTGAATGGTTTTTCTTTTTTCTTTTAATTCTTCTAGCCTGGAGAATTGAGAATTGAACTGAAGAAGCTTCTTGGATGAGAAGCAAAATGTCTTCAAAGGAAAAATTGGAAAGTCCAATTGCCTCCTGAAAAAGCACCTTTGGGACAACCATGACCTGGATGACTGAGAACTTCCACAGACATTCTGGCCTGAAATGTTTGCAGGGAGTGATATGAAACAGCTGCTTCTGATTTGTAGTATCACCACAAAATAACTTTTTAAAAACTCAGAATCCCTTGTCTACTAGTTTCAATGGAAAAAAAGATTTTTTTTAAAAAAAATTGATTGATTGGTTGACTGATTGATCATGTGCTATTATGTGAGAATTGACTTTTAGGGACCTCATAGGTAGTTTCTTTTATCTAATGATCTATCCCTATCATGGTCTTTTAGGTTCAACTGTTACAGTTGTTGAGACCATCTATCTTGCTGCTGGTCCTTCACTTTTCGTGCCTTCAAGTCTTCTCTAGAGAATTGGATCTGCACAAAATGTATCCAAAGTATAATAATAATAGTAAAAAAAAATTATTTGACATAAGTACAACACACTTTTTCTAATAGGTGTTTTCTTTCTTTCTTTCTTTCTTTCTTTCTTTCTTTCTTTCTTTCTTTCTTTCTTTCTTTCTTTCTTTCTTTTTCTTTCTTCCTTTCTTCCTTCCTTCCTTCTTTTCCTTTCTCTCTCTCTCTCCCTCCCTCCCTCTCTCTCCCTTCCTCCCTCCCTTCCTTCCGGCTTCTGCTTGCCTTGCTTACTGATTAGAGTCACATTTCATTCATTTATTCGTACAAATAGAATACTTTCTTTCTTTCTTTCTTTCTTTCCTTTCTCTCTGTCTCTCTGTCTCTGTCTCTGTCTCTGTCTCTGTCTCTGTCTGTCTCTGTCTCTGTCTCTGTCTCTGTCTCTGTCTCTGTCTCTGTCTCTCTCTCTCTCTCCCTCCCTCCCTCCCTCCCACCCTTCCTTCCTTTCTCCTTCCTTCCTTCCTTCTGGCTTCTGCTTGCCTTGCTTAGTGATTAGAGTCACAGTTCATTCATTTATTCATACAAATAGAATAATTTGCTTAACTGCACAAGAAAATACTATTCAGAAGAATCTTTTGTCTATTGTCTATCCAGGACATATCTGCAAAGAATCAAGTGGTCAAGAAGAACCTTGTGGACTCCACTATTTCAATCTTTGCTGTTTTGTTAATTTGAGTTTCATTATCCTTGTAGCTGTTTCAACATTTGATTTAACAGAAAACAGACTTGTTCCTTCTCCCACCCATGGCTACTTTCTAAATTAAGTCCCATTTATCAATGTTTGCAGATCTATCCATCTATTTCTTTCTAAGAAAATGTGCCTAGGATTGTAAATCTCTGTTGAGCCTATCTGCAGTTCTTCATCTATATATTTTATGAATACAATCCATATGAGCAACATGCATAATTGTAATTTTTTAGAATATCTTTTGAATTTTGTTTATACATTATTTGGTGTTTGTATGCATGTGGGAAGCAGCAGACAAGCATAGACCTGCTTAATCTAATCAGTGTAATTAAAGTGAAGCAGATTAATCTGGGGAATTCTAAAACAGAGCAACATAATATCCCCATTAATCAGAACATCTCAGATGCTTGCAAGTATTTCAAGTTGTTCACCCTGCCCCCAACACTTTATGGTTCTCTTTCTTCAAGGAACAGCTAGAATAGTTTCCCTCCCACCCCCAAAAAGGCCATTTCCGGTGTTATCAAAGAAAATTATTTGTTAAGAATGTTAAAAGGAGCTGATTATTTTGCAAAAATTCAGGAAATAGGCATTGTTTACATCAAGGATGTAAAACACCCTTCTGGAATATTTTTTTTTCTCAATTACTATATATATTTAGGAAAATACTGGACACAAGGCTGACAATAGTAATTTATAGCAAATATATCTTTCTTCTGAGTATTTTAGCACTATTAAATCAAGAAGCCACTGTGACCTGATTACTTTACATACGAGGAGAACAAAGCTCAGTCGAATGCATGGCATCGGCTCTAGGCTTCTAAATGCTGGTCTAGTCTATCACAATCAAATATTACATTGTAAATAAAATACAGCCATTTTAATAAATCATGTTTAGGAAGGTGAAAAGACCTAACCCTGTCTATCATATGCATGCTTGAAGTACTTTCTTTTGGGCTCTTTTTCTGCAGGAAGCTCACTAAAATAGTGTTGACAATTAGCTGCCCAGATAAAAAATGACATTTTGGTGAAATAAACCAGTGTTGTTCACTCTCACCAACTGGAAGAAATGTGGGCTTCAATTCCCAGAATTCTAAGACTTGAAGTCCACATATCTTCAAATTGTTGAGAAACATTGAAATAAACTACAGATACAAAGATAGTTCAGCAGTCTTTTCTCACATACTATTTGTGCACTCTCACCTCAGAATAATAGAGTAACTAACAGAATAACAGAATTGGAAGGGATCTTGGAGACCTTCTAATCCAACCTCCTGCTCAAGCAGGAGACACTATACCATTTCAGACAAGTGGCTGTCCAATCTCTTCTTAAAAGCCTCCAGTGATGGAGCACACACAACTTCTGAAGCCACCATTCCACTGGTTAATTGTTCTCACTGCTAGAAAATTTCTCCATAGTTCTAGGTTGTTTCTCTCCTTGATTAGTTTCCATCCATTGTTTCTTGCCTTGCCTTCTGGTGCTTTGGAAAATAGGTTGACTCCCTCTTCCTTGTGGCAAACTCTCAAATACTGCTATCCTGTCACCCCTAGTCCTTCTCACTAGATTAGACATACCTACTTCCTGCAACCGTTCTTCCTATGTTTCAGACTTCAGCCCTCTAATCATCTTTGTTGCTCTTTTCTGCACTCTTTCCAGAGTCTCTACATCTTTTTTTTATAATATGGTGACCACCAAAACTGGATGCAGTATTCTAAGTATGGTCTTAGTAAGGATTTATAAAGTGGTACTAATACCACTTGTGAAGACATGATCTTGATTCTCTCCCTCTGTTGATGCTGTTAAACCTTGAATCTGCTCCATCTCCTCTGCTCATCATTTTGGCAGGATTTTCAAATTCTCCCTTTCCATTACAAATGATTTTGAAAACCCTTCTTTTATTACACTTGTTTGAAAGAAAAAGATCCCCGATTTCCATCCAATTTCTGTTTAATTTTTTTTAGCTAGTTATCCTTCTTATTAATTCAAGTAAGGTCAGTTGGATCAAACCATCTAAATATTTCTTGCAGATTTGGAGCACGTTGCTGTAAATCTTCTTTATTGTCCTTCTACCCCCTTTTGAAAAAGATTTGAGTGCAAAGCCATTTAGCCTATGTATGTTTCTTGTTCTTATAGCTTTTTACACTAAAGATTCTCTTTAGAAATCTGGATGAAAGAGAAATTTTATCCAGACTGTTGAGGGCATATTTAAATTGGAGTTGAAATATTATTCTTATAAGTCATTTTGTTCTTGTCTCTAAAAAGATAATAGAAAGATTCTTTTTGCTAGTAGCCATCACTTCCTCATCTCACAATACCTCAATCTGGCATTTCAAAGATTTAAAACTGTTATACATATACTTTATTGAAAAAAGAAAGAAGGAATAGCTAACAATTGAGTACATTCATATGCTGTGAATGTTCCGTCTATGGTATTTCTCTAAAGAAACAAAATTTCTTTTCTCTGAAGACATTTTCCCAAATCTTAGTGAACACATACTGACTAAGGTTTTGGAAAGAAATGTGCAAATCTTTCATTTTCTTTTTATTTTGGTTTATCTTCAACAGAGTGGACAAAACAAAATGACAACTAAGTTCACAATAGAATAAAGTAAGGAAAAAGGGACACTTATAAAGGCATTATAATTATATTATATATATTATATATTGCATTATATATTGTAAAGCGCTCCATTGCATCAGACCTGGGTATTTGCGAGACCGCCTTCTGCCGCCGATTGCCTCCCACCGACCAGTACGCTCCCACAGAGAGGGACTCCTCAGGGTGCCGTCGGCCAGGCAGTGTTGGCTGGCGACCCCCAGGGGGAGGGCCTTCTTTGTGGCAGCACCTGCCCTCTTGAACGATTTGCCCCCAGAGATACGAAGGATATCAGATCTCCGGGCCTTTCGTCGTGCCCTAAAAACTTTTCTTTTCCATCAAGCAGGGCTGGCGTGAAAACCCCCCCCCCCTTTTTAGCTCTTTTTAGCTTTTTAAGTGTAAATTGGGTTTTAATTGGATTGTTTTAAATTGTGGGCCAAAGCTGTATAATTCTTTTAATTGATTTTAAATTTTGTATTGGTATGTTTTTATCCTTGGCTGTGCACCACCCTGAGTCCAATAGGAGAAGGGCGGTATATAAATTGAATAAATAAATAATAATTATTAATTATCACTCCCTCTTCAAGGACTCCAAACTCACTAAGGATGAGTCCTGCTTCATATAACTCATGTTGTTTATACTCCAACATATAACCATGTTAGAAACATTGCATCATATGAGTATATTATTGGAAGGGAATCAGCTTGAAATTAGTATAAATAAAAAATGAATAACTTGTAAAAACAAAAATCTCTCTCATTGACTCTGATTACGCTTATGGTCAGACTTTAGGATTTGCTCATTCTTCCAGTTTCTATTTTTGTTTTCTTTCCAAAGGAAAAATGATCACCGGAAGAAAAGATTCCATCTCAAAGGCAGAATACATCCTCTATCCTTAGATACGGATAATGCTTTTTGTCACAGTTTCCCATGCTTAGTTACCTCCCATTTGGATTAATGCAATACGGGGCTAAAACTAATTGAGAATGCAGTGACCCACACCGTTTTGGCTTCCCCACAGTTTACCCACTGCTGCATGAGCTGCACTGGTTTTCAGTTGCTTTCTGGATGAAATTCAAGATGCTGGTTGTCATCTTCAAAGTCCTACATAGCACTGTACCAGGTTATTTGCTGGATTGGTCTCCTTGAGTGAATCTGCCTACTCTCTAGATTAGATAAGGTGGGTGCACTCCAGGTTCTTTTCTCACTGGCTAGCCTAGTCCTTTGGAATAGCCTTTGTTTTTAACAGTTTTTTTTTAAATGGATTGTTGTGAGATGCATATTGTCATCATATGAGCTGGGCAGACATAAATCAATCATTTAATCAATCATTTAATCAATCCAAAATCATAGAGAAGAATTCAAGGATTCCATTTTGATGGAATAGAAAGCAATACACATTACGGAAGACAGAAACCTTAAGATTGAAGTTTACAGAAAACTCCCACACAGAGATCAATATTTACATTTTGATTCTCATCACCCACTGGAGCATAAAATGGGAGTTATCAGAACCCTACACTACAGAGCTGAAGGCCTGCCTAACCAGCAAAGATGGGAAAGAAAAATAACTAAAACACATCATCAAGGAAGCCCTCAGAATGTGTGGCTATTCCAAGTTGGCCTTCATCAAATCCCAAAAATGACCCAGCAGGAGCTGCTCCATAACAGACAAAGAAGAGAACAATAAACAAAGCAACATTGTTATTCCGTACATTGCAGGAATATCAGAAAAGCTCAGGAGGCTCTTCAGCGAACACAACATACTGTATATGCACACTTCAAACCCAAGAATACACTAAGGTAGAAACTTGTTCACCTCAAGGATAAAGCACCCAGACCCAAACTGAGCAACGTGATATATGCAGTACAATGCAGAGAGTCATGACACAACATAGGAGAACAAACCCACCAGGACAAGATTCAGCAGTCCATCTGCATTTAAAAGACAAAGGGCACTCTTTTGAAGATAGCAAAGTCCACATTTTAGACAGAAAGGACTGCTGGTCAAAGAAGCAATCTATATCAAAATTGAACAGCCCTCTCTCAGCAGAGGGGGGTGGGGAAATATGATATCATCTATCTCCAGTCTACAACACATCCTTTCAACTGTTCCAAGAGAGGCTCCACACCCATTTGCATTACTCAGGTGACCCTGATGACACAGATAAACCTCCAGGTGGCCTCAATGACTCTGTAAAAGAATGCAAATGACCAACTACCTGCAAGGTGTATAAATTCTTCCATTTCCACCCACCCACCCAGTCAGAGCGAATGAAGCTTCTTGGATGAGAAGTGAAACGTCTTCAAAGAAAAACCAGGAAGTCCAGTTGCCTCTTGAAAAAGCACCTTTAGGACAACTATGACCTGGATGCCTGAGAATCTCCATAGAGAATAGAAAACTGATTTTATAACTTTGATCATATTTAATATTCAGCAAATAAAGTAAAAATTCAAAAATCTTATAATTCAGACTTATGCAGGGAAATATAATTAAGAATTTAAAGCAATTTATTATCCTAAACAATCCTAAACAATACTATTTTTTTTATTGCTACACATGAATCATGTAATCCAGATCTTTTGATTATAATATGTGTGGAACATTCTGAATTTCATTTTGAGCATCACCAAACGATTCTTAATCCATCCCTTTCCCCCTATCATAATCATTAGTCCCAACTTGTAAAATATCATCAGCATGGCCAATGCAATTTATCCCTGACATAATTTTCCCTTGCTGGATGATAGGAGAATTTGCTAGAACTTCTAGAAAAGGAGATTTCTCATTGTTCTGTTATCTCAATTTTTGGACAAAAGTTAATACATTTTTGGTTCCTGTGAGTGGGGAGGAAAAGGATGCAATTATAAAAGGTGTAGGGAGACAACTGTGGTTTCACCACATTCAAACCATTATTAAAAATCCTTGTTTACTGTGATATTTTTGGGAATCAGATCTTTAAACCAATCAAGGCTTGCATCATCGGAGTCGGGGAGCATGGCCTGTTTTCATATACATTTTTGATATGTATATATCAGTAGTGGGTTTCAAAAATTTTTACTACCGGTTCTGTGGGTATGGCTTGATGGGCGTGGCATGGCTTGGTGGGTGTGGCTTGGTGGGCATGGCAGGGGAAGGTTACTGTAAAATTTCCATTCCCACCCTGACTGTGTGTGACTCTCAAAGTCAACTTCGTTAGATAGATACATTCTCTCTCTCTCTCTCTCTCTCTCTCTCTCTCTCTCTCTCTCTCTCTCTCTCTCTCTCTCTCCCTCCCTCCCTCCCTCCCTCCCTGTGTATGTGTTTGTGTGTGTGTGCAGATAATGGCTAAAATGATGATGATATCTTTATTTATTTAAAAATACTTATATATAGCCTCCCCATTCTAACCCACAACCCTGGCCAATGTACAAAACAATAAAAATACCTCCCTCCCAACAATCAGATCAATGAAAACTATAAAAAAACTTAGGACTTCTAGCCTGTAGAACAATAATTCATCTAGCAGTATTGAGTCCTTGATGTCTCTGCTGTAATACAGATCCTGGATATGGGATTGAGTTTCTGGAATAGCAAAGATTTATGACTGACCCTGTCCTAAACCCTGACATCCATGCTGCTCTGTGATTTCAATATGCACAATAAAATAAATATGTGTCATTCTGTTAAGACTGTGATCAGTTTTAAAATTTTGGAAGACAACTGGAGCCTTTTCCCCGTAGGGAAGAGTAGAATTTCAATTTCTTTTTGTGTATGCGATAATATTCTTATTGTTCAATTAACCTTAGCATTAATGTTGTTTCTTTTCATTCCCTGGCCAGTGACAATTCATTTCTGTTTGTCATTAACATATTCCTTTTCCTCTGCTTATGGCAAGGAGGGAAGAATTTAGATACAGTGGGAGCCTAAACTATGGGAGTTGAAGAGGCTATATTTGGCAAGTACTTACAAAGAATAAGACTATGGAAATTTAGCAAGAATGCTGCCAAAAAGCATCCCAAACCCTTGATAAGAGGGGGAATGCCATTGGTAAAGTTGGATTATAATTCTCTTTGAACAGAAGACATGAATGCATGCAGAAACAACACATATCTTAATCACTTAAATGGGAGTTCAGTGAGCCAAAGAAGAAGACTTAATTTATGGTAACTTTCATACATGAAATTATAATCCAACTTTACCAAAGGGGGAAAAATATATCTGAAATTCTAAAAGGCCTCTTCAGACTGTGAGGTCCTAAACCATAGCTGGCTTTGCTAATGCCTGAATCTGTCTCATTGCTGACAAGACGTTGTTCCAATCCAGCTGATATTCATATGTGATTGTTATAGACCAAACCTATCTGAGCTTTGCGTTTCATACCAGATCAGTCAAGAATAACATAATGATGTGTAAATATTTTTCCCCCAGGAAGGTTGGCTCTTCCAAAGATTCTTGCATCAAAGCTGTTTAACACATTGTTTAAACAGCCCATTTTCAGGTTGCTAAATTGTGTAGAAATTTACAAAATCTCATTTAATAGTCATACTATTATAGAATATTATTGTCCATATGCATTTTCTAAACAAAAATGCCTACATTATATGGTATTAGTTAAACTTATTGTATTCGTGAACTCAGAGAGTTTTTAGCACTTTATAATAAAGCATAAAATCAAAACTAAAATTAGATATATTCATCACAATTGAAGCCATCTTATTAAAAACTTACTTTTAAATAAGTGTTTTAAAGCCTTTAGAAAAGCCAGTGAAGTGGTTATTCTCTTAAAGCCAATGGCCAGTGTCTATTAGACATTGTGTCAGACCATCTCAATAGACTCCCTAATCCCAGGGAGATCATAGGAACTACCAATGGCATCTAAATCAAGGCATGATCAGGGCACAGCAATGGGATGAGGGAAATTCCACCAATCTCCAGATCATATTCCAGCTGCCCAGAGATATAAAAAATACAAGTTTGAAGATACTGTACAACTATCTAGATGTATTAAATTTTTAAATATCATTTTTTTTTCATTTTGCTAGCATTTTAAAAACATTATATAAATGATTTGCAGCATTAAGTACAGGTACCAAACCTGCTTCCCACACAAACAAGGATCTCAATATTTACCAGGGTTTCAATGGGGTCAGATATCTCTCAAGTTCAACCCAAAGAGGAAATGAATTCTGAAATTCTTCATTTCAGACATTGACCAAAATTAGGATTAATCCACAGTGACATAGTTCAAAGTTTGAAAAATGAAATCTTATCTCCCTTAAGTGGTAAATCATTTAATGAAGATCATCCCAAATGTTCTTGTTAAAGGAAAGTCTAAGATATCCTTTCAATTTATTTAAAAAAATAGGATGAACCAAATAAGGCAAGTTCTCTCAAAACTTAAACCATTCTTGGAGTTATGTTAATTTTAATTAAATTTATTTTTCCCAAGCAGAAGAGGGACTTGTTCCATCCTGGAAGGCAGGTGGCTGGATTGCTGAATTATTTGGCCTCAAAGTGCCGAGAGTTACTGCCAGATCTATTTGTCATAAGACCAGCTTTATCCATGGTGTGAGTGAAGCTGAAGATTTGACACTTGTTACTGAAACCCAGCTGGGCAAAAATCATTGGTTTGACATCTTCCTAGCTAAGTTTGAGTCTTTCAGCAACCTTGACATCAAGTTTGGGAGGAAGAGATACTTTGATCATGAAAGACATGTTACTTCTGATCAGGGACTCTGCTCCTGAGATATCAGGGTGTCATTGCTATATGTTAGGTTCAAATATGCTTTGGATTCTGCTGGTGCACGGACTACCCAGCTATCTGGCAAGATCTCTCCATGCGGCTGAGCCTGGTTTTTGAACTGGTGGCAATGAGGATTGTGTGCCTTTATGCCTTTCTAGCAAAGCATGTGAGTTCATGGCTCAACCATGGGCTCATTTCAAGCAACCTCTAGCCTAAGCATATAGATGGTTGATTGGATTCAACTGATTTCAAGAGACTCCTTGGTTATATTCCAGAATCTCTGGCAGGCAATTCAGCTGGATTCTTGGGATGAACCGCTGGTAACAGGAAACAAACTGGATGCTCAATACAATTATCCTCAAATTGCCACTTTGGTAACACCAATTTTATTTGGCATTTCAATTTACCAAGAAACAATGCCTGGGGCACTTGTGGAGAGATCATGGTTAAAAAAGGAGGTGAAGCATTCTCACTTCTCCTTTACTGGGTTCACCAAAGTCTTGACTCCTTGGGGACAAAACTCTGGTACTTTGGAATAGTGTCTCCAGGGAAATGATATTAGCTTCTGCTCTAGTCAGCTTTAGATGGATGTTAAAATCGGAACTCTTTCAAGGGTCATTCCAGTTAAGTTCCTGTTTGTGCCATCTTTTTTCATTTTTTCATTCTTTTTAGTTTTTGCCTTTTCTGTCCTTGTGCTTGTTGCGGATGATTCAGTGATGTCAACTTAAAATCTTTCGAATGACCAATCAACAAGAGCTCTCAATCAATAATCAGCTTTGAATAACTCAATAACAATCAGAATTTAAATATAGCTCCAAATGAACAACCAATCACATGACCAACTGACCACACTGGCAGACAAGACATTTGTAAATTAAGGAGAATAGGACAAGAAAATCCTGCTGCTGATGTTACCTGGTAACATAACAAACTAAATTGAAACAAACTTGGAGAGCAAACCACTGCCAAAATCTAAAACTGAGCTAAAGTATGAGCTAAGTATGAAATAATAGAAAACGTCTACTTTTCTATTATTTCATACTTAAATTCATTTTTCATATTGTGAAAGCTGCCAAGAGTTTTTGGAATGTAGCATGATATCAGTATGATAGATAGATAGATAGATAGATAGATAGATAGATAGATAGATAGAGAGAGAGAGAGAGACAGACAGACAGACAGACAGACAGACAGACAGACAGACAGACAGACAGATATTGGGATGTGGTGGCTCAATGGCTAAGATGCTGAGCTTGTTGATCGAAAGGTTGGCAGTTCAGTGGTTCGAATCCCTAGTGCCACATAATGGGGTGAGCTCCCGTTACTTGTCCCAGCTTCTGCCAACCTAGCAGTTCGAAAGCACGTAAAAAATGCAAGTAGAAAAATAGGGACCACCTTTGGTGGGAAGGTAACAGCGTTCTGTGCACCTTTGGCATTTAGTCATACCAGCCACATGACCATGGAGATGTCTTTGGACAGCGCTGGCTCTTCGGCTTTGAAACAGAGATGAGCACCGTCCCCTAGAGTCGGGAACGACTAACACATGTGCAGAAATAAAGGGAAATATTACTTAACTGCCAGTTCTTAAACTTTGCTAGATTATCACTGTGACCATGTGGCATCAAATCCTATTGACTCCTTTTACAGAGGAAGCAGACTCACATAGGATTAGGAATAGGATTAGGAATAGAGATTCCTGCTCTATTGGTAAAAAAAGAAAGTATCAGCTGTGTATAATACAAACCTATGCTCTGTCCTCTACCTGTAATTCTGTTGAAGGCTCAATTATGCCAACAGTTTCTTTTAAAAGGAAAAGAGAAAAGAAAGGACATCCCTTCCAATATAAGGGAGAAAAGTATTAGAGACCGAGATCTATTTCTTCTCATCTGTAGTAAACATAAAGCAATAATGAACAAACTGCATACTCAAGCTAAGTTGGTGAGCAAATTTTATAACCTAGTTAAGTATCTAGGTTTGAAAATATATACTTCTTGTGGATGAGACTACTAATTTAGATGAATTTCTGGCTTCTTCTTTTTGGTTTTTTTAATCTGGGAAATTTATTGTTTTAAGCAGTTTCTGTAAAGTTGAACACATTTCAGCACTTCTTTTATAGAGTGTGGAGGTATATTTCCAACAGTGTTCTGAATGCATCTGCCCACAATGAACTCATGAGTCCCAGATTAATTTGCACATATGATCAATTGTCTTTCTGAGAAGCCTTTGATTGCAACCTCTGCTGAAATGATCCACTGTTTTCAGAAGCTAGAGTTCTCACTCACTGCAATTTAAAGCCTCCAGATGTTTTTGGCAAGATGTCTTCCAAAGACATTCATCCCAGTTTTGATTTATTAATTTTATATGCTGCCCATCTTGCCTAGAGGTAAAATATGAATGAAAACACCATCTCTGCCCTTGCCTATTTTACTTTCCTAACTAGCCACTGAAAACTAAGATTATGGCATCCGGCCCTCTCAAATCCTGGCAAATAGATGGGAAAAAATGGAGGTAGTGACAGATTTTATTTTCCTGGGCTCCAAGATCACCGCAGATGGGGACTGCAGCCAAGAAATTAAAAGACGCTTGCTCCTGGGGAGGAAAGCTATGGCAAATCTAGGCAGCATATTGAAAAGCAGATCACCCTGCCAACAAAAGTGTGTATAGTCAAGGCGATGTTGACTATAGTTGCAATGTATGGCTGTGAAAGTTGGACCAAAAGAAAGGCTGAGCGCCAAAGGATTGAGGCCTTTGAACTATGGTGCTGGAGAAGACTCCTGCGAGTCCCTTGGACTGCAAGGCAATCAAACCGGTCAGTCCTAGAGGAGATCAACCCTGACTGCTCTTTAGAAGGCCAGATCCTGAAGATGAAACTCAAATACTTTGGCTACCTAATGAGAAGGAAGGACTCACTGGAGAAGAGCCTAATGCTGGGAATGATTGAGGGCAAAAGATGAAGGGGACGACAGAGAATGAGGTGGCTGGATGGAGTTACTGAAGCAGTAGGCATGAGCTTAAATGGATTCCAGAGGATGGTAGAGGACAGGAAGGCCTGGAGGAATGTTGTCCATGGAGTCGCGATGGGTCGGACATGACTTCGCAACTAACAACAACAAAACTAGCCACTTGTAATTTCTCAATATTCTTCCTAGGCTCTTTCAAAGTTGACTCAGCCTTCCAGCTTTCTGAAGTCAGATTCCAGCAATCTGACCCAGATTGTTGGGGGCAATATGCTGATTCTGTAAACTGGGTTGTAAAGCACTGTGAAGTAGTATATAAGTCTAAGTGCTATTGCTATTGTTCCAACTTGTTCCAACTTGGACAGGATAAAATCTTCGATGAGTTGGGACATCCTCTGTCCTATCTAAACTGTCTCACCCTGCCTGGGAGACAACATATTTACCTTGATATTGTGTCTGCTTTGTAAATTGCCAGCTCTGTTCCTCTGAAGAACAAGTCATCCATCACCAGCATGCAACTTTATCTCTTTGATGGAGTCATTGGATTCATTGTCTTCATGGCAGTGTAACCTTCTGCTCCTTTTGTTATTGGGGCACTGGGTGACATCTGTTCTGTAGAACCCTGTGAGTCTTCTTCTAGATGGAGTGCTTTAAATTGATTGCTCAGCTTCCCGGACAGGGACCATCTCCAGATTATCTTGGTCTTCTGACTTACATGCTGCCAGCCTTCTTCCTCCAAGGCTTTTGTTTTCTATATAATAATGTCTTCCTTATTTTATTTTTTTTTGAAACATATAGCTGCTTGCCTAGAAAAATAGAATAGGGTAAGAAAGAAACTCACCTTGCATGTCTTTGGAATAACAGAAGAGAAAGAGAAACATGATGAAGTTTGCAAGAACGATTACAAATGATAATATCTGTATCAATTGAATTCTAATGTTTCTTGTGCTGTCTATTTCTTACCTTATCTATCTTGTAGGCTGACAATGTCAAAATCTCTGATGCAGAGGTGGGTTTCAGCAGGTTCTGACCAGTTCTGGAAAACTGGTAGCGGAAATTTTAAATAGTTCGGAGAACTGGTAAATACCACCTTCACCTGGTCTGCATCTATTTTCTGCCTCTCGAGTCCCAGCTGATCGGGAGGAAATGGGGATTTTGCAGTAACCTTTCCCTGGAGTGGGGAGGGAATGGAGATTTTACAGTATCCTCTCCCTGCCACGCCCACCAAGCCACACCCACAGAACCGGTAGTAAAAAATTTTGAAACCCACCACTGCTCTGATGACTGTTATTGTATCTCACTTCACTCATCTTTTGTGTAGGTTAAAAATATCCAGATCCTTATTCATAGGGCTTGGTTTACAGACTCTTCATCTTCTTCATAGTCCTTCTCTGAACTTGTCTATTGGTCTCTCTTTCTTCTTTCTCTTTCACATATCTGTGGCATATGACAGACAACTCCACAGATATTTTTTTCTACAGTGCCAAATCAGCTGCCAACAAATTTGGGATCTATAATGAACAGCCAACATCTAAAAAGTGCAAATCAACTTGGTGTCAGTACTGGATCTGCTCCAAATCTTTTCCTCAGCAGAAATTCAGAAAATTATGTCAACTCAATGTTAGTGCATATGTTTTTTTAATCTACTGTTGGCTTGGAACTGCACTAAAGTCATCATTTAAGATCTCATTTAATGTCTGGTACAAAACTTTATTTAGTACATTATGCATAAAAACCAGCAGAAGACACGAGGAAATTGATTGTGTTGACAGAGTGATGAAATATAGGCATAGATGAAGATCAGAACTGCAAAGCAGAAAGATTGCAGAGTTTTATATATTAAAGGTGAAATCTTGCATGTAAATCTCAAAGACTTTATTTTTAGTGGCCCAATTTTGTCAGTGCTTGGGACTTGAATTTCCTATTAAAGGGAATAACAATCATAATATATACATGTTTGTAAATTCTTCATCTAATTCATTATTACTCATCATCAACTATAGACCTCCAAACAAGGAACAATTAACTTATTACAGTTTGGGACTTGGGGTGTGTGTGTTTCTATTTAAATGAATAACCTAGGAAAATATAGCTTTATTTCCTGGAATGAAGAATGAACAGTATTAAGCAGTGAATATTCATTGTCTCAGTTTTTGATTGTACACTTACAGTATGTTTTGGAAGAATTCTCAGGATGGGTTCCTGGGTCTGCTCAAATCAATTCTAGAAGAATGCCTTATTCAGGGATATAGTCAGAAATTGTTCTGACTGATAATATATCTCTACTGCTTTTATTTCATATTCACCAAGAGAATTCAACAGATATATTTTTCTCTGCACATGAATCATGGAGGGTTAGAGTGAAATAAATTATCAGGAGAAAAAAAAAACTCAAAAACATTGATACACCTTCATACCTAAAACAAAACAGTCATCAACCTAAGCATAGCATGCTTTGTAAATGTACTGGCTGGCTGCATGTTTTACTTTCTTGATCTGACCTTGCTCACTCATAAGATACACTTGCTATAGAATGTCAGTCACTAATGAGGCCTAAAGTAATTGAGTCTGATTGAACTGGCAGGATGCAACCTAATTATCATGATAAATGGAATTGGCTGATCAACTATGAAGGGCAAATGGCATGGAGGACTTAAGCAAGGTCATCTAGTCAAGGAGAGTGACTTGCTTTATGTTGTTGTTGTTGTTGTTGCTGCTGCTGCTGCTGCTGCTTTTGGTGTGGTTGCTTCCCAGGATGACCTGGTGTTCCAGATGTGCTACCCCTTTGTACCTTGCACAGAAGACAATCACTGGATAGGCATGTGATGTCCAAGCCCCAGAAAGATGCAGACGTGGCACTGGGTCACAACTTACTATGCATTCTTTCTCTATTTTTGACTAACTTTTAAAAATATACTATATTGAAATATTAGAACTCTTATTCTTTGTTTTTTTTGAAGTAGTTGACATTTTATCAACAAATTCATGTAAAAAATAGAATTGCAGTGGCTCCTTGTTTTGAGCTTTGTGACTATGGGACCAAAATTGCTTTTTTAAAAAAAATATTAATGGATATAAAATTAAAGATGCTGAGCTTGTCAGCTGGAGAGCTGACAGCCCAGATTCAAGACCCAAACTCCACCCAACAAGGTGAGTTCCCATTACTTCTGCCCATCTAGCAGTTTGAAAGCATGCAAATGCGAGTAGATTAATAGGTACCACTTAGGTGGGAAGGTAACAGTATTCCACGCACCTTGGGTGTATAGTCATGCTGGTCACATGACCATAGAAATTGTCTTAGGACAACACTGGCTTCCTTGGCAAGAAATGGAGATGACCACTGTGCCCTAGAGTCAGGCATGGCTGACAGGGAAACCTTTACCTTTTTATATTTCTGTACCCCATTTAAAGCTGATACATGACTGTCTTCTCATCCTTTCAAATGTTTAAGGCTAAGTGATGGGAAACAATCTAATGTCACTTCATTGCAGTGTGGGCTTACTACAAGTCCTGTCCAATATTTTACTCAGTAAAATATATACTTTATTCTGAAATTAAAATTAGAAGACAAATATCAAAATACACCTAATCCAGAATAAGAGTAGGAATAGGAATAGGTAAAAGAATAGCAATGGATAACTTGTATTCTTGTGAGTTTTCTCTCCAGGTTTATTGTAAGAAACTTAGGCCATAAGGGGAAGAAAAACAATTTTACATCAATATTGAAGGACATCTTGAGAATTACCTATTTGATGACTACAATGGCAAACCCTTTCTGTCAGGAGATTTTGCTTGTTAACTATATCTGATAAAGTATTGGAAAGCTTTTTATTACTACTGTGGCTGTAGAAAGCTGCTAGATTCTCTTAAGCAAAGCTAGAATTTCTAAAAGAATGAGGTTTAATGAATATTACTGGGCACACTTATCTGCTAATTGCAGATTGTATTAAGAGAACAGAATAATTATCAGTATGATCCTGGTATGTTTACTGAGTAGCAAGTAAAATTATCCTATAATATTGTAGTCTAAAATTAATTGGAAGATGTATTTAGGTTTACACAAAACCAGAACATATTTTTACCTTTCACCTTTAAAATAAGTTGCTTTTTCTTTGAAAGCAAAAAGCCAAAATATATTTAAACTTTTTTTAAAAAAACAATGCAGTTGCCTGCCACTATACTCTGCTTTTATTATACATAATTTATATTAAACTAAAGAAACAACAACACCAAAACTGTTTTTTGGGAAATTAAGTCACATCTTAATTGTGTTTTCTTATTAATATACTTTAAGCAGTTTATTTAGCTGTTAAATTATAAGTATTTTATTTCACAGGAGTGCTAGTATTCTTACAATAAACAGTAATAGAAAGAGCTGCAAGAAAAAGCAAAAATCAAATTACTACTTTCTAATTAGCTGGAAAATCTCTGTCATGAATATTGTTAGAAAAGTAAATGCTAATCCTCTGAAGACGAACAGGCTCCAGATTCAAAGTAATGGGATGTTATTAGATTATAACTATATAGACTAAATTTAAATATGAACAAAAATCTTTGCTGCAGCCTAGAGCTTAGTTTTTACATTAAAACTGTACTGGATCTTACTTGGTGACACTAATTCTGTTACCATCCTTTCAGCAGATATGGATGTGCCTTTTTAGAGGAGCTTATATAAATCTTCCTATTTATTAAAAAAAAACATATGAGAAGGGACACTGGGTTGGCTGAACATTTGGGGTGCGTGTATGTGTGTGTGTGTGTAAGAAAGAAAGAAGGAAGGAAGGAAGGAAGGAAAGAGGGAGGGAGGAAAGAAGAAAGGAAGGAAGGAGAACATATGCACATCTATAAAGTATTCTGTTCTATACTTCCAGTGAGCCTTTTATTATTTTGACAGTTGCCTTCCCCTCACCCAAAAGTGACCAAGGTTGCAGGCAATAATTTCACTTGTAAGGAAAAAAATTGGGCTTATGTTTTGTTTGTTTGTTTGTTTGTTTTATTTGATTTATATGACGCCCTTCTCCAGAGACTCAGGGCGGCTTACAATGCGTTAAGCAATAGCCTTCATACTTTTGTATATTTATACAAAGTCAGCTTATTGCCCCCACAATCCGGGTTCTCATTTTACCTATCTTAGAAAGGATGGAAGGCTGAGTCAACCTTGAGTCTGGTGAGATTTGAACTTGCAGTAATTGCAGGCAGCTGATGTTAATAACAGTGCTTTAGTCTGCTGCACCACCAGGGCTCTTATGTTGAATAAAAAAAGAAAGAATAAGAGAAGGAGGTTGTCTTCCTAATTTTAAATGACTCAGAATTCATTCAGATTTATAGAACTCTGGTTATGCATGCAATAATTGGCATGCTTACCAAATATTGTAGACAGTGGAATATGTAGATATTGTAGGAAATATAATGACTTTTTCCTCCCTCCATGTAGATGGCATGCATTCTAGAGTCCTAGACATTCTTTCTAATAATCAGTATATATGCTTCAAGGCTAAACAATTTTAGTGGTCTATGATGATACCAATAAAGGAGAATATTTGTAGCTCAGGGTTGAAATGAAAGGTCCTTAGTGATCTCTAAGCTTGGTGATATTATCTAGTTTGGATAATGAAACATCTGAAAGAAAACAACTAAACTGAGAGGTCTATGATGAGGTTACTGGGTCTAAAAGAAATTAAAGTGGCAAAAAATAATCAAAATATTTTTTTTAAAAAAATAATAAATGGTGAATATACTTACTGGCTGCTTAGATTTGGATTTATGGATAAACATTGTGCTAATCACATGGCTTGTTTGGTTTTTATTTAAAATGTTGCATGAATCCACCCGCTACAATTATGGTTAAAGATACAGTGTTTTGTGCAAACCCAATTGTTTAATAAATCTTGGTTAAGCAATTCATAGCTTATCAGGATGTGATAAACTGGGCCAATGTTATAGATGCTAGAGCCGTGATGGCGAACCTATGGCAAGCGTGCCACAGGTGGCAGGCGGAGCCATATCTGTGGGCATGCGAGCATTGCCCTAGCTCAACTCCAGCACATTTTTGGGCCTTCTGGGCCCACTGGAAGTTGAGAAATGGGCTGTTTCTGGCCTCCGGGGGTTGGGGAAGGCCATTTTCACCCTCCCCAGGCTCCTAGAAAGCCTCTGGAGCCTGGAGAGGGCGAAAAACAGGCCTACCGGGCCCACCGGGCCATCACATGCCAAAAGCGGGGGGAGTGCGGAGGGGTCATGTGTGCATGTGCAGGGGGCGGGGCGCATTAAATTATGGGTGTGGGCACACACGCGCACTCCCCCACTCTCCCCCCGCTTTTGGCACGCGACGGCAAAAAGGTTAGCCATCACTGTGCTAGAATATTGTTATATCTCGTAGATGTTAAAAGCCTCAAAGTCTTTCATTGCTCAAAATTTGGCCCTGTAACTGGCAAAGCTGCTTATTTTTTAATGCCACTGAATGGTTCAAAGTTTCCTGTCCTGCTGCTAGATCTTCTTTTTCAACAAACATAAATGGTTATAATCAAATCTCTTCACCAATTGTGCTGGGGCTGTTTAATAATGTATTATATATATGGAGACTGTATGCCATGATGACATTTTGCATAAAACCCCATAACTTGGTGTCAAAATAAAAGAATTATAATGGAAATGATTAGATCAGCTATAATAGCTAATTTAATTATGCCCCGGGAAATGTCAATATTGACACTTGCAATGATCTTGCATGTAGCTCAAAGGTATGCTTAGTTATTTCTATAAATCTCTCTCTCTCTCTCTCTCTCTCTCTCTCTCTCTCTCTCTCTCTCTCTCTCACACACACACACACACACACACACACACACACCTATCCTATTCTATTTTCAAATGAATCTTGAAAGGATAAAGAAAATACTACTTCAATTCTATAACAATCTGCAGTACATAGAGTAACAGTTCTTGTTTTGTCATTGTATTGTTTAATCAAAGCCTAAATCTAAAATAGAACAAGATTTAAGTTTCGATGACACAATATAAAGAAAACAAAAGCAACTACTACATATTTATAATTAATATATCATTATAAGAAGGGGCTTTTTCTGAAATAGAATTATTACACTATTATATTGGTAAGAAGAATTTTAAGTTCTTCAGTCTCGTAAATGCACTGGACTGCCATCTAAATTTTTAGACTAGAGTGGCAGTTAGAATAGAATAGAATAGAATAGAATAGAATAGAATAGAATAGAATAGAATAGAATTCTTTATTGGTCAAGTGTGATTGGACACACAAGGAATTTGTCTTTGGTGCATATGCTTTCAGTGTATATAAAAGGACAAGATACATTTGTCAAGAATCACAAGGCACAACACCCAGTGACAGTCATACTGTACAATAAGCAATCAAATCATACTAGGAAACAATCAATATCAATATCAATCGTAAGGATACAAGTAACAAAGTTACAGCCATGCAGTCACAAGTGGGAGGAGATGGGTGACAGGAACAATGAGATGACCAATATCAATAGTAATAGTAATGCAGCCTAATGTGAATAGTTTGACAGTGTTGAGGGAATTATTTGTTTAGCAGAGTGATGGCGTTTGGGAAAAAAACTATTCTTGTATCTAGCTGCCTTGGTGTACAGTGCTCTATAGCATCATTTTGAGAGTAGGAGTTGAAACAATTTATGCCCAGGATGCGAGGTTCATGTTCACCAAGAAGCATTTTTATTCACTAATCACAAATTAAAATGCAAACTAGCTGGAAGGCAACAGAATATTCCCTAGGTATTTAAAGTGTACATGTGTCAAAACACTTGCTATTGCAAGGGATATCTTAGGCTATATTATTTTCTATAGGCTAACTTTCCCAATTTGTACATTAGCCCAGATTTTAGGAAACTTAAAAAAAAAAACAAGACATGGCTACCATCGCTTCTACTGCAACTCTGTCCAGTGACTTTCACATTGAATACCTTCTTTGGAAGTGGGGTGTGAGGTGGGGAATAAATAATTTATTTAAGTGCCACAGAATTATCTAACTAAAAGGAAAAACCAAAATGTTTTGGTTTGTCTCTCAACAGAATTGATACCGAGCTTCCTTTCTTCCTTAACTACAGTCAGGTGAAAATACAGTTACAGTTACCAAAATAATCGCAACTATGGCTGAAGGCCTTCAGTTATTTGTTGTTTGTTGTTTGCCTGTCCCTATTCCTCGTGCAAACCACATTTTAGCTCTGGAAATAGTGGCACCACATGATGCGTACATGGTAAAGGTGGGAGCAACCTCTAAACCTGAGTTGGACTTGACTGGAAAAGGGCTAACTTTAGGTCTGACTTCATCAGAATCCGTTCAATCTTCAATCTAGCAGGAGTTTGCAATCTAACATTTCTCCCAGCCCTTCTGAAGCATAGAGCAATTCTTTATCCCCAGGTGCCAAGCAGAACTCTGCAGCATTCTCAGATTGTGATTGCTGAAAATTGGCAGTGTAGTTTCCTGCCATTTTGTGGAAGGAAATAGACAAAAAACACTGTAAGATAAGCCCTAAAGAATGCTGAATATATATATATATTTATATATTAAAAAAAGAAATAGGATGCCAAACAAGGAAGAAAAACCAAGCCTCTGTTCTTATCCATGATGTTGGCACACAAATCTTGCATATATTTCTACCCACTGAGGATTTTAACATCATAGAAAAGGGCAAATGCATCCCCCATCCTCAAAAGTTGGCCAAAACAGCTATTTTGGAACAATTAGTGCTAGGTTAGTAGCTGTTAGTAACTGCTTGTTGTCCCTGAATGACATACAGTCCTTTAATGAAAATGACACTTTCATTCTTTAAAGCCTAATTACCCTTCTGTCTAATAACAAGGGGGGTCACCTTGCCCACTCTCCGCGGTTATACAGGTGCAATGGAATTGACTTGTACACTAGTGTGTGGTTTTCTTCTAGATGCCATTCCAAATTTTTATGCTCCTACAGCATGGGTAGGTTCTACTTACCTTTACTACCGGTTCACAGCAGGGCCGCATGCGTGCTCTTCTGCGGTTGCACGGAAGTGTTTTGATGATGTCGGGGTCGATGGGCGGAGCCTCCCGCTGGTTTTACTACCAGTTCTATAGAACCGGTACGAACCGAGGGCAACCCACCACTGTCCTACAGGGCACCGAAAACCTAGAAATAGAATGCGGACTTGCCCTCAAAGAAAAGAAAAGAAAAGAAAAGAAAAGAAAAGAAAAGAAAAGAAAAGAAAAGAAAAGAAAAGAAAAGAACAAAGCAAACAACAACAAAACTCTAAACTGGGGATAACCATAAATCTAAAGGTCTCTAAAGCACTACAACCTGCTATCTCAGACTGGGCAAGGAACTCAGTCAAACACAAACAATTATTTGTGTCAGTACTTATTTGCTGCCCAGAAGCAAATGGATAGTCCCGTAATTTCCAACATCTATGAAGTTTGGGTTGTTCACTAAATCCCAGTGTTTGATGTTTCTAGCGTCAAGGTGTGCTGTCCTTGGAGAAAATATACTAGTTTAAATTACAGAGGTCCTGTTCTTCCAGACTTATAAAAGATCACCCAGAAGGGGAGCAGTTGCATTTCACCTCTCAAAAAGGCTCCTTTTCCACCCATTTCTTCTTGTACTTGTCATGAGTGATGGCCTTTTCTTACTGCTGTGAGCGAAATTCAGGTCACTGGCTCCTTTTATGAGGGATGAAAAAGAGATATCAACAGAGGCCTGTTTGGCACAAATGACTCCCCTCCCGATGTGTGCTAATGTAGAATTCAGGGGAACCATGGGATGGGTGAGAGGAAGGAACCAAAAGGAAATCAATGTTCCCACCCATTGAAATTCTGGCAAGATTTCTAGGAGAAATATGACCGTGGCTAAAATGCAATAATAGAGGAATTGATTTGCTGTGACTAACTCGTTCTATGTAGACCAATATGCCGGAAATGTCATGAGAATTGCTTTAAAGGATCAGAGTTCCCATAAAACAGGCAGTCACTCTTGACAAAACACAGTTTGTTCCTTTTCAAGTCATTCATCTTCTTTGTCTCCAGGATTTGTGCCTTCTGGCCCTAGAGAATTCCTTTAACAGTTTATTGTTTGATAGCCATACTGCATCTAGAATGCAAACCCACAGATTCTTTGCTGCCATCTAGTGGTTGTGGGGAATCTTCCAGCTCAGGTAGACTATATCAAATGTTGACACTTTATGGATCCACAAAAAAACTCCTGCAAATTTTAGGTGACATCATGCATTTAAAAATTAAGTTCAGCTTATATAAAAGTGGTTAAAGTGCAGTATTACAGGCTAACTCTGTCCACAACCAGGAGTTCAATCCTGACCGGCTCAAGATTGACTCAGCCTTCCATCCTTTTGAGGTTGGTAAAATGAGGATCCAGATTGTTGGAGGCAATATGCTGACTCTGTAAACTGCTTAGAGAATTCTGTAAAGCAAGGGTGTCAAGCTGGTGGTCCACAGGGCCGATGCATCCTGCACAGGCCACGCCCACCCCAGCTCCTCAAAGGGGAAAAAATGGCAATACGTCTTATTTATTTATTTATTTATTTATTTATTTATTTATTTATTTATTTATTTATTATATTTCTATACCGCCTTTCTCCCGTAGGACTCAAGGCAGTGTACAGTCAAGAAAAATATAGACACACAAACATCATAAAATTGCTAATTAAAATTATTACTTAGTTTGGTCAATTAAATAAAACCCAGAATTAGATAACATTTAAAAAATCATTCACATGTTCATATGTTTAGCCCCGCCTGTTGGAACATCAGAGTCTTGAGGGCACGGCGGAAAGCATGGAGATCAGGGATATTCCATATCTCCGGGGGCAGTTCATTCCAAAGGGTTGGAGCCCTCACAGAGAAGACCCTCCCCCTGGGAGTCGCCAGTCAGCATAATTTGACTGACGGTACCCTGAGTAGTCCCTCCCTGTGAGAACGAACTGGTCGGTGGGAGGCTATTGGTGGCAAAAGACGGTCTTGTAGGTACCCAGGTCCTAAGCCATGGAGCGCTTTAAAGGTGATAACTAACACCTTGAATCACACCCGGAAGACCACCGGGAGCCAGTGCAGCTCGCGTAGGAGAAGTGTTACATGGGTGTAACGAGCTGCGCCCATAATCACCCACGTGGCTACATTCTGGACCAGCTGGAGCCTCCAGGTGCTTTTCAAGGGGAGCCCCATGTAGAGAGCATTACAGTAGTCCATGCGGGAGGTAACTAGGGCATGAGTGACCGTGCGCAAGGCGTCCCGATCCAGAAAGGGACGCAACTGGTGGATCAGGCGAACCTGATAAAAGGCACCCCTGGCCACAGCCGTCAAATGATCTTCTAAAGATAGCCGTGAATCCAGGAGGACACCCAAGTTGCAGGCCCTCTCTGTGGGGAGCAAGATCTCATCCCCTATTGTCAGTGATGGTACCAGCTGACTATACTGGGACGCCGGAAGCCACAGCCACTCGGTCTTGGAGGGGTTGAGTCTGAGCTTGTTTCTCCCCATCCAGATCCGCACGGCCTCCAGGCAACGGGACATCACAGCAAGGGCATCATTGGGGTGGTCTGGGGTGGAGATGAATAGCTGTGTGTCATCAGCATACTGATGAACACTCACCCCGAAACCATGGATGATCTCGCCTAACGGTTTTACATAAATGTTGAACAGAAGGGGTGAGAGGACTGACCCTTGCGGCACCCCACAAATAAGGTGCCTCGAGGTCGACCTCTGCCCCCCTGCCAACACAAACTGCGAACGGTCAGAGAGGAAGGAGGAGAATCACTGTAACATGGTGCCTCCAATTCCTAACCCCCTCAACCGCTGTAGCATGATACCATGGTCGATGGTATCAAAAGCCGCTGAGAGATCTAATAGGACCAGGATAGAGGAGCAACCTCTGCCCCAAGCCCTCCAGAGATCATCCACCAATGCGACCAATGCCGTTTCCGAGCTGTATCGTGACCTGAAGCCCGACTGGAATGGATCCAGATAGACAACTTCATCCAGATATCGGGGTAGTTGTCGCGCCACCACACTCTCAACAACCTTCGCAACAAAGCGAAGATTGGAGACTGGACGATAATTTGATCATATAGGGAAGGCTTCTTGAGGAGGAGCTTCACAACCGCCTCTTTCAAGGTGGCGGGAAAGTCACCCTCACTCAGAGAAGCATTTATAATCCCCTGGAGACAGCCTCGTGTAACCTTCCGGGAGGCCAGTACCAACCAGGAGGGACATGGGTCCAATAAACATGTGGCAGCGTTAAGCTTGCCCAGAATCCTGTCCACATCCTCAGGAGTCACAGAGTCAAACTCTTCCCAGATAACGCTCTCAAGACCTGCCCCCGTCTCCTCCCCTGGATCTACCCAATCGGAGTCCAGGCCTTCCCGAATCTGAGCGACTTTATCATGCAGGAATTGTACAAAATCCTCAGCTCGATTCTTTAAGGGATCTTCCCGTACCCCCACCTGAAGTAGGGAGCGGG
The DNA here is from genome assembly GCF_029215685.1 of Pituophis catenifer annectens. Taxonomy (NCBI): domain Eukaryota; kingdom Metazoa; phylum Chordata; class Lepidosauria; order Squamata; family Colubridae; genus Pituophis; species Pituophis catenifer. The sequence continues at coordinate 98,148,330 of NW_027256881.1, forward strand.
TCACCCTAAACAGCGCAGCTGGGCAGTTCTCTGCAGATGCAATAAGAGCGGAGAAGTAGCTAGACTTCGCCGCTCTTATCGCCACTAGGTAGGTCTTAATATAAGATCTCACCTGTGTTCGGTCAAATTCAGATCGGCTTGTCCTCCAATCGCTTTCCAGGCATCTTTTCCGACGCTTCATCTCTCTCAGCTCCTCGGAAAACCAAGGAGCTAGACGAGATCGGCATCGGGTCAGAGGCCGCAAAGGCACGACACGGTCCAAGGCCCCAGTAGCCGCCCTGTCCCAGGTGACCACCAGGTCCTCAGTCGAGTCGTGAGCCAGACGCTCAGGAAATGGCCCAAGCTCCATCAGGAACCTTTTGGGGTCCATCAGGCATCTGGGACGGAACCATTTGGTTGGTTCCATCTCCCTGCGGTGGGTGGAAGTGACTTGAAAGTCCATGTGAAGGAGAGAATGATCAGACCATGACAAGGGCTTGATGTCTAGGTCCCCTATTCTTAGATCATTCAGCCACTGATCAGAGACAAAAATCAAGTCCAGAGTGTGATTCCCCAAGTGGGTGGGGCCTTGAACTACCTGGGTCAGGTCCATGGCCGTCATGGAAGCCATGAACTCCCGAGCCTTCTCCGACATCTCACCAGTGGATGGCAGGTTAAAATCGCCCATAACAATAAGTCTGGGGGTTTCCACCACCGCCCCGTCTATAATGTCGAGCAGCTCAGGCAGGACCGCTGTTATGTGGCAGGGAGCCAGGTATGCAATCAGTAGGCCCATCTGAATCCCCCGGCCCCACTTCACAAGGAGGAACTCACATCCGGCTATCTGAGGAACAGTGGCTTCCCTCGGGCAAAGACTTTCTCTAATGATTGCTGCCACTCCCCCACCCCTTCCCTGAGTCCTTGGCTGATGGAATGCACGGAAACCTGGCGGGCATATTTCCACAAGGCCTAACCAGGTCTCCCTAATCCCTGCCAGGTCAGCACCTCCCTCTGAAATAAGATCATGAATGAGGGGGGGCTTTATTTACCACTGACCTGGCATTACATAACATCAGCCATAAACCCAGGGTCTGAGACTCTGAACAACCCGGGAAACGAGCAATGCTTTGGGGGTCGGAGTGGGCAATCGCTCGTAAACATCAAGTGTGCACTCCCGAAACATAATATTGCCCCCTGCAGCCGTCATATCTGCCCCTCCCACTTACTATACTAATGCCCATCGCTTCATCCCCCTGCATCCTTGTCAGATTTCTGTCCCCATCCTCCCCACCGTGATCATCAGACCCATTACCCCTTTCAGTGGATTTATGGATCCCCCCAGATCCATTCCCACAATCCCTCCCAGAACCCCTTAAAATAGAACTTAAAGATTTATCTAAAAACCCCCAAAGCCATCGGTTTTTTGCAAACCACCTCTCGGGGTTCCAAAACCCGTCCTCAAGGGTGGCCCTTGATAACTGAGAGGGCCAGACATGCGAGAGGGGGGAATCTTGCAGTGCAAGCAGCTCTGCAGTTGAATACATCAAAGATAGGAGCGAGTTGAAGGAGATGAAGGATCATTTTCTTCTAAGAGTGTTAAAGATGGTTAAGACAGGTAATTTAAAATAAGGGAGGAAATAGACGTTAAAGGAAGACCAGTATGTTACAAATGTCAATACATCGGAACATCATCGCCCTCTCACGACGATGGGAAGTCTTGTGGTTGTAGTAAGTCCATCCAAAGGAGGTGGGGGTAGAGGTCTCAAAGGGTCATCCTCTCACAGTGACCAAACCATTTGAAACAAACAAAGAGAAGGTGGTCTATCTCCCCATAATCCAAGACTCTCGATGTCTGTATCTCCTCCAGTCCTGATACCAGCGATGGCCGAGGATTAGATCAAAAAAGAAAGGCAGAGCCACTGGACAAAGTATTTAGGGTTAAATAATCAGGGTAATCTTGGGGAATAGGTGGTAAATAAAGCTGCAGATCGATCTAAGATTGCAAGTTAACGCTGAGTGGTCGTAATAGACCTAGATCTGATAAAGGAGAGAGGGACAGTTCAGGGGGAGAATAAGTCATCATCTCCAGTTTGTAATCCTCAGTCCCTATCCATCACCTTGCTCAGGCTACTTAGTTCAATTAGTTTAATAAGTCCTCAGAGTTTCAAGAAAGAGGAGTGCAACAGATCCCTAGAGGTTGAAGGGATCCTAACATTTATAGGCATTGCCCTCTCCTCTATTAACAACGAGGGCTTCCTTGCAGCCTCCTGGTGTTGCCATCGCCATCGCTGCCATTAGTGCCATTCCCCTTGCCATTGTGGTAACCCCCCTTGCCGTAGACATCATCGCCGCCGTGTTGCTACATGCAGCGCCTATTAGCCCAGGCATCATTATCAACACCCTATCCGGAGTCCTCATTGCCACCGTCTCGCCAACCATTTCATCAGCTGTATTAGACTCAGTGGTTGACCCGGTCGTGACAGCCAGGCTTTGATGTTGACATCCTCTGCACCGCCCTCAGTCTTTTTACTGACAAACAGCTGATCTTCGGGCTCGGCTCGGGTTTTATCCTTGGGCTCCATCCACAGCTCTATTGAGCCAAAAATACCTCAGCTTGCTGGGAGGAGAGTCTGTGGATGGTTAATTGACTCCCACACTCTTGAAAATGTCGAAACATCTCCCTCCTAGCCTCGGAGTTTCAGCTCTAAGCTGCCATTTTGTTTTGCAACTGTCATATGACGGCAACATGACACCGTGAGTTTGACACCCATGCTGTAAAGCATTACAGAGTGTCTAAGTGTTATTGCCATTACTATAATCCATTAATTAATCACAGATAAACCAATTGCAAAAATTAAATTAATATACCTGAAAATCTATATCAATAATGATAGTACTGCTAATAATTTTAAGAAGAACTACATCTTGTGTATATATGTTTAGTGAACAAATGATGCATTGAATATAATGTAATTTAAGGTGCAATCTATGTATATTTATCTGACATTAAGTTCCAGTGGGCTTAGTTTTGAGTAAATATGCATAGGATTACACACTTAAATTATTTAAGTATAGGTGAGCTAAGAGGCAAGTCAGTCTAAATATAATTCTGATGTTTTCAAATGTCTTTACAAAATATATTACTAATGGGCTTATTCCCTAAATTTGCCATGTTGTGGCCACACTTGGACTTGCTCCAAGCTCCATTCCCCATCTGATTTTATTGTCAGAGATACTTTTAATTTTTTAAAATGGGAAAGCTATCATGTCACAAAGCAAAGCATCAGTCTCAAGCATCATCTAGTATGCTGTATTATTTTCCAAAGATGTTTCTGGACTTGGCATATAGTTAGAATTTTTAGAAAATAAATAGTAGAAAACAGTTCTATGTTTTATTTGAAAATGTATTTACCTACAGGATGTGGGAGGTGAGACACTAGAAGTAGTAAATATCATCTATTTTGTTGGAGTGATTCAAACCTGCTCTCAAAATGCCCCCCACCCCAAGGCTAACTCATTTAATTGCTAAACAGTGTTATTAGTTATTAGTCATTTTATAATAACACCAATTGACCCCCTCTCCCCATGCAAATATTCAAGGAAGATAAAACTGCAGTCCAAAACTTCTCAAAAGCTGGACTTTGGGAAAGGCCGATGTGATACATAAGTAGGAATTATTGCTTCTCTTGACTTTACCAGAAGTTTCTCAGTTTAATCATTTATACCCATAAATGAAAAAAACTTAGATTCAGCAATGCAATCTTTCTGTAACATAAAAAGCACTAAAATGCTGGCATCAAAGGAGGTTTGATAGTCTTCCTCTGACATTAAAGCAATACTGAAAAAGTTAGAGAAGAAGATCTACACACTGGATGTCTCAGCCTTGAAATAGATTTACATCTCTATGTGTTATAATACCCAGTATCTTTCAACATGCATCTGAAGAGGCTTATCAGCAGTTACTACTAATATAAGGAGCCAAGCTATTTCTTTTAGTGCAGCGAGATCCGTGCAGAATAATAAGCAGGGTGGCATAATACAGGCAACAATCAAAGAAGGTTACCTTTCAAGAAATTATATTCTGGTTTCTGGTGGTTCTTTCGTTCTCATTTGAGTATGTTCACATGCACACTGTACATAAGCTGTGGTATGAAAAGGAAGACAAGAGGAGGAAAAGTGGGTGGGATGCAAAACCCCGAACATTTTATTAAAGTGTTATATCATGTGACAGAGCACACTGACAACTGGAGAAGACAAGGATCAGCAAAGTGACATTGAGAGCTTTCAAAAATGCCTGCTGTGTTCACGGTACAGAAGAGCCATTGATGTCTGCAACAATTGGGAGCCGAAGCTCTGAAACGCCTTTTTCTTTTCTCACTGCTCCCTGTATATCAGGGCAAGCTTAGAAAGGAGCAAGCAAAACCTCTTTTAAAAAAATAATAATAATCTGAGCCGTGGGATTGGGGAAAAAATTCATATTATGATGAGCTGCTGCCTTCCCACACTTTTTTTTCCCTTTTCAAAGGAAATGAAGCGTATGTAGGTGTGTGTGTGTGGGGGAGCTATTCAGTGCTTGTTTGGATCTGCCTCCATCGAGTATCAGCAATGGGCCAGCCCTCATGCATAATTCATGCAATCAAAAGTTTGCAACTGTGCAAAACTGTGGACCCCACATCTTTTGCCTCCAAATCAACTTTCCAGAACCTTAAGAACTTCAGCCCAGCTCACTCAGCAACCCTAAACTGGCGTACTAATGAAGCTGCCTAAACTGTACCACGGAGAGCTGTTTAATCAGGCTTTGTTTTTAATTTTGGTTGTCCGACAGGTGGCCAGAAGTGTTGTGGCAAGGGAAAATAAAGAAGAAGAAAGAAATAGTCACATCCATTACTGAGCTTTAGTAAGAAGAGCAGACAAAGGAATTTTAGTCAGGCCCTTTACGAGGGGGGAAATGGAAAATATGTTTTTTTTTTTTTAAAAAAAGAGCAATCTGTATGCGGTAACAAAAAAAAAAGGGAAAAAATTCTCATCAGTTGAAAGGATTGCCTCAGATGGCAGATAATAGAATAGAATAGAATAGAATAGAATAGAATAGAATAGAATAGAATAGAATAGAATAGAATAGAATAGAATAGAATAGAATAGAATAGAATTCTTTATTGGCCAAGAATGATTTGACACACAAGGAATTTGTCTTGGTGCATATGCTCTCAGTGCACATAAAAGAAAAGATACATTCATCAAGAATCATAAGGTACAACACTTAATAATAGTCATAGGGAACAGATAAGCAATCAAATCATATTAGGAAACAGTCAATATAAATCGTAAGGATACAAGCAACAAGGTTACAGTCATACAGTCATAAGTGGGAGGAGATGGGTGATAGGAACAATGAGAAGATTAATAGTAATGCAGACTTAGTAACTAGTTTGACAGTGTTGAGGGAATTATTTGTTTAGCAGAGTGATGGCCTTCGGGAAAAAACTGTCCTTGGATCTAGTTGTTCTGGTGTACAGTGCTCTATAGCGTCGTTTTGAGGGTAGGAATTGAAACATGTCCAGGATGCGAGGGGTTATATTTTCACAGCCCTCTTTTTGACTTGTGCAGTATACAGGTCCTCAATCGAAGGCACATTGGTAGTAATTGTTTTTTCTGCAATTCTAATTATCCTCTGAAGTCTGTGTCTGTCTTGTTGGGTTGCAGAACCACTAATATATGTGCAATTGTGCACATATACTAATATATGTGCAATTGCTAATGCCTTAACAATGTCATATTTTTCTTTTTGTTATATTGTTCTTATGTATAATTTTCTACAGCTTTCTGTCAAGTAGTCCTGATTTTAGCCTTCTAAGAACACAGCACTCGAGTCTAAATGAACGGAGAACAAATCCTTCCATCTTTACCAAAGATGGAATTTTAGTCCACGAGGATCATACTAGTAGGTTCTGTGTAGAAATGCACTCCTGGGACCCACTCAGCAGCAGCAGGTGAAAAATTGCACCATTCTCTCTATCTGATATGAATTTGTCCTGGAAGTCTATGGAAATCTCTGGACTAAAATCAAGGAAGGACATCCTTCAAGGTTGCATCTCTCAGGTGGTGGAAATGAGGAGAAAATTACACCTTTCCTTCCGTCTCAGCTTTTGATGAATGCAAGTAGTCCTTAATTTATGACTACTCACTTAGCAACCCTTCAAAGTTATGACACCTTCCCGGGGGCTTCTTATGCTCCAAATGTGAAGTTCTGATGATCACCCCCTCCTGCAGTCATGTGACCAAATTTTAGATGCTTGGCAACATGACTGCATTTACGTCCATTTGCAACATCCCCCCGTCACATTTTCTGATGGTTTGGTGAAATTCGGCATGAAAGCATATCCATAGGAAACGGTATTTACCAAGATTTGTTTAATGACCACCACAAAAAAGGGTTGTAAATGTGGATCAATCATTTTATGACCATCATGACTTACAACTGTGACAGGCAGGCTGCATTAAGATCATAAGTTGAGGACTACCTGTAGACAGAATCATATCAGTTCTATAGGATCTTTATAGGATACTTGGCACTAAAATAGAATAAAAATGTATTCTAAGGGTACATTGACCCACCACCTTATTTCCAGTTTTATTTTAAAGCTTTCCATTCCAGATAAACTCTGCTTGATGTAGACTTCCTTTCATCCACCACTCAGGGCTGAAGAAACCTGCTTCTTTTTTTTCCCAAATCAAAGTAAATATTTTCTCTTTTCTCCAAGAGGGATTGTGATTTGCATGACATTGTGCTTTGGCAACAATTCAGCTGATGAGATGACAGGGGGTGGGCTCTGTCCAGTTGCTATTGGCCAAGGGAGCAGGTATGGGCATGTTCCATCTGCTCCACTGCCCTGTGGGTAGGGGTTAATGGCTCTGCATTAGGGAAGAATATGACTTTTTCCCTCTCCCCTCAGGAAAAACAAATGAATTTATGATCCATGTTTTTGATGATTAGACAAAACGCATTGAAGAAAGAAGAGAGTCACAGTGTAACTTTAGAGAAAGAGGTATGTCTAGAATTTTATTTAAAGAAAATTGGAGGCTACTTCTTTATATTCTTTTTCTTTTCGTTTCTTTTCACACCTTAACTTTCTCATCTATTTTTTCCTTTTCTTTCTTTTTTTCCTTCTTATTTTGTTTAGGTTTGCTTCAATTTTTACTTTTGCTTTTAAAACTAAAAAAAACCAACCCAAAATAACAAGTCTTGCCCTGACACAGAAACGTAAAGAAGAAACCTGAGTGGTGATATCTTTGCAGGGTGGGGCTTGTCATAACTTGCCTCATTATGCTGTAAATATCCTTGTATGACAAAGTTCAAGCTAACAGATATACGCTTGCATACTTTTAATTGCCTCATGGACTGGAGACTTACTTTAAACTGGCTGTCTAGATGGACCATAAACCCAGTTGGTGTTGTGTATGCTATTTGACTCCACAATCCCCTGAGCCGATTTCATCTTAATAGGACGTTATCAATAATTAACTGCAGTGTCTCAATTATTTTTCCCATCCTATTATTCACTCATGTTCATTCACCAGAAGTTACTTTCTATGATTCAGCTTATCTTTAAAAAATAAAGTATACTTTAAATCTTTTCTGTCATTCTGTGGAGGTATTTGGAATCTTGAGCAATCAGATCTTTCACATAAATCTACAGTCCAGAAATAGATGGCCATTTTACTATTTTTTTCATCAAGAATTTTTAGAGATGTGGCATAACTCTTTAGTATCTTCTGGCCTCATGTTCTAATTTTTGTTGTTGAAAAAGAAACCTTTTCTTCATTAGTTATAACAGAAATAATATGAAACTTCTGAAAGTTTCAAAAGTAGAGGGATCTCTACAAGATATGAACAAAAAGTCAATATGGTGGTTATGACAGAGTTTAATCATGCCATAATCACTACCATCTTGACTTTTTTTCGACTACCCTGTAATGATTATGACTTGGGAAATCTGGGTGTAAGTCCATTTTCTACCATAGAACATCCCTGGGCAACTTTGGGTTTATCATCTTCTCTCAGTCCAATCTATTTCTCAAGATTGTTGCTCTGGGGAAAATTGGTATTTGCTGAGGAGTTGGGAGAAAAGTTGAGATGGAATTCACTATTCTAACACTTGAGAAGATTGCCGCCTCCTTGTGAGATTTTGGTGATTGTGTAAGCAGTGAAGCATGAGAACATGGAATTCTCAGAAGGGGACTCATGAGAAGTTGAGAAAGGTAACTGAAATCTTATGATTTATGATCTTTTAAGTGTTAGGTGGTTTCTTTGTGTGGGTATGGGGATATGGGCTGGTAATCTAGCTGTAGTGCAAGATTGCAAGATAAACCCAGGTAGAGAAAAGTTAAGTGCAATGATCAACAGCTGAATTACAACCACATTTGCCAACAAATCCCACTAGAAAATGTTTAAATTTTATGCAGACTTAGTAAGTCTTTACAATTAGTGGAGTTTCTGGAAAATATGCTTTTCTGTTTTATCAACACAGTCTCTAAGGGTTTATATGTTTTCTTTTCTTTTTCATGTTAAGTCCTGCTTTGAGTTTTTAAAATTTTTTGTTTTGTTTTCATATATTTTTTGATTTTTTTTGTTTTGCTTTGTTGTATTTGAGTTTAAGAATGGAATCATCAAACAAGTAAAGTATAAAAATAAATAATTCTATCAAAATGTTGAGGTAGAAACTCATAAAAATATTTTGAAATAAGTTTTAATTAAAGAAGTTTTTGCAAAGTAAAAACAATACAAATTCAAAGAAAAAAGAAAACAAAGGTGAAAGAGAAATGATAAGCAAATAGAAAAGAAATTAAAGAAACAAGACAAAAAAGAAAAGGAAAAAAATACAAAAAAGTGGCTTATATCTTGAAAATTATATCTTGAAGGCCTTTAAACCCAGCTTGAATTTCCATAATATTTAGTATCAAATACATGCCTGTTGACTCCTTTTTTTCCTCAATTAATCCTTTATAGTTTCATTCCTTAATTATTTGGTTTGTGTTTCAAATTAATATAATACAATCCCTCTCCAAAATGCAACAGAGATACTTAGGCTTTCCATGTTGTAATATATACATAGTTTAAAGGAAGAGGCACCATAGAGTTTACTCTACAATGTGCAATTTTATAGAATCTGATTTGCTCAGAGAAACTTTAAAATCTCTGGATTAATCTGTCCTATTTCATCTATGATGGGCAAGCAATACTACATGTGCCCCCAATGTTTACTTGGGGATGACTGGTAAAAGTTCTTCAGGGACACACATCCACATGACACAATCTTCCTTTCATTTATGGCCACCTGAGGTGTTTTCCATCTTCTCCTGATGCAAGACTTTCTATTTACATGATGGCTGTTGTTTTAGAGGCAACCTGGCTAATAATTCAACAGCAGGCTGGACCTGATATTTCATATTGGCTGCTTTCAGTTGCAATCAGCAGAGCCTCTGCTCTCTAGTCACTTGCAGGGGAAGTGAAAATATGACTCTGAAGTTCTATTAACTCTCCCTTCCAAATTCTCCGTATAGCATCTTGGCAATCCGGGAGGAATTTCCTACTGTAAATCATCTGCCATAAGCTGCCAGTATTCCCTGTGGGAGGTCTTCCAAAAAAGCAATATTAGCTTCCCATCCATGTGGAGTTAACAGCCCCTCCCACTTTACCAGAATAGCATTTATCACCTCTGTCACCCCATTCTCTAATTTCAAGTGATGCAGGTGACCAACAGGCTGGGGTAGGGGCTTCCTGGTAAAGCAGGAACAAAAAGACCCCACTCTGTAAATCCTGACAGATGACTAAAACTACTACTCTTCTTTTGGTCATCTGTGAAAACTCACTTCCTTCCAACCCCCACTTTACGTTGTCAAGAGTAGAGTAGAAACCAGCTATGTAGACAGACCAAGTTATGCTGTTGTCTCATGGTTTGGAGGACAGTAAGTTGCACTGACTGTCTGGACATGCCTTTTGTATGCAATGGATGTCTGCAAATGACAATCTGTGCCTGATGGCAATATGTGCTGTGGTGGGGAAGACTTATTATTTGCGATGTTCCTGTGCACTTTGTTTCAGCACAGCTTGCTGAGGAGCACATATTTCCAGGGTAGTTAATAAAAATTTTATGTCTTCAAAGTTCTCTATCTGAACTGGGTACTGCTAGAGGACTTCAGATGAAGGATCATTTTATTGAATTCAGGACAATTTTGTCTGATCGGGGTTGCATCAAGCAGACCAAAGTCTGTGTTTTTATTATTTCTATAGTGGAATTAATGTTTTGGACTCAACTAGAATTTTTTTTTTATTGTGTATCCTCTCCCTAAACCCGGGATCATCCAGAGGTGTCTAATTGAGCCATTTCATGTGTTTGAATGAGAGATACTAGAATCGAATCGAATCGAATCGAATCGAATCGAATCGAACCGAATCGAACCGAACCGAACAGAATAGAATTCTTTATTGGCCAAGTGTGATTGGACATACAAGGAATTTGTCTTTGGTGCATATACTCTCAGTGCACATAAAAATACAAGATACATTCATCAAGAATCATAAGGTACATCACTTAATGATAATCATAGGGTATAAATAAGTAATCAAATCATATTAGGAAACAGTCAATATAAATCATAAGGATACCAGCAAAAAGGTTACAGTCATACAGTCATAAGTGGGAGGAGATGGGTGATAGGAACGATGAGAAAATTAATACTAATGCAGACTTAGTAATTAGTTTGACAGTGTTGAGGGAATTATTTGTTTAGCAGAGTGATGGTGTTGGGGAAAAAACTGTTCTTGTGTCTAGTTGTTCTGGTGTGCAGTGTTCTGTAGTGTTGTTTTGAGGGTAGGAGTTGAAACAGTTTATGTCCAGGATGCGAGGGGTCTGTAAATATTTTCACAGCCCTATACAGGGCTTTTACAACTGGAAATCCCAATTATTAACTGTGCAAATAATAAATCATATGAACAGCATCTCAGAGAAAGAGGAATTCAGAAAAGAGGCCCCCATGCCTAGGAAAGAGAGACATAAAAATTCAGAATTGTAGAGGAAGGGAAGCATCACTTTCCGTTTCATTTCTTTTGTCAGTCCCAGAGAATAGTTAGTTGATTTGGATGTTAGGCTGCCAGTAATGCATGTCACAGGTCCTTTGTGTGCTGGGATAGAAGAATGATTACTGGTTACCACCCCTTCCCAGAGACATCTCTTCTGTGTGGGGAAGGTGTAAATGGATGTGATTGCACCCTCTGGAAATTATACCTGTTCTTGTAGTTTGGAATTAGACAAGAAAAGCAAAAAAGGGAGTGAGACAGGGGCAGGCAAGAGTTTGCACTAGAAGCACAAGATGCTGCCATTAGTGTCTGACAAATAGCACATTTTTCATTTTGTAGGCTATCTAGTGAGAAGGGAGTCAAAGACACCAGTTTACTTTCTTTTTTGTTCAGTCATGACCCTAGTGACTTTCTGCTATTTGAGCAACTGTGAATGGCCACCAGAAGTTCTACTCTGGATTTTTTTTTTTTAACTCTCCTGGTTTTTTTTTTTTTTTTTTTTCAAATGACCTGGTTGTGTGACTGCAATTTAGAGGTAATTTTCTTTGCTGCTTGAAATCTTACGCATGAATCCCCTATTTGTGTTCATTCTCCCAGCCACCAGCCTGTCCTTACAATTGGTCCTGCTCTTTTTCCCCCCTGTACATTTCAGGGAAGTTTCATATTGTTAGTCCACTGCCGGGGGCTGTGAATTTGAACAAATCAAACCCCAAATATCAAGAAAATAACCCACGAGAAAGGTCCTTATTTTATGCTATTACCTTTGACTTGTGCCCTCTCAGCAATATCAACTGAAAGGATATGAAATTAGGGTGATTACTTCAGCTGCTGGTTCAGGAGTAGGAAGTTAACACTTGGTTATGATGTTTGCAATGTACTCAAAGTCACAGGGATGATAACATGTGGGTCAGTTGGGCTTTTGTTCATCAGAATGGTCTGGTGAAAGATCAAACTTTGATACTGAAGAGCAATAATTAATGACACAATATGCTACAAATCTGGCACTCAAGGGTTGGGGTTTTTTTTTTTTTTTTGGTGCAAATATTTCCAGCATATCTAAGGCTGTGCTGGAAATATTGGCTGCAATAATATTGGCTGCAATATTGAAATATTTCTTTAGGAATATGAAGATATGAAGAGCCTTGGTACTACAGTGGTTTAAAGCACCCTGTTATTAACACAGCTGCCTGCAATTTACTGCTGGTTCGAATCTCTCCAAGGCTCAAGGTTGACTCAGCCTTCCATCCTTTCTAAGGTAGGTTAAATGAGGACCCAGTTTGTGGGGGCAATAAGCTGACTTTGTATAAAATATACAAAAGTATGAAGGCTATTGCTGAGCACATTGTAAGCCGCCCTGAGTCTCCGGAGAAGGGCGGCATATAAATCAAATTAAAAAAAAAAAAAAATAAGAGGATAGATAAATGATTTAGATAATAGAAAGTTAAACGAGGGAGAGGATAAAAATGAAATAGAAACCCAGATTACACCAGAGTAAATGAAAAAGTGGGATGGGAGGGGGGGAAAAGAAAGAAGATAATAAGAATAAGTGCACAATTATGATGATAATACTGATAGAATAAATCTGAAAAGAAATTGAAAGAAAGTATTAGAATACAGAAGTTGTTCGGATACCAAACAAGGAGAATATTCCACAGCAAAGAAGATAGAAAGGAAAGAGGAGGAGAGGGTAGGAAGAGGAGAGGGAGGGAGAGGAATGGAAGAAAGGGAAAAGGAGAGGAAGGAAGGGTAGGGAATAGGAGTAGGAGAGAAGGTGAGTAGGGGGAAAAGAAGAGAGGAGTGGGGGAAAGGAAGGGGAAGTAGGATGAGGTAGGAGAGGAGGGAAGAGAAAATAGGAGAGGAGAGGAGGGAGGGAAGGGAAAGAGGAGAAGAAGAAGGGTTGTTGTGAAATGAGGGAAGAAAGGGTAGAAGAGGAACTCCAAATGTAATTAAAATGCCTTATTTTAATGCTTTCTTTAAGGAAAACATGTATATGTAGGATTAATTATGTATAAGAAAATGTACATTTTATATTATGTATATAAGAAATAAAACTGAAAAACTTTTCCAAAAAAAAAAAAGAAAGAAAGAAAGATTTCTTTAGGCATTGAAAGAATTTAATAAACTAATTTCTTTGTGTCTTGAAATAATAGTTTAGGTATTGAAACATAATTTAAAATATCTCTTTTTTACAAGTGAAAGTATTTTTCTGCTCCATACGGACATAAAATATAAACAGAAATATAATTTTGAATGAGGAACTTTCACATTCACTTGTTCCTTTTCAAAAAGGAAAAAAAATGGTCTTCCACCTGGAAGTTTGAGTGTTCTCTACTGATCTGAAGAAGCTTCTTGGATGAGAAGCAAAACGTCTTCAAAGAAAAACCAGCCTCTTGAAAAAACATCTTTGGAACACTAATGCCACATTTCTAAAAATATATGTAGAAAGCCACTGCTGTTTGAAATTTAGTAGACCTGAAAAGATTCTATTCCAACAGTTCTTGGCTGCTACAATGCCATACAGGCAAAGATCTGATGGTGATTAAAATAAAATATTTTCTGCTTGGAAAAAAAAACAACCCTCCAATTCTTACCTTGCACACATTTTCCTACATAATACTGAAGTGGCAGAGCGTTTATTGCTAATTCAGTGGCACCAGTCAACTCTCTGTACTGCAATGTGAGAAGGTTCTTGCTCCCTCTATTGTATAAGATCAGACACTGCCTGATTTCTACCAGGAATCTTGAGATTCTAATATACAGCATTCACTTTATTCAGAACTATGTTAGAATTTTTTTTTTACATGCTACTATATGCTGGGGAATGCTAAAAGCAGAGCTCTTTTCGTGTTTTTCCTGCAACTAATGACTATATTTTAAAAAATGACAGGTTTCTAATGAATAGCAGGGTAAAGAGAATACTAAAATGAAGAAGTTCAGCGGAAAGGTTAGCAATTAAAAGCTTATCTGTGCTCCTGGCTTATGATTTAATGCTACTCTGCTAGTAACACAGTACAACTCGAGGCATTTGAATTATTTTGGAAATTTGTAATAACAAGGCAGATTTAATTAGCAATCATTAGTAGAATGCATGACAATGTCTTGTTTACACACAGATTATTGTTTAAGTCAATGTCAGAAAAACAATTACACGCTTTAACACTTCAGAGGGAAAAAAAATGCATTATTTATGGAAATGATGGATTCTTTTGAGTAAAGCCCTCATTCAGCAAACAATCAGCCACTTGAATCCAACAGTCCATAATGTAATAATAATTGTAAGCCTAAATGGGTATATTATATGGCAAGTCAGCTCCATGGTTAATAGAATTCAGACATTGTTTCGGCTGTTGTTGCTGTTGCAAGTTCCCCAAGAGGGAATTCACTTGATGTTAACTTGAAGTCCTACCAGTAACAACCCCATGCTGGGAGAACATGCTAATTCTTCAATTAAAAGTGATTCTACTAGGATTTAACGGGGAACAACTGAGCGGCTGGGAAATCCATATTACAAATGGGTGTATCCAAATATTGTTCCTATTGATAGAGAAAACATAGCACAATTTTACATAATTCTTCCAAGCACACAATGAGAAAAGGCCTTTATAACATGGAATGCCTCATTGCAGTGAAAACCTACTGCAGCCTCCACAGACTACCAGAGAGATGTTTTCAAGAAGACAGAAGGCAAATGTAGACTTCATTTTTTTACTCTAGCACAAAGGATGAGAAATGTTCCTGGACAAAAACATTCTATATTTTTAGCATGTGAAAACTTGCTTAAAATGTATGTTTTGCCCTCCCCACTGACCAAACTGAAATTACTTGTGATATTGTCATTTTCATCTATCTAATCACTTTTATAACAGTTGTTCATCTTTATTTGGATTTCTGGTTTTTTTCATGTTCATTTTCACATGTAATAGATATTCCTCTTATACTTTATCCAGTTATAATTCCACTTGAACTCTCTGTTTTCATGCATGTATTGTTGTATTTTGTATTAGAGATGTATGAAGTCATTTGCAAAAATAATTATCACTTTCACTTTGGTTATCTGGATTTTTACAATGCAGATCTGATAGCCATTTTCTATTTCACTTACCTCTAGGACAGGAGTATCAAACTCACATTGTCACAGGGTCATTATGTGATGTATCGTGACTTTTCCCCCCCTTCACTATACCGGGCATGGGCATGGCCAGGAGTTTGACACCCCTGCTCTAGGAAATCAAGGAATTTCTTCATTTTAACACTATAGCAACCCTGTTAGTTAGATAAGGATGAGACATGAGAATTGGCTCAAAGTCAATCAAGGACTATTTTCCCTCAAAACAAAATCAATTACATAATGTGCAACGCTTAGTAACTTCTTGATTTTTCTTTCTTTCTCTGTGCATGTGTGCTCAGATACCTTGCAATGCCAACAGGCTCCACTTAATCAGTGTTATCTTAGCATATTGTGTGGACAAGTTCCATTTGCTTCTGAAAAATAGGCCCTCTAATTAATTAAGTATCATGGTTTTTATCAATAAAGAAATAAACTCTACTAAATAAGAATAGAGGGGAATTAACTGAAAATTTCATAAAAACTGACTAGCCCAAAATCCTTAAAGGATTCTTGCTTTTATCCTACTTTTATGTTCTTGTTAAAGCTGGGTCTGACTCTTCACTCTTCCTTTAAGGTTAGTCAACAAGATTCTTACAGCAGTCGAATGAAGACGTCTAAAGAAAGAAATATACTGCTTGCTATCCATAGTTGCCAAAAGGATGGAAAGAACTTTCCCTATTTCTTTGTTCAGGCAATCTGGTTGTATGTTGCACTGAATCTGCCAACAATGGTGAAGAGTCCATATGCTTCCCAAACCAACTCTGTTGATATCAATGGAAATCTTACCTCCATGAGGAGAGCATGACTGCCTTTAGCAGAAAGCTCGGTGACATTTCCTATGAGGAGGATTCTTCCCTTTTCCCAGTTCTGTATGTGAATCATCTGAAGATGATTTGAGGCCAACCCAGTAACCATTTTTTGCCAGCCTGCTGGTAGGGTTGCCAGGTCTGCTTCCAAAAAATAGCGGACAAGTGGGGGGGGGGGGTTAAGTAGTAAAAAAATAAAAAAAAATTACAATTAAATTATATATTTTCTTACAAACATTTTAACACGTATTAAAATAATCACTTCAAAATTTTACTTAAAATTCAAAACATCAAATATATTATAATAATATGTAAAATATTAAATTACATTTTAATTTCATCATAAAGCTTTTGAATAAAAAAAATGTCCACTATTTTGTGAAAAAAAATAGTGAACATAACGTGAAAAAAGCGGACTGTCTGCTCAAATAGTGGACACCTGGCAACATTACCTGCTGGCCCACAGGAAGTTCTATTTGCATGTTTATCAGTGACCTTTTGGATGATCTATTAAATTTGAGGCTGTATTCTACAAAAAAAGCATCACTAATTGGTAACATTTAAGGTCTAATAATAAATAGCCCTCTAGGTTACAGAAAGGGTAAGATCAAGACCTACAAGAGATACATAGATATCAATAGGTTCTGCCTGTTTATACACAGAACCTATAGAAAAAGTGACAATTGTATGTAAGAAATGTGTAATATAAGCAAGCATGTTAATTAAGGAAGAAAGGAAGGAAGGAAGGAAGGAAGGAAGGAAGGAAGGAAGGAAGGAATGAAGGATTCTTTTTTTTTTTGTAAGGACTTCCACTGACAGGAATCACATTATCTCCTTTCATGCACTAAATTTTACATATATTCTACATTACTTTCTAAGAAGAAAAATAAGATGGATGAGAACTGGTAACTTTGCCCTAAAAAGTTGCTAGTTCTCATCAATCTTATCTTGTAGCTCAAAAAGTAATGTGCTTTCAAGCTACTGGGAAATGGAGATAGGTACAATCTCATCTATTGCAGTTTCTCAGTAAGGAAGATGCCAGGAATTAGCATTTTCATGCCTAAACGTTGTTATAATATCAGTGCTCAATAAATCAGCTCACAGACTTGAAACTGACACCTGGCATGTGAGAACCCCCACCTTGCATTGAAGTACAGGAAACTGCACACTTTAGCTGCTATTAGCTATTTTAATCTGATATTTGAACAACTGCCCTACAACTTTCCCCGTGTGGATTTACAGATTTAATCTCTGAGGGAGAATGATTCCGGAAGGCACTTTAAACCTGAAAAGCAATGCCCATATTCTCTCATGTATTGATCTTGAATCTATTATTTGTGTGTACTTTTAGTGTGCTATTAGAAGGTCTTCTAAGAAATATGGAAGGTATACTTACCATAAAGCCTACAAATGGTTTATTATCAGGGGAAAGCATTCGGTGCTATATTTGACTGGTGGGCTCCATTGTCCTTCTGTTTAAGTCAAGGAAAGGATAAGTTATATACAGTATGTAAGTGGCAAAATTTCCCAAGAGTCAAATTCAATTCCTGGTGACTACGCAGATGTATCAATTTAGCTTTCTTGGTAACAATGGAGAAGTGGCTTGCCATTGCTATCTTCTGGGATTTGATTTCCATTGTAGTCTAGAGCTTTGGGCTTTTGTAGTGGTTTTCTAACCCTGATTAATCCTTTTTTGGGGGGAGTTCAGCATGTTTGTTAGATGCAGAGAAATGTCCCAACCGGTTAGCAAATATTAAACAATGTTTTTTTAAAAAAATACTGAGACATCCATTTTCTCATTTTCTCACTTCATTTTCTTGACTAACAAACATAGGTCTTCTTAATTTGGTATTTTGTCTTTGGCATTCAGACTCAGAATGTAATAGTTTGTGAACTGCTCCTCTGTTTTGTTTTGTTTTTTAATCTGTGGATAATTTACCGTTGTGCTGTAAATGTGTAAAAAAAGACAAAAACAAAACAAAACAGGTCCTTGTACTTGACCATTCCTAATAAAATGATTCATTTCAACCAAATGATGTTGATTAATTCTATCTATTTGGTTAGTTTCCAATAACAACCCAGTATCAAATATTACTGCAATGCTATTGGACTGCTAAATGCATTAAAAGTATTGCTAGTTATTATGAATATCTGAGAAAGGATGAGAGATCTTTATGCAGTTTTGGCTTCATGTCACAGGTTTCAACAAGACCAAATTCTGAATATAGTCAGCCGCCTTCCTCGCCTCCCAATAGTTTAGTCTCTTTCACTTATACTTCTCTCACAAGTCTGTTCATACCAGACTTAGAACTAAGAAACATTTCCACATATCCTCTGAGCTACATCCAATGTTGTTCAACTAGACTTCTGTTAACACCATGAAACTTTCTTTTTTCTCCTCCTTCAGGCAGGTTTAGGGGCTGCGGGAGTGAGAGACAAAGATGAATGAGGAGTAGGAATCCATGCTTGCCAATGCTAGGTATCCAGTTTGTGGATGGCTATCATTTTATGAATGTCCAGCAGGGGAATTCTCACCCCAAAGGCTGGACAGACAGTATGACAGATTCTTTGGGCTAATACAAAGAGATTTTTGGAACAAAAACTGATTCCTGATATAGAATGGAAAAGTAGAATTGCTTAATTTGGCAATAGAATAATGCCACACCTTTTAGTCTTTCTTGCAATCATTTCTTTCTGCCTGCATTATAGTAAATCTACTAGCCATTCTAAACATGTGTCCTTCGTGTTTATTTAAGCATTACAAATTAAGCATCATTTTCTAATGGCATTATTTTAACTTTCCTTCTTTTGAGTGGTTCTCCTGGTTCCTTTGGAAAATGGACCACGAATCATCAAAAGCCAACAATGCTTCATTCTAAAGCTTTCCATGGACACATTAATTGGTGAATATTAGGAAGTCCTATACAGAAGAGATTCTGCATATAACAGCAGAGGAAATCTGATATATGTCTGTTTATGTTTATGACAGCCAATATGGTATAGTGGCGAGAAGCCAGGAGACTCAGGTTCTAGTCCTACAATAGGCATGGATGGGTAAATTGGGTCCATCACTCTCTCTCCATTAGACTTGGATGCTAAAAATGGCTTTCATCCTGCAATGGACTGATTGATGATGACAATGATCTCTCTCTCTCTCTCTCCCTCTCCCCCCCACAATTCAAATCTTCAAATCATTGCACAACATATGTACAATGAGATTGGTTGAGCTCCCTCAGTGCACGCCCCCCAACACAATACAACTCACAGTGAAGACAAAAAATCCCTAACTCAATAAATCATATTAGTAAAACACCTACTCCTATTGCACCAGTGTGAACATGTTACACACTGCACCAGCCCTGCAGTCCATCATACTACATAGTTATTTCTCATTCAGGAGTTTAACAGCCCATGGATAAAAACTGTTCTTCAGCCTGTTTGTGTGGCTGGCTATGGCTTCTATATCTCCTTCCTGATGGTAGGAGGGTAAAGAAATGGTGACAAGGGTGAGAGTCTTCCCTGGGAATTTTCCTCACTCTTCTAAGGCAACGAGCCCTAGCGATCTCATCTAGTGGTATCAGGGGACAGCCCATGATGTTTTATGCTCCCTCTTCCCCCCCATCCCTCCCTCTCTCTCTCCCTCCCTCCCTCCCTCCCTCTCTCTCTCTCTCTCACACACACATCCTGGGTGCTAAACAGCTTTCCCTTAACTGAGTTTGAGTTTTGGGGATCTTGCATTGCCAGCTTCAACCCTGTCATTTTATCTATCCAAAACTTCACATGAGTTTTGGGATAAGTCTCCAAGTAAAAGTTTTGTAAGGATGATAACCTGCATTTTCTACCATATGATATACATTTTTGCCTGCCTCCCATTCTTTCCAGTCAATTCTGCATAAAAATTCAAGTGTGTGTGTTGGTCTCCATTTTGTTTCTTGTAATATCATAAAAAAGAAAGAGTCATAGCACTAGATTGCAGACCCATAATTTTGCTGAAATAGGTTTTCTCTCAATTTCCAGTTGTTTTTTGAGACATATATACAAACTGTGCCAGGTCTGTCTCCAAATGCCTATCAGTTGGAGAAAAGGACTAGCATTTTAAAATCCAGTACAGTATGTATAAGCAAATATGGAGATCTGGATTTTCAGCTTTCCTTCCAAACTAAGACAACTATTGCTTTCTGCTGTTCAGCTATTATTTTAAAAACAATTGATCCAGCTCAAAGCTGAAAACACAAACTGAAATTTATCTGAATGTCTTAAGAGTAATCCTTCAAACTGCTTGTCATATGATGAAATGAAAATATTCTGTTTCCAGTGATTTAAAAAACATTTTCCCAGTTTGTTTTAAAAAAAACAAATAAAAGCTTTCTTTAGCTGGAAAATAATTTTGATTCTGCTGCTGGTAAAATAAAGGAGGTTGTATTTTATTTACTTTACAAATATACTTTCTATCATGTCTTTAATACAGATGGTAGCTTTGAACAGCTAAAAAAAAATTGAATACATTCTTTCCAAGATACTATAATCATCTCTCTCTTTTTAAAATGTAGCTAATTATTCTAGTCATTTACATCTGCCTACAAATTAAATGAGCTATGATTTAAACTTTTAATTTTGTCTGCAACATAAAGTGAAAATAGAGGACACGTAGGTTGAAGTGGATTGTAACAGGCACAACATTTGATTGATTTCCACTCACAGAAATTGGTGTGACATAAAGAATAAGGCCAGTCATTCTGCAGTTCAACTGATGACTTATACTACCATCTAAGCCATGAAAGAAAGCTAATAGGAATGCTAGACAAATAATATTGGCCACTTCTATAAACTAGGCTTGTGCCAGGTACAAACCTGAATAACTGACTCACACAACAACCCAACAAACCCAAACCCACCCCATTTTTTTTTTCAGTCGCAGGTTCATCCAACATCCATAGCAGTGACATTGAAAATTGTGACCTAAAGATGGAATTATATGAATAAACAGTGAGTACTGTTATCGCGTCAATCTTGCTGACTTCAAAGGGGTAAACAGTTTTGAACTTGTTTAAAATTTGGATGCAAACAATCAAGAAATACAGGCAACAGTCTAAATTATATATATAAAAATCCCCAAATCTTTAAAAAAAAGGCAGTGCCAAATCATTTAGGTATTATTGACAAGAAAACTACATAGCAGTAGTGGGTTGCACTTACCTTCGCTACCGGTTTGGAACTGTGAGCACACGTGCAGCCCTTCTGGGGTGAGGTATCATCAATATGCTGATGATACCCAGCTTTACATCTCCACCCCTGACCACCCTAGGGATGCCCTTTCCGTGATGTCCCACTGCCTGGAAGCGGTGCGGGTTTGGATGGGGAGGAACAGGCTTAGACTCAACCCTTCCAAGACTGAGTGGCTGTGGATGCCGGCATCCCGGGATCTGGAGGTTCCATCCTTAATGATCGGAGGTGAAATCCTTGCTCCCTCCGACAGGGTCCGCAACTTGGGTGTCCTCCTGGATTCTCGGCTGTCTTTAGATGACCATCTGATGGCCGTAACCAGGGGGGCCTTCGCACAGGTCCGTCTTGTGCACCAGTTGCGCCCGTTCCTAGACCGGGATGCCCTCGCCACGGTCACTCATGCCCTTGTTACCTCTAGGTTGGACTACTGTAACACCCTCTACATGGGGCTGCCCTTGGGATGTGTCCGGAGGCTTCAGCTAGTCCAAAATGCAGCCGCGCGGGTAGTTACGGGGGCGTCTAGATACTCCCGTGTAACACCTCTCCTGCGTGAGCTGCACTGGCTACCGGTGGCACTCCGGATACGTTTCAAGGTGCTGGTGCTCACCTATAAAGCCCTTCATGGCTTAGGCCCGGGGTACTTGCAGGACCATCTCCAGCCGTTCTCCCATCGTCCTGTGCGCTCTCACAGAGTCGGCCTCCTCAGGGTGCCGTCGGCCAAACAATGTCGGCTGACGACCCCCAGGGGGAGGGCGTTCTCTGTGGGAGCCCCGACCCTCTGGAATGGATTGCCCACTGAGCTCAGGACAGCCCCCGACCTTCTTTCCTTCCGTCGTGAGCTGAAGACGTGGCTCTTCCGCCAATTAAACTGATCCGTTTGGGGGTACACTGGTATAATTTTAAATCGTTTTTAATTGGGTTACTGATTTTAATTTGGTATTGTATTGTGATTTGTATTGAAGCTGTCATTTTGTAAGCCGCCTTGAGTCCCTAGGGAGAAAGGCGGCATATAAATCGCAATAAATAAATAAATAAATAAATAAATAAATAAATAAATAAATAAATAAATAAATAAATAAATAAATGTGCAGAGCGTCCATGATGATGTCCGGGCAGGTGGACAGAGCCTCCCACTGCCGCCACTACCGGTTCGCCCGAACTGGGGCAAATTGGTAGAAACCCACCACTGCTACATAGATATGTCCATGATGTTATCGGGATTGGAGTTTACCTAGATGTTAATATTGCTATAAAAAAAGAATTTGTGAATTAAATGTAATTAAAATTCCATGGCAACCCCAACAAGCATTTATTTGTTTGTTTATTTATTTAGAAGACTTGTATGGCTACTAATTTTATATGTAATAATTCTAGGTAGCTCACTCCCTTCCTAATCCAGGGTCTGGAAGAAAAGGTCTTCACAGTCTTCTGGAAAGTTTAGAGGTAGGAACCAGTGGTGGGTTTCAAATTTTTTTACTACCAGTTCTGTGGGTGTGGCTTGGTGGGCATGGCTTGGTGGTGTGGCAGGGGAAGGTTACTGCAAAATCCTCATTTCCTTCTGATCATCTGGGACATGGGAGGCAGAGAATAGATGGGGGCGGGGCCAGTCAGAATTTTTACTACCGGTTCTCCGAACTACTCAAAATTTCTGCTACCAGTTCTCCAGAACTGGTCAGAACCTGCTGAAACCTACCTCTGGTAGGAACTCTCTGGATCTTAAGAGGAGGTTCATCTAAAAGGACCTGGAGCCATTCAGAGCTTTAAAACATTCTGAATTGTACCTGTAGAGAAACTGTAAAGCAGTGGTTTAACACAAATATCCATGCTGCACTGCATTCTGGATCAATAGTAACTTCTGGATGATCTTCAAGGGCAGCCCTGTATACAACAGATTGAAGACTAAAGCATGAGGGAGCAAGGCCTACCGGTCCAGGAATGGGTGCAATTAATAGAAGGTGAAATTATGCAAAGGTCCCCTTAGTTATAGTTGCCACCTGCTATTTCAACAGGAGTTGAGTTCAAGAAGACCCCTCCCCCCCAATTGCACATGACACCTGTGTGGTGGTATGCTAACACATCAAAGATGATAAGTCACTTGGGGGGGGTGTCAACAATTCAAAGCCACTTCATCTTGCTAGGGTTGAATCACAGCTGGTTTCTCCCATCCAGACAGCTTCCATGCTCAGGGCAAACTCCTGAATGGCATCACCTGCCCCTCCTGGGATAGAGATGTATAATGGAGTATCATCTGCATACTGATGATACTACATGTCACTGAATGAATTCACCCAACATCTTCATGTAAATGCTAAAAAGGACTGCCAAAGAGATACCTAAAGCCTGGGGCACACTAGTGGAATAGGCAGTACCATTTCTTTTCTACAAACTGGAAGCTCGTCTTCTGTCTTGCTTCTATACATTCAGCATTCTGGAAAAGCCAAGTAGTAAATGTCTTATTCAACTAACTCCTATACCCCTCCATGTGATAGTCATCTAATAAAAAGCACCTAATAGGATGGGAATAACATAACAATAATGCCTCTTTTAATGAGCCACAGACAGATCAAAAAATCAATTACCTAAAATCTAACATAGGCTAGATAGGCAACATATCATCTAAACCCATTGCAAGCAGATTTTCTCATTTTATTGGCGCAATCAATGAAATATGGAGTTAAGAATAAAAGGCAGGCTATAAGTGGCAGCCAAGATTTCCTATGATTATAAACAATCAATTTAGAAGGTTTAAACAAGTGCCACATATGTATTAGCATCCCACACAGTAGGAACTATTTCTAATGGATTTGCCAGATAGCTTGGAATGGCTGTTATTATTTAATACACAATCTGAACTACCAGTTATTAGAACTACTTTCAGATCATGTTCCCAGTGAACTGTGGTCTCATCTGTGCGATGTATGGGAAACAGTATGTTTAAGGATGGAGCAATGTGTCACAGATTAATGATGAAAGAACCTCCATTTGCAAGATGACAAGCAATCTATGTCAATTTGTCTCCAAAAGAAGGCTTCCTAAAGATGCAAAAGGCAAAGCAAATACATGAACAAGATAAAGCAGAAGCCCAAGGATTAGAGAAGATAAACTTGTTTCAGCAGAAAGGTAGAAAAATTATCACGGCAAAGAAAATAGTCAAAAACTCATGGGGTTAGTGAACTTGGGGCACACAAAAACAAATGGTAATGATCGAAACAATTTATTAAAACCTTGGACATTGGCTGGATCTGGATGGAGGCTGACATACATTGCAGTGGTGGGTTGCCCCCGGTTCGGACCAGTTCGCAAGAACTGGTAATAAAACCAGTGGGAGGCCCCGCCCACCACCCCGGATATCGTTATTGGTGATCTGTGCATGCGCGATCCCTTGGCAAACTGGTAGTAAAGGTAAATTGAGCCCACCCCTGATACATTGGTTCTCAGTCTCCATCCAGACTCTGCCAATGTCTGTCAAAGCAATTTGTCTCTTAAAAAACAACTGATATTCATGAGTGGTGTTATTGCACATTTCCCCCTGCAAACCTGTTCTCCTTGTTCTTCCACCTCAGCAAAGACCATGATATGGTATTTCTCTCCATCATTATCAATGAACTGCCATTCACCCCAATTTTCTAGGAATAAAGGAAAGATATTCAGGTGACAGAAATCACACATATAGAAAAAAAACAATTCTGCAATTTTCCTTCTTTTTAGACAACGTTGGAACAGTGAATTCGCTCTAACATGAATATTCTTTCTATAGTATGGTATAATTGAGATGAATTACACCCACATAAAGTGGGTTGCCTTTTAAATAAATGTGTGAATTGCAGGCCAGTGACTTCACACCAAGACTAAAGATGCACATTAATTTCACTGCCATTCATTTATTCATTCATCCTGCTTTCCACTCAACTGAATACTTCTGGCACCTAACATATATACACACACACACATAGACACAGAGATACACATACTAAAACATAAGTTTAAAGCAAAAATGTTGTAAAATCCTAAATGCAAAAATATTAGCATTTAAAATATGTGGCTAAAATATTTCTTAACTACTTTTCTAATTATTGAAAGAATGGAGGGCAAAAAGTCCATTTTGTAATGCACTTGGAGTGACACAGGAAGGCGCATTTTCATTACTTCATTCATATTTATCTCAACAGTCATTAAATCAAGTTGTACATTTGAAGCATTCTATTTTCTTTCCATTTTCTCCAAAGAGTTTGATTAACTGCCGTCATTGTACTATCACCATGAAGGGTAACTTTTTAGCAAATTCCTCTTGCCCAGAACGTACATATGAAAATGTGGACCCCACTGACCGTAAATCTGGAATCATGTATGAGAAGAACAGCAATATGAGGCAGTTGAAAATGGATGAGAAGCAATACCCAAGCAGTAATTTAGAACTTTCTATGTGCAAAAATGATTCTGATCTCAAAAAGTATCTTATTGCATGTATTTTGAAACCATTCAATTTTTAAAAATTCAATGAAAGCTGAGCTTCTTAACTCTAGAAGTTAAGAGGCCCAGGTTAGTTCAGAGGAAACATTGCAAATTAGATTTTCAATATTTTCCCTAAAACGACAGAATAAAGAAGCCTTCCATTGGAAAAATCTCCTGCCTTGCTCCCCCTCCACTTCTGAAATTCCCCTCCCTCTGGAAGCTAAGATGTGAAGATGCTACTTGGTGATGGATGGCAGCCAGTGGTACAAGGCAAAGGTGTGTGGAAGGGTGATTAGCTTATTAATGTATAAATTCTGCTACAGAAATAGCACTGGGAAGGTTCAAAGCATCTCATATTTGAAGACGATGGCCTTGCCTTTGCACAACTGCTGCCATCTCCTTGATAACAGAAAGACTAAATGATGAACTATCCTTCCTTTCATTTCTAGGTAACCAATAACTCATTTATGGTTTCAATTCACTGTCAATCTTCTTATTATCCAGCCCTGCCAGAAATCGTCACTGGGGAGTGTGAGATTCTTCCTCTCCCAACAGCAATGGCATCAAATCCTTAACAAGATTTGCTGCAATATAGCATGTGATGAATACATTTGAAAAAGTCTCGGGAACACAGGCAGCTTTATTGCTTTCCCTTATTGCTTCTCATCTTATCCATCCTTTTCTATCTGTACAGTGACCTTTTGAAACATTGCTTTAATGTTTTGTGAAAAACATAAACAGCACAGTGGAGATGTAAAGATCCCTTAAGATACACAACCTATGTAATTTAATAACCGAGTATAGTCTGGTGCATAGCAGGTTAACTGTTTTTCTTTGGAAGATCTACACAGCTGAGTTCATTTGGCCTCTTAAAGAAAGCTAGGCTCCGTTCTGTATCTGTAGAATGGAAACAAGATTATTGTAAATTATAATCTGCCTAGAGTCGACTCTAAGAGAGAGGGTAGCATTAAATTCAACAAACAAACAAACAATTAATAAGTGGAAGGGCCATAGACATCCATCAGGTAGGCTGGCTATTGTTGTGGCTCCGTTATCTGAGCCTGTGTCATCAGCAGGAGAGGACTCCGAGAGTGAAGGAGAGGAGTTGGCAAGGCCTCCCTCTCCAGGACCCTCCTCTCTGGCAATGCCTTCGGTGTCCGCCAAAGGGCAAGAGATAGGGCCGAGGCCAAGCACGTCCACGTAGCCACAGATGGACAGTGATGAGGGTAATGAGTCTTGGCTGGATCCACTCCAGCGTCGCAGAGATAAGCACGCGCAACAGAAGAAAAGGCGTGCCCGAGATTAGGCTGAGTCACTGGACCACACCCCACAGGATATAAAAAGGAGCGTGGTGGCCAGTCAAACTTTGTGACGAACAAAGCTGAAAGCTTCCACGCCATTCTGCATTGCCGATCGTTTGGCTATAGACTTTGCTGGATTATCTCTGGACTTGATTAACTCCGTAATTATTGAGCTGTTTCTTTTGATATATCAGAAGTGGGGAGAAGTTATCTCTCCTCTTTGTAAATAATAATCTCTTGGCAGGCAGCCACTAGGTTGTTGCCAAGTTCCGTTATCATAAGGAAAAGGATTTTGCCGGCTGGTTTGGTCTTTAACTCTTGAACGTCTGTTGGTGTGTGTGCGTGTGGTTGGGGACAGAACAGCTATTGGTTTAGTTACTTTATTAAAATGTTGGTTTTAAATTAATTGATGGCAGCATTGTTAATGACAATTCCACTATTATCAACCTGTCTGCACTTTAAGTTCAGTAATGATGACTCTTTGTGAGTGTTAGAAGAATGTTCAAAGGCCTTTGGTATCTAGGGGTGAACCACATCTCTGCAATGGGCCACCATTTGTTTACATCCATCCCTCTCACAGCGCAGCTTATTAAATGACTTTCTCTGACTGAATTTCATTAGTTTGTTTCGCGTTTGTTTTGATAAGGTAGGTGATGATATGCAAGTGATGCAACATACCTACAGTAGCTATACAAGAGGTCATGACATAATTACATAATTGTGCCATCCTCCTGATTGTTTTTTTTTTTTTAAATGTGGTTTCTTATGGAAGCCACTGATCCTATGCTATATAGATTACTGAAATTAGGGCACTTCTAATGAAGCATATTTCTCTCATTTGCAGTACCGCATGGACATTTTTAAGGGGAAAAAAAAATCATGTCTGCCTTGTTGGGGAAGTGAAAGGCAATCAGGGAAAAAGATGAAACATTTAAACTGACCCTACTTACCTGTGAGTTACAGAGATAACTTTTTTTTGTTTCCGGATGAGCAATAAATCAAGAAATAACTGATGTTTTTGGTTTGAGAGCCAAGAAAAGGATCAGGTGGTATTTAATGAGCACCTCTAAAATTGCAAGCTTCTAGAAATCCCCATTAGTTGAGTGTACTCATTACCTCAACTTTTTGAAAGGTAAATCAGTGAGCACTAGCTGGCAATCACAGCTTTTTTTCCCCTTTAGATTAAATAGCCAGAGAGGAATTTAATGGAAGTTTTTGCATCTTTGAATTTCTCTAAAGAGCATGAGCTAGTTCAGGACAAAGAAAGGAGCCAATCTAATGTCCCTATCCCTGCCATAGATTGCAGAGTGAAGTCTAGTATGCTCAAATCCATACAAATATTTGAGTGCAGCAAATATCTAGAGAAAGAGTGGTATTAGAGTTTGATTTAAGTTTTATTTGTGTTCAAGGCAAAATGCTTGGTTTCCTACAAAGATTTTTTTTTCTTGGTTAGGCCTGCCTTCCCATTATTCTTTTGTTCACCTTGTCAGTTTGAAGCCTAATAGCAATTGCAATAGCACATATAGACTGCTTCACAGTGCTTTTACGGCCCTCTCTAAGCAGTTTACAAAGTCAGCATATTGCCCTCAACAATCTGGATCCTCATTTTACCAACCTCAGAAGGATGGAAGGTTGAGTCAACTTTGAGCCAGTGAGAATCGAACTATCAGCAGAGTTAGCCTGCAATACTGCATTCTAACCACTGGGCCACCATGACTAATCCTTTTTTAAATGCCTACACCCATCTATCCTGTCTTTGCTATTGTGAGTTCTTAATTGTAAATTGTATTTTCATCTTCCACAATCTGTGTATTGGGATTACAATCAGAAAGCCTTGTTTTCTCCTGACTGGCTCATTGTATCCTTGTATTCCTCAGATACCATAAAGCTGCATGCATTTTCTTTCTTGGCTTTGTTCCTACAATTCAGGCTGAGAAAAGAAAATGAGGATTATGATGGTTCATCCTGGATGAAGCACTCAATGCTGAATCACCTCGGAGTGTCTCAGTTGGATAAGGCTGTCTGGGTAATAGAGAACCTGGCATAGAGAGTGGCATAGTCTTTATATGCAGTTTAATCAGCAGTTTCACATATTAGTTATGGGAGACTTTGTAAGAATTTTCTATAAAATACATATACTGTATTTTTATGAATTGACATAGGAAAATGGACTTTATGAAGGCAAAATAAGAAAGCAAAAATAATTAATCCCGACAGACTTGCCTATTCCAAGATTTTCTTGGTTTGACCTCCTATAGGTTTTTTTTAATTTATGACTGAAGTCCAACATTGTGGCTCTATTGTTAAACCCATTCTTTCAAGATTTACACTGCTTTGGGAAAAAGTGAGGACAATTAAAAGAAAAACAGAAGAGAGAAATTTCACAATTGGAATCCCATTTCCTTTGCTTCTCTGTCTCAGATTCTGTCTTTCTCTTTCTGTCTCTCTATGTGTCTTTCTAACTCTCTCACACACACCAATGATTTCGTATGATATTATTTTACCTATTGCATATATGATGTTGGCTGAATATTTCATTATATTCTCAGAGCAACTATATCTGACACCAAGACAAGAATTTCTGAACTGAATAGCACACCAAATTCCTTGAAATTTGAATAAAACAGGTATCGTTGTTGATATTATGATTCCTTCAGTTTTAGGGAAGCCACATAGTTTAAATTTTTTTTTTTTTAAAAAAAGATGCCAAGATATAGGAAGAATGCTCATTTGAATAATTACTGGTTTTGGATGTTGTAAATGGAGTTATGTTGACATTTATATATGCAAAAGTGGCCTGATAAATACAATATTTCCTTTGGGTATGTCAGTGAATTAGCCTCAAGAAGGCATAATGTTTTCTTTAAACCCAAATCCATTTGACATTTCCTCAACATGAGAAATTCAATACATGTACACTGCTAATCATAAGTCATTTGTGCTGGGTCAAAGGGAACAGATGAAGGAGTCAAATTTGCCAGACTTAGCTGCAGGTATGAGCTCATTTTGACTGATATTTATCTTAATTATGTTTTGAAATAGAATACGAGCAAAGGCAGACATACAGTTATTTTACTGAAATTAGAAAGTTTTCAAGACAAAAGAGACCAAGTCATTTGCTTCAAATGCTGAAGTTTTACTTTAAGAGTCTGCAATTATATTCCATTTCAGTTCATAGGTGTGGGGTAATTCTCAACGTCTGCTGATAACAGTTCAATCTAGTTTTTTCCACTGGATCTGAATATGCAAAGGCATATTCCAATTTGCATTGATCAGAAATACCTAGCAGAAGCCTATCAAAAAGTAATTGGCAAAATACATGTTCAGAAATGAATATCAGATAGAAACTTTCCAAAGCTGGTGGGAATTCTCTGCAGTTCAGATGTTCGAAAGGCTCATCCTATTGCAGCTTCAACAATTCTATTCCAGATCTGATTTTCTCATAATTGTGATCAATTTGGCTGCTGTGGCAATTCACCCTCCAAATTTGAAGCATATTAAATATAAATGGTTTAGTTCACTTTTCCTGTTGGCTAGTACAGCTTTGTTTTCTTTTCTGGAAATAAAAATGAAATAAAATAATCTCTTTTACTTTCTCTAATATTTGAGTTTGCAAGGACAAGTTAGTCTAATAACATTTTTGCATTTTTTTTTAATTGCACAAACTAACAAGAATTTGGTAAGTCCTAGTATATACATAAGGTGTATATGTTATATAAAAATTGTAGTGCTGGTGATTTGACTGGAATATTAGTAGATAGGAATAGGATAGTGGTTATTTACTACTCTCCCTTAGGTACATAGTAAATAGAATTTGATATCTCAATGAATAGTTGAGTGTATAATGCCAAATTAAGGAAGTTAATGTTATTCACTAAAAGGTTATATTTCAGTTATATTTTGTTTTTCTAGCTTTTGGTGGGACAACTTTGTAGACCAGTTTGATCTTTCTCATTGCCAGTCTGGAAACCTCAGGAAAATAATACTCCCTAATTTTGAAAAAGGCTCACCACCATTTGACATAAACAAATGCTACCTAAGCTTAATAGTTTAATATTTGTCTCTTAATAGAGACAAAGCATTTCAAAAACAGGATAAAATATACATGTTCTTGGCAAATTCCAGTGAGGTGAGACCATAGAAAGAGACAATAGAAAGAGGTATGAGTAATTGGGGTTTAGAACCTATATACTGTATATCATAGTCCTTTGGGTTTGGAAAAGACATATTATTGTGTAATTCATTCCTGGACTCTGGACTGCAGGTGGCTCTGTAGTCCCAATCCGGAAGCTCAGAGTCTAGCATAATTGGGGCATTGGAAATCCATTGTTATGATAACTACGAGTATTATTTTGGGATGCTACTTGTGGTTTTCTATCAATTGGTTGCTTATGATGTAAAGGGGTTATGTGTAGGTTGAGGACTGACTGCATCAGCCTGTGATCTGTTCAACATTCAGCACCTTTCATAGCGTAGTTATGTCTTTAAGATTGAGATGACATGTCAAGTAGGCGTTTGGACATGGGATGCATAGACAGTGTGAACATCAACTTAGTGATACACAGGTTGTGCTTGGCACATTTGCTCAGAAACAAAGGATCTTGCTATTTAGTTTTCCCATTCCATGCCTCCCAAGGACTTTGTCCCAATTGTCACTTTCCATCCCCACCTTAGCATTGAAGTCACCCAGAATGATAAGTTTGTAGCTGGCAGTGACTGATTGAATAATCTGGTCGGGGTCCTCATTAGAAAACTTCTTTGTCTTCATCTTGATCATGGGAATTAGTCTGTAGGTGCTGACAATGTTCAAATATTGATACTTGCTGAGAAGAAACTGGAACTTCTTAATAAAATAATAATTCATTAAATAATCCATAAATACCCCATGTAAGGTAAAGGTAAAGGTAAAAGTTCCCCTCGTACATATGTGCTAGTCGTTCCCAACTCTGAGGGTGGTACTCATCTCCATTCCAAAGCTGAAGAGCCAGTGCTGTCCGAAGATGTCTCTGTGGTCATGTGGCCATGACTAAATGCCTGACTAAATGCCAAAAGCACAAGGAACGCTGTTACCTTCCCACCAAATAGGTGGTACCTATTTTTTCTACTTGCATATTTTACGTGCTTTTGAACTGCTAGGTTGGCAGAAGCTGGGACAAGTAATGGGAGCTCACCCCATTACGTGGCACTAGGGATTCAAACCACTGAACTGCCAACCTTTGGATTGACAAGCTCAGTGTTTTAGCCACTGAGCCACTGTGTCCCTCTATTTTACACCCCACGTAAGCTAGTAAAAATTCCCATGGTCTTTGATGCAGGCCTAAACAGAAGGGTGTTCACTGGCTGAAAAGCAGTTTACTCATGGCCATCACTTATGGATTCCCTTTATGGGGTATAAAGACTTTCTTTCTTTGTCTTATTGTATTAAATAATTCTTGATTGCTGTATTATGTTAAATTGTTATGCTATTTTCTTATACTGCCTTAGAATAAAGCTTAAGTATTCATACTGTGGGTTATTGCTTCCAAATGCAAAAGATCTTGTGATCCAACTCTGATGGACTGGAGACAGAACAATGCATAGCTATCCCAAATAGACTGATTTGCATGCAATTTTCCTAATGAGCACCCAATGCAGAGGTGGGATTCAGCCAGTTTGCACCACTTTGGGAGAACTGGTTGTTAACTTTCTGAGCAGTTTGGCAAACTGGTTGTTGGAAGAAATCATTAGGACAGAGAACTAGTAGTTAAATTACTTGAATCCCACCACTGACCAACATATGCAAAATTCATTGTGAAATTGCGCAAAATTCAGTACACTGGAACAATAATAAAGAAGACAATTACATTCTGCTTAGAATTTGGGCATATCCATCTTAAGATCACACAGATAAATTCATACTCCAGTCACATGGGTGTTTCTATCTGATCAATAATTGTCCATTCAACAAGTATGCTATTGCGGGCTATGTAACCAAAAAGGTGAATTACAGTCACTTACTAGTTGATGTAACTGAGGACAAATGGTTGGACAGCAATTGACAATGATACTGAAAGTGAATAACACAAATAGTATTTAAAAGCATTTTTTCCAGTATTTGCTGTTGAAATAATAACATAGAGTAACTTTATCACAGCTCAACATTTGACACAAGCTGTTGCAAAGTGCCTATTATGGCATTTTCCTGACTTCTTCTCTTCTCAGCTTTGACTTGTGAGAAAAGAGCCATTACATCAGAAATATCCATTAGAGTAGCTTTTTCATTGAGCTGCTATCTAAAGCAAAAAGCACTTTTCTATGACTTCAGCCTAAATTGAACCTTAGAGCCCTATATGCTTATTTCAATAAATATAATCTTCAAAAATTAAATTGTGCAGCAGATAACCATCAATGGTTTCATTTTTTTGGGTCCAGCAAAAGTTTAAAATAGCTCCATTCTGGCTCAGAAAGCTTAAAGAAATTTATTTTCATATAAAGACTCCTCAAACCTGGAAAAATTGAAGAGAAGAAGGCTAAACGCTTGGCTCTGTCTTTATCCTTCCCCATCTTCATCTCTCAGATATTATAGAGTACTAGGTGTACAAAAAACAAAATCTGTAAAAATTGAAAATGGATGAAAAATGATGTCTCCCTTTGTCTTAAACTGTATCTTTCCATATGTTAGCTAGACAGGCAACTCCTATAAAAAGAGATTCTGACTTGTCACTCACGATGTCCAATTCTTTGTCTCACCTATACATATCTTGGTAGAACCTTGGAATTGTATGAAATCAGAATTCTAGGAACTCGGCAAATTCTTCCACTAAGCCTTGTTAAGGCATTCAGCAGAATGTGTAGCAGGTTTGAATTGGTTGTAGAATCACTATACTGAACTCCCATGCATTCATCTGGGGTCAGTAAGAAAGATATAGCCTTGGTGATTTGGATATGACTACACCTTTCTATGCCATTTGGGACCATACTAAAATGGAGTATACCTGCTCTTAAAGAAAGCTGTTTAACTAGGCAATAGGAGTTTACCTGTACTTCCTAACTTGAATGCATTGATTTCTGGGACAAAAGATGCAGCATTATACATGTACTATATGACTCATACCATGAGCCACTCATGCAATCACCAGAATGCTTGGAGAGAGCTCTAGAGAACATAGGGCCTAGACGCTGCTGGTAGTGATGGGAAAAGTTCTGTGTGAATGAGACCAAGACTCAATTCCTTTTTCTATAAGTTCCATCTATATAGCAATGAGGAATTCTATTTTAGAGTAGACCGTGGTGTTTTTCCGGTGAGACTGGTCTATCAGGGCAATCTGGTCTACCCAATTATGAGACTGAGGATACTACTTCCGCTTTCACCTTTCAGTCCCAATCCAGGAGCCTCCGCAGGCAGTCGCTTTCACAACAAACTATTTTTGTGTTGAATTTACATTTTATCAACAAAGAAATAAAGGGAGACTAGTATAGATCTATTTCAAGCTATTTAGCTCTCATCGGCAAGCCATACCCTTCTGGGATTCGAACCCGGGCTACTTGCATATATTAGGTAGATGTATTAACCTCTAAGCCACGGGCTCTCCTCACTTTGTCAGCTCTACCAGGGGAGAGTTTAAATGTTTTTCCAGTGAAATTGGTCTATTGGGGAAACCTGGTCTACCCAATTATGGGATGGAGCACACTGCTTCTGCTTTTGCCTTTCAGCCCCAATCCAGGAACCTTTGCAGGCAGTCACTTTCACGACAAAGTAGACCTTGGTCTTTATATATTATGTATATTTTGCCTCTTCATGCAAAAAAAATATATATATGGAGTAACCTTATAATGTGTTTATGAGCCTTTGCTTTATCAGGTGTCACAAGTCATTCCAGCACATTAATACTAAATCAAAAACAATGAAAGTATAATAGGACACATTTTTCTCTGTTTACCTTTAGCAGGCCAGTGCCCGGTGTTTTGAAATATGCTACAATAACTAAGGTTGCCAGGTGTCCACTATTTGAGCGGACAATCCGCTTTTTTCACATTATGTTCACTATTTTTTTTCACAAAATAGTGGACATTTTTTTTATTCAAAAGCTTTATGATTGTATATTTTTTAATATTTCTCAACGTTGTACTGAAATTAAAGAATTATTCCTTAAACACAAAGAATTGATCAAAGCTGCGCAGTCAAATAAAGAATACACACGACAGCAAAGTAAAATGTAATTTAATATTTTACATATTATTATAATATATTTGATGTTTTGAATTTTAAGTAAAGTTTTGAAGTGATTATTTTAATATGTGTTAAAATGTTTGTAAGAAAATATATAATTTAATTGTAAATTTTTTTTTATTTTTTTACTACTTAACCCCCACCCCCTCCCACCCCCGCTTGTCTGCTATTTTTTTTCCCCTTCTCACCTTCATTCCTACTCCTGTCCCCTTCCCTTCCTCCTCTCCTTTCTTCCATTCCTCTCCCTCCCTCTCCTCTTCCTACCCTCTCCTCCTCTCTCCTTTCTAACTTCTTTGCTGTGAAATATTCTCCTCCTTTAGTATCTGAGCAACTCCTGTATTCTAATCGTAGATACTTTCTTCTGTTAAAACATTTCTCTATTCACCACTTTTTTCCCACCCCAACCCTTATCCCATCCTCCCCACCCACCCTGACTTCCCAGAGCAAAAACAGGGTATAGCATCTAACAAAAATATGCTAAAATAAACTAACTAATTATAAAGTTCAAAACTCCCACACGTTCTTTAACTCCCCTTGCTCCAATTCATCAACCTCCCTTTTATAAATTCTCACAACCAATTAAGTTAAATTCATTCTTCCTAATTATAAAAAAAACTTTTTCTTGATGTATAATCCAATACTTTAACAGTATTACAAACAGTAAGAATCATGAATAAATTCCATTTCCATACCCTCAAACATCATTCTTTTTGAACATTACTCCCTAATGAAATTCTGAATTTAACATTAATCCTCTTTCCTTCAGAAAAATTGGGCATCTTGAAATCTTACACATTTTATCTCATATATCTTTTAAAGTAATATAATCTTATGTTAAACATTCTAAAAATCTCTTAATACCATTAAAACACTTATTTACCAAATACGAATTTCAAAATCTGCAGGAGGATATCTTTCAAATTTTCAATTAACCCTTTTAATACCTCTAACTTTTTAAAAAGCAGCCCTTTTACTTATCCAAAACTAATTATCATTTTGTAATAGGATTCTGAATTTAACATTAATCCTCTTTGCTTCAAAAAGTTGGGCATCCTGAAAGCTTACACAATTTATCTCATATATCTTTTAAAATAATATAATCTTATGTTAAACATTTTAAAAATCTCTTAATACCATTAAAACTCTTATTTGCCAAATGCAAATTTCAAAATCTACAGGAAGATATCTTTCTTAATCTTCTGTTCTTCTCTTCTTTCTATATTTTTTCCAATCCTTTTTTTTTTTATAAATTCTTTCAACAGTCCCCCCAATTTTATTTTTGAAAATTTTAAAATGTTGATTTGAGGTTGATGTTTCTGAAATACTCGCTCTCTTCTTGAGGTCACGTTTTCTAATTTGAAATCCCCATTTCGACTCTTCTTGCTTGTATAATCATTCAGTCCATTCCTTTGTCCATATAGCCAAAATCTGTTGCCATAAAGATTGTTAGCTTGCAATAAAGAGTCTATTTGTTGCTTTTCTATCAATTGAATGGAAACGTCCGCCAAAACCATTGTTTCGACTGTGCCAGCCTGCCTTTCAATCCTGACAGCCTCTTGCTTTTCCAAAAACAAACTCCTCTGAGTAATTTCCTGCTCGCCCTCCAACAACTGCTTACGTTTTCCCAAGCTGTTTTTTGAAAAAGCTCTTTCAATTGTATCCAAAAGAGCAGAATTAAAAGAGTCTAGAGATTCTTGAAAAACCTGAACAGTCACAGCTTGAGAATCTGCTGATCCCTCCAACAACTGCTTATGATTTTCCAAGCTGTTTTTTGAAAAAGCTCTTTCAATTGTATCCAAAAGAGCAGAATTAAAAGAGTCTAGAAGTTCTTGAAAAACCTGAACAGTCACAGCTTGAGAATTTGCTGATTCACCAGCCCTGATGTCAGCCATATTTCAGCCACTTTGTATTCATCCAGCTATCAGGACGACAATTCCAACTATTTTCCACACTGTATAAAAGCAAGCTTTTAATTAAAGTCAGTACTAAATTCTTTTCTTCGATACCAAATTTGTTTCCTGGACGCTTCCACTTTAAAACTTCTCTTAAGGTGTAATCCAGTAGCTGTATCACTGTTTTTCACCGCCAGACAGCTGTTTTTCGGCTGTTCTGGCGGCATTTACGGGGCCGGGGATCGGGCGCTCATGAAGGAGTGTCAGCGAAGCTCGCAGAGCCAACAGGAAGTCTGTCTGCTATTTTTTGGAAGCAGACCTGGCAACCCTAACAATAATCAGCAAAAGTCTTAGCAAATTTCATACAACAAACTAAACCTCTGTATTCCTTTTTGGCATTGTTTCAGCAGTGCTATCTGAAGATATTTTTCTGATTGATGTCCTGCTGCCCATTCCATCCCTAAATTCCTATTGCTATGACTAATGCCCAGTGGTGGGATTCAATTATTTTAACAACAGGTTCTGTGGGCATGGCTTAGTTGGGGGTGTGGCTTGGCAATCATGTGACTAGGTGAGCATGGCTAGCTGTTCACGTGACTGTGTAGGCGTGGCTAGCTCATCATGTGACCGGGTGGGCATGGCTATGTGCATAGGGACTACTCAGAGGGCTGAAAAAAGTCATTTCTAACTGGGCCTCACACTTTTGACCGGTCCTCACACTTATGACCATCCTCACATTTATGCCCGTGCAGCTTTCTTAACAACCATGTCACTCATTTCACAACTGCTTCTCTTCACCATGGTGACAAGATAGGGCAAAAACGTAAAATGTGAGGACAGTCGTAAGTTCGAGGACTGGTCAAAAGTGCGAGGACCAGTCAAAAATAACTTTTTCAGCCCTCTGAGTAGTCCATATGCACAAAAGGACTACCCAGAGGGCTGAAAAAAGTGATTTCTGACAGGTCCTCACACTTTTGACCGGTCTTCGCACTTATGACTGGTCATCATTTATGCCCATTGTAGCATTCTTAACAACCATGTCACTCATTTCACAACTGCTTCTCTTCACCATGGTGACAAGATAGGGCAAAAACGTAAAATGTGAGGACAGTCGTAAGTTCGAGGACTGGTCAAAAGTGTGAGGACCAGTCAGAAATAACTTTTTCAGCCCTCTGAGTAGTCCATATGCATAAAAGGATACAGCAATAGAGAGGGATGAAGGAAGGGAAGGGAAATTAGAGTAGGAGGGAGGGTAAGAGAGGGAGGAAGAGAGGAGGAAAAGGAGAAAGGAAGAGGAAGTAGGGAGGAGAAGAAGAGGGGGAGGAAGAGAAAGTAAGAAGGAAAGAAAAGAGAGAGGTGGTAGGTTTGAGGAGAAAGATTGCTGTACAATAAAAAAGATGAAAGGGAAGAAAGCCAACCCCAAACAAATAGAAAGATATTAAGATAAAGAATGAATTGTTAAACTTTAAAGAATAAAAGAGAACAAATATGAATAAATAACAATAATTAGAAACACACATACAAACATACAATGTATTTTCTTTGAACAGAGTATTTGGCTGGTTCACAAATTTAAACAGTGTTTAGTCATTTCAATTAAATTTACAATTTCTATATTTCCTTTTTGCCATATTTATTCCTCATCTATTTTTGTAAAAAACCAATATTAGCCTTCATCCTCATCTCTAATCTTAATCAAATTCAATTTTTCCCTTCTATTCTATATTATACCCCTTCCCATTGTCATCTATTTTTATATCCATCCTCACATTGGTTAATTATGTAATATTAGTTGTTTAATATAAATTCAACATTTTAATATAAATCAATTAGTTATATAACTACCTTTTTTGTATATTAATCAATATGAACATGAATATTCCAATTATTTCCATGCAATCCAATTTCTTACAAATCAATTAATTATATTTACCAATAATAATAAACCAAATAATTTCCCCCATATATTCCTCCAAACCACAACTTAACAATTTCTGCTTTCAGAAATATACAATTAATAGTATCTCAATTATTACAATTCCCTAGTTAAATAGAGCTTTTTTTCTTTTGTGTTTTAAAATCCTGAACTCTCCTCTTTTTCCCTAAATTTCCCATTGTTTGCACCTACCTTTTTTGGTGAGGAAAAAGAAAATAATTCTGCCTGCCTAATTTTCCAACCTTGCAGCAACAGCAAAGCAGTTTCAGTTTCGTGTTTCAGCAGAGCTAAGGGAAAAAAAAATCTGCTCCAGGACTCTTTGCAAGGAAGCAGCAGAGCCCTGAGCAAAACAGCTGAGACAAATCAGCTGAGAGCCGGGAGGCCGATAGAATCAAGGGGCTAATTAGCCTATGCTGAAGCTCTGTGGGTCAATAAAATTACAAAAAAACATCGAACCATTTGTTAATTTGCTGGCTCGCCTGCCTCTCACCCACCACTATTTATTGGCAATAAATAGTGGTGTGGAGGGGCGGGGCAAGCCAGCAATTTAACAAACAGTTCAGCTGCACCACTGGCTATAGGGCGGCCCTTTGAAGCCCCGCGGCAAGAATTTGAACAGTTTTTTTTCCTCTAGCCATCAGCTGGGACTCCGGAGGCAGCAATAGATTGGGAGTGGGTGGGGTAAGCGAACGGCCGGCGATCCAACAGAGCAGAGAGTGAGGGTGAGTGAAGGCGTGGAAGCTGCTTTCTCCATCCTGCTCTCTTGCGTCCGGAGCCGGTGGGGAACCACGTGGCAGCCCAAGTGGATCCCAGGCAGTGGAACTCAGGCTAGGGAAGGGGTGGGCAATTGTGGCTCTTTTACAACCTGTGGCCTTCAACTCCCAGAATTCCTGAGACAGCCAAGCTGTCTCAGGAATTCTGGAAGTTGAAGTCCACAGGTTGTAAAAGAGCCACAATTGCCTACCCCTGGCTACGGTAGGCTGGTGCCGCGCAGGTGGGAGGTGGGGCGGGGCGAGGGGCAGGCGAGCTAGCAATTTAACAAACGGTTCGGTGTGCTGCGGGGCCAATAAATTACAAAAAACACTGAACCGTTTGTTAAATTGCTGGCTCGCTCGCCCCATTTATTGGGAATAAATAGTAGTGCGGAGGGGCGGGGCAAGGGGCAGGGCGAGCCAGCAATTTAACAAAGGGTTCGGCCGAACCCCCTAGAACCCCCAGAATCCCACCACTGCTAATGCCCTACTAAATCTGTCTGTAACTTGGCTACTAATCCCTGGACTCACCAGAGTCACTTCATGATGGTTCTTGAAGAATGTGTGGCCTTTATTTCTTGTTGTGTGGCCTTTGTATCTTGTATGGCAATTTGTGAATCTCATGCAGTGTAAGAGATTCAGGTCCTAATTGTGCACTCTATGCAGGTAAGAACAAAGAAAAGTGGGTATTCAGTGCAGCCCTGCCCCAGTCCACTTCTCTCAGCTCCTTTTCCCTATAGCAGCTTCATACTTCTTAAATTCTGGAGTGAATTGTGAATAGAACTGTTTGATGGATTTAATACCAAGTGAAATATATGAGCTAATTTCCTCTACTTTTTACATTCTTGGTGTAAGTATTTTTTTTTAAATTAGGTACTTTAAAAAAAAAAGCTTTCCACCTCCACACAAATCATAAACTTGATTTTCTTTGCAAAGTAGCAATCACAATCCAAATGACATTGTAAAATAATGCATGCTGAAAGTGAGGAATCTCTATTGTTTTGAATTTGAGTTAAGATTAGGCTTTTAAAAAAATGATCAGAATAGCTGAACATTTAAGAATTCAGCCTGGGTGTTTGTTTTCATGCTTTCTTAGGCTTTCAGAGAAATCTTTGACAAGCTCTTTATGTCAAAAGAAATTTAAAGCTGCTTTGAAATTCCCTGAGCTGCTAAAAGATCTCATCAAAAGATACTGGTGTTGTAGCAAGAAGAGTTTGAAGAATTATGCCTTAAAGTTTTGCCTGAGTTCCCAGCTTTTTTTTTTCTTTTTTCTTA
This sequence comes from Pituophis catenifer annectens, assembly GCF_029215685.1. NCBI lineage: Eukaryota > Metazoa > Chordata > Lepidosauria > Squamata > Colubridae > Pituophis > Pituophis catenifer. The sequence goes on from NW_027256881.1 coordinate 98,189,340, forward strand.
TAAAACAGAATTCAAGTTTTCTGCTGCATTCAAATAATATAAAGGACCACAAGAGACAGACACTCTTAAATGTAAACAACAATATAATATAAAAAAGATGGGAAAAAGGAAATAGATCTATCCAATGGTTCCTCTTCATTGTCTCCCATTGTGTAAATTTTTGAACTAGCCATTTCATCCCTTGGAATTGACAGAGTTGCTTACAGTTAGTTTTGGTATTTGGATCACTCTTCTCTTTGCACTGGCTAAAAAGAAACCTCTGTGTAACTTTGTAAAGTTTTTTATTTTTATAGCAAACAGGATTATAATATCAGGATTTCTCCCATTTGGTTGCTAATGAATGGGTGCACATCTCCTTCATCTTTATTTCTTGATAATATTCACGTGAACTATAGAAACTAAGTTTTGTTTATTATGATCTCCTTATATAAGATAGTGACTGTTTCTATATAACACCATTTGATTCAGGTTATTTCTTCTTTCAAGTTTCTTCCATCTCTTAGATGGAAGAAGCATCCCCTCTGGGTTAGACTGCACAACCCAGGTAAATTCTACCTGGAGAAGATAACTCCAGTTAGCAAGGACCAAAGCCATTTAGGCAGTGGTGAAATCTAAAATTAGTTATTACCGGTTCTGTGGGCGTGGCTTGGTGGGGGGGTAATGTGATTGGGTGGGCGTGGCCAATTTTTTTTTTTTACTTTTAAAACCATTTTTTCTGCAGCCTTTTTGGTGAAGAGGTTGTAAAAAAAAATGCTTTCAAAAGGCTCTGATGATCCCAGCTGAGTTGCCTGATTGGCAGAGGCTTTTTTTCTTTTAAATGCCTCTGATGATCAGGCAACTTAGCTTGCATCGTCAAGGCATTTAAAAGAAAAAAAGGGTTTTTTTTTTTTACTTTTAAAAGCATTTTTTCGCCCAAAGAGGTTGTAGAAAAAATGCTTTTAAAAGTAAAAAAAAAAAAAAGCCTCTGATGATTGTGCAGCTCAGCTGGGCATGGGATGGGGGGCAGGGCAGGGATTTTTGCTACCGGTTCTCCGAACCACCTGCCTCGGGTGGATCCGGTCTGAACTGGGAGCATTTCACCCCTGCATTTAGGGCTTTGCAGGTGTGAGTCTTTTGAGTCTGGCAATGGTTGTGAAACAGAAATAGGAGTGGTTTCAGGAATGCCAATTATTCAGTTAGATAAATTAGCAAAATTTTGGAAACCTCTCCAAGCTCCAAATCAAGGCAAGATTATTTTGAATTTCTTTTTGTACATTCTTTTTAATCTCAGGGCTGTGTAATCTCTTTCTTCAAATTCTCCTCCAGTGACTTGTTCCTTCCTTCCCCTCTTAACAGTTCTCTCATACATTCTCCAGAGTCACTCTGCATTCTTTACAATAGGTAATTCTCATACTCAGAAGCTTTCTGGCAGCCGATACAGATCCTAAAAAGTATGGGCTATCTTCCCATGAAGCTTTCCCTAGCACAAACTATTCTTGCCTTGGACACCTCTTTCTTGATTCTATACCCTTTAAGAGCCAGCTTTTCTCAATATCTGCATTTTTGTATGCTAGCTCTCTCAAGCATACAATGCACATTATTTTCATTCAAAGTCTGAACTGAAAAAAAATTGGAGTTGGACACTTTCAGACTGTATGAATATTTAGAGATGAAAGCTTAGAGTTTCCGGCACCCATTGCTGGAAATGAACTCTATGACTGATTTCTCTCACTTCTCCAATGGGTCATTGTCATGTCACTTATGGTAATAAGCTGAGGAAAACCTGGTGGATGACACTGTGAAATCATAGACTATATGAACTAGAAGGAACCTTATTTATTATTTTATTTTATTTGTATTAGTCATATTTCTATGCCTCCCACTCTTTGAGGACTCTGGGAGGCTTACACCAAAGACACTATACTAAATAGCATATTGCCCCCTAACTATCTGGGTCCTCATTTTACCCACCTTGGAAGGATGGAAGGCTGAGTCAATCTTGAGCCGGTGAGATTTGATCCGCTGATCTGCTGAACTAGCAGTCAGCTGAAGTAGCTGCAGTACTCCACCCTAACCACTGCACCACCTCGGCTCAGGTTATACATCTTGTCCAATCTTTGTTCAGTGAAGGAATCCACTACCACATTCAATTTCTGTTTGCAAATCTCCAGCGAGATTATAGGAAGACTGCTCTGTTACTTAAAAGCTCATATTGTCAGGAAATTCCTGACAAAGTCCATCAGACTCAAATCTTTACTGCACAATTATCTAGATCATATTTATTCATCCATTTGTCCATTGGGATATCATGGAAGAACCTTGTCAAATATTTTGGTGAGATCTACAGCTTTCCCTTATGTTAGTCCTTGACTTATAACCACTACAACTGAAACTGGAATTTCTGTCATAAGTCATCACTGAACCAATTTTATAACTATATTTATTTATTTATTTATTTATTTATTTATTTATTTATTTATTTATTTATTTATTTATTTATTTATTTATTATAAATAAATAACAATTTTTATGGCAGTCATTAAGTGAATCACACTGTCATTAATCAATTCATGCAATCATTAAGCAAATCATGCAGTTATTAAGTGAATTCAGCTTCCCCAATCAGTGGTTTTGGGTTTTGTTTTGTTTGTTTTTTGCCAGAAATTGGTTGTAAATCCAAGATGGTTACCAAGTGCACAAATTATGATCACTGTGGACTTTTCATGTTTCTTAAGAGGTCCCTAAGGGGGCGTACATAAGTGCACCAGCATACCTATCATCCCTGTCCTACTGTCCCCATTTATATGTAATCATTCTATGTGTTTATGGCTATGTTTTGCCTATTTATATCCTTTTATTTGTGTCATTTTTTTCATGTGTCCATGTCTATTTCTATACTGTTACTGTTTCATGTGTCCATGTCTATGTCTGTATTGTTACAGTACTTATCAAGTACTGTTATACTTGATAAACAAGTATTTATCAATACTTGTTGATAAATAAATAAATAAAAATAAACAAACAAACAAACAAACAAATAATGAATGAATGAATGAATGAATGAATGAATGAATGAATGAATGATGCATAACAGTCCACTCAAGAACCTTGCAGGTTATAGAAATCAAAACAACTGGTACGTAATTTCTCCAGTCCTCTTTCTTCACCTGTTTAAAAGCATGGTTTTAAATCATAATGCACCAGTTTTAACTGACAAAAGTTTAGAGAGAGGGATTTTTTCTTTCTTTCCTCAGGTGAACATCAAGATGTATGCAGATGAGACTGTCATCTTTCCAGAAAGTTGTCAAAGTGTGTTACTATAATTTGACAAGCAGCATTACAAAGGCTGACAGCTGCTCTGAAGATGTCTGTAGAAAGAAATGAAAGCTTTCTGCATTGTTTTATCAAAACACTTAAACCATTCAAGGGCAACGTAAACTGGCTTGATTTTCTCATATTGTGTTGTACTGGGCAGAGATTATTCCTTCCAATCATAATATTACTCAAGTAGCTTTTAAAAGGACAAGACTTGTCTATCCGTAGGTTTATTTGCAAATGAAAAGCAAAGCAAAATTCTACCTCAGCTTTTGCTCTTCGGTCCTTCTTGTGCTGACTTTGATATTTTATATGTTATAAAGAAAAAAAACAGAGACGATAAATCTATCTATAGCCATGGAATTATAAAATATCTCTATAAATGAAAGCTTGCATTTCACTATAAGGTGAGATGATCAATATTGTTTTATGTTGTTGTTTCCTCTGAATCATATTGCATTCTACATGGTGGCATTAGGTTGATATTTCCTTTCTCTATTTTTTAAAAAAACCAAGAACTTCTCTTTTAGTATTATGTGGGCCAATTTATACACTTTACTTGGTAGGTATTAAAACTTTAGTGGTTTTTTTGAAAGAAACATTTAAATAATTTTTTTGAGGCCAGAGGGTCTGAAGTTTTTCAGTGTTTGAAGGCAGAGGTGCTATTGTAAACAAAGAAATAAGCACTTCAGCACTTTTTTAAAATGAGTTTTTTAAAAATAAAAATAAATGCTTGTGATAAAGCCTTAATATATTTTACTATTACATTTTGCTATTAAATATTTTACTATTTATTCATTTTTGGTTATACTTAGGAGCAATATATTCTGATTGCACTTTAAAATTATATTTTATAATTTTATAAAATTATATTTTATAATTTTATAAAATTATATTTTATAATTTTATAAAATTATATTTTATAATTTTATAAAATTATATTTTATAATTTTATAGAATTATATTTTATAATTTTATAAAATTATATTTTATAATTTTGGTCTGAATTTTATTAATTTGGTCTGAATGTTGAAAACTTCTGCATTCTTTCTCTCCCTCTTCCTCTCTCTCTCTCCTTGTGTGTGTGTCTGTCAACTACCTGTCTATCTGTTTCTTTTTCTCTCCAGTGCCTGATTTAAAGGCTGCAGTTCCACCACACCCTTCATAAAGTCTTTATAAATCATCTGTAATCTCATTTTAAAAAACCTTCAGTAGAATGATATATTCTTTTTTTCTTTTTTGCATTTCTATTTCAGGGAAAAGTTTTGATTCAGGTTTTGGTAGTAGACAGACCCCATGGTGGCTGGTAGCAAAGTTCTCCTAAAAATGTACATTAATATGAATGTGTGAATGAATGTTTGTATGTACAACTACATATGTTTTGAAAGAACCAGCCCAGTACTCCTGTTTTGTATTTTTGCAAACTAGCTCCCTTCCTGATATGTTTACAAGTGAGAAGAACCATGAGAATGACTGTATATTGCCTTAATCCATAATTTTCAAAATGTTGACCATTGGCTATTTTCTTTTGAAAAATAAGACAAAACTCGAGATATCCAAATCTATTTTTTTTAAAAAAAATAGGGGTAACTACAATAGGTAAATTGAAAAACTCAAAGAAGACAAAATACAACATTTTAAAAATTCACAGTAGAGAGTTTTTAAAAAAATAATTTGAAATATTAATTATATTTAATTAAAATTAATCTGATTGCATCCAGTTTTGGTCACCACAATGTAAAAACAGATGTTGAGACACTAGAAAGAGTGTAGAGAAGAGCAACAAAAATGATTAGAGGACTGGAAGCCAAAACATATAAAGAACTGTTGGTAGAATTGGTTATGTCAGGTTAAATGAAAAAGAACTTGGGGTGATATGATAGCAGTGTTCCAATATCTCAGAGGTTGTCACAGAGAAGAGGGAATCAAGCTATTCTCCAAAGCACCTGAGAACAGGACAAGAAGTAATGGATGGAAACTAATCAAGGAGAGAAGCAACACAGAACTAAGGAGAAATTACTTGACAGTTAGAACAATTAATCAGTGGAACAACTTGCCTCAGAAGTTGTGAATGCTCCCACACTGGAAGTTTTTAAGAAGAGATTGGACAAGATTTGTCTAAAACGGTATAGGGTTTCCTGCCTGAGCAGAGGGTTGGACTAGAAGACTTCCAAGGTCCCTTCCAACTCTGTTATTTTGTTAATTGAAGCAATATATTGTAGTTTTATATTTAACCATTTTAAAATTTACAGAAGTTTCTAATAAGCATATTAAAATGAATACAAAGTAAACTGGGAGGAAAAAGGAAAGTAAAAGAAAAGTTCAGAAGGTATAGGAGAAAGATAAACAAAAGAAAAAAAAATAGAAGAGAAAAAACAATAGAACCAAAGAGATTTATAAGTGACTTCACTAATACACTACCCTTTCACCCTTTCCAAATGACAAACAATAAAACTTCTTTCCATAACCTAATTTGAATTTATATGCAATTCACAAATTGTATTTTTCAGTCCTAATTCAGCAAAATGTCCATTATGATTTACCAGAAATACCAAATAGTCTATCTCTGATCAGATAATCCAACTTTCTATTCCTTTTGGTTGTTCTTTACAATATTGACCTTTAAATCATTCCAAAGACATTGTAGGATTTGATCCTTCTTCAATGTCTGGCAATCAACAGAAGCCTTCATCAGCCTATTTTGTAAATTTCAGAAAGAAGCATTGTCCAGGATTTCTTTTTGCAGCTGTTCCATGTCCAAATACTCTTCTTGATTTGTCTTTTGTATTCCCATTTCAATGTTGGTTTGCATGCCTTCAAATTCTGTCTATGTCAGGTAAGAGTTTTTTTTTTTTAAAAAAAAAATTCCCATCATCTTCTAAAAGTCTAAAACAAGAAAGATTTAAAAGAGCAAAACCAGAATGCAGTTATATACTACTATTAGCAAAATAAATCACATAATAACATTCACTCTATTGCTATAGTAACATATACAGATAATATAAATCTAAAACATTACGAAGTATAAATCAAGCCTATATAACCACTAACAAATTATTAGTTAAGATATATCAAACCAAAACTAATAGTTAATATTGAAATATATATATAATTTCTGAGATGTTAGTTATTAATTTTTTAAAATATTGTTTAAGACAAATGAAATATCCAGCTTAGTCACTTTAACTCTTTTCTGCCAGGTCCTTTAGTTCCTTCCAGTGTCCATAGGCAACAAGGCTTAATTCTTACTATGCGCTTAGATCCATTTTAGTCATTTCCCATAGGTATATCATTTAACTATATGCTTGTTTTCATACCTTACAGCAAAAATAGCCAATATTTTACATCTCTCTAGTATTCCAGTTCATTTAAGATCAAAATCTTATTTTTTGCTCTTTGACAATTGTAAATTAATTTAAACTCTTAACTCTTAAATGCAAAGAAGAAGGTAAAATTTACCAGGTGTCAAATTAAGCTAACCACTATGAAGATCTCTAATATCCATAAAATCATTAAACTGAACATTTACAAATGGGATGAGAAATTGAGTTTAGCTGGTTTAATGTCTTTATTAAAATAGTTCCCTCTGCTCCTCAAATCCACAGGTGACTCTTATTTTATGGTCCTCTTTGTGAGGAGCTGCCATTCATAGCACTCATGGGCTATCATGTTCTGTTCTCTCTTTCTCTAGAAAGATTTTGAAGAACCAGTCTGCTTGCCAATCCTTCATCCTTCATAAGTAGCTATCATCTCTGCTGTTTGGAGATGTCTTCAGTCAAACATGAATCACCCGGAAGTCCTCATATTCAGCCAATTTTTACAAATTTTGCTTGCAAGTGTTATTTATACCAAGTCCTGCTTGTAAGTATTTGGTTTACCATATATAGGTTCATCAAGTTCTCAAATCTGCTTTGATTTGAAGGAGCAACAAATCATTCATTGCCTATAGTCCTTTCTTCCTATCTTATAGGAAGTCGTATTGAAAATTGATTTGTTACTTTGACTATTTATTTTTTGATGGTTTGAACAAAGATGGTGGGAAAACAGCAGAAGTCAGAAGGAGTCTGAACAAAACTTGTATGTTAAAGATATGGAATTAAGGATGATTAAGGACAAGGAATTAAATGGAACATCAGTTCCTGAGGGCCATGGCTATCCCCAAATTATTTGAAGAAAATATATATTAGGTCACTTTTATGTACCGGTCTGTATAGGATAATACACGAGAAATTGTACACAGGGACCTGATGCTTTAAAGACTGAAACCAGTCCAAAAAATTGAAGTGAAAATATGAAACACCTGCATTTCCCCCCAATTAAAAAGAATGAAATTTACCTTTGTTTATTATATTCTCATTTTACCATGGAGGATTACATATCTTCTATTAATTAGTGAATTCTAAGATGATAACTAAATTCTGGTTATTTAAATACTTTTAATTTAATGTACTTTAGAACATTAGTACTTTTTCAAATATACTGTAGTTATGTTGTAATATTTTTTAATAAAGGAAAATGTTTGTTTTAATAAGAATGAGAGAGGAATAAACTCTACACTGTATCTATATTTAGTAACTGTAATTTTGATATATATCAGTGTCTATTCGATCTCTATTATCTGTCTGTCAACTAATCTCTCTCTCTCTCTCTCTCTCTCTCTCTCTCTCTCTCTCTCTCTCTCTCTCTCTCTCTCTCTCTCTCTCACCTCAACAATTTATCAATGTGTATATTCTGGAATTATAAATTCTTTTAAAGTTCTAATTTTTATTTTTTTAAAAAAAGTTTTTTTTTAAGATTCCAGATGAAACATGCTTCTAGGTAAGAATAAAAAAATGTTTAGTGCAAATAACAGAACATATGAAATAGAAAAAAAAATGACTTGGCAATTGACACTTTAGATACAAGCGATCAAATAATTTAGTAAGTTTTGATACAACTATAAATAATGTCCTTGTGTGACAAAGAAGTATGGCAGTCTGACAATGAAGAAATGAACAGCTGTGAGAATCCAGTGAAATTAAATTGGGGGAAGGAGTTATCAAATGTTTAGTGGAAAACTAGTTCAGTAGATATCACTTATTTTATTTCTGTACTTTGGAATGTTCATCTGAAAACTATTTTAAGCAAGTGTGGTAAATATGATTTTTTGTTTATCATTAAATATTTAGACGGCCTAAGTTGCTCAAATTCCTTGTGTGTTCAATCACACTTGGCCAATAAAAAATTCTATTCCATTCTATTCTATTCAAGGGCTGACAGGAGTTGAAATTTAATATAGTTTTCTTGGTTTAATATAATCTGCCTTTTTCTACTGAAAATGCTTTGATAGTTTCTACTTTACAGTTGATTGTGATATAATCATTTTTGTCAAATAACTGTAATTGCTTCAATTGATTAATCTTTCTATTATACTTAGATGGATTCTTAATATGCTTCAAATGATTGCATCATCTTATATCATGTTTTCACAATTTTTCTATGACATGTCTTTTAATACATTCTCAATTGATTTTCCTTTTTGTGCAGTCTTGATTCAGTGTTATTGTCTGTGGAGATGCTCACTCATCCAGATTCTAGTTGTCTCCAAGGTGCTTTTTCAAAAGGCAACTGGACTGCTTTTTCCTTGAGGAGGAAGAAGAAAACATTTCACTTCTCATCCAAGAAGTTTAATCACTGATGAAGTTTCTTGGGTGAGATGTGAAAAGTTTTCTTCTTCATTCCAGTTGCCTTTTGAAAAAGCATCTTTTTTTTTTGCTTTAATTTATATGCCGCCCTTCTCCGGAGACTCAAGGTGGCTTACATTGTGTTAAGCAATAGCCTTCATACTTTTGTATATTTATACAAAGTCAGCTTATTGTCCCCACAATCTGGGTCCTACCTTTGAAAGGATGGAAGGCTGAGTCAACCTTGAGCCTGGTGAGATTTGAACTTGCAGTAATTGCAAGCAGCAGACTGACAGCAGTGCATCACTGAGATTCAGTGTTATTGTCTGACAGCAGTGCATCACAGACATTGTAAAAAATGGTAGATTTTGGCATCCAAATCCAGTTTGCATCTTAGTTTGTATTCAAAATAGTAAAGTTTATAAAACATTTGCAGCAAACACATTTTTCCATCTGTCATGGGGAAGCTACAGATTAATGTGGAATATCAATGGCTGAATTGCCAAGGTTACTTAGAATATTAGAATATTTTTCTCCACCCGAAAAAAGCAAGGGGATTCTGAATTGGATCAGGTGGAAGGGAAAGAGCATGAAAGATTAATCCATTCTTTACATAAAATGCCCAAGAACTTCATGTTGGAGCTTCATATTGTCTATCAACAGTCTTATAGATGTGTTGTAGGTTGTTTTTAGCAATTTCCAATAATAATTGTAGATGCCAAGGATAACTTTTTTTCCTGGCAAACCACACAATGGGTAAGACACTTGTTTTTGTGGTTAATCATTATAAACTGATTTGCATTTGCTTACTCAGAAAGTAGGCTAATAATTAAGCCTGATTTCCCTTCCCTTTCCTGGAACCATGTTTTTAAAGGAATTCAGATCCATGCAGATGCTTTTAAAGATGAGAAAAAGACACGAATCTCCCAGTATAGTATCTCTGACTCCTACTGTCTCACTGAACATTGTTAGTTTATGTTGGAATATGCTGTTTGTAATTGCCCTTAAACTGAGTTTCATTTTCTCAAGTAACATTAGGGTGCCACTCATTTTTTTTCTTTAGGAAACAGCTATTTAGAATTGTGCAAACTGAGATCTTAAACAAGGCATGTAACATAAACATACACAAATCAGATCAATATTTGAAAAAGGAGGATCCTTTCTGCAATTTCATTAAACCATGCAGATCTCTGAAGATTGCCTAGCAATCCATCTGTCAAGACTTTCAAGGTCACCAATGCCAACTTAGAAAACTTTGTAAACCGGAAAGGTACCCAGGAGGAAAATTAAATGAAGCAGCTTCTATCTGAACTGAAAGGTAAGCGAAGTCTACCTTTCCTGCTTGTTTGAGGGAGAACTATCCCCATCTGACACACCAACTTCAAATAGCATTACTGTGTCACGATAGCATTCAGTTCCTCTTGAATGAAGCTGGAGATGACAGGCCTCCTGCTTTCTTTCAGCTCCCTGACGAGCTGCCTGCATAAATATCTGCTTGGGGAGATCATACCAGATGGAAAGCACAGACTTGACTTATTGAGAAGAAAATCCTTCTGAAATGAATAGTTAACACTCTTGGAGGAGAGTGAGCTCATCCTTATCCCATAAACTAAATAATCATTTCTGAGGCAGAAATCTTTGCCCTAGCAAGCAGTTTTCAGTCATGCTCACTAGCATTTTAATGGAAAGTTTTTGCCTCTCATATGTTAGCATATCTCCCCCTTCCCAATTATAAACATAAACTGGAATCAAGATGCCAAGTTGATCAATGCCAAACAAGACATAGATTTCAAAAGACACATTTGCAAGGTTTCTTCCTGTTTGTATAACACCAGTACAAAGGTGAGAACAGAGGTGAGTTTCAGCAGGTTCTGACCAGTTCTGGAGAACCGGTAGCGGAAATTTTGAATAGTTCGGAGAACTGGTAAATACCATCTCTGACTGGCCCCACCCCCATCTATACTCTGCCTCCCAAGTCCCAGCTGATCAGGACGAAATGGGGATTTTGCAGTAACCTTCCCCTGGAGTGGGGAGGGAATGGAGATTTTACAGTATCCTTCCCCTGCCACGCCCACCAAGCCATGCCATGCCCACCAAGCCACGCCCACAGAACTGGTAGTAAGAAATTTTGAAACCCACCACTAGGTGAGAATCAGTTTGGGTTCTTCATCACTGGAGACTTTTAAGAAGAGACTGGACAGCCACTTGTCTGAATGATATATAGAGTTGCCTGCTTGAGCAGGATGTTGGACTAGAAGGCCTCCAAGGTCTCATTCAGCTCTATTATTCTGTATCTGTATCAAATAACTCCTTGGGTAACAGAAAAGGGAATTTCTCTTCTGACTGCACACAGGAACAACAAATGAGATGTAATCTAAACATGGGATGTGAGGTTGAGGTTGACTTTAATTTCTAACATTCTTCATCTATGGCCTTGATGGCAATGGTTTATTGGAGTTGTATCTCTATGGTATCTATAGCAGGAGTGAAATGCTCCCAGTTCGGACCGGCTCGGGGGAGTAGGTAGCGATGGTGGCGGGTAGTTCGGAGAACCGGTAGCAAAAATTCCTGTCCCCGCCCCCCATGCCCAGCTGAGCCGCACAATCGTCAGAGCCTTTTTTTCCTTTTAAATGGCTCTGACGAGCCCAGCTCTGACGAGCCCAGCTGTGTTGCCTGCTAATCAGGCAACTCAGCTTGAATTGTCAGACCCATTTAAAAGAAAAAAAGTTTATTTTTTCTCCCCCCACCCAGCCTCCAGCTTGCTTACCTTAGCTGCTGGTTGCAACGCCTGCCTTGCTTTGCTTGCTGTAATACCTGCAATCCATTGCATCAGCAAGCAACTGAATCTCCCTGCCTGCAATCAAGCTCATCGGTGAGCAGCTCTATCTGCAACTTTAAGATTTGTGGATTTCAACTCCCAGCAAAGCTGACTGAGGAATTCTGGGAGTTGAAGTCCACAAGTCTTAAAGTTGCCAAGGTTGGAGACCCCTGTTCTATTGGGTAAGTTTTTTTTCCCCTTTGGGAGCTTTAAAAAAATAGTTAATTGGGGTTTTTTTTAGTTGTTCTTTTTTTAGACCTAGCCATTTAAAGTTTAGGAAGTTTTAAATTTAGCTGCTTTTATATAAAAATAAAAATAAATAAAAATAAAATAATATTTGTGCAGCTTTATGAGATTTAGTGTGTCTCTGTAGTGTTTCACTCTAACTACACAAACACACAAAATCTCACAAAGCTGTATGTGGAATTTTGTGTGTGTAAAGTGTGAAAGTTTGTTTTTTGGGCTTTTTGTGGCTGTGTGAGGTTCCTGCTTGTTGAAGGGGCCATTTTGGCTCTAGCACAGCTGCTTTTACATTGTGGGTGAGCCAGTTGTGTTGTGTTGTGTGTGTGTAAAGTGTGAAAGTTGGTATTTTTGGGCTTTTTGTGGCTGTGTGAGGTTTCTGCTTGTTGCAGGGGCCATTTTGGCTCTAGCACAGCTGCTTTTACATTGTGGGTGAGTCAGTTGTGTTGTGTTGTGTTTTGTAGGTTAAAAAAGGGCAAAGAAGTGACATTGACTTGGCCACGCCCACCCAGTCACCTTACCACCAAGCCCCGCCCACTAATTAAGCCACACCCACAGAACTGGTAGTAAAAAAATTTAGATTTCACCCCTGATCTATAGGACTATATTTTGCTTATCCTTTACATAAACAATACTCTATTTTGGCAGTTTGTGTCAATTTAAATGTGGTTTTATAGGTTCAAAATCAACATATTTCCCATCATACGTATTTCTTTTTCTGAAAGTCTTACAACACTGCATGTTCCGACATAATAATGTCACAGTGGTATGAAATAGGCACAATAAAATTACTTACTACTTTGTTGAATGAATAATCCAATATCTGCACAAAATTCAATTATAGCAGTTTGGTTGGTGTCAGGAAATACAATTGTTTTGGCCTTGTAAAAAAGCTTTGTATTCTGAAGAGAATTCTTACATGTGCTGCTGCTCATTTTTTAAATGTGGGACTGAACAATATTCTTATGAAGCATATATTTTTTGTTCGCAGACATCTGCCTGTTGCGGATGGGGAATAAATCTTGATACCTGAGAAAACCTTTGGAAAAGGTGACTTCTGAGCTGGAAGTGTGTAATAAGACCAATTTGGTACATGATCTCCTGCTATGTTGCCTAAAGGAAAGCATGATAGTAAATATTAACAGGATCATGAACTACTATTTTTGCTTTCTCTAGGGTGGAGCAGCACTTTAGAAGATTGCAAATCCCTAGACACAGGCATAGGCATTAATTCAGTTCAAGGTCAAAGTAAACAGAATTGCCAAAACCTAGTGATAAATATTCATTAAAAGAGTGAGTATGGTTGGAGATTTTCTATAAAGCTTCACAACAGGACATTGGTATACCATGGATTAAAAAAGATACACAGAGAGGACATGCACATTTGAACTATAGTGGAAAGTTGCTCCAGTGTCCGGTCTGCAGCTGATATCTTAAAGACAGGAAGTTTGTCAACCTCTCTCAGAAGCAGGTAGCATCAGGGTATTCCTGGGTGGACCTCCTGTCTCTGCACTTCTGTTTTTCCTGTTTTTTGACTCTTTATACGGAAGGTGGCATTTTTGTAAGTTAGGTAGATGAAACTTGAAGTCTGAATTACAATGCTTGGAGTCAGGATTGGTCCAAATGTTACCACTGTTGCTAGGGCTGGATATTTTTTTATATATATATATGATATCCCAATGAGTCCATCTTGACTGAAGTTCAGTCTGATGAACTTCAATCAAGTGATCATCAACCCTTTCTTTCATGAGTCCATGGTGTCTAACAACTCAGAAGGAGGATTACTATCCAAGGTAATGCTGGAGAAGCAGTTACTACTGGGATCTTGTGAAGGGAGATTGCCAATTATCTTGATCTGAATCAGACAACAGATCTGGATAAAAATTCCTGAGTTTCCAGAGCGTATGCTACTCTGATACACTGTGTATACTGTATATGCTTAGTGTATGCTAAGATGCTTTATAATTTTGGCATCATTCAGATGTCCTTGACCAAAATCATCTTTCAATCTGTTCTCAGAATTTTTTTTAAAAAAATCAGGCTGACATGAGCATGTGTTCAGCAGGTAGGATATCTGCAATCACATTCCAAATGGCATTCATTGTGGTGAGAAAATAAGTGCCTAAGAAACCCTGTCCCAAACCCTGCCCCAAATATTAAAACAGTATTAAAATGTTTATAAACCTGAATTAATACATGTTGACACCGCAATTGAGAAATGTTGGCTTGCGGTAGGAACATCTGGCATCACATATTCTTGGATGGCAAAAGAAAAAATGGATGTGAATTGAACTCTAGAATGAGATTAAAGGTAAAAAAAAAAAAGAAATAAAAATGCAGACATTTTCTTTCTTTGAAGATTATCAGACAGTTCTAAGTCCAAATCTCAACCATTCGGATTTTGCCTCTTCATCTACCAGAGGAAATATAATCTAATTGAATCAAACCCTTCCTATCTTCCCGTGACAGAACAAATATAAATCGTAAACATATTGTAACTATCCACTGCTGCAAAACTTTGTTATTGCTTTGGAATGCTTTGGATTGATTATATGCAAGTACATAGAAAGATAGATTTTCTCCATGATGATGTGTCCTGAACCTTCAGTTTGCTTAATGGTGCTCCCCTCACCATGATAACTGGAGACCATTCACCTGGCTGCTACTTGCCATCTTTCCTTCCACCTTTCCCAACATTACAGCCTTCTCCAAAGAGTTCAGTTTCCACATAATGTGTTCAAAATACAGTATAATTTTAATATCAGTTTCTTTTCTATGCTGTTGTCACCTAATGTATGCAGCTTGCTGAACATTTGGGATGTGATGGTGAGAGATTAAGAGACACCTCGGTGGAGGAACTGGCAGTTATCTTGGTTAGGATAAATTGCTATCATCAAAATGAATGTACTATTGTAATAAATTATTACAAATGGCACCAAACAGAATTTCAGAGAGAACCTTATAAGAGTGACAAGAAACTGTCAGTAGACTGAGGAAAAGATCCTAGCCTTAACCCTTCTAAATTTTAAAGTATAAGTCATAAAGTGAAGTGCCAGTTTAAAAAAAAAAGTACTTGAAAGATACATAGTACAATGCAAAAAAAAAAAAAAAGGAATTTAAATCTGAAATGAAACCTCAACTTTTCTTACCAGGTATAATCTCAGAAAAAAATAATCAACAAGAAAGACCATGATTTAATGGGATATATGCTTACAGCTGGGAGAATAAATTTTGCTCAACATTGAAAGAAACAATACTGAAAATATCTGATTGGGAACTTAAACTTAATACGCAGCAATGGTTAAACTAACAGTATATATACACAACAGAAGTTTAACCAAATTTAAGCAATATAGAATGGAATGGAACGGAACGGAACGGAACGGAACAGAACAGAACAGAAAAGAACAGAACAGAACAGAACAGAACAGAATAACAGAGTTACAACACATCATACAACATGGCAAATATCATCATTTACAGTCTGGCTTCGAGGGGGCTCAAATGTCTACAATATAGAAAATTAGCAGATATAAAAAAGGGAAAGTTAGAAATCTAATAGATCATTTTTTCCCTCTCTTTTCTCCTTTTCTGTTTTTGGTACTTTAATTTTTGTTAAATCTGTTTTGCTTATATATTTTTTTTCCTTTAATTTAAAAAAAACAGTGGGGATTTCATTACTGTATAATCCTCTTAAGACCAAAATCTTCATTGTACAACAAATATTTTGATGTAATCTGGAGCAGTTTCTTCCATTTCTTAATGTTATATTCAATTTTGTATTAAAAAGTCAAATAGTTTTATGCTGTAATATCAATATACTATTTAATACTGATAGACTATTTCTTTCTCTTTTCTTTATTTCCAATATTCTGAGTTCTCTAAAGAATGGAATATCAATACTTAATACTACATATATATCATTATATTGAGATAATAGAATGTAGTAATAGCAAAAGCACTTAGACTTATATACCTCTTCACAGTGCTTTACAGCCCCCTCTAAGCAGTTTACAGAGGCAGCATATTGTCCCCAACAATCTGGGTCCTCATTTATGGACCTTGGAAGGATGGAAGGTTGAGCCAACCTAGAGCTGGTGACACTAGAACTGCCAAACTGCTTGGCAGCAGCAGAAGTAGCCTGCAGCTGTATTCTAACCACTGCACCATCATGTATCAAGATTGAAAACAATAAAAGGGGAAAAGGGGGAATATTTGGGTTGTGTATATTCTTCAGAGTGCTGTATTGTGTTTCTGACTTTGAATAAAGCAGTAAATAACTGTTGCAATATTTTCAGGATCAGACTCAATAAGATTAGTGAGAGTTAGAGATTTGAATATATTTTCTTTTATTTACAGCAGGCATTCTATATTCACTGAATATTCACAGATAGAAGCAAGGAAAAAGATGCAGACAGCTCCTTATATATACAATGGGAGGAGCTAGATGTGGGAGTGGTGAATTATGAATACATTAAGGAGTGAAGAATAAATTAACCCCTGATACCCCGTTCATATACTATTTACACATTGGAGAATAAGGCATTTACATCTGACAATAACAAAACAGATATACAAGGTAAAGTAGATATTTTGCCTGGAGCAGTGTATCCTATGTATGCAAACTATAACTACTCACATTGCAGTCTTATTCCTCCATTTTGAAAAAGATGTATGCTGCCTAGAACTTTGTTTCTAGACGCACCATTTCTGGAACTCAGAAAGGAAAGGCAGAACTGAAAAAAAAAAATACAAAAAAAGTAGCATGATAAGAGTGGGGAAGTGCTGGATTAGACATAGAAACACTCGCTTTTATGATAGTTCTGTTGCACTTCATTTTTCATGGTATAATAAAATTCATCCATCTAGAATTTCACTGATTATTTAAGCAGGGTTTTTCTTCTATTTGCATTTCTCTAAATGTATTGTTGTGTCTTTAGACATTTATAAATCACATACATTTTTAAAGTTGTTGCTGTAAATTGCTTATAAATTCATATTTGCTCGTGCAAGAAGAAATAAGCTGTAGAAATTTGTGACACCACAAATATCCCTGAACACAAAATACTCATAATCTGAGCACTGCAAATCAAGAAACTAAAATTATTCATAGAAGTTCTTCAGTAAATATTTCTCTAGATAATTCATAAATAGGAAAACTGCCAAAATTTCATTTATTGATAGGAAAACTTACTTGCAATGATATATTTGTGCCTGTTTAGCATTATTCAGTGTGCCCTATTAAATGATAATAGAGTGCAAATGTGGCCTGTCTAGAGAGAGAGAGAGAGTTACTATATACAAAGGCACAAATCCTTTAAGAATTATTTTTATTGTGATAATAAAATATAAGAGTATTCAAAGGTTTATGGATCATGGTGAAGGCAATTTAAAGTATCACTATTAAGACAGTGGTAAATCACCTCTCTTGTAGCACTAAAATATTCACATTTCATTTTTCAATTAGATAGAGAATGGCTACTATAGGTTACAGTCCATCAGTGCTGAGGACACAAAAAGAAAAGAAGAAATATGTTTCCTTGGAATAGACTTTGTTTCTCTCTATCCCATTTGATTAACAAGGAACATTTATACAATTATGCTAGTATTTCCTAACATTCCTTGCCTTTATTGATATCAGCCTACACTAATAACCAGTGAAAAAATATTTTTTTCTGGCATCAGAGAGCAAGGCATATTCTCAGACAGTTACCTAAGATATTAGAAAATATATTTAAAATGTTAAAAGTAGCAATTCAAACCAACCTTTGATAGTAGGGAGTTTGAGTTGGGGTGCAAAAAATATTCTTATCTTTCGCAGTATATCAGCACAGACTTATTAAACCCATTACAGATCAACAGGTTTCTGCACTCAGTCCTATGCAGGCAAATTATGATGGTGTCAGTATAACTTAATAAGCAGCTGATCAGCTCTGTCATCATTGCAATGCCAACTTTGAAAGGTAAAACACAAAAAGAGGAGGTTTGTTACTGTTTATCTGTTTGACTGTACTATGATTTGTGCTTGCAGCAAGAAAAATGTTGAGTGTCCTCACAACTGGGAAATTACTGGCATCTACCTAGAATTTCACTTGCATTCATTTGTGGGAATGGGAGAAAAAAGTTACTGAGAAAATCAAAATTGGCAATCTTTCTGAAGTCTAATGAAAAAGAATTACACTTTCTAGCTGGGTTTCAGAATTGTACTTCTTTGAATCAGAATCTAAACTATTCTGTGAAATCAACCTCAGGTCATATTTTATATACTTTGATATGCAATCACTTTCAGCCAAGCACAACAATTTTTACACTATCTAGAAAACAATGTACCTCACTCAAGGTGACAAGCAAGTATTAAAAAGGGGAGAAAAAAAACCTCCATTTAATCATGAGCATCGACAAAATGAAAATCCACTGATGCAAGTGAATTTGAAACATTAGTAAAGTGTCCAAATTACTATTACAGAATAGAATAGAATAGAATAGAATAGAATAGAATAGAATAGAATAGAATAGAATAGAATAGAATAGAATAGAATATGGGTGTCAAACTCGATCCTGTCACATGATGTATCATAATGTATCAACGTTTTTTGCCTTTGTGGAGCAGGGGTGGGTGTGGCCTGCACGTGAGGCATCTGGCCTGTGGGACGCCAGTTTGACAGTCCTGGAATAGAGTAACAGAGTTGGAAGGGATGTTGGAAGCTTTCTAGTCCAACCCCCTGCTCAGGCAGGAAACCCTATACCATTTCAGAGAAATGGTTGTCCGATCTCTTCTTAAAAACTTGCAGTGTTAGAAGCATCTCATTCCACAAGCTTTTTCAGCGCTTGTTGGCTCCGTATTCCTAAGCAAACTCATCTTGGACTATTTACTCAAAAGCAAATTAGATTTTTTTTTTCTTTTAAAATTACATTTCAATTTTAGTATACATTGGGTTTAGGATTATCTTTAAAAAGAAGGAAAGAAAGAAAGAAAAGGAATATAAGGAGTATATGGAGAAGGAATTAGAATTGTTCTATAAGGAAAACACAAAACAGCACACCTCCCTACAAAAATTTATGGGACACAACTAAGGCATATGTAAGAGGCCTGATGATAGCCTATAATGCAAAATGGAAAAAAGAGAGGGAAAAATATTACAACAAAGCGCTAGAAGAAATTCAAAAATGGGAAAGAAAATTACAAGAAAACCTGGGAGATGAACAAATTAGGGTTAATTGGACAGCAGCAAAACATAATCTGAACATATTAGAACAGGGGAAATATGCAATGGCATTGAAATACATAAGGCATAATTACTTTGAGCAAGCAAATAAGCCGGGGAGGTGGCTGGCATATAGGCTGAGGAAAGAAAGGGAAAAAAGAATAATTCAGAAATTACAGGACAAAAAGGATATAATCCAACAGAGTTTAGAGAAGAAAAAGGAGATAATAATTCAATACTATCAAGAGCTTTATGAGAAAGATAAAGTAACAGTAGAGGAAATAGAACAATATTTAAGTGGGGAAGGGATGTCAATACCAACAGAGGAAGAAAAAGAATTACTAGGCAAGGAAATTACTATAGGGGAGTTAAAAGAAGCATTGAAGAGACAAAAAAATAACAAAACGCTGGGGACTGATGGCCTACCAATGGAGTTTTATAAAAGTTTAGGGGACTCACTAAATGAGACATTATTAGAAACATATAATGAGGCATTGACGGAGGAAAAGTTACCAAATACATGGAGGGAAGCATATATTTCCCTGATACCGAAAGAAGGAGCAGATACAACATTAATAAAAAACTATAGACTGATCTCCTTATTAAATACCAATTATAAAGTTTTCATGAGCATAATTGCAAATAAGATGAAAAAAAATACTAAATAATAGAATACACCAGGATCAAAATGGTTTCTTGCCCACAAGACAAATAAAAAATAATATAAGAATGGTAATAAATGTTTTAGAATACTATGAGATGTATCCAGAAAGACAGGTAGCACTGATATTTCTGGATGCACAAAAAGCATTCGACCAAGTTAATTGGCAGTTTATGATACATCAAATTAAAAATATGAAATTCGGAGAGAAATTTACAAGAATGATATGGTCAATATATAAGAATCAAAAGGCAAGCATATTAGTAAATGGAGACCCAACAAAATTCTTTGGAATAAATAAAGGAGTAAGGCAGGACTGCCCATTGTCGCCCTTACTTTTTATTATGACTCTGGAAAACTTGCTAATTAGAATGAGGTCAAATAAAGAAATATTTATTTATTTATTTATTTTTAAATTTGTATACCACCCTTCTCCCTGAGGACTCAGGGCAGTGAACAGCCAAGTAATAAAAGGATTAAAAGTAAAAAAAGAAGAATACAAGGTCCAAGCCTTTGCAGACGACCTTGTCTTCTTCATAGAAGACCCAATAAAAATAACACCCAAATTAATAAAAGAAATTGAGGAATTTGGAAATGTAGTGGGTCTAAAAATTAATAAGGAAAAGACCAAAATGATAACGAAAAATATAATAGCAAAAATGTAGAGAAATTAGCAAAAGACTCAGGATTACAGGTAGTCAAAAAAGTGAAATACCTAGGGATAAATTTGACAGCCAGAAGTACAATGATAAAAGAGAATAACTACGGACCTTTGGTCCAAAAAATAAAAGAAGATTTGGAAAAATGGGGGAAATTAAAATTGTCATTGTTGGGGAGAATCGCAGCGATAAAATCAAATATACTGCCAAGACTCCTTTATTTATTCCAAACAATCCCAATAAAATTAGATAAGAAATTCTTTAGCAATTTGGACAAAATAACTACAAAATTTGTGTGGGAGGGGAAAAAAATCAAGAATTAAATTAAGTATATTACAAGATGACAAAACTAGAGGCAAATTTGGACTTCCAGCATGGGAAAAATATTATAAAGCCTCAATTTTAACATGGATTAGAGAATGGGTAACCCTGGAAAATCAAAGATTATTAAATTTAGAAGGTCACGATTTAATGAAGGGATGGCATGCCTTTTTATGGAGTCCTAGAAATAAAATATACAAACATTTTAATAACCATATTATTAGGAAATCATTAATTGACATATGGCAAGAGATAAAAAGCAAACATTATATGAAAGTTCCCGGCTGGCTATCAATGATAGAAGCAATAACACACCCCAATATATTAGCAAAACAAAAACTGTTAAGATACAGAGAAATATTAGATTCACAAGGAGTATTGAAAACAAGGGAAGAACTCAATGAACAAGGAATATTAATAGACTGGTGGCCCTATTCACAAATAAAAATAAGATACAGAAAAGATCAAGAGGAGGGAGGAATAAATCCAAAACCAAACAGATTAGACAAATTATTAGAATCCAAAGAAGGAAAACTAATTTCAAAAATTTACAAATACTTACTAGAATTTGATTTGGCAGAAGAACTGGTTAAAGGACAGATGATAGCATGGGCAAAGAACATCGGGCACAACATACAGTTAGAAAAATGGGAAAGGGTATGGGAAAACAATTACAGTATGACAAAATCAGTAGCATATAAGGAGAATCATTATAAGATGTGGTACAGATGGTATCTGGCTCCTTCGAGGCTAGTGAAAATATACCCGAATGTAAATCCTGTTTGTTGGAAATGTAAACAAGCCCAGGGTACTTTCTTCCATGCTTGGTGTCTTTGCCCAGAAACAAAGAAATATTGGAAAAAAATAAAAACATGGATAGTAGAAATAATAAACCAAGAAATTGAATTAGAACCAGAAGTTTTCTTATTAGGCATGATGAAAGAGAATATTAGAAAAGACATAAAATATTTAACACTACATATAATTACGGCGGCCAGACTGGCATTAGCACAATTGTGGAAAACAGATCGTTGGTCAACAAATCAGGAAGTAATTCAAAAAAATTTATACATGTGCAGAAATGGATAAATTAACTCTAGAATTAAAAGACAAGGAAGACTCAAAATATTTTATAGTATGGAATAGATGGTATAAGTGGATAAATCAAAGGAAAAAAGGGTAAAGATAAGAATTAGAGGAAATTAAAGTAATAAAGAATGCACCGTCAGATAGCTAGAATAGGTAAATAAGTCACTGTTTGTATATATATGTATATATAATCACATGTATTTAGTTTGTTTGTGTAATTGTGTATTATGTAATTTTATGATTAAGAAAATTTGTATATTTTCTCTTTTTTAAATATTTTTAAATTTAATTTTTTTTTTAAATTTGATTTATATGCCGCCCTTCTCCGGAGACTCAGGGCGGCTTACAATGCGTTAAGTAATAAAGTTTGTTTTTTAAAATTAAAAAAAATAAAAATAAAAAGAAGGAAAGAGTTTTTTTCACAGGCAAAAGTGGATTCAAGCAGTTAGAAAACTTCACAACTATTGTATCTGTATATATTCATAAACAAATAAATAAATAAATGTTCCTGGGAATGACAAGTTATGATGACATGCTATTATTTCCACAAATAGTATATGGGAGAGATCATCTTCCTTCCTTCCTTCCTTCCTTCCTTCCTTCCTTCCTTCCTTCCTTCCTTCCTTCCTTCCTTCCTTCCTTCCTTCCTTCCTCACAACATGTTGCTCCAAGGAAACTATATATATTATGTTATTCTATTATTTTACTTTAATATACAATACAGTGGGGCTTATTTGGCTGTTTTGTTTACAATCTGTTGGGTTCTCAATTCACAGAATATGTTAAAATATATATTCTAATTTAGAAAGATATAGGAATTTTTGTAATTAATTCAAGTCAAAGCAATTTATAAGGCAATACTGTTCCCAATGGTGTGAATGAAATGCTTAAATTTCCTGATTTTTAAATAACAGATGGTTTTAAAACATCAAGGTCCATGAACATATGCACTTCTCTGCCCCAAAGAGATACAAGGGTAATGATTGGTGGAAAGATCAAATGACTGACATGACTGGTTGAAGCCAAGAAGTTCCAGATGTTTCTATGACAACATAGGATGAAGCCACGGGCATCAGTTTCCTTCACTGCTATGTTTAACTCATGAAGAGCTCTGTGTTGGTTCATATATAATAAAGGTGTTTCTGATGGAGAACAGAAGAGTTTAGAATGTAGAGACTTGTCATAAAAAATAGAGCTTGATTAGTTAGCACTGGAAAATTATTTACAAGCTTAAAAATAAATCTTACTTTTTATGTATCAGTCAAATTTCTTCCCTTGTCGGTTAATCCTATTATATTCTTAGATTAGAGTGAAAAAAAAATATTTAAATGCCCTTGAAATATAAATCTTTAATTGAACTTGATTTGTTTACAGCTCAACTGGTGATCCCTACTAGCAGCAGTTTGAAAATAGCTACGAAGTGCACTAGCACTTTCTACCCATACACAGGTATGACCTAGAGGGATAAATATGCCAAAGCATAAGCCAGGCATTGCTTTTGATTTACAGTGTCATTTTTTTTGGGGGGGGGAATGAGATGGGGGAGTTGTGCTGGAAAAAAGAGGAACAATGGAGTAGCTACGGAAGGTATTAAATACTTTAATATAATGTCAGGACATATTTTTCAATTTCCTGAAAGACTTGTTTCTCTGAGAACGAATATTCTATTTTTCTACCACATTTTGAGGATGCTTCAGGATTTAATTTAGTGGTATTTTATAATATAGTTTATTGCTGTAGTCTGAGGAAGCAAGCTTTTTTTTTAAAAAAAAAAATTGCACATCTTTCCATCACTTTCAGCCTTCCAGCCTGCCCATGTGTCCTGACCCAAAATGAAATTTACAGGAGAAGTTTCTCCATGACTTGAATTTAAGTAGAGAAGGAAAAGAAGAATAATTCAGAATGCTGGATATAAAGTTTTATAATAAAAGACTGCTAGATTCCTTGACCATCTCATATTTAAAGTAAGTATAATAATTACATCTCAGCCCAGCTATGAAAGTAGCACCCAATCTGTCTTCTTTGAATAATATTTTGAAAGAATTTTTTTTTTTTGCCATCAAATTGAAGGAGAGTAGTCAAAGGTAATGGAGAAAATTAGTTCTTCAGCATAGCTGTTTAATACGGGAATGAATCAAAATGGGAAAAAAAATACCACTAAAAATGCAATGAATAAGAAAAATGATTTGAAGTACCACTTAGAGAAAAAGAAGATGGCTTTACCAGAGACTCTGAGCACCTCTGATGCAGTTTATCCATCATTGCTTTTCCATTTCCATCTTTCTTACACATATAGTGGGGTTACTATAGACTACCAATCTTAGTAAGAAACAGCTTAATTACCCCTTCTTGGTGGTATGGCTGGATTACATTTTTATTTATTTAATAGTGCCTACCTGAACTTGACTGGATTGGATTTGACTTTGGCTTTTCAACTGGTTTGGAACTGTGTTGCTTTCGGCTACTCTGGCCATACTCCCAGCTGCTCGGACTGTGTCTATGACATTATCATGCCCTTGAACTGAATGCATTGGAGCTGCTGAGAGTGGGGCATGATGAGTGGGATTTTTTTAAAGTTAAGATGAGCAGTCATGGGATTGGAAGAGCAAGCTGGATCAGGTTGGAGGTCAATGGATTGGGCCAGAGCATGTGAGTAATTCAGGGGTGAGTTCTACTTACCTTTACTACCGGTTCGCAACGGGATCGTGCATGTGCAGATCACTGATGATGACATCCAGAGTGGTGGGCGGGGCCTCCCGCCAGTTTTACTACCAGTTCTTGTGAACCAATCCGAACCGGGGGCAACCCACCACTGAAGTAATTTCAGCATTTGGACAGGATGCTGGTTGCATTAGAAGCTCAGACTGGGAGTGTTGGGAGGCTGAGTTGCCAAGCAAGCCAGTTGGAAGGTGGACTAGAAGACTGAAAGACAGGCTGGAGGGCTCACTTCTTTTTGGAGTTGGCACTGGTTGCTCCCTGCTATGCTGTGGGCTCAGTGCTGGCTGGAGGAGTGGTTTGGAGTCCTTGACTAGATTGCATTTGCTTATTCCCATCCTCTGCACTTGGCATCTTTTTCTCTGAGGACCATGGTTTACATGGAATTCCCAGTCCCAGAATCCATGATGTGGCATTCAGAGGAAGAGTGCTGATGGACATAGAGAAATATGGCAGGAGATGAGGAGCGAGCCATTCCTGGGAAGGCGAGACTGTTGTTTTATATGGTATGGATAATTTTGTATAAAAATAATTGTTCTGTTAAACTTTAGGGGAGCTTACAAAGCAGTTATCATACTACTGTTGTGGCTCTGTTGCCTGAGCCTGGGCTATCGACAGATGCAGACTCTGAGAGTGAGGGAGAGGAGTTGGCAAGGCCTCCCTCTCCAGGACCCTCCTCTCTGGCAATACCACCGGAGGACATCGAAGGCCAAAAGATAGGCTCAGAGCCAAGCACGCCCCGCAGCCATAGGTGGACAGTGACGAAGAAGATAAGTGCTGGCTGGACCCTCGGCAGAGGCGCAGGGAGAAGCGTGCGCAGCAGAGGGGAAGGAGTGCCAGAGATTAGCTGAGTCACTGGACCACACCCCACAGGGTTTAAATGTGGGTGTGGTGGCCGGTTCAGTTTGTGACGAGCAAAAACTGGAAATAATCCATGATCTCTGGGTTACTGGACTTTGCCTGCTTTATCGGACTGCATTTGGATTAATCCTGGTATTGTTGAAACTGCCTGTTTTATCAGAATGCTTGCAGTCTAATCTTTGTTTTGTGTGAGTAAAGTTTGAATTGGCAGCTAGCCACTGGGTTGCTGCCAGCTTTATCTTCAAAGAGTTTTGTCGTGTGGCTTATTAACTCCGGGCCGTCTGTGTGGGTGCGTGTGTGGTACGGGGACAGAACAACTACTGCAAACCATGCCACTGTACAAAAAGGCCTTCCAGGCTGCCAGACCCAAGCTAAAAAAATTCAGAGGATAATTAGAAGGAAATAAAACAACAAACAACAACAACCCTGTGATTATCAGTATTTCTTTGCTGCCATCTAGAAGTTGTCCACTTTTGTCCACCAGCAGCCCTAGTGACACTCGTCCATCTTTCAAACAGGCAATAAAATAGGCAAGCTAACACTAATAATACAAAGATGGTGGACAATCGAAAAATCATAGGAGCCATCAAAGGAGTCCCTTATGTTCAAAAATTTTACAGAAATGATAGCTCCCCCATTTAGAAAAAAGGCCACTGATCATTTTATATTGTTGATATTTGATATGAACTTTTGCATGATACTTCTAGGAAGGCAAGGCATTGTAGAAATGGGATTACTGTATTATAGTAATACCAGAAGCACAGTTCCTTTTACAGCATTGATTTGGGCTCTAGTTACAACAAGGCCTGTAAAACAATTAAGTTCTTTTACCATTAGTCTTCTTGCAGCCCTTCAGACTCAGATATAATTCAAAGCCAATATCCCTGCCGTGAGTCCAGGAAAGCTTATTATATTGGTTGATTTAGTGCAAAGGCAGAATTTAATGAAATCTGCTTACAGCTGACATCACATTCTTTTTGTTTAAAATTAAACCAAAAATGGCAATCTTATTATCCCACTGTTCTGTTTTAGAAAGATATCAGTCGCTTATACGTGAGGAAAGTAATCACATTGCTTAAACTAACTGAATAATCCAGATGGAAATAAACAAATGGCTTTAATTAAAATGTGAGCACAACTTTATTCATCTTCTTATATACAGTGATAAATAGCAAATCAAAAAGTCAATGTTGAATACACTATTGCAAAGAGCAAAACTACTTGTGCATTAATAAAAAATAACCTTTGAGAACTAAATTTTATCATCAATATCACATACAACAGTCTATCTCCCAGATTAGTAGTCAGCAAAATTTTTATCTTTCCTGCTTTTCATGCCAGGTGTGTCTATGTATTAGATTAGAACTAAAGCAACATTCCACTTCTTTTGATCTCTACAGAAGGCTAACAGTTCTATCTCTAAATAACTTATGTATTGGCCATAAACAAAACACAACCTTTTCTCTGTGGCCAGTAAAAACATCTTTTGGTCAATTACTGCTTGGTTAGCATTTCAATTCACCTGGACCAAAAACTGTGAATCTGTGAAGAAGTCCTAATTGTTGATCAGGTGAGTGGTTTAAAATGTGGTTGAACTCAATCTTGTGTGTGTATTTTTAAGGGGGAAAATGGTTTTGCTGCTACATTTCTCATGGATTTCCTATTCCTGTTCTTGGTGGTATTCTTATTTCCTCTTCTCTGTGTTTTTATTTTCTGCACTTTTAACTTTTTCTATTTATTCTTTTTAAAAGTTTGTAGTAGCTTTTAATTTATATAGGGTTGCCAGGTGTCCACTATTTGAGCAGACAGTCCACTTTTTTCACATTATGTTCACTATTTTTTTTCACAAAATAGTGGACATTTTTTTTATTCAAAAGCTTTATGATGAAATGGTATGTAAGTTTTGCGAGTCAGAATTCCATGAGGTTTTGCGCCATGTTCCAAAACTTTGGTTAAGTTTGTTTAAAGCGGTCGAAAGACTTCTTTTAAACTGGATACCTCTAAAATCGTATTTTATTTCTCTTGGATCTGATGAATGCCATAAGGTTATCTGGAACCTTATTTCGGATCAGGCAAATGAACTCGCAAAGGATGATGAACCAACAATTTCAGATTTGTATTTATATTTCACGCACTTCTTCATGTCAATAATGCAAGACACCCTACTGAAGCTGGAAAGCAAGAAAATTCTTGCATGTGATCTTCACATTATCATGTGTAAGCTGTGTGATTCTTTGCAAAAAAAATACGATGAGCAGTTTTTTGGAATGAAAGTTTTATTTGCCTTACGTAAAAAACATTTGCCTGAGAATGCCGTGCAAAAGTTCAAGAAAGAAGCCATCAACGTGTATCAAAGAGCCATTGAGTACCTAGAAAAGTGGTATAATTTCACCGATTCAGTATATGAGACACTAAGTTGTTTCAATCTAATTGATCGCAATAATCCTCCAACTTTAGAAGAAATGACGAACATCTGGTTATTATCATCATGGCGAGAAGAACTTCCACCCAACACTCTCTTCGATGAAATTTCTGCCTTAGAAGAAGTTTATGTTCATCTGCAGGGTGATTTATCCCTTGATAAGTGGACATACTTTTTCACGAAAGAGCCAGCTCCGAGTTTACTGAAACTGTTCCAGTATTGTGCATCAATTCCGGTATCAAATGCAAACGTTGAACGAATTTTCAGCGTCATGGGAAATTTGTGGACTGACAAACGTAACCGACTGCTTGTACCATCAGTTCAAAGTGAACTTTGTATATTTTTTAATATTTCTCAACGTTGTACTGAAATTAAAGAATTATTCCTTAAACACAAAGAATTGATCAAAGCTGCACAGTCAAATAAAAAATACACACGACAGAAAGTAAAATGTAATTTAATATTTTACATATTATATATAATATATTTGATGTTTTGAATTTTAAGTAAAGTTTTGAAGTGATTATTTTAATACATGTTAAAATATTTGTAAGGAAATATATAATTTAATTGTAATTTTTTTTAAATTTTTTTACTACTTAACCTCCCCCCCCCACTTGTCCGCTATTTTTTGGAAGCAGACCTGGCAACCCTACTTTTTAATTGTAATTTTTTAAATAAAATCATTATTTTAAAAAGGGAGAGACCTTATCTCTAGAAATAGAGACCTTATCTCTAGAAAGATCTCTAGAAATCCTAATGATTTCACTACCATTCCCAACCTGTTACTGCAAGCATTAAGATCACTTGAATGTTCATGACAAACTCCTTGCGACTCTGGGATGGCCCACGGACTGCTATAGTATGAGAGCAATTCTCTTTCCTATGTGAGATTTTAGGCCAAGTGACTTCTTTAATTGAAGCAACGGGGACAGCATCAGGCAATCACAATATCACGTTCTCCTTCTTTGGAACTGAGAGATTCTTTCTTGATACATTTTCAGGAAATATGTTGAGCACAGGCCAGTCTGTTCTGTATTTTTTCTGAATTGAAATTATTTTAATATCATTCATTGTGTTGGTTTTTTAAAAAAGTAACCTGTTTTTCACAGAGCACGTCTTTTGATCAAAAGAGTAACTGGTATACTCTATATTACTTATTTGTAAGATGGTCAGCAATAGGCTGTGTGCCATTCCACTACTGAAGCTCTGTAAAAGTTTTTTTTATTAATTTTATTGAAAAGGCTTTTCAATATGTTACATACAGTATGACAAGTCTCTGATTAATCTATTTTTTTTAATTTTGATTTATATGCCGCCCTTCTCCAGAGACTCAGGGCAGCTTACAAGGCGTTAAGCAATAGCCTGCATACTTTTGTATATTTTATACAAAATCAGCTTATTGCCCCCACAAACCGGGTCCTCATTTTACCTACCTTAGAAAGGATGGAAGGCTGAGTCAACCTTGAGCCTGGTGAAAATTGAACTCGCAGTAATTGCAGGCAGCTGGAAGCTAAATACTACCTTTAACAGTAGCATTAGTCTGCTGCGCCACTCAGGCCACTCAGTAGAATCAGATTCTACTTTCTTCTGATTGCTCCTCCTAAAGCCATGTGTCTAACAGAATAACAACAGAGTTGGAAGGGACCTTGAAGGTTTTCAAGCAGGAGACCAGTGATGGCTAATCTTTTTGCCATCGCGTGCCAAAAGCAGGGGGACCATGGGGGGGGGGGTCACTCGCCAACACCAATAATTCCAATGCGCCCCGTGAATGTGTGCGCGGCCCCCCCTCGCTCCCCCGCTTTTGGCATGCGATGGGACTATAGGCCTGTTTTTCACTCTCCAAGGGCTCTAGAGCCTTTCTAGGAGCCTGGGGAGAGCAAAAATGGCCTTCCCCACCTCCAGAGGCCCTCTGGAAGCTGGAAACGGCCCATTTCCTGACTTCTGGTGGGCCCGGAAGGCCTGAAAAATCAGCTGGATGGCATACGCATCGCGCTGGAGCTAAGCTAGGGCAACGCTTACGTGCCCACAGATATGGCTCCGCGTGCCACCTGTGGCACGCATGCCATAGGTTCGCCATCCCGGCCCTAAACCATTTCAAACAAATGGTTGTCTGATCTCTTCTTAAAAACCTCCAATGTTGGAGCACCAACAACTTCTGAAGGCAAGTCATTCCACTGATTAATTGTTCTAACTGTCAGGAAATTTCTCCTTAGTTCTAAATTGAATCTCTCTCTGATTAGTTTTCATCCATTGCTTTTTGTCTTATCTTCAGGTACTAGGCTTCTAGCTAACCAGCTTCCAGTTATCACCAAAGGATGAATGGAAAATGTGTTCAAGTCAAGCTTTCATGTAGTTAACATAAGTTACAATTTCTGATTGAATGTACAATCTAAAATTCTATTCATTTTAAAATGTATACTACATCTTTCTGTTTATCTAAGCATTCAAAACAGCTTACATCAACATAAGATTGATACCGTGTTTCCCCGAAAATAAGACCCTGACTTATATTTTTTTGAACCCTGAAATAAGCACTTGGCCTTATTGCCATGTGCTCAAAAGCCCGATTGGGCTTATTATCAGGGGATGTCTTATTTTGGGGGAAACAGGATAGTTTAAATAAAATTAAACTGAATTAAAATCAATGCAATTAAAATCAATTAATCTTCTGAACCTTGATAAAAGGAATATTGAGAAAGCAGAGACCAAACAATACGTCCCTGGAGAGATGACTCCATAGCCTGGAGACCACAGAAGTCATCTCCCACATGTCAGATAACTGAGCTACCAGCTACAAGGATTTCTTTGAAATTCATTCATCTCTATAGTCAACATGTGCTTCCAGGTTTTCCTGATGAGAAAGACAGAAAGCAGTATTACTGGGGTGGGGTGACATGTGATGGAGACTCTAATGAAGACCTGTGGACTTCAGCTCCCAGATTTCCCTAGCTAGCTATGTTGGCTGGGGAATCCTGGGAGCTGAAGTACACAAGTTTTGAAATTGTCAAGGTTGGACACCCCTGGTATAGAGACATAGAGAGTAAAGAGTAGCTGTGTGGCAAGCAACTGAGGACATATGGTCCCAAGACCGTAGCACTTTCCACAAGAATGTAACAGAATATAGTTCAGAAGTTAAGTGAACATTCATCATTTAACTTTAAAATTATTTTACACCTATGTATTTAATTCAAATCTGGTTATGGGAGTGCATGCCCACTGTCTTCAAGCGGTGGCGCGCTCTGGCCCCCAAGGCTCCTCTCGTCCCCCAGGTAGTTCAGACTCTCAGGGCCCAGACTTCGGCTAATGTTATGCAATGCCAGATCTGTAGTAAATAAAGCCCCCCTTATTTGTGATCTTGTTCAGGAGGGGGGAGCGGATCTGACAGGTATTACGGAGACCCGGTTGGCCCAAGAGGGGGGGTCCCCCTCGTTGAAATGTGCCTTCCTGGTTTCTGCACATTTCATCAACCGAGGTCACAGGGTAGGGGTGGGGGGGGTGGCGGTTGTTATAAAAGAAGGTCTTGATCTGAGGGAGGCCACTGTTCCTCAGATTGCCGGATGTGAGTTCCTCCTGGTGAAGTGGGGTCATGGGATACAGATGGGCTTGCTGATCACGTACCTGGCTCCCTGCCATGTGGCAGCGGCCCTGCCTGAACTGCTCAAGTTATATCCGGGGTGCGGTTGATACCCCGAGGCTTATGGTTATGGGGGATTTTAACCTGCCATCCATCGGTGAAGCATCTGAGGCAGCATGGGAGTTCATGGCTTCCATGACAGCTATGGACCTGACCCAGTTAGTGCATGGCCCTACTCACATGGGGGGAAACACTCTGAACTTGTTTTTTGTCTCTGGACAGTGGCTGAATGATCTCAATATTGGGGATATAGTGACTGAACCCTTGTCATGGTCGGATCATTCCCTCCTTCGCTTTGACCTTTGAACCGCCACACCCCACCGCAGGGAGGCGTAACCAATGAGGTGGTTCCGCCCCAGGTGCCTGATGGACCCAGACAGAGCTTGGGCCATTTCCTGAGGCTCTGGCTCACGGCTCAACTGAAGACCTGGTGGCTGCCTGGGATAGGGCACTGCTGGAGCTTTGGATCAGGTCGTGCCTTTGCAGCCTCTGTCTCGGCGCCAATCTCGCTTGGCTCCTTGGTTTACCGAGGAGCTGAGGGAGATGAAGTGCCGGAAAAGACACCTGGAGAACTGTTGGAGGGCCAACTGGTCTGAATCTGAATGAATACTGGTAAGATCTCATATTGAGACTTACCTAGTGGTGATAAAAGCGGCAAAATGTAACTATTTTTCCGCTCTTATTGCATCATCAGATAATCGCCCAGCCGCCCTGTTTAGGGTGACCCGCTCCCTGCTCCTTCAGGAAGCGCGGGAGGACCCCTTGGAGGACAGAGCCGAGGATTTTGTACAGTATCTGTATGATAAAATCGCTCAGATTCGGGAACACCTGGACTTCGACGGGGTAGATCCAGGGGGGAGGATGAGGCAGGTCTTGAGAATATTATCTGGGAAGAGTTGGATTCTGTGACTCCCGAAGACGTGGACAGGATACTGAGTAGACTGAATGCTACCACATGTTTATTGGACCTGTGTCCCTCCTGGCTGGTCCTGGCTTCTCGGGAGGTTACATGAGGCTGGCTCCAGGGGTTTATAAATGCTTCTTTGAGTGAGGGTGTCTTTCCCACCACCTTGAAAGAGGCAGTGGTGAGACCTCTCCTCAAGAAGCCTTCCCTGAACCCGGCAGTGTTGGTTAATTACCGTCCAGTCTCCAACCTTGTTGCGAAGGTTGTTGAGAGTGTGGTGGCACGACAGCTCCCTCAATACCTGGATGAATCGGCTTATCTGGATCTGTTCCAGTTGGGCTTCAGGCCTGGGTACAGCATGGAAATGGCATTGGTCGCATTGGTTGATGATCTCTGGAGGGCTCGGGACAGGGGTTGCTCCTCTGTCCTGGTCCTATTAGACCTCTCAGCAGCTTTTGATACCATCGACCATGGTATCATGCTGCACCGGCTGGAAGAGTTAGGGGTGGGGGGCACCGTGTTGCGGTGGTTCTCCTCCTTTCTCTCTGACTGGTTGCAGTCTGTGTTGGCAGGGGGGCAGAGGTCGACCCTGAGGCCCCTTGTATGTGGGGTGCCACAAGGGTCGGTCCTCTTGCCCCTTCTGTTCAACATTTATGTGAAGCCGCTGGGTGAGATCATCCGTGGTTTCGGGGTGAAGTACCACCAGTATGCTGATGACACTCAGCTGTACATCTCCACCCTGGACCACCCCAATGATGCCCTTGAAGTGATGTCCCGGTGCCTGGAGGCTGTACGGATCTGGATGGGGAGGAACAGACTCAGGCTCAACCCATCCAAGACCGAGTGGCTGTGGTTTCCGACATCCTGATATAGTCAGTTGGTGCCATCACTGACTATTGGGAGCGAGTCGTTGGCCCCCACGGAGAGGGTCTGCAACTTGGGTGTCCTCCTGTACTCACAGCTGTCTTTAGAAGGGCATCTGATGGCTGTGGCCGGGAGGGCATTTTATCAGGTTCGCCTGATTTGCCAGTTGTATCCCTTTCTGGATAAGGACTCATTAAATACGGTCACTCATGCCCTCGTCACTTCCCACCTGGACTACTGCAATGCTCTCTACATGGGGCTCCCCTTGAGGAGCACGTGGAGGCTCCAGCTGGTCCAGAATGCGGCCGCGTGGGTGGTTATGGGAGCGACGTGGCGCTCCCATGTGACCCCCCTCCTGCATGAGCTGCACTGGCTCCCGGTGGTCTTCCGGGTGTGCTTCAAGGTTTTGGTTACCACCTTTAGAGCGCTCCATGGCCTAGGACTTACGAGACCGCCTTCTGCCACCAGTAGCCTCTCACCGACCAGTACGCTCCCATAGAGAGGGGCTTCTTAGGGTGTGTTGTGGCTCCATCCTCCGAGCCTATCTTATCGGAGGAATAAGGCTCCGAACATGAAGGAGAGGAGACGGCCAGGCCTCCCTCTCCAGGACCCTCCTCTCTGGCAATGCCTCAGGTGTCTCCTGAAGGCGAAGAGATTGGCCAGGAACCAGGTGTTTCTGAGCCATCGGATAGTGACGAAGAAACATTGCGGTTGGACCCACGCCAGCTTCAGTTAGATGCATGTTGAAGAATGTAATAAATACATGTTTAAACTGCTTTTTTTTTTTTTGAATATAGGAAATGATCTGTATTAAGCAGCATCTTAATCCCTACACGGATTTAGCTCTAGGACCAGATCAATCCTATATTAATGAGAGGCAAACATTGAGGATCTTGGTACATATTCTTTGTGAGGGAGAAGCATTCCTGCTTTTCCTGAGGGCTCCCATTGAAACTAATCAGCATAATTATTCTTCTCCCACTGAAACCAATGCATGTGATTTAGGTGCATAGTTGAAAACCCGGCTGGTTCTTTTTAATACGACAGAATTGTAGCTATTCTGCCAGGCATTGTACGTTAGTTTCCATCCTGTTTGCCCTTTCTGAATTCTGACGTATTCTAAATTCTAAAATGATTTAGTCCCTCTGCAGATAAAACTCTCTCTCTCTCTGTCTCTTTCTTACCTGCCCAAAGACAGAAAGCTAAAGAAGGGCCATGGGACATTCTCTTGGAAGCAATAAGATTTGCAACCTTAATATTTTATTAATATTATTCTGTAGCCTTTCCCTGCAAATATTTAGTTCAGAGAAACCGTGGAAGTGACAAAATGACAGCAAACCTGTTGAAGAACAGTCGGTTAATAATAAGTGGAAGGGAACTCAGCCAGAGAAGGTTTTCTATAAACTGTAATCATCATTCTACTGTCATTTACGTTTAACCAACCAAATATAAAATATACAATAGCGATGAAAAATGGGACTTTGGTCTAGAATAAAATCTATTTAACCAGTGTCAAGAACCGATGACAGAAGTATGATTCTTCATTAGTTTCTCTGTCATCAAATACAATTATAAAGTTTGAAAGTAGGAATCTATCTATACTGTTATTTTGACTTAAGCAAACAGGAACAATATAGTTGCTCACTATTTTCATACAATAAATCACAGTAGTTGACTTGATCAGATCTGTGCAGTTATAGACCATTCAGAGAAACTGATGGAAGAATAGAGGGATTTGTGATTACAACCTCATGATCCACCATTTGTCCCATGAGATGGTGGGATTTCAGCTACCAGGTCTTCAGCTTTATCATTTCTACTTTAACAACTATATTCATGCAGAAAGGGAATTGCTTTGATGATTGCCTCCACTGGTCTCATTTAAAGATCCAATGTTTAAATCTTTTGAAATCTTGGCAAATGTCAATCAGTTTGGTTTAATGGTTAAGACACCGGGCTAGAAAGCAGGAGATTGTGAGTTCAAAACATACCTTAGCCATGAAAACCAGCAGGGTGACCTTCGGCCAGTTTCTTTAGCTCAGCCCAACTCATCTCACAGGTTTGTTGTGGGGAAAATAGGAAGAAGGTATGTTGGATATGTTCGCTGCCTTGAAAAGCCATAAAGGTGGGATTTTTGGATTGATTTATAATTAACAAACAGAGACTGACTTTTCTAACTTTGAAAGCTACCAGATATATTTGGGTATCAATGAGGAAGCAGTTAAATTAGAAGTAGCTGACCTGGGAATAATCTTAATTTGCACATAGAAGGAAAAATGTTTTACTGGAAATCCTGGGATGAACAAGAGATTAACATCCTGAAGCTATTGATAAGGGTTCCTGACACAATAGTTATTTTAAGAATTTTGAGAATTTAACATTTTTAATTTAACTTAAAAGGATCACCTGTATGGGAGTATAACTGTTAAAATACCTAATAGGTAAACATATAGAAGACAGTCAAGGCATGTTATCTCTTGTTTCAGCATCCAGGAAAAGGGATATGGGTTTAAGTAGCAGGAAGACAGATTTCAATTGAATGTTGGAATAAAACTTCCTGATAGTAAGAATAGTTCAGAATGGAACCCTGAAACGCTTCATTGGCAATGTATTCAAGTGTAGAATAGATTGTACAATGCAAAGATGTCCTAAAAACCAAATATTAAAAGAGCAGATAAATCGTTGCAGCGGGGCATAAATGTGTTAAATAAATAAATATCTACTGGATTAATCTGCTGGAATTTTTAATTGGGTTTAAAGACCTTAAGAAAGGGCTTTTGCCAATTTTTAAGAAAAGGCAATTTCATATCTTTTTAAAAGCAACTTTCTTAATAACAATTTTATAACTGATGTCTTACTTTTTTCAATAAAGAAGAACTATCAGGAAATAATTTCTGAAAAGCATTTTTCCACTGTTCACAAATGCAAACTGAAATTACTTTTTCAACACTTTCACTCTGGTCTATCACAGTAAAGAAAACTGTAGATGGGATCAAAGTCATTTTCCAATTACATCCAATATGTAAGCACTCATGGAGGCCAATACAAAATCTCTGAGCACTGCTATAATCACACAAAGAAACAACTTCATACAAATCATATATGCTTGGAAATATAGTGGAGTCTTCTGAATGGATTTCTATTTAGGAAAAGGTTGGAAATTTTTATTTCTATAAAGACTTGTATGAAATCTTCATAGACACATAATTTGCATCAGGACATCTATACAAAGTCTGCATAAGGCAGCTTGGATAAGAGATTAGTTGATCTGCCTTGCTAAGGTGTTTTGTGTTGGTTGATTGGCAGATTCAGTAACTGAAAGAGGCCTCTGCTCATGCATTGTGTGTGCACATGTCTCAGTGCAAGTGCCAGAATAGGTAGCTAAAGCCAGCAAAACAAAGCCAGCCAGCCACTTTGCGTAGCTCTTCAACATGAGTGGATCACATTGCTTTGCAAAGCAAGTTTGAAAGGGGGTATTTCACTCAAGTCTCTATTGAAGCAAAGTGTCTCTTCAGTCATTTGCACAGCTCCTTCATGATTTTTGTAAAACAATCATGCCTTGAACTGTGGGGCGTGATGGCTCAGCAATTAAAGATGCTGAGCTTGTCAACTGGAGAGCTGACTGTCCAGGTTCGAGATCCGAGCTCCACGCAACAGGATGAGCTCCCATTACTTGCCCCAGCTCCTGCCCACCTAACAGTTCAAAAGCATGCAAATGTGAGTAGATAAATAGGTGCCATTTTGGTGGGAAGGCAACAATGTTCCATGCAACTTTGGCGTGTAGCTATTCTGGCCACATGACCATGGAAATTGTCCTCGGACAATGCTGACTCCCTTAGCCAAGAAACGGAGATGAACACCATGCTCTAGAGTCAGATATGACTGACAGGGAAACCTTTACCTTTACCTTTCATGCCTTGAAGGATCCCATTTAGGAAAGATTCATTTTCCAACTCTGTCCAAATGTATTTTACATAAAATAAAAGGTAACAAATCTTGCTTATGCAAATACACACACACAAACACACAATATTATTTGTTCTTTCAATCCAACAGTGTTCCATCTTATGAAATATAGCAATGAAGACCACCATGCCTGCTCAACAGAGGAAAAATATTATTTAAATTCCTATTGAATTTTTTAATCATTCAGCTCCAAATTTTGACCTTCTCTGTTCAGGATCAAGTTATTATCTCTATTTAAAAATGTTTGACTTTTTGTATCTGTTTTTTTTAAGAATTGTTGGTTTTACTGTTTTAATTTTATATTTGTTCCAGTCTATCATACTTCTGTATGCTTTGTACTCTCTGATCCTGGTTTTTTATAATTAAGTATAAATAAAGAATTATTTTTACCAGCTATGAAGGCAAATAACAGATATGACAATTGGAAGTAAACCTTTGAAACTGCAGTAAAACTTTACAAATAATAGTAATTTGAATTGGAATTAAGTAAAGCCTGTCTTTTGTAATAATTCTTCCTCAGTCTTCAAAACTATTGAGCTAATATGAAGTTTGATTAGACTACTAGATTTGAATTGCAAAATTCTAGCCCCAAATTTTGGTTATGGTTCACTTATTCAGTCACTTCCAACTCTCCATTACTTAATGGATACCATTTCGCCAGGACTATGGATAACTTTATTCAACATTTCTGATGATCCTTGGTTTATGGTCATATTCTAAAGGTCTTGGAAATCCATGGCCTTAACAATAAATATGCTTGTTGCCAGAAATATCTCTGCCCTTTAATCAGTGGTGAGCTCCAAATTTTTAAACAACCGGTTCTCTGCCTTAATGACTGTCTGGGTGGGCGTGGTTGGGTGTGTGTGGCTGGGTGGGTTTCCATGTGACTGAGTGGACATGACTAACTCTACGTCACTTGTGTGGGTGGTACCTGTATGGGACAGGCAGGGTTCGGAGGGAATCCGGGGGGGGAGGGGGGAGGAAAGAAAGATCCAACCTGTTTATGTGTGTGTGAGAGAGAGTGTGTGTGTGTGAGAGAGAGAGACTGCATCAAGCTAGACTGGGAAAGCTGGCTGCAAGAAGAAGTGAAGCTGAGTAAGCTGGACCCAGAGGCTTCCCGGGTCCCCTCATCCAGAAGCAGCAACCTCGCACTCTCTCCTCTCTGCTAGCCCTCTTCTTCACATGGGATTACCCAGCAGCAGAGACAGAGATGGAGAAGGGGAGAGCAGCGGCCGCTAGTATTGAGGGGAGAGTGCCACACAGAAATGGGAGCACACAGAAACGCCACCCCCTTCACCTTCTCCATCTCTGTTGCTGGGTGATCCCATGCGAAGAAGGGGGCTAGCAGAGAGGGGAAGAGTGCGAGGTTGCTGCTTTTGGGACGTGGGGACCCAGGATATGAAGCTCACTTGACTTCTCTTCCTCTCACAGCCAGCTTTTTCAGGCCATTTTTCAGGCTGATTTCAGGCCTTTTTTCGGGCTGTTTTCAGGCCGATTTTTGCCAGAAAAATGGCCTGAAAACAGCCCCAAAACCGGGTTGTTTGGGAGAAAAGTTTTGGGCCATTTCCATGCTGTTTTCCAAGCCATTTGTAGGCTGTTTTTGGGTCATTTTTTGCCCCCAAACAGCTGAAAACAGCCTGAAAAATGGCCTGAAAAGGGCTCAAAAGTGCCCCAAAAACAGGCTGTATTTCAGGCCGTTTTCAAGCCATTTTTCCAGTCAAAATTGGCCCAAAAATAGGCCTGAAAACAGCCCGAAAAAGGCCTGAAATTGGCCCAGAAAACATCAGAAAACATCCTGAAAAATGGGTGTGGGAAGGGCCAGCTGGTAGTCCGATTTGCTGGTTCTCCGAACCATACAGAATTGGAACAACCAGTTCAGGTGAACCGGTCCGAACCAGCAGCATCCCACCTCTGCCTTTAATAGTTTGTCTAGATCTGTCATGAAGTTTCTCCCAAGTATCAAACATCTCTATTCACGGTTACAGTGACTGTCACAATTAATTTTTGAGCACTGGAAGATAAAGTCTGCTACTATTTCAATTTATCTTACTGTTTAGACTAGATTGGGTATGCTTACCTAAATAATGTTTTTTTACTATTGAGCTGCAAACTGACTTTTGTCCTCACGTCTTCCAAACTCAGCAAGATACTTTTAAGCATTCCCACCATCAAAACAGTATGCATAAAATACTGATTCTTATCATTTTCTTAAATAAATCTCTCTCTTTTTAAATAATTCAGCTATTAATTTTTTTGGGGGGGCGTATACTGCTTATATATTTTCTTAGCATTCTTCTTTAACACTAAGGCTTCAATTGAAAAAAAAAACCTCTTTTTTTTCTTTCCCTTTTCAACTTTCCTTTATCATTTTCAGTACATCAGCAGACAACTATGTTAGCTCATTTCTCTATTTCTATTTCAATATATATATATATTTTACTTTATCTTCAGTGATGCCACAAGTTTCAGTTCTTTAGATATTCTATTTACCTATCAATTATATTTCTAACTGTTGCACATATTCCTGAATTCTTATTTTGTTGGTTTTGTTATTTTACTGTCTTTCTTTAGTTGAATAGTAATTTGCGAGCAATTTGTAATCAGACCTGCAGTCGGTATCAGGTCTTCGTTTTTCCTGACTGAATTGAACTTTTCTAGTTTTGCTTGCAGACTCTATACAGTCAATTTGATTTTGGTGTTGATCGTCTGGGGAAGCCCATGTGTAGAATCACATTTTAGATTTCAGAAAGAAAGCATTTACTATAAACATTGAATTTACTCTATTAAGTTGTTTCTTAACTTCCCTCCCTACCATCCTGCCAGAACTGATGAAGCTTCTTGGAGGAGAAGTGAAATGACTTCTTAAAGAAAAAAAATCTTCCTCAAGGAAAAAAAAACATAATCCATTTCAGTGGTGGGTTTCAAACAGTGTTACCACTGGTTCGTTTCATGCACACGTTTCGTGCGCCCTTTGCTCGCATGCACGCCAAACTTGCGCTCTGTGCAAGCACAGTGTATTACGGAATAGCTGAGATGCAGCAATCCGCTCTGCTGCGCCTTTCAACTGGGCTAAAGAGGACCAAATATAAGGTATGTATAAGGCAGGGGCGGGCGAGAGGATCAAGCTAACCATCAGAGAGAACTGGATTGACTTGCCTTGGATTTGAATTGAGATCATTTGATTAATTTTTTTTAGTTGTAATCCAATAACAACTTTGGCATCCTTTTGCTAACAAGGTTGCCTACTTCTTCAATGATTTTTTTTTAAATCTGTCATACATTTGATGCTCTCTAATATGAAGTGACCCATCCCATCCCGTTCCATTTCAGTTCATTAATTCCAAGAATGTCAATGTTCAGTCTTGGCATTTCTGTTTTAAGAACATCAAATTTGCTTTGGCTCATGATTCTGGTAGACATATCTTTGTAGCACTGAATTTTCTTTTTGCCTCTAGTCACATCAGCAGTAATCTTTTAAGCTTTAATCTAGCCATATAATAAGGACCAGTGCTACTTGTAAAATGCTGTTCTACGGTAGTTTATAGAATACCTTCAAATTTGTGGGATCCTCTAGTGTTATTTTGATGTTGGTTGTGCATGTCCATCTTATACTGAAATACTTGAATACTAGAGTAGACTGCCATTTCCTTCTTCCATGAACCATATTTAGTCTACCCTGTCTGAATCTCCATTCCAATGATATTGTTTGTGAAATGTGCAAGTACATAAAAGGGTCCAACCGAATTGTTCATTGTGACAATAAGATGGCCAAAATATTTTGCTGTCATCTAATGGTTATCCAAATTCTGGCAGCCCAAATCTGGTGGCACTGAAGATTTTTAAAATGGTTTTGGTGACACTTTAACAAAATTAATTTCTAATCTTGTTACAACATTTTTTTGAAGCATTTGTGTGCCTTTGAGTGAGTGTTGAACCCTAGTGATTGCCTAGACAAGTCCCCGCAGTTTTCTTGGCAAGTTTTTTAGAAGTGCTTTGCCACTGCAATCTCCTCAGGGCTGAGAAACAGTGACTGACCCAAAGTCCCCCAACTAGCTTCCTACCTAGGGCAGGAGTAGAACTCACAACCTCTAGCCTTGTGTCTTAGTTACTACACCAAACTAGCTCTCTGCTGATATATTAAATTTATTCAATAACATATGTGATTTTGAATGAAATGAGCATATCACTTGCAAACAGAATTATTGAATAATACTACTTTATTTTATTTTAAGATCTTGAGTTATTTTTCTTCCTAACAATATTTTGTTTTAATACTTTTATAATAAGATTAAAGAAAACACAGGGAAGTGGGGTGTTTAATGCCCTTATTTATTTGAAAGAGCCCTATTTCTGTTTCATTGATGCTAATTACTGCTTGCAGTGGTGAATATAATTGATTGATTATAGCAATAAAATTATGTCCTAATCCCATTTCCAGTAACCAACTTTTAAGAAATTTGCATTCCACTCGATCATATGCTCTGAAGACATCAGAAGACAGTAAAGCTAGTAGAATTTTAGTGTGCTTAGCATAGTGTATTATGTTAAGTAGTTTTCTAATTGAATTGGCTATATTTCTTTTCAGAACAAACTCAGACTGATTGGGGAATTATAATTACTTATAAACTTGTTTAGCCTACTGGCCAATAAAACAGTGGATATTTTTGTCATTTTTATTTAATAATAGACTTGATGACATCTTTTTAAGGTTCTTATTTGGCTAATGAGATGTTTAGATTGTTTTCCAAAGTCAGACATTTTTGCTTTTATAACTATCTTACTAATCAGATAATATAAATTTGATTTTTAAAAAAAATAATCAAGTCCAGAATAATCAACTCCATATTGGAGTTCTACTGGTTTTTTTTTTTTTTAAAAAAAAACAAAACATATGCATTCTTTTTTCTTCTATTATTATTCTATTATGATTATTTAGTGGCTTTAGAGTTTACTATGTGATCACTTTGTTTTCAGGGTTATTAGATGTATAAATAGAAGAATTGCTTTCTACAAAACCATTATATATATATATATATCAAAGGTGGTATTCAGCAAGTTCTGAAGGGTTTTCTTAAGGGTTTTCTTGATGCCCAGTTTCTGTATTGGGTTGATAGATACAGGGATATAGTGTAGAATAGCAATAGCACTTAGACTTATTTACCATCCCATAGTGCTTTACAGCACCTTTCTGGGAGGTTTACAATGTCAGCATATTGGCCCAACTATCTGGGTCCTCATTCTACCAACCTCGGAAGGATGGAAGGCTAAATCAACCTTGAGCCCATCAGGATTGAACTCCAGGTGGCTGTGGGCAGAGATTACTTGCAATACTGCATTCTAACCACTTTGCCACCAGGGCTCCATTGTCCGCAGTAATTCTTTGGCTTTTTGTATATATTGTTTTCCGCTCCCATCTATTCTCTGCCTCCTGAGTCCCAGCTGATTGGGAGGAAATGGGGATTTTGCAGTAACCTTCCCCTAGAGTGGGGTAGGAATGGAGATTTTACAGTATCCTTCTTCTGCCATGCCCACCAAGCCACGCCCACCAATCCATGCTCACAGAACCAGTAATAAAACCAGTAGTAAATTTTTTTGAATCCCACCACTGAGATATAGATAGATAGGTAGGTAGGTAGGTAGGTAGGTAGGTAGGTAGGTAGGTAGGTAGGTAGATAGATAGATAGATGATAGATAGATAGATAGATAGATAGATAGATAGATAGATAGATCACCACTGATAAATAGATAGATATATGTTTTTGTAGATTTTCACGGGTAGTTTTCTGTCCCCCCACCTCACATAGGTAGATACACGAGTAAAAGACGTCTACAGTAATTTATTTTTACAAGACGACCTGAATCCCTTTGGCAGATAAAAGAGTAGTCAGAAGTCATTCACAAAGTCCAAGCCTTAATTCCGAAAAATATCCCATCCGAAGCTCACGATATGCAGTTTTTGTCCATCACAGAGCCTGCAGAGCAACCCCACCCACTTTTATCCCCTGTGGGGCATGGCTCAGTGACTCAGCAATCTCTGGCCCTTCCCCACCTCTTCCTTTGCTGCGCACGCCTCTCCCTCCGACGCTGCCTGGGATCAATCCAAGATTGATGTTCATCACTCCCTATTAGTGGGTGCCCCAACATGCTTTCCTCCTGGCCTTCAGCTGGAACCTGAAGCATTGCCAGAAAGGAGGGTCCTGGAGAGGGAGGCCTTGTCAGTTCCTCCCCATCACTTTCAGAGTCATCTTCCTCCGTGAGGACAGGCTCAGGAGCCGGAGTCACAACAGGTAGAAGTATGCAAGTCTTGGCATATTTGGGTCTTTTCCCATGTAAGATTGAGAGTATCTTGGCGATGTTTCGATGAGGTCCCACTCGTCATCTTCAGGCTGGTGCCTTCGGCTTCGTGCCTGTGCGAGCAAAGCGTGATCAGAGCTGCCATCTCTCTATAAATACTGGTAGGGAGGTGTGGGGTGCTGGCTTTGTTGCTGTGAGCCGGTTGGTTACCTGTGTTGTATTTATAGAGTATTTATAGAGAGACGGCAGCTCCAATCACGCTTTGCTCGCACAGGCACGAAGCCGAAGGCACCAGCCTGAAGATGACGAGTGGGACCTCATCGAAACATCACCAAGGTACTCTCAATCTTACATGGGAAAAGACCCAAATACGCCAAGACTTGCATATATACATTTATCTATCTATCATCTATATCTGTCACTTATATAATATATATGAGTTTTATTTGCTGTGCTAGCGCTAACATTTCTAATTTTGAAAAAGGATTTCTAAACTCAAATAAAATGAATTCCTACTGCCATCTTCGTTATGCAATACTAATAGCTCCTATATTTATATATCTTATATTTAGAGCAACTTCAGTTTTAGCACTTCTGCTAAAAGCACTTGGTGCTTTGTCTGCTTTTTTTT
Organism: Pituophis catenifer annectens; assembly: GCF_029215685.1. Taxonomy (NCBI): domain Eukaryota; kingdom Metazoa; phylum Chordata; class Lepidosauria; order Squamata; family Colubridae; genus Pituophis; species Pituophis catenifer. The sequence goes on from NW_027256881.1 coordinate 98,233,584, forward strand.
AATATCTTCTATTATTTGTTTGTCATTTAATCTTTCTGTGCTTTAAAATATTATGTGTGGCATTTATCAATTTCCTCTAAATAGCTTCTGGGAAATCTATATCATACAACATTCCAATTCAGCTTGATTACTTAATTGAAAGTAATTTTTACATCTCCTTAGCATTATTTTCATAAACCCAATATTACGAGGGAACTAGATTCTATTTAAAATTGAAAGAAAGGTAAACATTAGATTACCCAAGCTCCAATACAATTGGAACATGAAGAGAAATTTCTGTCTTCTCTTTTTATATCTCTAATGCAAGCTGCAAAAAGGAAAATAAAACTCCAAACCCAACTGTTCAAAGATCAACCTCAGAAGCAAAGAGGTATCCCAAAAGGGTAATCAACATGTCCAGTCACTCACTATCCACCACAGAACACAGTATCTCCATAAAGGCCTGAACTATAACATAGATAATGCTTTAGAATTCTCTGCAACCTTAGAAGCAACATTTAAAACCACAGGACTTGCCACAGAGACCCAAGAAAACATAAGGCAGGCAATCATACCGCAGAATCAGTCAAATTCATAGCAGAGGACATAAAGAAGAGCCAAAGTATCACCATCCTCTCAGCAGACAAAGGTTAAACCATGGCTACCATGGACAGAACCATGGTACAATAAATATTGTACCATGGACAATATATACAAAAAGCCAAAGAATTACTGCGGACAATGGAGCCTTAGTGACACAGTGGTTAGAATGCAGTATTGCAAGTAATCTCTGCCCACAGCTGCCTGGAGTTCAATCCTGATGGGCTCAAGGTTGATTTAGCCTTCCATCCTTCCGAGGTTGGTAGAATGAGGACCGAGATAGTTGGGTCAATATGCTGACATTGTAAACCTCCCAGAAAGGTGCTGTAAAGCACTATGTGGTGATATATAAGTCTAAGTGCTGTTGCTATTCTACACTATATCCCTGTATTTATCAACCCAATACAGAAACTGAACATCCTGATCAAGAAAGCCCTCAACAATTTAACTAAGAAAAAAGATAAAATCACAAAAGAAGATGAGTGGCAGATGAAAAGCAATGGAGCCATCTTGTCAGCCTTCTATGAATTTCCCCAAATACACAAGCCTGACATACCTTTTCATCCAGTTGTATTGTTGCCAGGGGCATCAAAATATAAATTCACCAAAGAACTTACAAAAAAAAAAAAAAAAAAAAAACCTTGGGAATCTCACAGAGGGTGTGAATTATTCTATCAACTCCCCATAACAGTACCTCCAGAAAAGCATAGAGCTGAAAGTAGAAAAAGATGAAATGATGGTCACACAGCTGGCTTTCATGTCTAAGGAAGGACTAAGGCAGACAGTTTCTCATTTTTTAGCCAGGTACCTTAGCCACTAGACCAAAATAATCAGTGTTATTATTTCTGTAAAAACATCTTGGTTCTGGCTGACATTAAATGCCTATTATCTGGTCCTCTGCCATGTATAAAAGATCCTGTCAAAATAATTAAAAGTTTGGACCCAGTCACTGCTAGCATTGATTTGAGGATTCGGGCGACAGCATTGAAAGTACAGAGAAGCATGGATCTTTTCATTTCTTTTTTTTTTCCCCTGCTGTTAGATTAGTGACAGTAAATAAAAGACAAAAATAAACACAGGCTGCAGGAAGTATCTCAGGACATGAGCAATCTGCATTAATATGTATTTGTGGAGCAGAGTTGTATTAATTTTCATCAGTCACGATCTACAAATGTATTCATTCCAAGCTGAAAACATGATATGGAAAACAAATGTTTTGTCACAGCAGTATTGGAGTATTTGGAGCAACACAATGAACAACAAGCTACATTGATCTTTTTAGATGCAGAGAAGGTCTTTGACAATTTGAATTGGATTTTCTTATTTAGAATTCTGCAATGTATGAACCTTGGAGATAATTCTATTAAATGGGTAAGATCGATTTATACTTCACAGAAAGCATAAATACTTGTTAATAGAGAATGAACAAAACCCTGTGAGATTCAAAAAGGGACAAGATAAGGATGCCTTCTGTTTCCAGTCTTTTACATTTTACTTCTTGAGGTACTGAATAGAAACATAAGACATGATGAAATAATTGTGGGATTTAAGATTAAAAAATAAATTTATAAGTTAAGGGATTTTGCAAAAGCTCTGGTTAAGCATTTTGGAAGATCCACTAGAGGGAGTAGAAACATTAATGGGAAAATGAAAAAAACACTGGAATTCTAACAGGCTTTAGGATTAATAATCAGAAGATGAAGATGCTAACAAAAAATGAATATGGCTCAGAGAACTGATGAAAAAAGGTTGAAAATTTTAAGTCTGAGAAAAAAAATAAAATAAATGGGTATTACTATGACAAATATGAATTCTGTGTTATTTCAAAATAATTATGTTGAGACATGGAATGAAATTAAAAAGAATGTGTTAAGGGGCAAGAAATTATAAATAAAGTATGCATAAAAAAATTAACATACAACTCAGAACAAGTTCATCTACATTATTTTCCACTTTGAATGATTTTTATATAATTCCTTCCAAATCAACTGAACAAAAGGGTTGAAAAAAAAAAGAAGATATGCCACCTTCTCCCCCTCAAGCCTTATTTTCAACACATTCTAAGAATCGTTCATTAAGATGGGCAAACATATTTAGGTAAAATTAGTTGCTAATTTGCATTTCCCATTCAGCATTGACTACAAAATGTAATCTAAAATTACCCAACAAACACGCATTGAAAGTTTTGGGTCTCACTTCCCAAATGACATCTCTTGATCTTTCTTTCTTTCTTTCTTTCCTTCTTTCTTTCTTTCTTCCTTCCTTCCTTCCTTCCTTCCTTCCTTCCTTCCTTCCTTCCTTCCTTGCTTGCCTGCCTGCCTGCCTGCCTGCCTGCCTGCCTGCCTTTCTCTCTCTCAATTTCTATAGCCACCCAACTCAACCAAGTGATTCTGGATGGCTTCCAATTCTAAAAATTGTTGATACTTTGCTGACAGAGAAAACCAAGAGTGGACAGTTGGAGAAGTTCACAGATTTTGATGAAATGGATAAATTAACTTCTTTGATTAGAAAAGAGACATTATCTACATTTACTGCTGATTGGAAGTCTCTTGTGGACTTTTGGGCAAAATTGAAAAATATGTTCATGACTTAACAGTTTTGATGATTAGACACAATAGATTATGGAAAGAAGAGGAATATGATGTTGAGAGAGGTCTAAATATAGTTGTACCTATGTATGAAAAATAGCAGAAACCACTTACTTATACTTTCTTTCATTCTTTTCTAATTTTAACCTTTTTTTCTTGCACTTTTTGTTTCTTCTTTGATTTTCTTTTTCATTTTTCTTTATTATATTCTATCAATTTGTTTTAGCTTTTATCTTCTTTTGAAAAGTGTGTGTGTGTGACATCTGTCAATTTCAGTTTTTCACAGTTCCTATTTTTCAATCTCAAATAACCTTTATCTATTGTAATTTCTAAGCTAATTTCAGTTTAAAAGACAAATCAAGAATCAACATCTGAAAAATTTTCTTTATATAGAGTCAGTCAAATTTTCCAATCTCCTCTAACATGCATTTTAATAGATTACTTCCAAAACCAGGTAATTTTCACATGAATATATATATAGTTGAGCTTTAATTTTTAGATTAGAGAACTATCTTGCAAAATGTGGAAAATTTTAAAAGAAAATTGGTTTGGGGTTCAGGTATACTCACATTAATATATGAAGATGGTGCCAACCCTTTGGAATATATTCTTCTCTAGAAATAAATGATATAATCACATTCATTGTTATTTTATTGCTTAGATGTTATTATTTTTTAATGATTCATCTGATATATTTTTAAATTTGCATACTGCCTGAAGATGCTTGCTTGATATTTGTTATATAGAGTAATTAGGATTTTTTTTTTCATTAATAAAAATATATTGCATTTTGCCCCAGTTCTTCCAGAAAGATATATTTCCTGGATCAGAAATTCAGATATGGCTGCTCAGTGTGAAGGTGTCTTTCTTTGGCTAAAACATCTGTTTATGAGGTGTTTTCTGATTACTTTATATTCTTCTTGAGGTCCTGGGGTCAAAAAACATGAATACACATGGAGGAACAGCTTCCCGATCACTGAACGTTGCAAAAGATGTGGCAATTTTAATGATTCAAAGAGAGATGACTTGTTTGTGTACACCTGCCTACTTTGTACAGTTCTAAAAATAGGACTATAGTCTTCTTTGTCTAGCTTTGAAAATAGCTGTTGCTGTGGATAATTTACTTTTGTTATTTTTATTTTCCACTGGTAACTTGAGGTGGGTTAAGTGTTCTATTATTAAGCAGATGCCCTAATAAAAATGACTGAGTTGATTACTTAATGCAGAGCTCATGCAGATGTTATTGATGTAGGACATTTGGTTTGTTTAATGCTTATTTAAACTTCCAGTATATGATACCAGAATTGCTCATTATTAAATGAGCAGTTGAGAATATCACAATATTTATTCTATATTATTTTATTATTGAATTTAAAGTGGCACTTTTCTGTGAAGTGGCTTAAGCATAGTGTATTTGTGGGAAATGTGGTATATAAATCAAGTGACTATGATTATATGCAGTGTAGATAAGCTATGCCAAATCTATATTTTTTAAATAATAGAATCAGTGCTTGTCTCTTTCTTCAGTTTAATTGTGTACATAGCATATTTTCCCATCTCAACCTGCAGTCTGAAACTTGCTATCTTATACAGAATAGAAATTACAGCGAGTAATAAGCCCTGCATTAAAAGGGAGGTATGATTTTGGCTGACATATAAGTAAACAATCAAAAGACATAAAAACTGATAAAATAATTTTAAAATCAATTTCATTATCCTTTTTGGTTTGGGTAGCACTGGTATATTATAATATTTGTAATTTGGAACATATTGGATCTATAATATTAACAATGCATAAAAATTGCTGATACTCTACACTGACATTCCTCATTGTCATTTTAAATTCATCAACAAGGGTTCAGGTTTTTTTTTGTAAAAAAAAAATCGTCCCCATCACCTAGAGCAAAAGAATTTTGAATGTGAAAAAGTCAAACTCAGTTTTTCTCACCTAGATTAGTCGCTGCTTTCTTCAGAAATGCAGATGGCTCATACATTTTGCATACCTCTATCTCCATTTCCATCCATGGCGTATCAGTCTCAGTCTTGAGAAAGCCCAGAAGCCAGTTTTGTTCATATCAGGAATAGACAACCTGTGATTGATAGACAGACTCCCCAAAGCAATCTACATTTGCCTTTGAGTCTTACTTCTTAAATCCTGTTTCATTAAGCAGCAATTAAACTTGCTGGAAAAGGTGTTGGTGCTAAAAACATTATTTTCCCAAGCTATGGATGCTTCTGTGAGAAAGAAACATTGAAAAGGGGGTAGAGGGGAGGAGAGGAGAGGAAGGGAGACAGAGAAGATGATGACTGAATGAAAAATGACACATCACTGCAACTCATGACGTTGGTTTTCCTCTTTCAATACAATTTTGACTCTGGATACATTTTGGGTGATGATGCTGTTGATGGTGTGGTCAGGGGATGGGATCAAGTCAGTTCTCACTAGCCATTTTAAGCTTTTCCCCTCCCCTAACATTTTCCAAGGCCATTCTATTTTGGCCAGTGGAACAGTTATTCTTACCTGGCAGCATCTCCAGCATTTTCTGCTGCTTCAAAGGCTAGAAAACAGTTAAGGCTGCTATGAAGAAGAGGCAAATATTTCCCAGGTCACTATGAAGATATGTAAGAATTATACCTCTCCAACAACATGAACTAAAGAATGGAATTAAATCTTTTGGCTTCTCAGGGAATGATCGTATATACTATTGTGTTTCCAGTTGTAATTCTGAAAAGATCCCTTCCCTTCCTTTCCCTGATACAGGGTAAGATGCAGAGGTGGTATTCAGCAGGTTCTGACCAGTTCTGGAGAACCGGTAGCGGAAATTTGGAGTAGTTTGGAGAACCGGTAAATACTACCTCTGACTGGCCCCACCACCATTTATTCTCTGCCTTCCAAGTCCCAGCTGATCGGGATGGAGATTTTACAGTATCCTTCCCCTGGAGTGGGGAGGGAATGGAGATTTTATAGTATCCTTCCCCTGCCATGCCCACCAAGCCACACCCACCAAGCCATACCACTCCCACCAAGCCACACCCACAGAACTGGTAGTAAAAATTTTGGAATCCCACCACTGGTTAGATGCAAATACATCCTAGCTGTTTATGTATAATTTGCATATATCTGCCTTATATCTGACAGGCTTCCATGGCTGGGGAGGGAATTTCAACAATGGTTTGTACTACAGATGTGCAAAGCATTTGAAAGGTTCTCTTTGGAAAAAGCACTGAAGCAAGCACTCAACTTTCTTTAAAGTCTTAAAATAGCCACCCCTTCAGATTCTTGGCCTGTTAGCTTCCAAGACTCTCTCCCTGCCTGCTTTTCTGCTTTGCCTGTATTCCCAACCCAGCCAGTCATTAGGCGCAGAGAACCAGTTGTTAAAAAACAGTGGAAACCACAAAATCCTTTTGACACATCTCTCCCCCCCTCCCTCTCCCCCCCTCTCCTTCTCTCTCTGTATGTCTCTCTGTCTGTCTCTCTCCCCCTCTCTCTGTATCTCTTGTCTCTGCCTTGGCTGCTTCTCCATCCCCCACCGTCGCCCTTACCTTCTCAGGCCAGGTGAGGAGTGACTGGGAGGGGAGGGCCAGCCAGTGGTGGGATCACATGACAGGGAGCCACAGCAAAGGGCCCAAAGAGCCACATGGGGCTCTGGAGCCACAGGTTGCTGACCCTGTTCTAGAGTATCGGTTACATTGTAACCAATGACAATGGTTCAAAGACTGAAGTAGAATAGTGACAGTATTACAACTGTTGGAGCTATTCTTCATCCCTGCTTCATACTGAACAGATGGCAAGAAAACAAAAATGAAATATTTTAATGTGGGATGGCTATGTGACATAATGCTTGTATTTTTATGGGGCTCCCCCCCTACTTTTGTATGCCACCTGGAGTCCATTGCATGGCAAATATATTTTAATAAATATTCAAGGCACTGGGAAGACTTTCCATCTGCTGGTTCACCAAGCTTTGAACAGACATCCAGAGCTAAAAAAAATAGAAAAAGAAAAAGAAAAATGAGGACCAATAGTGGCTAACAACAGAAATATGGAATCCCTTTCTTCTCTCTCATCAGGCTGAAATAAATGAGCATGTTCCATTCTTTGGGGCAGGCATGTAGGAAGATTTGCACAGCATTACTGGCTTTTGCAGAAAGGCAAATGTGGCTCCTAAGCAGTGGTGAAATCCAATTTTTTTTACTACCTATTCTGTAGGTGTGGCTTGGTGGGTGTGGTATGGCTTGGTGGGCATGGCTTGGTGGGCGTGGTAGGGAAGGATACTACAAAATCTCCATTCCCACCCCACTCTGGGGCCAGCCAGAGGTGGTATTTGCCAGTTCTCCGAACTACTCAAAATTTCCGCTACCAGTTCTCCAGAATCTGTCAGAACCTGCTCCTAAGAGAGACTTCTTAATGGAGGAAAGGAGGAAGCTCTTTCTGGAAATGAAAGGCACTTTCCTGAGATCTAACACAGTGTCTCTCAACCCTAGCAACTTGAATTGTGTGGACTTCATTTCCAGGAAGTCCCCAGCCACCATGTGGTCTGGATGGGGAATTCTAGGAGTGGGAAATCCATACATTTAAAGTTACTAAGGTCGAGAAACATTGTTCTAACATCTATAAAAAAAACTTCAGCCATATAGAGACAAATATCTATTTTTTGTGCTTTCTCTGAAAATATATTTCTCTAAAAAAATATTTGTCTTACCTTCTCTGAAAAGATTTGCTCATTTAAATGTGCAACACTCCTGGAACAAAGGAACAATCTCAGCCATTCTCTTTCCCCAGGTTCCTGTTTTATGTAGGTAAGGGCGACCTCATGTGACTTTTGTATGGTTCTCATTCCAGTTTTTCTTGCAGAAGGTCAGTGTGTTCCATTCTTAAAATAAAATTAGGGTACATTATTTTTTTTTTCAAAAAAATGTTATGGGATATAACAGAAACTATTATGAATTATCTGATTAAAAAGTCAAAAACCTAAATAAATTTTGAAGCACTATTTAACTCCTTCTCTGCCCAAGCAATAGTATTCCCCGTGACACTGTTGTACTTTGAAGAAGCCAAATGGGAAGAGAATAGAAATAGAGAATAGAAATGGAGAAATAGAAATAGAATGGAGAAAATTCCTGATAAGGTTGTGGGCAGCCAGTTTCTTAAAAGATTCCTTGTAAAAGGAGAGAGTCCTGACATGGAAAAAGAAGATAATGTCACTTGTATATATTTACCTTTTATGATTGTACGTTTCCCATAGTTAACTTCCGGTAAGATGGGCAGACAATAAATTTAATGAATGAATGAATGAATGAATGAATGAATGAATGAATGAAACAAACAAATCAACCCCAAATTGTCCCTTAAGGCACAAATGACCAGGCTCAAATTATCCTACTTTTGATACACTCTGTGAACACCTAGTTCTCCAGATGCTTGGAAAGATGAAGGAAAGAGAAGAGGATGACCAACAGCAAGGTGGAAGGATTAAATTACAGTGGGCATGAGTGCACCATTGGAAGACCTGTAAGATGAGGTTAGAGACAGATTGTCATGGAGAACATCTATTTGTATGGTCACTAAAAGTTAACAATGGCTTGATGACACATAAATCTCTTCCTTGCTCTCCGAAGAGAAGAAGCCAGCAGAGAAGTAGAATTCCTGAAGAACTCTTTCCTCTGTCTCCATTAAGCACAAGGCTCTGAGGGGAGTAGAGTTTCACCAGTTTGATATTCTACAGACACAAGGAAAAAAAAAATCTTTGATTTTCGGAGAGGTTCTGTCTTTCCATCAGCCAAAACACAAATGGCCATAGAGGCATAGAGCCCTTCAGCCGTATGGCAGAGTGATTCTTCAATGGGTCAATTGCCATAGGTCAGTAGATCCTTCAGGATGGACAGGCTGGTATGGACACAGGCTGGTATGGAAATGGGGATCCCATTACAAGGACATGTCCTCATAACAGGTGCCCTTAGCACTGTAACAAAAAGTGTCTAGATGAGCTCCAGACTGACTAGAGAATAGGTTGCACTGAGCACAGGACTTTCTTCTGAAAAAACACAAAGCAAATAATCCTATCAGGCTGGTTTGGTTTGAGGGTTCCAAATAGTTCAATGAAACTGTTTCAAAAGACTGCTTTGTTGCCTTTTCTCTTCTACATCTGTTTTCAACTGCATGCTGCAAACAGAGGTGGTAGAAAATATTATGACATTTACAACAATGCTTTCAAGAACAACAAATTCCCCTAAGACCTATAATAAATGTAGCATGAGTATCGTAGGGGAAGGCATTAATGTTCCACGTTACACAAAGTGCGTTTTCTTTGAGCCCCATCTATTACTGCAGGACTTGGGTTAAGTGATATAGAGAGGAACTTATTTCATTTTTTAATGGAGCATTGTAAAATTACTGGCCCTTAAGAGCCTGTATATTGTCTGAGAGGCGGGGGGGAAAGGAGTCAACCCTGATAAAATCATAAATAGCTTTCCTATCATTACTAGAACTCTAATTTTCCTGGTTATTGCTTGAGTTGATAAAACAAATAAAAGAACCTTAGAGAGATTTTGTTAATGTGCAAAATGAATTTCAATGTTGTCTCCTGCTGGTATTTTTATGGAAAACCTGACTGGATGGTACATAAGGAACACAGAAATCTGCATTTAGATGGAAATATTATGAAATGCATGATATCGTACAGAGTAAGCCTTTTAATGGCAATAGAAAAGTATTATATTATATTATATGGATGAATGGAGAGGCAGCATACCTATCGGCTTTCATGTCCAAGGGTAACCACCTCCCTGAATCTCCCAAAGAGTCCTTTTTTCTATGAGTCTGAATCTAATATTGATTTTTTTTCTTTTTTTAAAAAAAAATCAGCTGGGAAAACAGCTTGTCCTTTGCTCAGATACATTCTGACACCTGCATGTGATTCATAGTCTGTAAACAATGGGAGTATTTCCCCCCTTACACACACAACTTTCATCAAAAGGTCTCACTAGATTCAACCTTGACTTAAGGGGGGGAACGATCTCATTTTCATTGATTTCCATGAAAGTCTAATTTGTGAAGCTTGTGGTTTTATATGTCTAAAATAGAATGTACATTTTATAGCAATTCCATCCATGAAAGTTTAGCTTATCAATCTCTTTTATGCTATTAATGTACAACCAAAATGGATACTAAGCTAAATAACATCATTGTCACTGTGAACAGTTTCTAGTTTTTCTTATATCTTCACATTACAATGGAAATCCAACCAGCAAAATTATATTAACAATAAAGGCGGGTTATACATGTCCCAGGATAATGTTGCAGGATCCAATCTGGGTCGGTCACCAGGACCAGAGATTTAGTCTTCTGAACTTTCAGACTCAATGCCATCCTCAGGGAACTTTGCTCTAGCAGACTGTCAGACAGAGATGAAGATGGGCTCCTGCACAAGTCCAAAAGCTCAAAAGACTAAAACTTCTGGCCGCAGTGACCAGCCCAGATTGGATCCTGCAAAATTATATTACATAAATAGAGTATTTTTAACTAATAAAATTTGTTGAATGGTATCTGAACCGATCTGTTTTCAAAGAAAATGTAAAAAAAAAAAAAAGAATCATTTTTAGCAAATATCTTTGAGATATAATTCAGCTGATGTTCATTGCCTTGATCTGGTGCATTTGTGTGTCTACAAAAGTTGTAATAACTGTAAAGGTTCCAATAGCCCTACGTATATTTATCAGCAAAAACATTGGAAAAGTGACTGATGCATTGTAAGCAAATGGCCACAAGCTGTGGGTAGAACAATTGGGGTGAGGGTCTGTCATGCCACACCATATAACTTTATATACTGTGGTTGCTTTCTAGCCCCATCTAGTGGCCAGAGGGACAAACATGCCCTAACATATGATCTTTATATACTGTTGTTGCCCTTTAGCCCCATCTACCCTGTTTTCCCCAAAATAACATTTTTATTTTTTATTTGGCTTTAATTTATATGCCGCCCTTCTCCGGAGACTCAGGGCGGCTTACAATGCGTTAAGCAATAGCCTTCATACTTTTGTATATTTATACAAAGTCAGCTTTGTATAAAAAGACCACAGATTGTGGTCGGGGGCCACAATCTGTGTCCTCATTTTACCTACCTTTGAAAGGATGGAAGGCTGAGTCAACCTTGAGCCTGGTGAGATTTGAACTTGCAGTAATTGCAAGCAGCAGATGTTAATAAGATGTTAATAACAGTGCTAGTCCACTGTACTATCAGGCCCTGATAATAAGCCCAATCAGGCTTTTCAGCACATGGCAATAAGCCAAACGCTTATTTCGGGGTTCAAAAAAATATAAGACAGGGTTTTATTTTCGGGGAAACATGGTAGTGGCCAGAGAGACAAATATGCTTCAAGTATATTGTTTGAAGCTGATCCCATCCATTTACCCATCAGCCCGCACTCTCAACCAAGTGCACACTGGGAAGTCAGACTCCATTTCCTTTAGCATTTGGAGAAGGCAGAAGGACAAGGAAGCATCCATCTTAATCTGTGGCACATGGTCATCCAAGGAAAACCCACACCCCACACAGAGCATCTCTGATGAGATTTAAATTGCTTGTATTTATTAATTGTTAAGTTCAGCAGTAATTTAATACTATCTATCTTGTATTTGGTTCTCGTTGTATGTATCCCTATTTTCCTCAGTTTCATCATATCCTTTTCTTTCAATAAAGCATTCAGATCTACGCACATGTCTGTTTTATTGGAGGAGAAAAACAGAAGTTAAATATTCGGTGCTACAAGATTTATTTTATTAATGGAACTTGTATGCCGCCCTATCTCCAATGTTCTTGGGGCGGCTCACAACAATTAAAACAAAGCAAACAAGCCATTAAAACAAAAATCCAAGTTAACATTAACAAAAATTCAATAAAACCCAGTTAAAATTCTATTAAAACCCCCATCAGTCCAGGGCGGCCAGGTGAAACAGCCACGTTTTCAGGCCACGATGGAAAGAGCAAAGGTCGGGGGCCACCTGGAGCTCCAGAGGGAGTTGATTCCAAAGGGTCGGTGTGCCCAAAGAGAAAGCTTTCTCCCTGAGGGGAGACAGCCGACACTGTCTGGCCGACGGCACCCTGAATAGGCCCTCCCTGTGGGAACACACAGGGCGATGGGAAGCTGTTGCTGGCTGCAGATGGTCCGCCAAATATCCTGGGCCTAAACCATGTAGGGCTTTATATAATCACCAGCACCTTGAATCTCACCCGGAGGGCAACCGGCAACAATGCAAGTCACACAGGAGAGGTGTAACGTGGGAGTGTCGAGACACTCCCATCACTACCCGCGCGGCCGCATTCTGCACCAGCTGAAGCCTCCGAGTGGTCTTTGAGGGCAGCCCCATGTAGAGAGCATTGCAGTAGTCAATACAGGAGGTGACAAGCGCATGAGTGACTGTGCGTCGGGCATCATCAAGAAGCAAAAGAAAGAGGAGAATTGAGTTTAACTGTTCTGAAATTGAATTGTGTAGCTTCCTGTTTGGTTTGGATGGGAGAGTGGGTGTTGCTTAAGGTTTTTACAGTTAGAAGGACATGACCTGAAGGTTAGGTGGCATGGATATGGGTGGCTTGATAAAGTTAAGGCTAAGATGGATTCTAAAAAATGATTATGTTATACTTGCCATACTGAGACTATAGAACATATACAACCCTAGGTTGTGTCTGAAAACACATTTATGGCTCTCAGCCCAAGGAGCATTTTATAAATGAGAAATAATAGACAAACACTAATGGCTAACTTTTTGTAAGATAGTACAATGTTGTCAAGGAGAATATAAAATCAAATCAAAAGAAGAACTGATGGCAGAGGGATATAGTTGTCAATGATTCTTTTTTTACAATTCAAAGTAGATTTAGGGAAAGATTTCAAGCAGAAAAAAGAATTTATATATTTAAAACAGAAGATGAAGGGAAAGAGTGTATAATTAAAATGGGCTATAAAATTTTGGTTGTAACATACAGATGGAACACTGGCAAAATATGTGGCTAAAATGATTAAAATTTAGACAAAGTTATAATTTTAAATAAAAAATTTATCTAATGATGTACCATTAGTATATGTCACCCAAGAAATTGTCTAGAACTGTGATGGTGAACCTATGGCATGTGTAGACATATCACTGGGCATGCGAGCTCAGCTCCGTCAGATGATTTTCAGGCCTTCTGGGCCCACCAGAAGTAGGGAAACAGGTTGTTTCCTGCCTCCGGAGGGCCTTGGGGGTTGATGGGGAAGGCCCATTTTTCTCTCTCACCTGGCTCCAGAGCCTTTGTAGGAGTCTTGGGAGGGCGAAAACAGCCTTCCCCCCCCACCTTGGAGGCCCTCCAGAGGCCAGAAACGGCCTATTTGCCAACTTCTAGTGGGACCAGAAGGCCCATTTTTTGCTGTCCCCAGCCTCCAAAGCCTCTCTAGGAGTCTGGGGAGGGTGAAAACGGCCTTCCCCCCCACCCCCCCGGAGGTCCTCCACAGTCCGAAAACAGCCCGTTTGCCAAGTTCCAGTCCCACCAGAAGTTGGCAAATGGGCCATTTCTGGCCTTTGGAGGGCCTCCGGGTGGATGGGTGGGGAAAGCCATTTTCACCCTCACCAGACTCCTAGAGAGGCTCTGGAGGCTGGGGACAGCAAAAAATGGGCCTTCCAGACCCACCGGAAGTTGGCAAATGGACCGTTTCTGGCCTCTGGAGGGCCTCGGGGGGGGAGGCCATTTTCGCCCTCCCCAGACTCCTAGAGAGGCTCTGGAGTCAGGTGAGAAAGAAAAACGGGCCTACTGGGCCATCACGTACCAGGAGCGGGGGGGCGGGTTGCGTGCACATGCACGGGTGGGGCGCATAGAATTATGGGTGTGGGCACGCGTGCAACCCCCCTCCCCCCTCCTGGCACACGATGGCAAAAAGGTTAGAATAGAATATATAAAGCCACTTCAAATTTATCCTGAAAATGTAAACAAGAAGGAATACTTTGTCATGTTTGTTGATTTTGTAAAAAAGGGTTTTTTCCCCCTTTTGGGACTGATAGATAAACAGTTGGAAAAATGTCATATAACTTTGTATTATATATGATAACCGCAGCAAGATTATTTTATGCGCAAACATAGGAAGATTCAACACTATCGGCAATAGAGGAATGGTTGATGAATATGATGGATCTTGCGGAGGTGGTTAAATTGACTTATTTGATCAGAGAAAAGACAATGTGTTTATTGCTGACTGGGAAACCCTTATAGACTTTTTGTGTGAAACAGAAAAAATGAACATATGATTTATGGTTTCGATGATTAGACAGAATAGATTATAGAAAGAAGAGAGTTATTTTGTGAGCTTAGAGTGAAAGGCAAATTTATAATTGTAACTATAACTGTCGTAAAGAAGATTGGAAGCTATTTCTGTGTCTCTCTTTTTTTTCTTTATATATTTTTTATTTTTCTTTCTTTCTTGCACTTTCAGCTTTCACTTTGATTTTTTTTCCTCCCTTCCCTATTTCAATTACTGATAATGAGTATCTCTGTGTTTTCTCCTGGCTGTTTTGCTGTCAAACAAAGCCTTTAACTCACAAGATGCCACTGTCCAGTTTCTGAATCTCCTTAGATACAACACAATTTGGCGTCCCAGTCTCACATTTTCACAAACCACACCAAGATTTTCCTCCCAGTTTTTCTCTTTATCTCAGGGCCAGATTGTCTGAACTTGTCAGGTTCCCCTTCACTCCAAATTTGTCTGTGTCAGGGGTGGGTTCTAATTGTTTTTACTACCGGTTCTGTGGGCGTGGCTTATTTTGTGGGTGTGGCTTGGAGGTCATGTGACTAGGTGGGCGTGGCTAGCTGGTCAGAGTCATTTCTGGAAGGTCCTCACACTTACGACCAGTCCTCGCACTTATGACCCAACTCATTTGTTTGCTTTTAACACTGATCAACTGTAGGATGGCCCTTTGAAGCCCCGCGGAAAGAGTTTAAACAGTTTTTTTCCCTCTAGTCATCAGCTGGGACTCAGGAGGCAGCAATAGATTGGGGGTGGGACCAAATAAAAGGTAAGAATAACGTGGGTGGGGGTGGGTGGGAGGGCGGGGGGGAGAACCGGTTCGGTGATGTCATATCGTCACCGCTACCGGCTCGGCCGAACCAGACCGAACCGGGACGAACCCACCATTGGTCTGTGTCCACTCCAGCAGCATGTCCTGCTTCAATACACTCCTTCTCTCCTTCTCCTTGTCCATCTTCTATTCTATAGGCCAGATATATATGTGTCTCTGTATAGGTACCTGCAAGCATTTCCCCTTTCTGCCTATGTGGTCTTGGTCAAGTGCTGAGTCATTTGTTTTCCTGAAAAAACTTCATGACCTTGGCAGAGATCTAGCTACTTTCCTTCAGCCTGGCACTTCAACTTGCCACAATATGCTTTTATTTCTTTGGCTTTTTGAAGTTTTGAGAAAATAATTGTATGTATTTTTAAATTTGATAAACAAATATATCATCAACAAGTGCTTATTGAAAAGAGGAATCATCCAAACATATGCAAAATTGAATAAGCAAAATTGCTTCTATTAAGCAATATTATTATTAGATTTAACCTCTGATAATGAGATCTCACAAACAAAATCCTAGATCATTATACTTTACTAGAATCAAATTGGTTCAGAAATCAGCAAAATTTTAATACTGCATAATATGTCTTCTAACTCCAGATACTATTAACTCATGAAACTGTTTTAATTTGAGACTTATTACATTAATATTCATTTAAATGACCTTATTATCAGAAGTCTATAACAACCATCCCTACTGGAACAAATCAAGAAAGGAAACAAGTTTCTCTGCACTCTTATTATTTGATTAGGTTAAAAAAATAACATTAGAGTGACTGCATAAAAATTCTAACTAGTACTATCTCATTTAATTTCTGTTTATTTAATGTTTTAATGTTTATACCAATGTTTTTATAACTGTAAGCCATCCAGAGTCACTGGATAGTGAGATAAGCAGCATATAGTATACACTTAATGCATAAATAAATAAAATAAATAGTACTTCCACTTTCAAATGTGAAACTTATCTCTCTATGTCGGGGTGTCAAACTCATAGCCCACAGACCAAATGGGGGTGGGAGTGGCCATCATGTTTTTTGTTGTTAGTTGCGAAGTCGTATCCGACCCATCGTAACTCCATGGACAGCGTTCCTCCAGGCCTTCCTGTCCTCTACCATCCTCTGGAGTCCATTTAAGCTTATGTCTACTGCTTCTGTGACTCTATCCAGCCACCATGTTCTCTGTCATCCTTTTCTTCTTTTGCACTCAATCTTTCCCAGCATTAGGCTCTTCTCCAGTGAGTCCTTCCTTCTCATTAGTGGCCAAAGTATTTGAGTTTCAGCTTCAGGATCTGGCCTTCTAAGGAGCAGTCAAGGGTTGATCTCCTCTAGGACTGACCGGTTTGATCACCTTGCAGTCTAAGAGACTCACCGGAGTCTTCTCCAGCACCATAGTTCTAAGGACTCAATTCTTTGGCGCTCAGTCTTTCTTATGGTGCAACTTTCACAGTCTGGGAAACAACTGGGAAAATTATGGCCTTGACTAAACACACTTTTATTGGCAGGGTGATGTTTCTGCTTTTTAGCATGCTATCTAGATTTGCCATAGTTTTCTTTCCCAGGAGCAAGCGTCTTTTAATTTCTTGGCTGCAGTCCCCATCTGCGGTGATCTTGGAGCCCAGGAAAATAAAATCTGTCACTTCCCCATCTATTTGCCAGGAATTGAAAGGGCCAGATGCCATGATCTTAGTTTTCTTAATGTTGAGTTTCAAACAAACTTTTGCACTCTCCTTCTTCACTTGCATCAAGAGGCTCTTTAGTTCCTCTTTACTTTCTGCCATTAGAGTGGTATCATTTGCATATCTGGGGTTGCAAATCTTAATTCCAACTTTTGATTCATCTAGCCCCGCCTTTCTGATGATGTGTTGTGCATATAAGTTAAATAGGCAGGGTGACAGTATACAGCCTTGCCGGACTCCTTTCCCAATTTTGAACCAATCAGTGGTTCTGTGTCTAATTCTCACTGTTGCTTCTTGATCCGCATATAGGTTTCTCAAGAGATGGTCTGATACTCCCATCTCTTTAAGAACTTGCCACAATTTGTTGTGATCCACACAATCAAAGGCTTTAACGTAGTCAATGAAGCAGAAGTAGATGTTTTTCTGGAATTCCCTAGCTTGATTTATTTATTTATTTATTTATTTATTTATTTATTTATTTATTTATTTATTTGTCATATTTCTATGCCGCCCACTCTCCGAGGACTCTGGGCGGCTTACACCAAAGACAGTATACTAAATAGCATATTGCCCCCTAACAATCTGGGTTCTCATTTTACCCACCTCGGAAGGATGGAAGGCTGAGTCAACCTTGAACTGGTGAGATTTGATCCGCTGATCTGCTGAACTAGCAGTCAGCTGAAGCAGCTGCAGTACTGCTCTCTAACCACTGTGCCATCTCGGCTCATGATCGGCTTTCTCCATGATCCAGCATATGTTGGCAATTTGATCTCTAGTTCCTCTGCCTCTTCGAAATCCTGCCTGCACTTCTGGTAGTTCTCGATCTACATACTGCATGGCATTCTTGTATGGCCTGCTTCTACTGCTGTTGAATCATTTAAAGTAATAGGGGCATTTGAGATGACATGGCTCTAGACATCCTATGGGAAATTGGTTCTCTAGGGGTTAATGGGTGGCAATGATTCCGTTGAGTAATCAGCTATTATGATGTACTTTAGAGATTGTTTTAAAAGCACATATTTGTGTTTGGGAGACTAATGACTATTACTCTAATATGTTTTTTAACCTTCAGTGCTTTTCAAAGGCACTATTTGTTCTGCCCAAAGTTAAAGAGTGGGAACAAACATGCTTCTAATTTGGACAGCATATTGCAATAAGAGGGATAAATAGACACAGAATCCGCCAGATATAATTATGTTGATTTTATGGAATATTGATTACAAAATTGTACCAAGCGTTGATTCTATGACTCTGTAAAGCACCTCTTCATATCGTTGGACACAGATGCCCATGTCCCCTAGTCTCAGCACAGTCACTTCAAGATCCTTTTATGGTTTGCTGAATATCTGTATACCTGCAGCCATTCCAACCTGATAGAAGTCTCTTTGGTGCATTCAACAGAACCTCAGAAGATCAGGAAAGGGCCTTGGAATGGCCATGACAAACCTTTGATGGATATAGATGCCTTGATGCTTGAGCAATGGCTTTGCAACTAGGCACAGCATAAAATATATATATATATTTGGGGGCACAGTCTTAGTTGAATTTTGTTGGAACAATAGCAGGACATTTGGGGGCAGATGAACAAGTTGAATTTTATAGTAAACACAGGGGAATTTTATAGTGAAGTGTTCATCAAATATAGAGAAGTATCATATACACCAAGAGAGGCGTTACAATGACTTAGAATAGTCTACAGCATGTTTCCCTTATTATTCTGCATGACCAACAATTGTTAATGATGACATGTTTTAGGGATTATACTCAAATGATTAACTGTTCATGCCACATAGTGGCAGAAACCTATATCACCAATATTAGGTAACTATGGTTATACCTGACTCTAGAAAATTGCAAAACAAAACAAAACACAGGTCAAAGGCCATAAGCAGTCCTGAACCTGAACCAACCTATTTCCCATTAGCATTACAATAAGAGATGAAATCAGATGGTTACAATACCACATGCATATCATATGTACAAATGGTTAAATTCATGTAAGTCTTGTGTCTGACATTTTTCCCCCTCAATTTCTCCAGGGACAATCAAAATTTAAATTTAGCTAGATATTGTTTAGACGTAAATAGGAAAGAAGTCATATAGGTTTAGGTTTTAGGTTTTATTAGATTTCTATACTGCCCTTCTCCCGAGGGACTCAGGGCGGTGTACAGCCATATTAAAACACATGAATTTATAAAATTTAAAACCAATTAAAATCAAATATATAAAGTTTGGCCCTCAATTTAAAACACACATACACCCATTTAAAATTCATATTAGGCCAGTCCGGCTTGCTGAAACAGAAGGGTCTTAAGGGCGCGGTGAAAAGTGTGCAGGTCAGGGCTAAGACGAAGTTCTAGGGGCAGCTCATTCCAAAGGCCTGGTGCCCCCACAGAGAAGGCTCTCCCCCTGGGTGTCGCCAGTCAGCATTGTTTGGCCGACGGCACCCTGAGGAACCCCTCTCTGTGGGAGCGTATTGGCCGGTGGGAGGTTGTTGCTGGCAGAAGACGGTCTCGTATATACCCTGGTCCTAAGCCATGGAGCGCTTTAAAGGTGGTGACCAACACCTTGAATCGCACTCGAAAGTCCAACGGGAGCCAGTGCAACTTGCGCAGGAGGGGTGTTACATGGGTACGCCGGGTCGCACCCATTACCACCCGCGCGGCCGCATTCTGGACCAGCTGGAGCTTCCAAGTGCTCTTCAAGGGGAGCCCCATGTAGAGAGCTGAAGCCTCTGAGTGCTCTTCAAGGGGAGCCCCATGTAGAGAGCGTTGCAGCAGTCCATATAGTCCGTATGTCGGAATTTTAATAATCATATTAAACTGTCCTTAACAACTTGCTTCCATTGTTTACCTTTGAAATGCATTGACAGTGTGAAATGTCACTTATGAACAACAGAACAGATGGACAAGGCTTAATAATGCAGGCACTTTAAACAAAACAGCTTGATATTCTAGTGAAGCCATTCAGATTCCAATGCTTGGTAAATCAAGCTCCCCAGAGCAGATCTATTTTATTTTTAAATAATAAATGCCTTCTCCGCTGTGTTTTTTCTCCATTAATATAACATATTTTAATTTAGGTTTTGTTTTATTTAAAATGATGTCAGATTGCCTTGAGTTTGCCTTACACAGAAAAGGAGGAGAGCAAGTTATCAACAATCTACCGGCTGGGAGCCAGAAATTCAATGAGCTCAGGGCTTAATCACTGCCCTGATCTCTGAGCCACTTGTTGCTATTATTAATGTCTGAATTAGGTTTTACTATACAAAAATAGCAATATATTTATACAAGTTCCTGTAATTGTTTTAGTGCTTTTGTTTTTGTTACTTAAGGTTTTTTTCCCCTTTTAGTATGTGTTATTTCCCCATATATAAAATAAAATAAATAAATAAAATATATTTTTTAAAAAAAGGATGGCTAAAGAGTCCTTGACTCAATGTTATTTAATGAAAATGCAATTCAAAGGAATAGAATTGAGATTTTCAGTGTCTGTGTATGAGCTTTAAGTGTTCTTTCTTGTGCCTGAGTTATGTTATGCTTTTTCGGCAGGTTGAACATCAGTTTTGTTCTGATTTTACTGAAACAAAATTCAAATTAGAGTTGGGGTGAAAAAACTGGGCTACTTACAAGTTTTAAATTACAAAGTATCTCACTAAATGAAAGGTCCAAGTTTGTATTGCATGGACATCATATACCAAAGGAATCTACCAACCAATCTAAAACTAAGGACAAATTTCCTAACAGTGAAAACAATTAACAGTGGGATGGCTTGCCTTCAGAAGTTGTGGATGCTTCATCACTGGAGGTTTTTAAGAAGAGACTGGACAGCCACTTGTCTGGAATGATATAGGGCAGTAGTGGTTTTCAAAACCCGTCACTACTGGTTTGCTCGTGGGCGTGCGGGAGCTCTTGCATGCACGCACCACTTCTGCACATGCGCAGAAGCATCCGGGCGGGTGGGCGGAGCCTCCCGCCACCGCCACTATCAGTTCGCCTGATCCAGGGGGAACTGGTAGCAACCCACCACTGATTTAGGGTCTCCTGCTTGTGCAGGAGGTCGGACTAGAAGACCTCCAATGTCTCTTCCAACTCTTGTTATTCTGTTATTTGGTTATTTACCAGAGAGTAGTATCAGACTCTCAACCTAAGCTTGCCACCAACACTGTCCACTCTAGCCTCCGCTATGCAGAACATTCTTTCTTATTGGTGCAGATGGACTTCTGAGCAGTGGGGTCCTCTGAGCTTTCTTGCAGACATTTCATTACCAAATTAGGTAACATTATCAATGCCAGAAGGGAGTGGGGTTTGCTCTCATTTTATATATTAGTGGCTTGCTCTCTCTGTGTTGGTGGGAGTAGTCTTGGTGGTTCCTTACTGCTGAATCAGTTTCATGTTGATAATCAAATTTCCTTCTCTTAGGAATTAATATTTTAATAAATTGAAAACAAGAATGTTCCTAATTGAAACATTATTAAGAATTAGTTATTAACAGTATAATAAATTATCATTACCACAAATAACTGAATGCTACAGTTACTGAACCATTATATGGTGTGCTTTGGTTTCTGTTTTCTTTCTAAATTAGCTTAAATGTTTCTTTTTAATTTGCAATTATTCTGGCAGCTATAAAGCATTTGGTATTTGCTGGTAGTCCAGCAAACTGAGCTATTCAAATAATGCATTAAAACCATTTCATATTTTAAAATAAAGCTTTTGTAATTCATGTTAGTTCAGGTGGCAAGTAATAATCAAGAATGGCAAAGTTAATTTATTTGATGGATTAATGTTTGATAATTTTTCATTTTGATATTGACAGCTGAAACTATGAACATATTATTATTATTATTATTATTACTATTATTATTATTATTATTATTATTATTATTATTATTATTATTATTATCATCATTATTATCATTATTATTCATTCTCACTGTCTGTCATATTGAACATAAAAAAACATCCTTCCCTTCCTTCTGTTTAATGGGCTGTAAGGTATTGACCCAGATCTACAGGATGCTCATTTCTATGATTGATGGAATCCTGCTAAATAACATATATCCAGGTTTTTTGCATGCTAGTCTTACAGTTTTGAATACATTAAAATATGCTTGACATCTCATAAATTTTTCCTTTTTCTTTCTTTCTTTCTTTCTTTCTTTCTTTCTTTCTTTCTTTCTTTCTTTCTTTCTTTTTTGGTGAGGAAAGGATGGATTTAATCAACGTCAGTTCTTTTTAAGACATGCGAGGAATTATACTCATAAAAAAACATCCCACTTCTCAAGGAAACAAAAAGAATATTTCAATAAATATGTTCAGTGTGTTTGTAAAGGACAAGGATAAAACCATATAGAGCACGGGTGTCAAACTCGATCGCGTCACATGATGTATCATGACATATTGGGGTGTTTTTTCCCTTTGCGGAGACAGGGGTGGGTATGAGGCATCTGGCCAGGGGGCCACCAGTTTGACAGGCCTGGATAGAGCCAAATACAGAGCTTTGTTTCAGACTTGGAAGAATACAGTAAGGATATATAAGCCATTTTCAGAGGCTGTTTATAAAATGCACACTATGTTGTTTAAAGGATTTCATCCTCCTACAAGATTGATATATCTATTTCCCAACCTCCCTATGTTATCTAATCGTGCATGGGATCATTGTTCATTTTTGGGTCTTTGAGTCAATCTTAATTACTGATAACTACATGGACCAGTCTACAATTTTCATGGCCAAATCTTCAGAAGTGGTTTTCCATTGCCTCTTCCTGAAGACTAGGAGAGACTGATTGGCTCAAAGTTTCCCAGTTGTTTTCATGCCTAATTGTCTCCTAGTTTCTAGCCTAATAGAGTGGACTGGATGAATATGAATAACCTTGGGAGAAAGAAACTTAGGAAGGACTTGCCCTAATGGATCAAGTAGTTAAAAGTGGAGGCGTAACATTTATGCCTTCAGGCCTGCAATATTCTGTTATATTATAAAGCAACAATTAAGTAGAATTAATTCATCTTGTCTTGTTTTCCGCCTGGATTACCTAGGAAGACTGTCATCAGGTGCCTTAACCATGATGCCAAACTGGTTCTCAGACATGTGCATGCTTTACTTTAACAGCAATTCCAAATAAAGTATTTTTGTACAAGAGAAAATGCCTTGGAATGACCTTTTCTCTCATCTTAGATAATTCACAGTGTTGCACTCTTTCAAGAAGCAAGTTTGGAAGGGCAAAACATGCTTCCCCAAATGCACAATCTCACATTATAGCCTGCTTCCAAATGTTCTAACAATGAAATAAAGTTTAAAGTGGCTTAATGTTTTATGCTTCCTTGCTCAGTCATAGTTGTGGCACTTTAGACTGGCTACCTGTGGTGGAATGTGAAGTCACAGAAGGGAGTGGATCTTTCCCAAGGAACGAAGAGGCAATTCAGCCTGAGATCTGGGCCAGAGTGGATATTCCCTATTCTTTTACAGGGTGTAGTTAATAGTTATGAAGATTGATTTTGGTAAAAAATTGAGTTTGGCAAAATTAATGTCAGGCACAAGGAACCATGACTAACATAAAGACAGTAGTTTCTTTACTGTTGTTTGCCCGTAGACAGGCATCTGCACCCCCTCA
Source organism: Pituophis catenifer annectens (assembly GCF_029215685.1). Lineage (NCBI taxonomy): Eukaryota > Metazoa > Chordata > Lepidosauria > Squamata > Colubridae > Pituophis > Pituophis catenifer. Next base: position 98,257,136 of record NW_027256881.1, read on the forward strand.
GAAGTCCGGTGGCAGTTAATTACCTGTCTACTGGTCTGCTTGCGAGCCATCTGTGACTCAGATGGCAACCTGCAATCCTTTCTTAATGACAACCATGGGAAGTGCTGGAACCCAATTACTGCTTCACTTGAAGGACATAAAGCAGATACCAATGTCTGAATTGATGGAGGTTGTAAGAATTGATGCCAACGAACTTGTGAAGAGATAAAATTATAGGCCTATTGATAAATTAACAATAAACAAATCTGTAGGTCCAGACATATCTTTCTCAGAGTCTGAAAAACTCAGATATAAAATTCCTGATCTTCACAGAAAAATATGCAACCTTTTTCTAAAGTTCCCTATCGCTTCAAACAGATTTAGTGGGTTTGCAAATGATGAAAGCAATTCAGTAACAGGCATTAACATGATACTGTAAAGCACGGGTATCAAACTCACGGCCCACGGGCTGGATGTGTCATGCGCTGGCCACGCCCACCCCCGGTTTAGTGAAGGGGGGAAAAGTCATGATACATCACGTGACAACATGACACCACGAGATGTACTGGTAGGGGGCATGAGAGCTAATTTTCACACAACCAGCAATAATTAGCTTGACATCAGATCAATTACCAAAACAAGAGACATATGGAAATTGGACCTCCTGCCCCAAACAGATGGATATCTATCTATTACATTAGTTGAGCTGGAGAAACAGGCAAAAGAATTTTGAACCTTGATTTCAATACAGAGTGTGTGTTTGATACATAGCAATTGCTGGGTTTTAGTATTGCTTTCTGAAATAAAGGCATCATGTTTTTTTCTGCAAAACCTATTGGAGCTTTCATAGCCTTGGAAATCTATTCTTGAAACTTTTTGCATTGCCAAGTAAGGTAGGTTGAATAGAGCCTTAGAGATATAGAAGATTTTCACAGCTGTAAAAAAAGGTATTCTTTATTTATATATACCATAAATGGCATCCTCACTCACTCACTACTTCTCCAGTCATTCCAGAACTCTAAACTGAAATAAAATATATCTGAATGTAGTCTTTTGCTGAATTAAATCAACTTACTCTTAATGGCTTAGTGCTTGCATTTGGGTTGCCATGGTTTTCTAGATAAGTAAAAAATGAAAGAATTTTAATGTACTATTTGGCATATATAGAGAAGAATTAAAATTACATTTGTCATATTTATTCAAATATGAAATATGGTTAGCATTAAATTTACCTCAGTTCTGATCCGGTATGGCAGGAGAAGGCCATTATTGCTTATTCATGTATGTTTGGACATTGATTGGAGCTTGGCTTTGCATTACTTCAACCCCTTAATTTTTTTAAAAGTTCTGAATAAACTCAGCTGAAAATTATCTATGTCAACTCCCACTGAAGGTAAGTAGAGTGCTTTTTACTTAGGATGCAATACAGGAACATTACAATGGAGCCTGTTTTTCCATAACAAATATTAATTTGGTTAGGTAGTGTTGAATCTAATTTCTTTTAATTATATAGGCTCCATGTCTTTGGGAGACTGATCACTCTTGTGAGAAAGTAATTTCCAGACTGCTTTAGTATAATCAAAGAGCTGAAAGATGCAACCACAGAACAATGGCACCAACAGATCTTATACTATCATAAATCTACTGTAAATATTATAGGTATTGGACCATGTGAAGCTATTATATAAATTGTCTGCTTTTTTTTTTTTTTAATCAGAGGAGGGACAGAAAACAAAAGCAGTCTTACATCTTCTCCAAAATCAGATAGGCTGACTTGGAAATAGAAATTCCATGACATTAATTTGGAATCTACAAATTTCCCATATTTGGATTTTTTCCCTGGTTTTTGTGCTTTTGAGAAGGGATTTGGGGGAAATTTTTTTGCACATTATTTTGGAACAAAAACTGAAAACACGCATGTTCCAATTAAAATGTGACTTAACAGCATGCATGGTCCAGAAACTCTCTAGTTGCAAAAGGACCTCCCTTCTATTTTACTGTTTTCTTTAAATTAATTTTTATTAAATATTTTTTACAAAGTAAAAACACTACAAATGTAAAGAAACAAAAAGGAAATGAAAAGTAAGCAAATAGAAGAGAAATGACAGACAAAGCAAAAAGAGAAGAAAGAAAGAAAGATAGAGAGAAAGGAGAGAGAGAAAGAGAGGGAGAGAGAGAAGAACAGTTTTATTGGCCAATTGTGGTTAGACACACAAAGAATTTGTCTCAGGTGCATAAGCTCCCAGTGTACAAAACAACAAAGTAATAATTATAATAAGAGAAGGTAGTACATGAGAAGGATAATAGTAATACAGCGATACTACATGGGCAAATATATTTAGACATAGGACAATACTATGGCAATTAGGTATTCAGCAGAGTGAAGGGGTGAGATGTCTCTGTTTAGTTGTTTATATCTAGTTGCCCCATAGTGGCGTCCCAAAGGGAAGAGTTGAAACAATTTATGTCCAGCATATGAGGGGTCTGTAGATATTTTCTCTTCCTTCTTTTTGACTTGTGCGGTATGCAGGTCCTCAATTGGTTGCAATTGGTTGCAATTGGTTTTTCTGCAGTCCTTAAACTCTGAAAACCAGTTTAATATATATGTTTTTTTTTAAAGAGCTTTATTTACTGTTAATGAAATTGATTCATAGTCTATTGTTTGATCCATTAAATTACATAAGTGATGTTAGTATGGCTGAATCACAAGTATGGTGGGGCTACTTTAATTCCATCTGCTCTGAACGGTAGGAAAAGTCAAGTTTTTAAAAAAATAGAAAAGAAACCAGTTTTATTCATTCAGGTTTTAGAAAAGTCCATGCTTTACATGGTATAAATATCCTGATGTAGAAGTTATTTTCGGTGTTTAATCCAAATCTCAAATGATGGAGTTCTGTTGCATGAGATCTTTGTACAAAATAATTTCCCAGCTGGCATAGTCAGATGAATCAGGCCAAATGTAACAAAGACTGCTATTTCACTAATTTATTTTGACATACTTTTATATAATACTGTTGAGATTCACTTGTGAGATTATACTGTCCAACACATGCATGCATAAATACTGAGGAGGGTTTCTTCCTCAGATTTGTCTTCCTGTTTTACAGCCTGCAGTAGCAATTAATTTCAGTCAAAGTTTTGCTGTTTGTTCAAGCTGACATGTATCCAACTGCATCTTGGAATCTGATCCCAAAGCACAAAATTGGCAATATTGTCACTGAATCCAGTATAAAAATCCAGCATGAAAAAACATCTCTCAACAATGAGGTGAAATCCAGCAGGTTTTGACAGGTTCTGGAGAACCGGTAGTGGAAATTTTGAGCAGTTTGGAGAACCGGTAGGGGAAATTTTGAGTAGTTTGGAGAAACAACAAATACCACCTCTGGCTGGCCCCAGAGTGGGGTGAGAATGGAGATTTTGCAATATCCTTCCCCTGGAATGGGGTGGGAATGAAGATTTCGCAGTATCCTTCTCCTGCCATGCCCACCAAGCCACACCATGGCCGCCAAGCCATACCCACAGAACTGGTAGTAAAAAAAAAATGGATTTCACCACTGCCCTGTACCCTGATTTTCACCAAGTTCTAGACATGCAGCATTGTGCAAGAGAGTTAGCTGTGCTGGCTGGCTTGAACTATCTTAAATGGAAGTGATAAGTGGAAGTATTTCCTTACATACAGGATAGAAAGGACTCTGGAAATATAAATTGCAATACAGCATTGCAGTATTTTTCAAATGCTGGGAGAATGTTGAGGTCAACCATACCACAGGGCAGGATGAAACATTCATTTAAGAAAAGGCCAGAAAAATATATTGAGGCTAATCCCCCTCTGCATATTTCCTGGATCCACTTAGAGTGCCTATCTTAATAAAGGTAAAGGTAAAGGTTCCCCTTGCATATATGTGCTAGTCGTTCCTGACTCTAGGGGGCAGTGCTCATCTCCATTTCAAAGCCGAAGAGCCAGCGCTGTCCGAAGACGTCTCTGTGCTCATGTGGCTGGCATGACTCAACACCAAAGGCGCATGGAATGCTGTTACCTTCCCACCAAAGGTGGTCCCTATTTTTCTACTTGCATTTTTTATGTGTTTTCAACTGAGTGGAGCAAATGCTCTCATAGGCATTTGCCAGAGTTTTTCTTTGAGTAAAGTGGCTGTAATGGCTTCTTGTGCTATAGCATCACAAACAGTCCCTTGTATCACCTCACTGGCTTCCCCTGAAGGCCAACTATTGATTAGAATGAAGATGCATCTACTGACAAATAAGGAGAAACTAATCCTTTATCTATTTCCCTAGAATCTCTTCCCTAACTACAGAGTCCATGTTCTGCCCTAACTGGATTTCTCTAATAAATGATAAGTCTCTTGGGAAGAGAATTTTTCCCTTTCTTTGGAAAACTGATTCTTGATCTTACTCATTGAACATTTCTCCACACTTTGCAGCACAATTCAAAATTCAGCAAGGAAGGAAAAAAAAATTAAAATCAAACTCTTGACTTTAGATGAGAATAATTCAGGCGTAAAATCCAGCAGGTTCTGACAGGTTCTGGAGAACTGGTAGCAGAAATTTTGAGTAGTTCAGAGAACTGGGAAATACCACCTTTGACTGGCCCCAGTGTGGGGTGCGAATGGAGATTTTGCAATATCCTTCCCCCAGGAGTGGGGAGGGAATGGAGATTTTGCAGTATCCTTCCCCTGCCACACCCACCAAGCCATACCCACAGAACCAGTAGTAAAAAAAATAGATTTCACCACTGGAATAATTATCTTTTTTTGCTTGTGTGGCTGACTAAGCTAAAAAGAGATTGGATGCTTCTATCAGAAAAAAAGAAGACGTACAATATGACCATCAGATGATTCTATTGTTCTAGAAGAGGATTGACAACATTTTCTTTTAAGGGACACATTATTTTAAGAATAATCTTCCAGAGGCTGCATGCAAATTGTGGGAGACAATGAAGCAAATGCGGATAGGGCCGAAGCTCAAAGTGTGTGGCATAACTTATTGCCTCTCTCCTCTTTTTTTATTCCATTTCTTTTACTCTGAAATGCTTTGTTTCCTATACAACAGGTTTCTAGGCAAAAGATGAATTCTATCAGAGACCCAAACTGATCAGTTTCAAAAGTTTTTTTAAAAAATCAGATTCAGATGTGCACCTCATTGCAGATGTGGAGATATTGCTTCCACATCTTTCCCCTCACTCTCTTTTTAGAAGAATAACTGGGTTTGTTGTAACTAGAATAATATTATCCAGGTCCAAGATACATATGCATATACCCCATCGCTATTGCTGACTTTTGCATGCCCTGAAATGACAGCAAGTTCTGGCTTGTAATTTAAAATCCAAGCATGTGCAACCAATCCAGAAATTTGAAGCCAACAAGGTGAGAAAAAGACAGATGGGTATGTACAAAGCTCCTTTATATACAGCACTGAAGAGCTCACAGAAGAACCATCTGAGTTTTGCTTTTGGAAGCAGGACAAGGGCCAAATGTTGCTGCTGGCAACTGTTCAGTGCACTCAGTTGGGTCCATGTGCAGATTCAGCGAGCTTGAGGAGAAATGTGCCTGAATCTGCCCTTGACTGACTCCAGGGTTCTGCTCAAAAGGGGGAACATGCTGTTGAGAAATAAATTTCCCTCCTCTTAATTACAGGCCTTGCCATCTTCTGCCTACTTCACGTGTAAATCACCTAATCATAAACAATTCCCCTTCACAGTTCAACACAGATTGGATGTAATTTCCTGACAACACCAATCTGTTCACTGCATAGCATGCAAGCTCAAGAATAATATTAGAGACTTTTTAGGCCTTTTGAGAGGAAGAGAGACTTAAAAGCGATAAAAAAATAACAGCCAGGAAGGGATCTGATTATGTTTCTTAACATGTGTTAGATTAATGTGGCTCCTGGAGTATTTCTGAGAGTTGGAGTGCTGAGACACAATTTTCTGTAATTGCCCACTGCACTAAAACTTTAGTTACTGTTTGATAGAAAGTGCGCTAAGGACCATTCTGTAGAACAACCTGTCTCCAAAGAGTTGGATTTTAGTCATCCACCTGGGGTTTGGTACCTTATAAATCTGAAAGGTATCAAGTTAGAAAAATTGAATATAAAAAGGATGGGGTAGTATATAAATTGTCACACACAACACTATCTATTAGGACTTTTTATACTTACCGTATCTTTCAGAGTATAAGATGCACCGGAGTATAAGACACACCTTAGTTTTTGGGGAGGAAAATAAGAAAAAAGCTGATTGGCAGGTGGATCAGCCTCCCAGAATACCCCCAATCAGCTGTTCCCAGAGGTGAATTTTAGCAACAGGTTCCTTGGTTCTGAGCTCTGTGCCTTGCTTTTTTTTCTGCCTCTGAAACTTCTGAAACTCCTTTTCAGAAAAAAAAACTTTTTTTCCTGCCTCTGAAAGCCTCCGAAACAGAGCTTCAGAAAAAAAGCCTCTGAAGCTCTGTGTGGGGGCTTCTTTTCTGAAGCTTCGTTTCTGATGCTTTTTTCAGCCTCTGAAACCTCCGTTTGAGAAGCTAGGCGGGGCTACATTCAGAGTATAAGATGCACCCAGATTTTCACCCTCTTTTTTGGGGGAAAAAGGTGCATCTTATACTCCGAAAAATACAGTACTTTTGAGCAGCTCTCAAAGTAATGCAATCAGTATGGACATCATATCCAACAATGTCATGCCCCCCAAAAATGCCCTAAAATAAGTATTCAAATAGTAATTTGCTTAAATAATGATGAAGTATATATCTGAAATAAGCCTTGGTGTAATTTAACTTCAGGAAGTATGCAGATCAAGGGTCACAAATTCTAAGAGTTCGTTGTTGTCTTGGTGCCACACATATCATCCATTTGGGGCAAGCAATGAAAGAAATAGATGGCATGTTTCTATAACAACATACCCAACATGTTACACTTTTTTTTCTCTTCTTGTTTTTAGGAATTGGGAATTGGAGTTTTATTTATTTATTTTATTAAAGTATATTTAATACAGCAAGCATTATTTATCCCTATTTCTTTACTGGCCAAAAGCTCATACCTGGTCAGGGCAAATTTTCATACCTGGTGCTAAGCCTCAGAATGTTGATGAATCTGGAAATAGCTACTTGTACTGCTGTGGAGTTCTTTGAAAGTATAGGGAATGGGCAGTGGGAGGAAGTTGCTGAACCAAAATAATGAAAAACTGAATTGCTGGCTGTCTCCAAAAATGGAAGATTCTTGAGTCCACATACGTACTGAAGCTGATTGGACCTTGATAGGATCATGTAGGCCTACATGATATTATCTGTAAAGGTCTCCATACTTCATAGTAGACAACATAGAATGAAAACAGACTAAAACACTTGCACACAGACTTCTTATTTCCTAGTAAAGTATTACATAACAATAGATTCGTGTTAAGTATTAAGTGACAGTTTAAATGAGCCAATCAGGAGCGGATCCTGAGGGCGGGAAATTCAGAGAAGCGTCAGTGGCTAAAGCCGGGGACAGCTCCCATTAAAAGGAGCTGCTGCGGCTGGGATTGCCATTGCTGTTACGGAGTTAATAAAGTACTTAAGCTAATTGTGTGTCCAGTCCTTCTTAGTGCCCACGATCTAACACTGACGACGAAGGTGGGATTGAAGGACAAGACGAACATCGAACTCCACAAGCAATCAACAGCCACCAGATCGACGACACCGTACCGGTTAGATCATAGGCTACAGAGATGTCTGCCATCAGTTCACCTGCCTCGTTCAACCCAGCTGGAGAAGATTGGGAAGCATACATGGAGCGCTTCTATATGTTCATGGAGGCGAATGATCTGTTAAGCTTATCGGAGCAGAGGAAAAGAGCCCTCTTCCTCATGCATTGCGGGCTGGCAGTTTTCAAGATGGCCAAAGCACTCGCCGCCCTGGCCAATCTGAGAACGATGACTTGGCCAACCCTGCAAGACATCCTAAAGGCACACTATGCGCCACAAGCGTCCTCTCTGGTAAGAAGGCACGAATTTTATCGGAGGGACCAGAAAGAGGGTGAAATGATCAGCGAGTTCGTGGCGACATTAAGGGAGATAGCCACCGCATGCGATTTCGTGAGCCTGGAGAAGGCCATGAGGGACCGTTTAGTACTGGGACTGAGAGATCTTACACTGCAGAGCAGGTTGCTAGCCAGGCCTCAAATCATGTTCAAGGAGGCTTTAGAAGAGGCATCAGCAACCGAAGCATGCCAGAAATCCGCGGCAGCTATGAAAAAGATGAAAAACGGGCCACCAGTAAAGGATGAAGCCTCAGTGCAGTATGAGGAAGTAGGGACAGAATCGGAGGAAGATGAAGAGGAAGATGAGGTCCATCACCTACGATCCGAGTGCAGGGAGAAGCCACAAGGGAAAGAAGGAAAGAAATCTGGTGCACGGGAGGAGAAGGCAACCACCCACGATCTGAATGCAGGTTTTGCGATGCTATATGCCAGAGATGTGAGCAGAAGAGGCACATAGCAAGAGCCTGCAGGGCATCTCAGCCAGCTTCCAGAAGAAACCGCCCACCCCGTTCGCCACCCAGTAACAAGAAATTCCAGTCTGGAGGAAGAAAGTAGCCATTTGGATGAGGCCAGAGGAGCGAGGACCACAGACCGAGGGGAGACCCACCAGACCATTGTGGTGGGCCATGCCAGCGCGGGAAGAGCGAACAAGATGGCGGTGACCATCCTCATAGAAGGGAGACCCTGCAAGATGGAGGTTCACCCGGGGTCCTGCCTATCAATGGTATCCTGGACAACAATGAAGAAGCTAATCCCGCGCATCACCAGCCACGATCTCAAATGACAACACCTAACACTCATCGACTACCAGGGGAATCGAATTCCTGTAGTGAGCACTGCCATGTTCAACGTCGTGTACAAAAACTTCAAAGCCAAGTTGCCTCTCACAATAGCGGACAAAGACAGACGCAGCCTATTGGGTATGGAGTGGTTCGAACCGCTTGGACTTGCAATTACCGGCATCGACCACATCAGAGACGATGGCTGGGAGGAATACCTGATGAAGGAGTTCGCAGAAGTTTTTAACGGCGAGCTAGGTAAGTACAAAGAGTCCCCAATTACATTTAGCCTAGACCCCCAGGTAACCTCTGTCCAGATAAAGCCCCAAAGGGTCCCATTTGCTCTAAGGCCTAAGATAGATGAGCAGTTAGACAAGCTGGTCACTCAGGGAGTCTTAGAGTCTACCGATCACGCAAGATGGGAAACCCCTATATTGACACCCATCAAGCCAGATGGGCCAGTATGCTTGTGCGGGGACTACAAAAGTACCATTAAAAAGGCACTCCAGCAAAGTGCATACCCCGTGCCAGTGGTGCAGCATCTGCTGCATTCATTGGGCCGAGGAAAGATTTTGCGAAACTGGACCTAGCACAGGCATACCAGCAACTTCCAGTAGACGAGGCCACTGCCGAAGCCCAAATGATCGTCACTCACAGGGGGGCATTTAAGTGCAAAAGATTGCAATTCGGGGTGAGCATAACACCCGGACTGTTCCAGAGCCTGATGGAATGTCTGCTGCAAGGAATCGACGGAGTTATCCCTTACTTCGACGATGTCCTCATATCAGCAAGGGACCTACCCCAATTGAAGCAGAGATTGCGGCAGGTACTGGCAAGGTTTCAGAAGGTGGGGCTTAAAGTGAAGAGAGACAAGTGCCATTTAGCAGAAAAGCAGGTTGAATTCCTGGGGTACCTAATCGATGGGTAGGGGATCAGGCCCACACCAGGAAAGCTGAGAGACATCAAAGAGGCCCCCACACCCAAGAAGAGAATGGAGCTGCAGGCATTTTTGGGGTTGCTTAATTTTTATAATATATTCCTGCCGCAGAAAGCTACTACTGCTGAACTGTTCCACCGGCTACTGGACAGAACGGCAGAATGGAGATGGGAGAATAAAGAAAAGAGGGCGTTCAAAGACATCAAAACACTACTAACTTCGGACAGAATACTAGTACAATACAGCAGGACATTGCCTATAAGACTAATGAGTGATGCATCCCCTTTTGGCATCGGAGCTGTATTGAGTCACCCCATGCCAAACGGAAAAGAAGCCCCCATCACATTTTTCTCCCGAACTCTGTCAAAACCAGAACAAAACTACAGCCAATTGGACAAAGAAGCATTGGTCACGGTAGCCGGAATTAAAAGATTTCATGAATATTTCTATGGTCGGAAATTCGAACTCATAACCAAACACAAACTGCTACTGGGCATCATAGCAGGGGACAGACCCACACCCCCCATCCTGTTACCCTGAATGTTTAGGTGGATCGAATTTTTAGCAGCCTATATCTACACACTCCAACACAAACCCGGAAAGACCATCGACCATGCAGATGCACTCAGCAGATGCCCACTTCCGGAAACAGGAGAAGATCCAGCTCCAGCAATGACCACACTCCTCATCGAGACCATGGAGGAAACCCGGATATCGGCAACAGACAACGTGAGAGCCACCACAAAAGACAGAACATTGGCGTGGTTTTAAATTGGATCTGGAAAGGATGGCTGGAGAAAGGTGTGGACCCAGAATTCCAGCTGTTCAAAACAAGACAGAACGAACTCTCGGGACTCAGTGGTTGTGTGCTGTGGGGAGACAGGGTTGTTGTACCAGGGACACTAATACAGGATACTCTGAAGCTGCTACATGAGGGCACCCAGGAATCGTAAAAATGAAGGCTTTGGCTAGGAGCTACGTGTGGTGGCCCGGGATGGACAAAGAAATTGAAGCATGGGTGTCTACCTGCGAACCCTGCCAAGAATCCAGAGCAGCCCCAAAATGAGCACCCACTCACGACTGGGAAAACCCGGGAGCACCTTGATCCAGATTACATATTGACTTCGCAGGGCCATGCAAGGGGAATACATTCCTGATTATCGTAGACGCATTCTCGAAATGGCTGGAAGTGGCTCTCATGACATCTACCACATCTGAAGCAGTTATAAAGGTACTGAAAAGGCTATTTGCCACACATGGCCTGCCAGATCTTGTAGTCTTCGATAACTGACCCCAATTCACAGCGAACTCTTTTGAAATGTTCCTAGCTGATCAAGGAATATGACACGCCTTGTCAGCACTGGGAAAACTGTCTACGAATGGACTTGCTGAATGAATGGTAAGATCCACGAAAGAGACACTGATGAGGTTAGGGCCCGGGGACATACAAGCCAAAATAGATAAATTACTGGCGATAAAACACATCACGCCAAGCGCTACAACTCACCGGAGCCCGGCAGAACTACTGATGGGGAGGAAGCTGAGATCTCCACTAGACAGACTACACCCACAGTACAGCATGGAGAAGCCAACTGATTCTACAAGCCAGGTCCAACAGTTCCAGGCAGGAGACAAAATATACGCCAAGAACTTTAGCGGAAACCCCCTCTGGGTACCGGCAGAGATAACACAAGTAATGGGCCCTTTATCATACAGAATCCAAATGGAAGACGGACAGCACTGGAAAAGACACATAGATCAGATCAGAGGAAGGGTAGCGAGAAACGAGAATGAGCTGCAAAGAGACCGCCAGGAGAGAAGGAAAGACAAGGAAACAGCAACAGGTCAGGCCCTACCACAAACACCAGTGCAAGAGAGTGAAAACTCAACCCCGGAATGAAACAGCAAACACTTATCTGGGATCCAGGAGGAGGAGCCAGACGCCAGAGAAAATCCACGAGGACAGCCGAGGAAGCGAGAAAAGAAAACGAGCAGAGTAAATCCAACCCAGCGCCAGAGTTGGAGGCGACCCCAGGAGAGCAGCAGAACTTGACCTCTCACTCCGAGAACGCCGGAACGACTGATCTGCGTAGGTCCAGTCGAGCCCCAAGATGAACCGCCTACTTGCAGGATTACATTGCTTAAACAGACACCGGATTGGTGGACACTGAACTAGAGGGGAGTAGTGTTAAGTATTAAGTGACAGTTTAAATGAGCCAATCAGGAGCGGATCCTGAGAGTGGGAAATTCGGAGAAGCGTCAGTGGCTGAAGCCGGGGACAGCTCCCGTTAAAAGGAGCTGCTGCGGCTGGGATTGCCATTGCTGTTACGGAGTTAATAAAGTACTTAAGATGATTGTGTGTCCAGTCCTTTTTAGCACCCATGATCTAACAATTGGTATGATTTTGTTTTCCTTCTCTGGGAAATCAAGTATTGATGTCATTTGCAGTAGGAAGAATTCATTTGAATGAATGGGAAGCTGTGCTTGGTACATTATCCTCATTATAAATACAGCCCTTGCTTTGTCAAGGTCTCTGCTTTCTGGCAAGATGTTATTATGTTGCTAGAATATTTTAGCACCGATACCCAGTGGAATTTCAAATGGAAGAGGAAGCTACAAACCAAACAAAATGAATGTTCTGTTAAAAGAACAAATGAAAATATATTGCCAATTTAATTTTCCAAATATTAATGAATTTCCACATGTTCAAGTCCCATGGAAAATGCCACTGAATTCCAAGATATGTGGTTGTATACTACCAAAGCCAAACTGCATCTAAAACAATTCAGAAACTATTGGCATTCAATATTTATGAAAAATTGACACACGTTATATAGGGCATAAGAACAGAAAAATCCAATATTGATTAAGTACAAAAATAAGAGCAAAAGTAATAGCCTTAGGAAATGATTTAATACAAGCTGGTTTTTGATCATGTTGCACCAGGCATTCTTGCTCCGTTTTGCAATGATATTAACTTCAGCACTTGGGGAAAAGAACAACAAAATTGGCAAATCAACAGCTGCTTGGTGAGTCCAAAGATGTGAGCTTCAGGTGCCAGCAAAAAAAGCCATGGACTGTTAAATTCCTGTTAACAATATTCCCGTGTTTACAACATTTCACAACGTGATTTTACTAGATGCCTGCAGTCATGGAATCTGTTCAATCTGTATAGGAAATCTTCATTTTCTTTTTGTTCTTCATTCCCAACCCCACACCCCAACTTTAATTGTCTGCAATACTGCAGAAATAGTAGAACATATTTCCGATTCACCTTCTAAACATCTCATGAATGAGGAACAGGTCTGTCACCCCCCACCCCCAAGATTACAGATATGGCAACTGCTATATTCCAGACCAATTCTTCCAACATGATGAAAATCCCACAGTACTAGCAAAATGCTGTTTCCCCAAAATTTCTTCTCCCATGGCAGATTCTTTTTTAAATGTACAGAAAATTGTTTAATATAACTTGGGTGTCCTCCTGGACTCACGGCTGTCTTTAGAAGAGCATTTGATGGCTGTGGCCGGGAGGACTTTTTATCAGGTTCACCTGATCCGCCAGTTGCGTCCCTTTCTGGATCGGGACTCGTTATGCACGGTCACTCATGCCCTCGTGCCTGGACTACTGTAATGCTCTCTACATGGGGCTCCCCTTGAGGAGCACCCGGAGGCTCCCCAGAATGCGGCCGCGCGGGTGGTTATGGGAGCGACGTGGCGCTCCCATGTGATTCCCTTCCTGCGCAAGCTGCACTGGCTTCTGGTGGTCTTCCGGGTGCGCTACAAGGTTTTGGTTACCACCTTTAAAGCGCTCCATGGCTTAGGACCGGGGTATTTACGAGACCGCCTTCTGCCACCAATAGCCTCTCACCGACCAGTACGCTCCCAATAAGAGGGTCTTCTCAGAGTGCCGTCGGTCAAACAATGTTGACTGGCAGCCCCCAGGGGGAGAGCCTTCTCTGTGGGGGTACCTGCCATCTGGAACGAGCTGCCCCCGGAGATACGGAGGATTCTTATTCCAGCAGGCTGGTCTGGCCTAACCTCCCTTTTTAATTGTTTTTAAATTGGTTTTATAATTGGGGTTATAATTGGGGTTTAAATTGGTTTTATAATTGGCCAAAGTATTTAATGTTTTTTAAATGTTTTTTAATGTTTGTATTATGTATATTTTACTTTCTGGCTGTTCACCGCTCTGAGTCCTTTGGGAGTAGGGCGGTATATAAATTTAATTATAAATAAATAAATAAATGAAACTATCTACACCAGGGGTGTCAAACCCATGGCCTGTGGGCCGAATGTGTCACCCGCTGGCCACCCCCACTCCTAGTTTAGCGAAGGGAGAAAAAGTTGCAATATGTCACATGATGACAATGTGACACCGTGAGTTTGACACCCCTGGTCTACACAGATCAACTATGTCAACAGTGTTAATGAGATGACTGTCTGTTTTTTGGTCCACAAAGTTCTCAGTTCTCTGCTCAGTCTTTCCTTCTATATCCCAGTTAAAATCTTGGGCTATGTGTCTTTCTCTGCCCCTTCCTAAATTATCTTCTTTTTCTCTGAATTTGAAATGCCATTACTCAGAACGAGTTGGAAGACTTTATTTAGAGGTATTTAGCAACTTTCCATTGGCTGCTATTTGGAGATGGCTGCATTCAAAGCTAGTGTAAAGGCTAGATTCATGAGATCAAAAGCAAACAACATCATACAAACTGCTCCATTGCAATAATAATGCACAGGTGTAAATGACTCCTTTTACCCCAAAGTAAGAAATTTCCAATCTGTTAATTCAAACTGTCAGAGGAAAGAAATGCAGGAACTGAACTCTGTTTATGCTATATATACCTCTGGCATCTTACATACAGCACTTCCTGGATTTTTTTCATTCATGGGTTTTGTAGTGCATGCAATAGTAATTAACTTATCAACCACAGTGTCTTTCAATGTCAGCTCATAAGGCTTCCAGTCCCAGTATTAATTGTGGAGAAGCCTGATGTCCTGATGACAATGACCCTAAAGTGAGAAACACCAAAGAGTTGCTGTTTTGTAGAAGCCAGTCTAAAGATTATGTAAGGGTGGAGGCTGTAGTCCTATTGGTTTTGTGGGAAGATATTGTATGTGAAGCTGTCCTGCTGAGTCAAATGGCAATCATAGAAATGAGAATACACGGTAGCTTTCACATAAGGTAGCTCTCTGCTTTTGGCCTTGAACTTCTGCTCCACTGCCTGCTTCATCTGCAAGCAGACTGACAGCCCTGTTGCCTCATGGCTGAAATGTTCCCTCCTGCTCAATGAACCAGGATCCGAGGCTTCACTGCCACAAGGAGAATATAATAGGGGACATCAATGGATCATTCTTATTTTCATTGCAAATGAAAATAACAAGTGAGGGTTTCTCTTTAAAAAGAGCATATTGCTGAGTTGACCCTTGATTTATATGAAAGGGATTTCTCTTTTATCTTTTTCTTTTAAATAAAGGGCTAAGTATTACCTTGAGCTTTTGGAAGGGGGAGTATGCAGACAGATTTCTTTAGAGGGGGTTGAGTAGGTGTCACGAGCAAATCATTAATCTGCAGACCCATAAAATCAAGGTAATGGTAGCCTATCTCACAACAGTGGCTTATTGGATTGAGAAACAATAAAGCACCTGGTGACTGATAGCCTAAAACTCCTTTTGAATGAGTGTTATGAAATAATTACTTCAATTCTTGATCCACAATAACCTCTACCCCTGCTTCTTCCCCACCTCACCCCAGTCTTCACACAACACCTTTCTCTGCAATCCTTCCCCATTTTGTCTGCTAATGTAATATGTGTGAAATAAAGTTTTGAGGAATAAAATGTGTCAGGTTATTGCCTAGATCGGCTGTTAATAAATACGCATACACAAATGCTTTATGCACCTGGAGTTATAAACCATTTCAAGAGAGCCAACCTGGCTTTCTTTGCTGAAATGAATGGGGTTAAAAAGCCATCTTGGTTTATGGACTGAAGGAAATCCTTTCATATTCAGGTGTGCGGTATAATGAAAAGCAATTACAAAAAGGGGGAGAAATATGGCTCATACCCCGAGACCATCCAGCTTTCTGGTTCCCCCCCCAATGTTTGCTCAAATGTGGAAGTGATGTTCATATATGGACAGTCATAATAAAATGAAAGAAATCATGGGATTGGAAATAGGCTAAAGCTCTTGAAATGTTTGGAGGTCTCCTTCTTACATTTTCTCCCTGAAGGCTGTCAAGAAGGTAACTTAGACTGACACAAAATTTAGATCTACATATGATGAAGTCAGCCTCCAAAGAGTGTCTGCAAGGTATAAGTCATCCTAACAGTATTTGGGATTTTTATAATATGCTATTATTCCTCCCCGCCCTCCCAGCTGTATGATCTTTTAAAAATAAGAGCTGTCTTGAATCTGATTATTTCAGAAAGACTTTGATACTGCCTTGTATTTTATATACAGTAGTTACAATCTGTAGGAAGCTCTATGCATGGTTCATCTGAAGGCCAGAGTGAAGATTTATGGGGACAATGGCATAGATGCCCTAAATTAGGTTTCAGAACTAGCCTATTGCTTTCAGCATGAAAAGAAATGCATTTTTAAAGAATATTCCATAGTTTTGAAAGTCACTGCCACAATTAATGTTGAAAGATATGATAAGTTTGAAATGTAAATGTTAGCAGGACATCACCAGAAAAAAATTCAAGGATAATACCTTGAGAAATGTACCCTCACATCTACGATCAATCAACCTTTGATATTTGAAAAGATCTGTTGAGCTTTGTTAATTGGCATTTGCATATATTTTCACTATCGGCAGAACTATCACAATTTCTATATACCCAAAAGGATTTCATTATTTAAATGAAATGATCAGAATCAAATCAAAGCACAAATCTTTAGTTCATTAAAATAAAACAACGAAGTGGGCCTTATATCACACCCATAAAATAACTTAAAATCAAATATTTTATAAAAAGACCTTGTGTATGTGTGTTTGGAGGATTTACAATGCTTCCTATCTTCTTTCTTAATGTCTTCCTCTTTTCTTTTCTTTTTTAAGAAAATACCTGCCACAGAGCTCAAAGTCTACTGGAATAAAATTGCCCAATGCAAAATGATATTGAATACTAAAGTGTCCTTTATTATATGTGTGTATGTTATACAGGAATCATTGAAGTGATCAGTTACCTCTCTTAAAATGATTGAAGACTGATTACTTATTGTCTCATTGAGGAATCTTCAATTAAGGGTGAAGATTGGCTTTAACCCTATTTGACTTCCTGGAGCATCATCACACTGAAACTGGTTGTGATAAAACAAATTTATTTAATGCAAATAGGGTAAGTTTATGTCATTGACATAGTGGAACACATCTCTTGCTACGAGTTCCACCCAACAACAGCTTTGTTCCAGAAAGTATAGATAGAAATAAGTTGCACAGAGTTGCCTAGAGAAGTATTATATAGGGCTGAAGCTTTTTTCCCTCTAATCCACATCCATGTGATTAATATTTGGTTGGATTTACTGTAGTTTGATTTAACTTTTAATATTTTTATTTAATTCCTTTAAATACCATGGGAACCACTTATATACTATTTCAATGCAGCATTGATTTCCAGAAAAATATCTTGAGTGTGGAAAAAGTCATGTTAAACATTATCACATTTTTTGACAAAGTGAGAGAGCCACTGTGATGTAGGGATAAACTGTTGGATCTGAACCAATAAAACTTAGACTAAAGAAGAAAACTGTTACTTTTAAATAAAAATTACTGCAGTTTCTGTATCTATAGTTTGAATCCCATTCTTTGCAATTTTCCAATTTGCATGGCAGATATTCATTCTAGTATATTGAAAGCTGGGTTAGCCCAGAACTTTAGATTTGCTTCCTGTCCCTTGCTTCAAACAGACTGAATTTCAAATAGTAAACATAGATAAGGATGTACTTGAACATTTTTTCACAAAGTGAGATCAAGGAGCATACAGAATAAAATAGCATAAACATAAAACTGCCCAATATAAAATTTTGTAATGAGGGAATAATTTTAACTACTTCAGTTTCTTACTATTAAGAAAAGGTGAAATTAGATAAAAGATTCCAAGTTTTAGAATTGGTTTCTGTTACTCCTCCAGAGTACAACACTGGGGCCTGATAAACATCCCTTGGAAAAGGCATTCTCTAAAATAGATGCATATTTTCTGAGCCCTCCACTCTTAGTGGCTGCTTATTGATTGTTCTGCAAAATCACATTGCTTACGTTTTCTCTTACCATTGTGGCTGTTCCAGATATTGCGGTCAGGCATATTCATTATATCATGAATTAAGGTCAAGGATTTGCTGATATTGAATCTGTAGGCTGAAATTTCTTTTCTTTCTTTCTTTCTTTGTCTTTAGCAGAGTACTAGAAAAGATGAGCCATGGTGGCGCACTGGTTAAAATGCAGTACTGCAGGTTAATTCTGCTGACTACCAGCAATTCCATTCT
This sequence comes from Pituophis catenifer annectens, assembly GCF_029215685.1. Classification (NCBI taxonomy): domain Eukaryota; kingdom Metazoa; phylum Chordata; class Lepidosauria; order Squamata; family Colubridae; genus Pituophis; species Pituophis catenifer. Next base: position 98,275,343 of record NW_027256881.1, read on the forward strand.
CACTGGCTCAAGGTTGACACAGCCTTCCATCCTTCCAAGGCCAGTAAAATGAGGACCCAGATTGTTGGAGACAATATGCTGAGCTTTGTAAACTGCTTAGAAGGGGCTATAAAGCACTATGAAGTGGTAAGTATAACTGCTATTGCTATTGCTAGAAACCAAAAATAATGTGTTTTCTAATACCCTATTATGTACAGTGGTGGGATTCAAATAATCCCACCACCGGTTCACCAAAAATGTGAGCATGTGCATGCACGCATGCATGGGTTCCGCATATGTGTGTGTGCACAGCTTCCGCACATGCACGGCTTCCGCCACGTGGTGAGGCTTGACTGAGCAGCCTTTCGTGGCCTGCTCCTCTCCATCTCTGCTTTCTGGAGCAGCGGCTGGAGCGCACTGCTGGGAGAGCGTCTTGTGCAATTTAGCAGCTGTGAGCCACCGCTTTCCTCTAAGTCCCATCCAGAAAGTGCTGCGGCTGAGAGAAACAGCTGTTTCTCTCAGCCGCAGCACTTTCTGGATGGGACTTAGAGAAAAGTGGTGGCTCACAGCTGCTAAATTGCACAAGATGCTCTCCCAGCAAGAACAGTAGTGGAGATAAGCAGCTGCTGACCTGGAGAACACATGGAGCATCTTCCTGAGCAACTGAGGCTTGGCAAGGTATGGAAGAAGCAACTGCAAGATCTCCACTGCAGCGCTTTCCGGATGGGACTTCTTACAGGTAAGAAGAACCGTCCAGTCCATTCCCAAACCACTTCGGCCATCCTGTACCCATGTCCCCCCATGGCCCTTTGGCCTACAAGCAACAGGCCGCAGGCTGAATAAATTGGTTCGGCCTGGGGGGGCGTAGTTTGAGGCCATAGGGGGGAGGCAGCATGTGGGTCGAGGCCCAGGGCAAGGCTGGATCTGAGGAATGGTGCTTTCCCTGACCCAGCCATGGTGAACGGTGAGCAGGCAGAGGCTCCGAGGCAAGGCTGGAGCCGGGAAATGGCATATCCGTGGGCCTTGACCCAAGACGAAGGGCAAGCGGGTGGCATGTTTACTTTTGGTGAGCAGAGCGGGTGAGGTGCGGCAACCAGGCAGCCGGGAAAAGTGGCAAGCCGGTGACTGGGTGGGGGCGGGGCCAACCAGAGGTGCTATTAGCTGGTTCTCCAAACTACTCAAAATTTCTGATACCGGTTCACTAGAACCAGTCAGAAGAGTCTGAATACCACCTCTGATTATGTATGATACCATGGACTCTGCTTTAGGTTCATGTTTCTGCATCAAGATTAAGCTCAAATTTTATAGTTCCAAGGGTTCCAAGTAATAACTCAGGGTTCCAAGTAATAACTCCAAAGCAATCAAAACTCTGAGGCTTGGAATTTCCTCAAAGAATATATTTATTTGGGATGTTATATTGACACAGCTGGTGAAAACCCAAATCTGAAAGACCCAGGATTTTCCCCACCCAAATCAAAGTCCAAAGTCCCTGCCTCCTGTCCATCACATCGTCCAATCAGGTTGTAGTCCCAATTCCATCTGGCTTTGATCCACACCCTTCCAACACCTGGCAGAGCATCCTTGGCGCCAATGAGAAAGAATGTTATTTCTCACAGCTCCACCTGGCCTCGCTGTGGCAGCCCTGAAGATGTCCCCAAAATGGCTTCAGGGCTGATATAGATTATTTTTTGATTGAAATAGTGAGAATCAGAGTGAAGAAGTCAATTATCACCCCCTTTCATTATAGCTATATGAATTTGTTGAGTTCCCTTGTTTGAGATCAACCATACAGTATGTTAAGCATTTGAGCTTGGAATAATCTTGCATTCACAGACATGGCATGAGATTGAAGCCTTTCTTTATAACTGTGTTAAGTTTCTAGAGAAAAAAAAACAAGACCACAGAGAGTTGGTCTACTACATCAACTTGCATAGTGCTCAGTGAGCGCTTTCACAAATAAAGGAAAGGAAAGCTGAGGCCATTGGGAGGCAGCATAGGGGATTTATGGAGTGGAAAGTCAATGCATCCTGAATGTTGACTTTTTAAAAACAACAAAAAAACAACTTGGAGCCATATTGATGTCAGCAGCACCCTGTAAGTTTGAAAGTCACTCAAAAGATAACGCCCAGCTTAACAGAAGGCAGGGAGGAGATTTAATTTGAATAGGCAGGGGGAAAAAATCAGATTGCTAGTCATTTCAGAAAAATAATGGCACAGAACATGTGGGCAATGATGCAGAAGAGCTGGGATTTATTGAAATGCCTTTTTAAAACACTAGAATGTTGTTTTAGTTCTGTATCTCATTGATTTATTAAATCTTTGATTTTTCAATTTAAAAATTTTTATTACTGATACAAAGCTAGCTGCTTGCCAACCAGCATATTGTATTCTCTCCAATGTTCTTGTCATGACTGTCACCAGGCATAGTTTATAACAACTTGTATATCGCCCCTGCCAATGCAGTCTTCTTTGTTTAGTATTTAGTGACCTTCTTGGCTCCCATTTTTGCCTCTTCCATTATAATACTACATACTATTTTGTAGCAGTAAAATCCATTCTGTACTCATGTAAGAGATGATAGGAATACAGCCTTGGTACAATTGGAAAAGAGGGACTATTTTAGGGCATTCTCCAGATGGATGGCCTTTAACTCCTCAGCCAGCATGGTCATTGCTGAGAACTCGGAAAGTGAAAGATCACAATCTGGGCAGAAATACAAGTAAGGAAAGATTTGCGTTAGCAAAGGAACATGGGAGAGGCAAAAACTTAACATCTCTGGCAGATATTAGGGAAGCTGGTATTCAGCTTCCAGGGAACCGAATACCAGCTTTCCTGTCATTTAAAAGGAAAGCAATGGCAAAATGAAGACTGTTCCATGAGAATGGACCTGACAACAGCAGCAATAAAAGGACTCTTTAAACATGAACAGATCAGTTCCCCAGAACTCCTTTACAGATCATGGAGAGAACTAGAATCACCCACAAGTTTACTCCACACAGAGTCTGCCCACAACGAGGTTGTAAAATAGTGATTTTTCAGTAATTTGAGAGCTCTGGAATCCGGGTGGGGATTTTTTCAAAAACATGAGACAATGAAAAAGCTATAATAATGTGAATTGGGGAATGCTAATTTAATTGTATGAGGATGCGGTTAAGATGGTAGACTTGTCAATCAGAAGATAGGCAGATAATGGGTTGGCATAATGGGCAACCCATTATGGGCAAAATGGGTTGAGCTCCATTCCAGTCCAAGTTCCTGCCAGCCTAGCAGTTCAAAAGCATTCTATCCTTCCGAGGTTGGTAAAACGAGGACCCAGATTTTTTGGGGTAATATGTTGACTCTGTAAAACTGCTATAAAGCACTGTGAAATGGTATATAAGTCTAAGTGCTATTGCTATTCAAATACAAGTAGATAAATAAGTACCATTTTGGTGGATAGGTACAGTGTTCCATGCACCACAGCATATAGTCATGTCAGCCACATGGCAGAAGCATCTTCGGACAATGCTGGCTCCCTCAGCTAGAAAACTGAGATGAGCACTACCTCCTAGAGTCAAAAATGACTGGGTAGGGAAACATTTACCTTTTTAATTTAATTGTACTTCATTTATAAAAGAAACATCATTTGGGGTTGAAAAAAAGAGTCTCTTTGGAATTATGTCAACTTAAATAACAAGCAGAATTGCTTTCCCTTATATTCTGTTCTAAATAGATGATCCAAAGCTAAATTGCTTTGTTTTTATTTGTTTTTCTTCCCCGACTGACTATGGAAAGTTAGAATGAATAAAGTCATTTGTAAGACCAGTCTGCTTCTTCGTAGGAACAACAATAGAATGTAGGGATGGTTAGTCCTTCTCACAATTATTTCACCAGAAATTCTGTCTCTGATTCCTGTGATTCCTGGGCTCATTAGACTTCTACCATTTTCCTTGGTCCTTTTGTTTTCAGCCATGACACACTTCACACTTTCTGCCCTATGTCTACTTCGAGAATATTATTGCTTTAGAAATTATTCATTTCTATTTTATAATAATATTATTATAATATATAATAATAGTATTATTATCTGTTAATGATAAAGCTTTAGACAGAACTGTGGTTATAAGTTATATAGAATGAATACAGAATACTTTCCACATAAAGTTTCAATTCACAATTCTAAGGTGGGAGCAATTATGAACATTCACTCTAGTTTCCTTTCCACTAATCACTGCTTCTAGATGACTGCTTTGTTCTTGTGGGGAAAATTTGACCTTTTCTTGTGCTTTGCCTGGATTTCTTTCGCCATACCATCCTGTGCTCCATTGACAGGAAACAATGTTCTTCACAAACATAATATTTGTTGGTAGGAGAATTGTGTTCTTAGGTAATTTAAATGAGAAAGTGGAATAGTAGCTTCTTTTGTTACATTAATCAGGGAAAAGTATAACATGAAGGGTATAAAAAATGGTAGAATTAGAAGCTTTTAATCTCTAATTACATTATGTGAAGTTGTGTATGAATAAAACATACCAGAATGTTGACATAATTTGTAGCAGACATTAGTTGTTCTCCCTCTCAATCCACTGATCAGTGCTGCAATTTTTGAGAGGTTAATTAATTAAACTGAATTGGATTACTGTCCTCAGACTTTACAAAATTCAGGTTACTTACACCATGTAGTTTGATCGTATCCAAATTGTTATGCTCATTGTGTGAACTGAAGAATTGTACTTAATTTGAAATAACAAATTTATCACAATCAGTGTTCAAAGCCATTTAGAAACTGTACATAACAAGTACTGTCAGATGAACATTTTGCAAATGAGATTCACAGATTATAATTAGTAGGAAATGTGACTCCACAGATTTGGCACGTTTCCAGACACATTACTAAAATAATTTTCTTCATGACTTAAGTGGTGGAAAAAATTATATATCTAGTGTTATACTTTATTCGTACCTTCCTGAATCTGGTCCTAAGTTTTCAAAAGCTATTATATCAGCATTCAAGATATATGCTATTATTAGTATCAGTTATTGTTCATGTGTAGTTTTTATATATGTATGGATACAAGTGACAGCTGTATTATCTGTCATCACACAGCCACTGTTGATCATATTTATTGATGTAGATCAATAACTATAAACTTGTTTGAATGAAATACTAAGCTGAGTTATAGAAATAGGAATACATCTTCAGTTCATTTTGTTATTTTCCACTCTTTATTTGAAGTGTTGTTAGGAAACGGAAATTTGAAGCATTACCTCTTTTTTCAATTAACTGCAGATTAGCATCATCTGGAGTCAGTTTTTATTATCGCAATATACAAATATAGTAAATAAATAGCCCTATAATCTTAAATGGTAATTAATGTTAACTGAACTTTTCTGAAACAGAACAGTTTCCTATACTACAGTTTCAACAATTTCTAGAAGCCATACTCAACTCTAACCACATTTGTCTTGGTCTAGCAAGATTATTAAACTGCAGTTAATTCCGTTATATCCTTAAAATGTTGGTTTTAGCAAGCATTTCATGAGAGATGTATGTTTGCAAATTGTGCAGTTATCCTACAAGCAACAAAAATTTCATTTTCAGGCAAGCTATGAAGTATGTTGAAATTAGGTGGCAGAAATTGACCGAAAGAAGATCCATTTAATATGGCTGTTTTATGAAACTCTGTAGTTTAGGAATGCAATCAACTTCAATGTTGACAAACCCAGAGTACAGGTTTTTCAGGTACTGAAAAGTTTAATGGTCCAAGTGACAATTTTCATCCCAAGATGAGCTTTGGTGGCACAGCAGACTAAAGTGCTGTTAAGTAGCACTTAGCTGCCAGCTGCCTGCAATTACTGCGAGTTCAAATCTCACTAGGCTCAAGGTTGACTCAGCCTTCCATCCTTCCAAGGTAGGTAAAATGAGGACCCGGATTGTGGGGGCAATAAGCTGACTTTGTATAAAAAAGAACACCGCTTGGGGGGGCCAAAAGCCCTACTAAGCAGGTATATACAAAAGTATGAAGGCTATTGCTTAACGCATTATAAGCCGCCTTGAGTCTCCAGAGAAGGGCGGCATATAAATCGAACCAATAAATAAATAAATAAATAAATAAATAAATAAATAAATAAATAAATATGCCAGTTTTCTCAATAACAACAATAAATGTTTGGCTTATTAAAACCATATACAGGTAGTCCTTGATTTATGATTGGTTGCTTAGTTACCATTTGAAGGTACAATAGTACTCATGACTGGGGGCCACATAGGATGGTCTTTGTAATACTTGTAATGTGTGTTTTGTAGTACTGTTGCACTGGATTTTCAAGTATTTTAATTTGTTCTATTCAAATGTATAATCATTTGCTCTCTCTTGTAATATTAAAAAGTTTATAAGAGATTTCTTTTATTTGAAATGTTTTCAAATAAATCATAAATTAAATGATCTTCCTTGTCTCTGTAGCATAATTGGGTTCCAGCATACCACAATACTTTCCTAGAAACCACATTTCGCCAACATGACCCAGTTTCAAAGTAATGGCTGCCACAGTGTCCTCTCCATTGTTCACCCTTATGACTGACCACAGAGATGCTGTAGTGCCCCTCCTATCTATCTCCCCGACCAATCCTGGCCTTGCATTGCATTGTATTGGCCAGGCTCCTCTGTAAAAAAACAAAAAGGTAAGTTGGGTGTTGCTGGACCTTGGAACTGGGTGAGAAGCAGGCCAAGTCCTGCAAGTCCCTTGGGATGAGAAATAGTCCCCAGCCTCTCTAGAGGCTGTTTGCTTTTGCTGCCTTGCTTTAGGCTCTCTTGCCTGGCCAAATAGCCAGGTTGGGAGCAGACTAAGGCATGGGGAACACTAAAGGACAGGGAGCAGATCACTGGGTGCCTCGTGAGTGGGGGAGGCCTTGGAAGGCCCAGGCAAGCAGACCTGTGCTGGACTTTCAAGGGCCTCTCCCATCCCTGAGGCACCCTAAACTCCACTTAATGTCCTACATATTCATTTAACAATTGTTTTTGTTTGGGAAACCAGGGACAGAGACCATTAAGTGAGATGCTTCATTTAATGGCCATCATGACATGCAACCGTAATGGGCTCCATGACAGTCCTAAGTCGAGGACTACCTGGATGTTCACTCTTGCCTATTTCCATAATATAAATTTGTGCTTTAAATAGTATAGTTAGTGTTCCACTAGCAAGTTTTCAAATATGACAACTTCGACTGAAAGCTCCAAAATTTTCATGCTTTTCTCTCAATTTCTTCACTCTGATTTTACCTACATTCTTCATAAGGTGTTCCCAAACACGACTCTTATATTGTGGAAAAACAAGATTTCTAGTAGAAACAAGGCATTCTAAAAAGTCTACGCACACCTCTGCACACAATGAAAGTTCTCCTGAATCATTACTGCAGGTTCAAGAACTTCAAAATCTAACCTATTCGTACAGGCTTACTCAGGTAACTGACTACAGTATATCAGTCATTATCTCTAATTTCCCAAACTGTTAAAAAAGGTAAAAACTCATTCAAATTGAACATGACAATCACATACCTTACTTATTCATAAAATAAAGATGTGCAGTATGTAATTTAAAACACAAATTATCTGATAGCTTACTAATTTGATAGAATAACGCTTCCATAATTACACTATTGCTCAGAGCCTTTTTTTAATGAATTGTCATAAATAGCACAGATATCATAAATTAATAATTTTTTTCATAAGGTGTTGTCATGATGTGATAAAGCTATACCTTTTGATTGCCCCAAGGCTTCAATTCACGAGAATACAAATGTGTGTGGTTCATCTAAAACCTTCTTCCTCCCTTATAGCTCTTAAAAATCTAGCAATGATTTAAGACAGCTTTTTCTGTAAACTGGTGTATATTTAAAGATCTTTTCTGCTCTAAGTGTCAGTAAACAAGTATAAGTAGAAGAAACAGATTACTGTCTTTTACTACTATTCATTTATTTTCTTGTTAAATATGTATTGTGATTTTTAATTCAGGAATTTAAGTTGATATACATAGCACTTCCTTCTTCCATTCTTTCCGACAAACAAATCTATTTGAGATCGTTTGCACTGAAAGTAAGTGAAGGGGTTCCAGAATCAACCACTTGTACCATCCAAGATCTTAAGACCAACAATCAAACAAGCTGACAAAGAATAAGGGGACTTGTGTTAAAAAAAAACCCAGAAAGAAAGTATCCTACACTACTGTTGTGACCCCGACTCCCGAGCCTGTCCTAACAGAGGAAGAGGACTCAGAAGGTGATGGCGAGGAACTGACAAGGCCTCCCTCTCCAGGACCCTCCTTTCTGGCAATGCCTCAGGTTCCATCCGAAGGCCAGGAGGAACAGCCTGAGATGTGCCAGGAGGAAGGCATATCGGAGCACCAATTGATAGGGAGCGAGAAGGATGAATCCTGGCTTGATCCCAGGCAGCGTTGGAGGTAGAAGCATGTGCAGCAACGGAAGAGGCATGGGAGGGCCAGAGATTGAGCTGAGTCACGGAGCCACGCCCCAGGAATAAAAGCGGGTGGGATTGCTCTTCAGGCTTTGTGACGGACAAAGTTAAACCCTGAAAGTAACATTGTGATCTCTGAAATTTGGCTTGAATATATTTTGGACTGAACATTGACTAAACTCTTGTCTCGTGGATAATTCGTTGCTCCTGGAACAGACTGAAGATAAGTCCTCTTCTGCTTTATGGGAGTGAAACCTGTCTTGGCAGGCATTCGGCAGTTTGCTGCCAAAACCTTGGTCTGCCAAGAATTCTAATCTGTTTACCTAATAAAAAATTGGCAGGCGTGCTTGGCATTACGTTTGCCTGTGTGAGGAAGGGGGACAGAACAACTACATTCTACAAATTCTTATCCTCTGATTCCATAGCAATCTATCAGAAAAAAGTGCAAACTGATGAAAGAATGTCCTAACTGCATATAGGACTGTGTCTCTAATGATATGTAGATGTTTACTTTGTCCCTACATTTGCAGCAACAATATCATCACATGTTCCAACGAAATCATACAGAACGTTAGAGACAACTTCTTCAGCTTTTCCTCTAATGTGGTACGTGCCCTCATCTATGCCCCTCTGTAGGACAAGTTTTTCACAAAAGATTTAATGAAAGTTTGACATCAGACTCAAAGCCAAAGTAACATTAGAATGTTTTAACCTCCCAAGTACTTGATTACAGATTTCAAGGTAGTTGTTTTGGAACAAAGAAATTGGACCACTAATATTGAGTAAGAGACTGTGGCACTCTCCTAGATCAGTGGATTTTAGACTATTTCAGGAGGTTTTAACAAATAGGATGAATTTTGTCACACAATAAATTGCTAATTGTTGAGAATTTATGTCTCATGTAACCTGAATAGCCATCCTGTGTTTCCCTCCTTTCCCCCACTCCCAATTTAAATCCTACATCAGTTGAACTAGCCCATGAAACTGAGAAAGAGTGCTACAATTCATGAAAACTCAGAAAATTGCTGAGCACATTGTAAGCCGCTCTGAGTCTTCGGAGAAGGGCGGCATTTAAATCAAATTAAAAACAAAAAAAAACAAAAAAAAAAACAAATGTCTTTTAATAAAATGTGTTAATTTGAATAGGGGCTACCAGACTCCTGCCAATTAGCTTCTGCCCAACACCTTAATTTCTACACCTCACTGATTCCAGGTTAAAGATGTGTATTTGAACTAAAAGTTTTAAATCTCCAATGACTGACACAAAATTAGGAACCAGTTAAAAAGTAATAATGCAACTACTGTGTCTTGTTTTATATATTAAAGTTGAAAAGGAACCCTTACATCACATACAGAAGCCTTATTATACAGGGAAACTTACAGTTTTAATTCTCTATCTAAAATATAACTTCCAGACTCCATCAGATTAGCAGCTACTTATATTGATAGCAATTTTCCTTCCTTTACCTTCTCATTTGCACCCCAACAACTATCTCCCTCTTTCACAAGGCTCTGGGTACTGTTAAATAGCAAGTCAGCAAGACAGAAGAAGCTTTATTTGTCCTTTTCCCCCTTTAAATTCATGTGCTAAACTGCAGAACAGAAACATAATTAGAGAGGTATCTGTTGAGGCAACCATGTAATTGATGGTTTTTAACATACAGTTCCAAAGAAAAGTAATGTACAAACAGATAAGGAAGACAATACCATTGAAATATATCTTCCCAGTTAATTTTGAGAAGTGTGTATTTATACACAAGTTGTTATCAGATCTGAAGCAATGGAAAATGAATATAATTTGGTGTACTTGTTAAAATGAAACCTGAAAGAGGTTTGGAGTTAGATTGTAATTATTAACTTTTATTTATTTATTTCACTTTGTTGCCATCTTGCCTCCCAAACAGAAGTCCAAAATAGTTATAGTTAAATAAGCTTTACATGAAATCAAACCTCATCTCCAAATTGTTTTATACAAAAATATAAAAGAAAAATACAAAACCATGCATTTATTAAACCAATTACCATTTTTTTGCACTATAAAATGCACTTTGCCCTCCAAAAAAGTGGGTGGAAATGTCTGTGTATCTTATACAGTGAATATTGCGGCAGGGGGAACGTGATTGGTGTTCCAACCTATTCCACCAGGGAATGCTGGAGCCTTCGCTGCCAAGCAGTTGATTGGCGGTTGGATCCGGGCCCCCGGAATACCTCTGATCAGCTGTTCTTGGTGGCGGGGATAGCTGTCACTGCCTATTGCCACCCATTCACCATCGCTGCCATCGCTCATTCGCCATTGCCACTGTTCGTCACCGCCACTATTTGGTGCTGCCCATTCACTGCTGATTGGCAGTGGCGAATGGGCAGTGGCAATCAGCGGTGAATGGGAAGAAGCAAATGGGGGGGGGGGCGGCAGCAGCAATAGGCAGCGATAGGCAGCAGTGGCAATCCCTGCTGCCTAGAACAGCTGATTGGCAGTATTCCAGGAGACCAATCCAATGGTCAATCAGCTGCTCAGCAGCAAAGGCTCCAGCATTCTTGTTTCCCTCCTCTAAAGCTAATGTGAGTCTTATAGTCCGGAGCATCTTATAGTGTGAAAAATACAGTAGTCTGTGTGTAAATTGTACAGTGGGAAAAATTAGACATGAAGCATATTAGAAAAAACATATACAACCCTACATTTTCAAATTGTTCTCCCTTCTGATGGTAAAATGAATGTTAGTTCTCCAGATGTTAGTTCTCCAGATCACTGTATGATAAAGAATGGATAATTTACTAGACATCACATTTTCTGCAATCATAACAGCATAGAATATTTATATTGTCCTCTTGTCAGGTATCAAACTGTCAGCATCCCCTACCCCCCCCCCCACCCCTGGCAAAAAAATAAAATCTACAAAAGCCAATGTGTCTTCCAAAGTAAAATTGGTATCTATAAAAATTAATATCTTCTGTTCTTAACATCCATCATATTTCTTTATTTTTACTTAATAATCTATTTGCTATATAAGTGACCTAATCATAATCCTAAGGTGACAATTCAGAGTTAAGACACATCACAAAATCAATCAATCAATCAATCAATCAAACAAACAAACGAACAAAAAGTTCCAATCATCATAATGAAACAGCAAACCACCCTATCAGTGAAGAGGGGAAAAAAGAAATCAAAATACCATATAAATAAATCAGATTCACAAATCATCCTTGCAAAAGGGCTGTTGGATAAATCAGTGCAGCATTTTTTGAGCTATGACTTTAAGAAAAAGTCTTCTACATGCTTTCCTCCAGATGGGTTTCCAATAGAAAAACAGGATGAGAGTTCTACTATAATCTCAACTGTCAGTGTTCTGATTGACAAACCCAACCAAAGCAAGCACAGCTGAGTGCTGAGATGATCCCAATCTCTTAATGCAAAACTTTATTGAGTACATTATATTGGCAAAGATGAGGGCAAAACCAGTTCTAACCATTTCCCATGCAAACCCACATAGTTAAATTTCAGGTCTTCCCTCTCCCATTATTACATCAGGTCACGTTGTCCAATGGAGACTTCTGGTATTGTTGTGAGAAAGTCTTTCTTGGCTCTAGTAACCACCTGCTGAAACGTCCTTGGTTCCCATGGTTGGCATCTTGATGTCTGGAGCTTAGCTCTATCTACCCCTTCCCTCCCCCCATAGTTCGTTGGCAAGCTGAGAAGTGATAATAATTACAATAGCAAAAACGCCATTTGAAGATTGACATCAACATTTCTAAAAGAGTACCAGGCCAGAAAGGGCATAGGTTACCAAACATATGCCAACAGATATATGCCCAATTCATAATTTTTATCCTGTTTATCACTTCTCCCTCCAAATTCAGCTTCAATTGAGTTCTGCTTCATTGTAGCATGTGCATGCACATAAACACAGGCTAATTCCGACTGGATCCTGCTGTGCTTGAATCAAATGAAAATAAACAAGAATTGGCTGAAATTAGTGAGCTTGTTATGGTTACTATTTTACAATGTGATCAGTCTGTTAAATCACACTGTCCAAATGAGGAAAGAAAAAGTGCAACATTGTTATTTTGTGGATCAGCCCTCCTATCAGAGACAGCTGACACTGTGAATTGGGAGATGTGGCTATTTGACGACATAGTTTACAAACTTAAACTCTACCAAGAAAAAGAAAAATAATTGCCTGTTTGGGATTTGTAGGTTTTTCATTCAATGGACTAATGTTATAATATGGTAGGTACTATATCTGCATTTGACTTCTTCAGTCTGTGAGACTTAAACTTGCAAACATTCTGTTTTAGATCTGTAGGTCTGCAATAAGCATAACATGAGCTTCTTGTCTGTCAGATTTTGCAAAGGAAAAAAGAGAAGAAAATATATCCTTTAGAATTATGGAATCTAAATAATTCAATGGACTTGAAGCTAAGCATTCTTTGAAGACATTTGGGAAACAGGTTTGAAGATATGGGCATTACAAATAACACTGAGTTTAAATTGTTGAAAGAATCACTAGAATTTTCAATAGGGAACAAAAAAGAAAAAAAAGAGATTGCTTCCATGACTATGGCCAGAAACCAATTGTACAGGTATCAATAATATAAACATTTAGACTCAGGCAATTGAAGGGGTGTGCTCAGAGGTGGTATTCAGCAGGTTCTGACCAGTTCTGGAGAACCAGCAGTGGAAATTTTGAGTAGTTCGGAGAACCGGTAAATACCACCTCTGACTGGCCCTGCCCCCATCTATTCTTTGCCTCGCGAGTCCTAGCTGATCTGGAGGAAATGGGGATTTTGCAGTAATCTTCCTCTGGAGTAGGGAGGGAATGGAGATTTTACAGTAACCTTCCCTGCCACACTCACCAAAGTAAAAACTTTTGAATCCCATCACTGGACATGCCTGTTATATTTTTATAATATTTTATATTATGTGATGTACAAATACATTTGATAGAAATTCTGTGAAAACCTGCAGGAACAGCCATAAATAAAAAATGGCAAGTCCTATTTTAAATTAACATTTGCATTAAAAAAAATGTTATGGAAAATGAGTTGACTTTCTGCTCCTCAAAGAAACACTCTAAATGCTTCAAAAACAGGCCAAAGCAGCACTAGCCTTCATCATTATTCCTAAAACAGGATCCCAAAGCTTTATAAGAGCCATTCTGATGGACATCTAATAATCATCTGGATTTTTGCAATCTAGGTCCCTTCTGTGGGCTTTCCTGGATGTCCTGTTTTGAGTTTAGCGCTTCCCTCTTTCTTTCCTAGGTGTAGTGTGGGTATAGAAAGATTCCGGTAGGATCTAATTAGCTATAAAAACAATGTATATTTACAGGGAAATGCTCAGCACAAAACTCTCAAACTTTCATTTGATTTCAGCACTTTAAAAAGGTGTGCTTGTTCTGATAAAGTTCCCAGATATCTGTACTATGAGAAATGTTGTGGGGTTTTTTTGCCCAAACTTTTAGGATCTAATGAAGTTTCCATCAATAGAGTGGTTGTAGAATTTCATAAGATTAGGGACATGCAAATACATTATTCTTGCTTCTGATCATTACAGATGATTTTCCAATCTTCTCCTATCATCATGGAAAAGGGGACCATTGACACCTTTTGATTTGCTTTAGGCATATGAAATGAACTTTCAAACCATTCTATGTCTCCACAGAACCTAGCTGTACAAAGTGAAGAGCATCTGCTGCAAGCTGCAATGATGCCCAAAAAAAAGACAACATAGGAAATGATGATGTCATGAGCCAAAATGCCACTATTAGGAACTTGCATGCCGATATCTCATGAAAGCCTTAAATCATACCGTGTTCATGTCATTGTTACACGTTTTGTGCTCCTTGTGCCTTCTACCCTCTTGCAACATCCATGCCATCAAATTAAATGTAGCTCAGAATGGAGGACTCATTCTTCGACAGGCTTTGAAAAAAAAAATCAACCAAATGATTTATACATAATTTATTGGGATTTTTCATATGGTCTTATTTGTACTTTTCTCTAAAGACATGCCCGTTGATGAGAGAATTACACCCAGGATAAAGATTTGTCAGAAAAGCCAGCTTATTCTGAGTCTTGGGCTTGCTTCTATGACAGGTAGAATTTGGACAAGATGCTGACTAGATATAACAAAAGCTAGAGAAAAATTAGCACCATGAGGGGAAAAAAAAGGCTTTCACAAACATAAAAATGTTTGAATTCCTTGGTGTCTGTATCAGTATCTATTTGTATGTGTATTTGTTTTGCACTCAAGCTATAAAATTGACCCTTTTCTTTTCACGAGAACACTATTTTTTGAATACGGCAATCTTCTATAATTTTATATGACTTTTTTTTAAAAAAAATACTTAAACCACATTTATCTCCTTGAGTTGCTTTTATACTTACCCACTTAAATAGTTCTTAGTTAAACTTTTTTTTTTTATTGGAACTCAGCAATATTTATTTTTACAAACAGAACATCTTAAAAAATGACAAGCTATCTTTCATGGCTACACAATGCTCAGGTGTAATAAAACTGATGATCCCATAAAATAAAATTTATGAAACCACTGTGAATTCAATTTATTTGAATACGCTCAGTTATGTTTTTGTTTATTCCCATAGCAGATGTTTAATTTACAAACCAGGCAATTACTCCAACTCTTCCAAACAAATAAGAACAGATTAGTCAAACGTTCACATCAGTTTTTATGTTTATCATTAGTTTTATGATGCATCATGAATATTCAGCGGTAGGAAAAACTATCACTTTGATACCTGAAAAACCACAAGATAATGTTTTGCGTCTCTAAATGTTCTTTCTTTTGTTGTTGGGGAAAAAAAAACACCATATTACTTGTCTTGGCTGTTACAGTTAGGATGGCTTATGTGTTAACGTGAAGCACTCAGAAGGATTTGCCATTTGCATTCACGCTCTTGCATTCACGTTTTATATGTGTTTGCACATACATGGAAGTACATCCAGTCTTACCCTGTTTTATGCAGTTTTCTTGAAACGGTCTACAAAAGATCTATTCTTGAGAACGAAGCATTTGAAAAGAATAATTTAAACCTACACGTTCCCCACCTACACTGTTCTGATCTGTTTGGATCAAGAGAAAAATTGTATAATGCTCTTTGCTTTCTTTTGCGATTCCCCTAGTTCTTGATGAAAATAATTATAAGCTTGTTTTTATTTATTTCTTCCTCATAAAGTATGCTTATAATTGCATGGTTTTGGAAAGACAAGCAACTTTTGGTCGGGAAAGCACTCCTCCACTTTAAGGCAAATTGGGCGATATGTCGCATGTATGTATGCATTTAACACAATGGATTTTAAACAAACAGCAATGAAGAAGGAGTTGATTAAACAAGAAAAAAATGGAAAGGAAAAATTATCCTTTACTTGATGTTATGATAATAAATAAAAGGCACACTTTTATTGATTTTATTTTAGATGAAAATATTATTTTTAACATATTTTGTTAAGGTGTATTTTTAACATGGACGTGCACAGATTTTGGCTGTCTGTGAGTCACATTTGGCTGTTCAGTGACATGCCAGGAAGTAGTCTTCCAGAAGTGGTGGATAAATTCAGGACAAAACAAAAAACAGATTTGATTTATGATTATTTTTAGTACAATTAAATATAGTACAATTACCCTCCAGTTGTACAGAATGAGCAAAAGAGTCACATCCTCCTTACCTAGTAATTCCTTGCTGTTCAGATAAGCCACAAATGCCATTATTAAAAGATTGAAAAGATCTCTGCCTTAATAACTGAGAGATAAATTGGCTTCTAAAGTGAAAGCAGATCAGTTGCTGAGATTTCTTTAACTCTTTTCTACAATCTTTCAATGAATCCTCTCAGAAAAAGCTCTTTGAGAGCCTTGCTTCCTTTTGAAGGTCTGCCAAGAGCTTGGCACCAATCAGATTTTAAAGAATGTCATTTTTTGTCACATATTAAAAAAAAAAAAGGATAGTTTTGAGGTTTGTGGAATTGCCCAATTCGGGTGGGCATGAGTTGTACTTGAACAGAGTGCTGAAAGTCATACTCGGAAAAGTAGGGAAGGCCTGGTCAAAAGTGACTCCTAATTTAATTTGAACGCCATTAAAATTAAATTAATTTGCAAAAAATGATGCCATTATTCCTAATGTATTTAATCATATGTGTTTTCTGTCACATAAAATCTTAAAATGTAATGGCAATTTTTATAGGAACTCTGGAGGCTACGCAGAAAGATTTGGGCTACCACATATGGTACATCTCGGGATTTCCATTTGTGCATATCTAGTGTTGGTGTCTCAAGGCAACCCACTATCTGAAACAATTAAAAAGTCCACCAAATGTTCTTGTGAAGAAATGAGAAACTTATAGCTGGCATCATTATGAACCATGTGATTGTCCTAAAACATATCTGACTGCCAGAATACTTATATTTTATATTTTTTATTTCTATCTGATAGTGTAGGACCGCGATGGCGAACCTATGGCATGGGTGCCACAGGTGGCATGCGGAGCCATATTGATGGGCATGCAAGTGTGCCCTAGCTCAGCTCCAGTGCACACCAGCCAACTGATTTTCAGGCCTTCCGGTTCCACCGGAAGTCGGGAAACTGGCTGTTTCCGGCCTCCAGAAGGCCTCTGAGGAGATGGGGAAGGCTGTTTTTGCCCTCCCCAGGCTCCTAGAAAGCCTCTGGAGCCTGGGGAGGAGGAAAAACAGGCCTACTGGGGCCACCGTGCCATCGCATGCCAAAAGCAGGGGGAAGTGTGTGTGTGTGGGGGGGTCACGTGCGCATGTGTGGGAGGGCGGGGCACATTGAATTATGGATGTGGGCACCCGCACCCGCGACCCCCACGCTCCCCCCACTTTTGGCACGCGACGGCAAAAAGGTTAGCCATCACTGGTGTAGGAAGTGCTTGCGTATAGCTAAGAGAGTAATAAAGGTCCCAGAAAAAAATACTGAAAAGAGTACTGGTTAAAGTTTATAATTAGTGTTATAGCTAGAGTAGTGATGGTTAACCTTTTCAGGATCGAGTGCCAAAACTGGAGCGTGTGCCAGTGGTGGGTTTCAAATTTTTTTACTACCGGTTCTTTGGGCGTGGCTTGGTAGGCGTGGCACAGCTTGGTGGGCGTGGCTTGGTGGGCGTGGCAGGGAAAGGATACTGTAAAATCTCCATTCCCTCCCCAATCCAGGGAAAGGTTACTGCAAAATCCCCATTTCCCCCTGATCAGCTGGGACTTGGGAGGCAGAGAATAGATGGGGGCGGGGCCAATCAGAATTTTTACTACCGGTTCTCTGAACTACTCAAAATTTCCACTACCGTTTCTCTAGAACTGGTCAGGACCTGCTAAAACGCACCTCTGTCGTGTGCGTGGCGAAACCCCGAAGACCAGCTGGCAATGCCGCATGTACCCACAGAGAGGGCTCTGCGTGTCACTTCTGGCACGCGTGCCATAGGTTCACCATCACAGAGCTAGAGTGTTGTCTTTCTTTGGTGTGAAAGAAGTCTACATATGGAGACAATAATTGTGTCTGTTTATGGTACATTCTGTTGGTATCTAATAAGCCCAGTTATCACTGTAGTTGCAGACGCCAATAAAAAAAATACTTGTTGCATCTGTCTCAAAATGTTTTGTTTCCTTATTTAAGTGGACATTTTCTTTATTTAAGTGGACATTTTTTTCCCATCACAGGTTTCCCCGCACCTCATAAATTATTTTAGTGGGGCACATCCTCCCAAAAACTCATTGATGTAGGGTGGAGTAAGAGGAAAGTTGTAGGGGAGGGGAAAGTTCAAATGAACATTCTGAGTTCAGATCTTACAGTCGACTCTGATTAAACTGTATTTGTCAATGAAGAACAATTACTAGATGTACACTGTCATCTCCCATTTCATCTCCTACCCACCAGGATTCATTGTTTAATAGCAATCAAAACAACAGCTGTTTGCTCCTCCAGTTGTGGTGTACATTCCATTTGAGTCCTTAGCTTTAAAAATAGCTTTCAAAGAACAGTAATTATATGGATTTTGGACCTATGCCCACTTCTGAATGAATTGAATGTCTGAAATTTGTCTTCAATATCCTTGAAAATTCACAGGTTCACTAAAAGCATTCATCACAGAAATAAAAATAGAGGCTGAAGCTTTTGCAGCGAAGCTTTCCCACCCTTCTTTCCAATATAGCCTCCATCCTTCTCCAAAACCCTTCAGAGTATTGTGGCTTGGACAACAACACTCCCCAAATGCTATTTAAATCATTACCATAAATGTTTTATTACTTTTGAACAAGGTATTGAAAAGATTGCCTCCTACTACATGATTTTATTCACTATTAAAGTATCAATGAAGGACCTACTGTGTGCCCTATCTTCAAGAGGTCATATTTCAGGTTTCTGAAGCAACCTTCTGGCTTGGAAACTCCCTCCTCTGGGATGTGCATTTGGATTACATTTTATAGATTTGTATGGGATTGATTTTGTTATACTCTTAGCTTAATTACTGTATAATGGTTTTACTGCTTTTACACCTGATTGTTTAGTTTTAGTCCTTTTAAAAATTCACATGCCAACATTTCCACATTCTTAAGATATTTTTCGTCTACCAGCACTCCACTGAATAGGATTTTAGAAAGAAGTTCTGTACTTTAAGATACTTAGATTTTTTAACAGCCACCCTTTAATGCCTTATCTTCTATACTAGCATTATTCTAAGCCAGTGATGGCTAACCTTTTTGCCATCACGTGCCAGGAGGGGGGACGGGGGTTTTTTTTCGCACGCACGCATGCCCACACCCATAATTTTATGCGCTCGCTCCTGCGCATGTGCACGCAACCCCTCTCTCCCCCTCTCCTGGCACGTGATGGCCCAGTAGGCCCGTTTTTCTTCCTCACCTGACTCCAAATCCTCTCTATGCATCTGGGGAAGGCAAAAACAGCCTTCCCCACCCCCTCGGAGGCCCTCTGGAGGCCTGAAATGGCCCATTTCCCAACTCCCAGCTGGACAGGAAGTGACATTTTTTGCTGTCCCCAGCCTTCAGAGCCTCTCTAGGAGTCTGAAAATAACATCCATACTCTCTCTCCTCTTGCCATAACAGCTTGTCCTTCCTTTACTTTATATGATCTATTAAATCTAGAGTTGTGGTATTAATGAAATGGGTAGCAAAGAAATTTAATAAATAAAAAATAATAATCTAAGATTTGATTTCCGTTTTTCCCTGCCTTTGATCCGTCATTCCTGCGTACCATCAAAATGCAATGATAACATATTGCAAGCTTGGATCCAGATCTGATATGGCTACATCTAGATAATTAAATATACACTTTATGAGCTCCTATGATTCATGCCATTTCCAGTCAGGCCTGTATTCTGTTTTGTTGTTGTTTATATTTGTTTCACCCATAATTCTCTTTTATGAATTTAAAGATGTGATTCAGAGCAACAATTATCTTCTTATGTATTGTGGGTTAAATGCATTAGGTACTCCAGAGACTTATATCTAAATAAAGATTTCTGAAATCACCCACAGAGCTTAGTTAATGGAATACCGCTGTAAATGGGGACTCTCAAATCCATCATCTTTCAAAAGCAGATTTTATTTAGTAAAGAGTAAACACACAAGGGAGAAGGAGGGGGTTTTTTTGATGCTGATATCTCAGGGGCTTCTGGTCCTCTTCTTTGTTTTCTATTTTCCTTAAAATTCATTAGAGGAAAATCCATGCTGAGGATAACAAAAGTACTTCACTGGCTACCTAAGTTAAAATGACACCAGGTCTTGTATTGTACAGGACAAAGGTTCCTGAGCTTTGGGGTGGGAAATCAAAGGACTGAAAATTCTTCTCTGTGGCTTCACAGTCCCCACTGTTCCAATTATGCTTCTCAATTGTAGTATATGGCCTAATTGTTGCCCACTCAATTATGGTCTGTTTGGTGTGGTATCCTGCAGCTGATCCACCTGCTCCTGGCTTGCTCTCCTGCTGCTCTGTTCGCAATCTGGTTGCCAGGTGTTGCTTGCCTCATGGCTGCTCCCTATGTTGTTTACCAGTTCTTGGCCTATGTAATCTCATGCTGACAGTTTCACAATAGCTGCCTGCTGCCTTAACAATTTGGGCTGAGTGATAGGCATTGCTTGAATGCCCAGTTCACCTAGACGAATTGACATTTCTTCTCCCAGTTTGCCTTTGATGCATATTTTATTTTTTTTAAATTGGAATGGTAGTCCATGTACCCAAAGTAGGAGGGGAAGCTATTATGACAAAAGTGGAATTTGATCCTCTCCTAAAGGCTGAATGTACATTAAAAGACAAATCTAATAGGATGCAAAAAAGCACACACACACACATTAATTTACACCTGAGTTATTTGTTCATGACACTTGGTGAGAGATATTGCTATTTTAGATGCACATTAATAAACATAAAGCTTGAAATTAGCATTGGTCATAACTAGGACTTTCAGCAGGGAAAATGTTATTTGCTTTCAATGGCTCCTTTGACACTTTCAAATTGATGATCCATTTGACTTTGACACATTTGTGGCCAAGGCGCCTTGTTGCTGTCTGAATCCAGCAGAGAAGTGAAAATCTGTCAGGTTTTTTCAAGCAAAAGAAATGAACATTAACAGGTAAACTTAAATGAACTTTCCATGAATCCATTTGGATATTCTACAAAAAGCAGAGATTACTTAATATTAGTATACCTGACTGGACCATTATGGTTGGGAATGGGTGACGTCCTGGCTACAATTTTTAGAACAGTTTTTTTCATAAATATTCATGAGCCTCAACATCAAAATCTATGATCCAAGGTCCCAAACCAGGAATAATATGTATTACCTATTATGTAATAGCTTTTGTAATTGCCAGAACCTTAATGGAAGTACATAAAAACTTTTCAGCAGAGCTCACAAAGGTTGATGTTATATTAGATATTCATTCCACAGATTGTAGTTTGTAGATTGATAATATAAGGTAAATTATATTTTTGAAAACTTGGTAAAATAAAATTGCTATCCTCAATAAATAATCTTAATTTAGCTAATGAAATCCTAAGTGGTTTGTTTTCCCATACAGTTTTCCTCAATAATTTACCTAACCAATGTAAATATTTATTTGGGATTAACACTGAAGTAGCTCTTAGTACATAGATTAATTTTAGAGTGATATTCATTTTAACAGTATTAATTTTACCCCACCAATTTGCTGTTGATTTAAACAACAGCCAGAATTACAACAGCCACTATAATAATAATAATCATGTAATGACAATTAAAATAGTTCTCATTTAGTGACCACACTTGAGCCTGACAATTCAGTCATTAAATAAAGCAGTCACTAAATTAAACTATGACTTGCTCATGATTTTACTTCAACTTTCCTTTGCTTTACAGACCTCCAAAGGTCATATGTGCAAGAGTTGGTCATTAAGTTATTCTTTATTGTCAATGTAAATTAATGGTTATTAAATAAGGCAGTTGCTAAATGAGGACTATCCGTTATCACAATATTAACCTAACTGCAAAATTCCAGTGGGTTGGCTGCCTAGGGACACTTCATTTGGGTTACCAATTCTTCCTTTCACATGCAGTATAAATTTGGTACATGAAATTTAAATTAGCTATCCATGATACATGGATCAGAGTGGCTGAGTGAGCAAGCAGCATTTTTTAAACTTCTAAGTCTTTGTTAGATCGGCAATCAATTTATGAATGACCAGCAGCAAGACTACTTTATGTTCAAAAAGTGGAAAAGTCTGATACTACCTTAATGAAGAAATATTTAGTGAAGATGGTGGAAATTGAAGGGATGCTAAATTAGATCAGGGAAGGGATGCTAAATTTGATCAGAGAAAAAACAATACCTACATTTATGGCTGATTGGAAACTCACAGACATTTTGCATAAAATGTAAAAAAATACATTTATGATTTATTTTGTTATATGTTCCTGGCTACTTTCCTTCGTGACCAGAGGTAAGATCGCCTGACCAATAACCAGCCAAGACTCAGTGAAGGTCTTTTTGTTTCATTTATTGCAATAAGCAGAAGAGAAACTTTCAAAGTTTGGTTCTCTTCAAAGTTCATAATCTCAATTCAATAGCTTTATACCTTCCCTACACTGACTGCCCATCCCTCCTCATTCCCCATTGGCTGAGGTACTATGAAGTTACATTCTCTGTGACTGTCTATGGAGATTTTCAGTCATCCAGGTCGTGCTTTTGGAAGAGGCAACTGGATTTTCTGTTTTTTCTTTGAAGAAGTTTCACTTCTCATCCAAGAAGCTTCTTTGCAGGCTAATTCTGCCCACTGCCAGGAGTTTGATCCTGACCGGTTCAAGGTTGACTCAGCCTTCCAAGGTCAATAAAATCAGGATCCAGATTGTTGGAGGCAATATGCTGACACTATAAACTCCTCACAGAGTGCTGTAAAGCACTATGAAGTGGTATATAAGTCTAACTGCTATTGCTATTAACTCATGGAAGTTACAAATGATACTACAAATGATTTATTGGCATTTAATTTGATAAATATATGCTTATTTCTGAATCCATATTATTCTGTTTAAACTGTTTTTTTTTCTATTCTTCATTAAACTCCTTTCTAGGTGGATTACTTGTTGACTTTTCAATTTTCATCTCATCAAGTAGGAAATTACAATATATGTTTAAATGTAGTTTTTGATTCTGTTAACAATTTTTTAAAGAAAAAAAAACCTGAAAATGATACTTAAGTACATTATTAAAATGTATCACATTTTATAAAACAAGTAAAATAAGGGCTTCAAGTTTTTTTTAAGACATGAGAACCTATATATTTTAGATTTAGATATTTTAAAGGCATACATTGGTAGATAAAAAAATTGGAAAGTTAGGGTTAAGGAATGTTTCAAAAATTGTGTCAAAGCAACTTTCACTGGAATTATATAATGCTTTTATGTCTGTAAAATTTAGTTTAATCATTTTTATGTACTTGACAAAGAAAATCTATTTAATTGTATGATGCAAAATTACTGGGAGAAAGCAGAAAAATCTGGTTAATTACTTTTACACTGAAACAATGTCAACAAAATAGTATTTTCAGTATAATTTATGATTTCAAAATGTATATACAATAATAATTTAAATTTGAATAATCAGCATTTTTTAATTATTCTCAACTTTATAGTGTTGATTCAATGTTTGAAATGTAGAAGCTTAAAATTTCTTTTTAATAAGATAGAGATTAGTCAGGATCAAATAATTTATTTAGCTGCACCATTATCTCTGCAAGAAATAATGTACATTATTAAATCAATATAGCTAGATAAGGTACCAAATCCAGATGGCTGCCTTATAGATTAGAGTAAGGTATTTATTGACCTTCTGACTTGGAAGTTTATTGTTATGCTTTCTTGTACAAAACTTTTCTCTTTTCCTTTAGCAATTAGGTTTGTAATTATAATATCTAAGGTGGGTAAAGTTATCCTGCGGAACATGTTAGTCACTGCTCAATTTCTATGTTAAGCATACTGTAGATGCTAAATTCTTGACTCTGGTCTTAGTTAAGAGACTTCAAATTATAATAGTTGCACAATCTGGTTTTATAAAAGTTTCAATAATATTAGACTCTTAGTGTTTATGGTTAATACATTCAGGTAAATTAGACCCACTGTGGTTGTTTTGCTAGAGGCAGAGGAAACCTTCGGTAGGATATGAATTATATGGGTTTTTTTGTTGTTTGGATTAAAATGTAATGCTCTAATCCAGAGGTGTCAAACTCATGGCCCGTGGGCTGGAATCGGGCCTTGGGGTGCTTAGATGGCCCACAGGTCCATCATGTAAACAGCGAAGGACTGGCCTCTAGTGCCTCTGCCAGTGAAAATGGAGCTCGGGAGTGCTGCGTGTGCCTTCTCGAGCTCCGTTTTCACTGGCAGAGGGTTGTAGGAGCTGTTGCAGCCAAAACTGGAGCTCTGGAGCCTGTTTTCTCTGGCAGAGAACTCAGGCCACCACAGGCACCCCAGACACAAGTGACTTTGAGCTGGACATGCCCACCCTAGACATGCCCACCCTCCGAGGTCAAACACAACCCTGATGTGGCCCTCAATGTAATCGAGTTTGACACCCCTGCTCTAATCAATTAGTCAAAGTTATCATACATAGAATTTTTTCTTCATTCATAAAGATGTTACTGGAACTCATCATGGGTACCTATTTCACCTCTTAATCTTTACAATATTTAGAACAACATACGGATGCTACTGGGAAGGAAAATGAAATATATTTCTTATTCTCATAAGACACTGACAGTATGGAATAATCTGAGCCTGAAAACTATTAATAATTTCCTTAGCAAAAAGTGGCAGTTTGATTTTTATCAATTTAGTGTTAATCAATCTTTTAAAACATTTATGCTTGCAAAAATAATTTGGATTATCTAAAATTGTTTATAAAACTGTATTCAAATAAACATCTCTTGAACTTACAGTTTGAGTCTGATACATTAGCAGTGTCTGACACTCCTGAATTATGCTTTTATTTTAATAAAAAGTGTGGAACTTCTAAAAGCTGCAGTTTAATTTTCATTTACAACAGAAAAGTTGCATCAACATAAATAAAGGAAACATTCAAGGAACTTGGAATGGTGGAAAAATCACTGTTTTGAAAGAGATTCAAACCTTTAGAATTTGCTTCATTCAGTAACAGATCATCTTCCAGAACTGTTGGGCTTTATAGCATGGCCACCAATTAGAAAAAAGAAAAAAGGGTTCAACTTCTCTATGTAGGAAAATGGAATATTATGGAAGAAACTGTATCATATTCTAAATTTAAAATATATCCCCAAATATATCGAAGTTGCATCTTTTACAAACCTTTTTTTTACATCTTTTACAATATTTTAAAATTTATTTTGGTTTATAACATCATATGCTATTTTAAAATCCATAGTTAGATTGGGCTAGATGTGTGTAATGATTTCTTAGCATTATGTTATTTGTAATTGTTGCATAGAAAATATGCAATTATTAAGTATTGTAATGTAGAGTTTGAAATAAATTTCTACAAAATCACATCAATTATTTTTCCCAAGCAGAGAAGCTTTCAGGAAAAAACAATACATGCAGAATTGACTAATATATTTTACTGGTTTCACTAAAAAAAAAAGAGAGAAAGAGAGAAAGAGAGAAAGAAGGAAGGAAGGAAAAAAATATAAAAGAAGAAAACAGCTTTAAAAGTAACAAAAAGATACAGGATATGTATTCACAATCATGTGTACATGTATAATGTTGAATAGTAAATTCTTCAATAAATGAAAGCCATAATTTGTTACAGTCTTTCATAGATAATCTATATAATATTAATCAATTCTACAGGCAACTGAATAGTTGGAGCCATATTTTGTCTTTCTAATGCTAAAAAATAAATCCTTTGGCTATAAATAAAGTACAGAAAATCCATTTTCTTTGTCAACTCCCATGTCACAGATGTTTTATTGTTTATGAAGCTCTGCACATACACTACTTCTTGGCTAATAAACTGGTATGAAGGACCACATGACTTATCTAGTCTTCATTATACTGGCATCTATCCTTCCAAGGGTCTACTGGGAACGAAAAACCCAACTGCTTTTACATCTCTATGTCTGTCTTAACTGATAGTTATTAGTGCTCAGTAGCTGCTCTCGGGTGAAATTTTTGGGGAGGGTACGGTTATCTCAATGGTCATTGCATATTGGTTGTTTTTGTTTTTCCTCCAGCATTAACATTCTTGTTTTGCGCAACTCAAATTACCAATTATTTTCCTTCCCTAACACTTCAAGAGAATAAAAACATTGTCCCCCGTGGGCCAACCTGCTCTTAAATTTGTGTCAGGCACTGAAGGAGATAGAAAACTAGTTAAATCCTGCAAGAGAAATAATTACAGCTTAAAATAGGAGAAATAGCTGAATAAAAATAGAGCACTTTATTTTAATTGTCTGATTTAATTAATTCATTTGCTGTTCACAGTAGCAATGTTAATCATAATGAATGAATTTGATATTAATATGGATGTCATATGTACTTCTATAGGAATCCCAGTGTATTTCAGCATTAGTTTAAATGCACCATTAAAAACCCCATAAAAAAGAAGACTGAATGGTGCATCTGAGTTTACTTTAAAATCTTTTTTGCTATTATAAAATATTTATGGCTTAGAAAGAGGGAAGAGTGTTTTGCAATTGCTAATGAGGCATAAAATGTATCTATTTACAAATTGAACTGGGTAAATTGGCGAGTTTTTATACTTTTATAATCTAAATTTAAGAGAATTAGTTAGAAGGTAACATCTAAGCAATCAACATTTCTTGAAACGATTACGGATGTACATTTAGACTTATTAAGTATGGTAATCTTTTATTGGGAGAAGGTTCATGGATTGCAGCATATTTTAATAGCTTTCTTTTCCTCAATCAATTCCAAAACAAAACTATGAGATAAAAATATACATTTGTTGAGTAATGACAAATCTTCAATTTGTTTTCTAAAGAAAATAATTAAAATTTTAAAATGTTATTAAAATGTTATTATAAAATCCCAATGAATCTAATGTAGCACATGTTTATGACCTTATATAGCTATACTATATTTTATATAATCATTATAATTCTGTAATTCTTTCTTAATCAAGCCTATATAAGACAGCATTAGATGATGCAAGGGTGGTCCCTGTTATGCATAAGCACACCACAAAACAAAAACAAAAAAACCACCCCAATATTAAAATTGCAAATCTTGAATGTAAGGAATTTAGTGGTTTCCCAGTTGCAATGTATGGTTGTGAAAGTTGGACCATAAGAAAGGCTGAGCGCCAAATCATTGAGGCCTTTGAACTATGGTGCTGGAGAAGATTCCTGTGAGTCCCTTGGACTGCAAGGCGATCAAACCGGTCAGTCCTAGAGGAGATCATCTCTGACTGCTCTTTAGAAGACCAGATCCTGAAGATGAAACTCAAATACTTTGGCCACCTAATGAGAAGGAAGGACTCATTGGAGAAGAGCCTAATGCTGGGAAAGATTGAGGGCGAAAGAAGAACGGGATGACAGAGAATGAGGTGGGTGGATGGAGTCACTGAAGCAGTAGGCGTGAGCTTAAATGGATTCCAGAGGATGGTAGAGGACAGGAAGGCCTGGAGGAACATTGTCCATGGGGTCATGATGGGTCGGACATGACTTTGCAACTAACAACAACAATTCCTCCTCCTCCTCCTCCTCCTCCTCCTCCTCCTCCTCCTCCTCCTCCTCCTCCTCCTCCTCCTCCTCCTCCTCCTCTTCTTCCCCCTCCTCCTCCTCCCCCCGCTACTTATATACTTGTATCTTCTTTCCAAGCAGTGTATCTGTATTTTCTTCTGATTGAGTCATGGTGGATCTCACTGAGTCATCTGGGTTTTATACAGCTTCTCTACAGCAATATCACACAGGTGAACATTGATTTGAATCACCCCTGTTTCAACACCATAACCACTTTCCTATACTATACTATATCTTATTCTCATTCAGAATACAATAACTTCCCAATCTAGTCTACAGCCTTAGGATTCCCTGCTCATGTCTTATCAAAATATTTACCAGGTGTAATCCTACTTAAATTCCAAGTCATGTCAAAGCTAACCAACTAGATTAGCCCTTCCCAAACTAATGCTCTCTAGATGCTTTGAGAAAAGAAAAACTCTTGACCATGTTATCTAGGAAATCAAGAAGGCCAGCTACGGGGAAGATCAAGTTAGGGAAGACTCCTTTAATGTTATCAGAATATTGTTCAAACAAACTGAAATATATTAGGTTAAAGAAGCAATGCTTGTTTTCAACCATTCAAAAAAGGGGAGGCTTCTAGTTTTGAAAGATTTTCCCTATCTATTCCACTACTCTGTTTTCCTCCAGTAAGCATCTTGAGAGTTTGAACTACCTTTAGAAGCTGGCTGCAGTAGATCAGACTGACTGGCAAAAGTCAGGTAGTTATCCTAGATATATACAGTGGTTCGTACCGGTTCTATAGAACCAGTAGTAAAATCGGTGGGTAGCTCCGCCCACCGACTCCAACATCATTAAAATGCTTCTGTGCGGCCCCGTTGCGAACTGGTAGTAAAGGTAAATAGAACCCACCCCTGGATATATATATATATATATATATACCTATACATAGGGGAAAAT
The DNA here is from genome assembly GCF_029215685.1 of Pituophis catenifer annectens. NCBI lineage: Eukaryota > Metazoa > Chordata > Lepidosauria > Squamata > Colubridae > Pituophis > Pituophis catenifer. The sequence continues at coordinate 98,303,914 of NW_027256881.1, forward strand.
ATATCCATTTTCACCCCAAAAAACTCTGAACATGATCTAATAACATGAAACGAAGTTGTACTTTACAACATTTCCAAACAGAATTTCTAAGAGAAAATTAACTTAGAAGATCAATACAGATAGATTACTTTGGACAGAAAACATGGATTTATGTTGGTTCTCACACTGCTTACAGGAATGTTCATTATCTTCTTTAGCTGATTTCTTCTTTTTTTTCTCTCTCTCTTCCCAAACAAAGTGTTTTGATGTCTATTTTTATGCAGAACAGAGAGAGCAGCTGGATTCTGGAACTGGAATTCCCCCAACTTCCAGGATTAATTTTGCATTGATCAGTCCAGATAATGGATCTGGAGCGCTTTCTGAACTTTTACCAGTGGAGAAAAAAAAATATTCTGCCAGAAAATGTTTTCTGGTCTGAATTGTTTCATTTTAAATTGCAGATAAGAAGAAAGATAGGGAAAGGAAGAAATGGAAGTGATCTTCCTTCAATACACAAAATAAATGTCAACACAGGGAAAGTATCTTATTTCTGTGCATGGCCCTAATAAAAGATTTCCAGGGTTTTATATATATATATCTTAATCCAGCAGCATTTCCCCCCAAAGCTGAGTCGGGTTTCCCTGGCTTGTAGGATTTTGCTTGAAATGATGTTTTCAGTGAAGAGGTTGCTTGAAATCAAAGCACTGGTCATTCAAAAGCCACAGGAGAACAGCTGTGATCAATACTAGTCTAGAGATTAGCAGGCTCAACACGGACTATCACACAAGATATACCAGTTAGAATGTACAAACAACCACCAGAGGATCAACGCATATACCTTTTCTTGTAGCATATGGACTATAGTTAGGAACACCATCTGGAAGAAACTTTAATCTCCTAGTAAATTGGACTGAGTTGTCTAGAGCTTGGTAGGATTTTAGGAGACCCAAAGGTAACTTTGAGATTTAATATTTGAATTTTATTGAGAAGGGAAGAAAAGATAGGTATCCAGACATTGGGAACACTGTAGGTGAAAACAAACTTTTGTAGACCCCCAAAGTGATAAATCTATATTCCATACAGCAACTTTTGCCTGACATGTTCTGTTTCTTTCCCCATACCCTGCCCCTATACAGTACATTGGACTCAGTTGGGCTATAGAATAAATTACCCACTCTAGTGAACAATAAAAGGTGTTGGAATTTAAATTAGGAAGTTGTGAAGAACTCCAGGGGCTTCAGAAGAAAGCTGAGAGTTGTGTGAAAATGATAAACCTCCCTCCTTACAGACTTGGGTGTCACATTATAATGTAAGCCCCAAATGGTCAGAATATGAATACATTTCAGAATACATTTTTTTTTGTCTTTTGCCTTACTTTGGTCCCTATCCCTGCAATGGACACTTATGAGGAACTGATATACTACCCATACATTAAATCAAAACGAAACTACATCAGTTATCTTCAGTGAAATACTGTCCTTGTGCCCCAGAATGTATGGATACATTTATCACTAATAAAGAAACAGAAAATTTGGAGTGGGATAGATTGATCTTCACACTGCTCTGTTCTTACCAGAATATGATCAATTATATCTGCCATCTCCAGACAGCAAACCCAGTTTATCATTTGAAAGGCTTCTCTTAAGTCCAAAGACTCATGAACTTGGCAAAGCATTGCTCTCATCAGCAGGCTTATAACATGCTGGGGATATAAAAATAAATACAAGAATTTAATAGAAGTAAGCATAATGCCATGAATAAAAAAGAGATATTGATTATTCTCAACTCAAACACTGGGCTTTATGATTAACTTCAGAATGCCTTTTCATCTGAGTGGTCAATACTTGGTTTGAAAGATTTACTCACTTGAGCTTTTCATCCTCAAAGGAAGGCACAAGTGTTATGTAAATAATTCAGGATTTTGTTGAATTTCTTTAAAGCTGGGAAGATAATACAGTGTTTTCAAACAAGATATGTTGACTTTAAGGATGGGGAACCCTGCTGTCAATATAGCGAGTCTATATTGATTTTATAGAATATGTATGCTGGGACTATATTTTAAACATACTTTCAATAATTTAATTAATGTCCACAGGTCTAGAAGTTGTTCAATATCAAAGCAAATTCTCTGGCACTATAATGTATTAAACTGTCTTGCAATATTGCTGTATCGTAATAACGGCTCCTGATCACGCTGCTGATTAGATTGAAGTGGAAATCTTCAAAGCAAGGAGACTATTTTGTGCAGCTCATATCTTCTTTGGAATTCTCCAAGGGTTAGAGTCTACTTAAGTACTGCAGAACACCACCTGATGAAGCATCAATTTATTGAGGATCATGACACCTAATTTGATTTTATTGTCCTCAGGAAATCAATTCTGTTCTAAGACAGAGTTTCATTCAGGAAACTCACTATATAGGAAAAGAAGATATAGAGGTATCAGGTCAACCCCAAAAAATAATAAAATCCATTTTGCAGCGCATCTGTGGATTTTTTTTTTCCGTTTAAGTAATTATATTTATGAAACTACTCTTTACAAATAATAAAAAATAAGTCTATTTCACTTATATCCTGAGCAAAGCTAATCTTTGCTCAGAAACAATATTTTCACAGATACAAATATCTACTTATTTGTTCATTTCCACTCCCAACCAAAGAAAAATATTTATAAATTATTTATTAAATTTTGTATTAACAGCTTTGGTATTCAAATACTTTATTTTAAATCAATTTAATATTTTAGCAATTTCTAAAGAAAATTATTTTCTCTTTTCCAAGCAACAGTATACATTAAAAAAAAAAAATCCTTCACTTTAATTTGCCTAGTTGACTTCTTAATCATCTGCTAATATTTGTTTACAGTGCTTGGGTTATTATTTTATTTATTTATCTATTTATTTTCTGCTTTTATTATTTTTACAAATAATTTAAGGGGTGAAAATATCCAACATATCTTTCTCTTCCCCAGGGGTGAAATCCAGCAGGTTCTGACAGGTTCTGGAGAACTGGTAGCGGAAATTTTGAGCAGTTCGGAGAGGCAGCAAATACCACCTCTGGCTGGCCCCAGAGTGGGGTGGGAATGGAGATTTTGCAGTATCCTTCCCCTGGAGTGGGCTGGGAATGGAGATTTTGCAGTATCCTTCCCCTGCCACGCCCACCAAGCCACACCACACCCACCCAGCCATGCCCACAGAACCGGTAGTAAAAAAAAATGGATTTCACCACTGCTCTTCCCACAACAACCCTGTGAAGTATACTGGGTTGAGAATGACTGGCCAAAGTCATCCAGCTGGCTTTCATGCCTAAGTCTGGACTTGAACTCACAGTCTGCCACTTTCTAGCCTGGTCCTTAACTACTACACCAAAGTGTATTGGGGAAATTGTGTTAGGAATTAGAAACCTTTGCATTTGTGCTTAAGTCTCTCTCACTGCTATACATTTTCTATGAAAGTTGAGTGTAGCTAGTATATCTCTGCAAATACATTTCTTTTCTTTTTATGAGCCTGTATTGCTTTTATTTGGGGTGACTGAATGGAGCTGAACATTTACTGGCCAGATGCCCTTTCTGATGCCTATGTGGAGTTTGCAGCAGATATTTTCTCTTTGACCCCTGATAGAGAAACATCTGCCATGGCCTGGGATTGAACTCTCAAATTTCTGAGTGGGAGGCAGGCATCTTCACCTCTAGGCCACCATGCCGCTCCTCTCTGCAGATACATTAATAAATGTATAACACATTTGTCTTGCAATTAATGGTATGTTAGGCTGGACTTTCAATACACATGTACTTTTTGATGAAGAGGATGCTATACTGTTTACTGTGAATCTGAGTATTTTTCAATGAATGTTGCAAAGACTGAACAATTCAACAAAGAATGTGAATCTGAAAATGTAAATATCAAAGACCCAGGTAGATGTGCTTGACAGGAAAAAGGAAGTGAATGATTGCCAGCTAGATATATAAATTGTGAAAAATGAAGTAAGAAAATGAATTTATGAACTTTGATAGAATGGTTTACAAAAGATGGGAAATGAATGGAGACATCTTCAGACATGCAGATACTGGCAAAAAGATAGTGGATACTATGCGCTGTTGGACAGAAGGAATGTTTGATGAAAAAAAATGAAAATATGACTGTATAAAAGCCATTACATGAAAGGGAGACTTAGTATATTAGACAACAGTGTATGGAATGAGAATAGGATAATTAAGTAAGGGTGTAAAATAAGAAGAGAGAGGATCAAGAAGACTATGGATTGAATACAAAATTGAGTGACCAGTAGAAAAGAAGTATATTGATTTTTGGCATACAAAAATATTGTTTTCATTTATGTTTAAATATTTAAGTGCTTTAAGTGGTTTTATAGTACGTTTTAGCTGTTGTTGTTATTGTATGCCACCCACAATTGACTTGTATGAGATAGGCAGCCATATAAATTGGATAAATAAATAAAACAAATAAATGACTGAAGAGTGAATGAATTGAGAGGAAGGGAAACACTGAGACAGTCATGGTTGGATGAAGTTGATGAGAGACAGATAAGAAAGGAGAGAAATAAATTTAACGAACAAAAGGCATTATACAAAATGATGTACGAACAGGGTATTTGTAAGGATAATTTTCAAGGTGGGTATATAGAGAGAGATACTCAGATGCTTGCATAAACTAAAATTTGATGTATTTTCTTTTTTAAAACTTATTTCTTAATCTTTTTGGCTTAACATTTTTATACCTTTTCTGCATTATGCATAACATTGCTCATTTCAAAGTGGGGGGGAGACTATTGTGGTTGGGTATGTATTGAATTTTGAATCAGGTCACTGATACTTCTTTTTCAGGCTTAGTTGGGATTATAGTTGGATTTTCCCAAAAAAGCATATTTTGAGTTTTGGAAAATAAAATACAATATTGTTTTGAGTTTGCTTCTGCATCTTGTTACTCAGGCTTGATTATTTAATTTATGAACCAATAAATGTTTACAGAGAGATAGAAAGTTTTGAGCATCCTGCTTTACACACACACACACACACACACACACACACACACACACACACACACACAAATGCAGGCTGATTGATGAGCTGATTAAGGAAGAGGTAATGCTCAATGTTTGTTTTTTTTAATGAAATTAAGATTTCTGGATAATTATAACTTGTGGCTTGGGAGTTTAGGAATTGTTGAACTCGGAAGACGACTGTGCTTATCGAGAAATCTATTTTGTTTGAACAGATATTACTGTAAAGGGCTGAGTGGAATTTGCAGATCAGGAAAATTTGAAGATCTTTTTATGCTTTTTCCAGGTGAAACTGATGGTCTTGCATTTCCATTGGCATTTCACTTCCATTACTTTAAAATAAGTTTTCTCCTTTGTGTTAAATAATTCAGTGTTATTAATTTTCATGCTCATTGTTAGCATTTTGCATCTGGTTTCTATATTACTTTATCTTGCATTCAGGCCAGTAAGGATAAAAACAATAAATTAAAGGGACTTAAAATGAAATGTTTGCTGTCTTGTTTAAGAGCCTTACAAATTCCCACCATTTTCCATTTGTGAATTACCTTCTCTTCTGTATCTCTCATTATTTATCCTACCGTGAACATTTGTCATTAATCGTTCTGCACACAACACTTTTTTTCCATCCAAGTTCATTGCTAATGAATAATACATCTCTTTGCCATTTCACATTTTACAAGCTCTGTCTTACTCTCAAATAGTTCAGCTGACCTGAAAAGGAAGATAAATTATTTGCACTCTGCTGGAATCAGAATACAGGCAACTGAGCAGAGCATAAAAACAAAGACAAAAACAAAATACTAGCAGAATGGAATAAAATTAAAGGGTGGACTTGAAATAATAGAAAGTATGGTGATCAAATCATACATAGCGGGAAGAAATTTAGAGTTGGTTTACAAATTGGGAATGAATAATTTAAAAAGAATATAGAGAAACCCATACTAGAACTGAAATAAAAGACAGCAAAGGGGTTTCAAAGAGACAGTACAGAGAACAAACCATGTAGGTATGTATATGTATATACCTACATGCATATAGATACATATACATACTGTACATATGCACACACACGTACTATATCTATCACCTGTCTGTCTTTGTTTGTCATTGTCTATCCCTCCCTCCCTCCCCCCCCCCTCTCTCTATCTCACTGCGTGGTGGTGCACTGGTTAGAGTGCAGTACTGCAGCTTACTTCTGCTGCCTGCTGGCTGGCTGCAATTTAACAGTTCGAATCTCACCAGGCTCAAGGTTGATTCAACCTTGCCTCCTTCTGAGGTCGGTAAAATGAGGACCCAGATTGTTGGGGGCAATATGCTGACTCTGTAAACTGCTTAGAGAGGGCTATAAAAGCACTGTGAAGCGGTATATAAGTGCTATTGCTAACTGCTATCATCCATCTTTTTATTGTGAAAATTAGTTATGAGTTTTTGAATAATTGCTCTAAACCTCTGCGATTAAAATAAAATTAAAAGGGATCTTGATGGACTTCTGAATCATCTTGAAGAATTTCCCACTCTATCTATAGACAAGTTATTGAAGTTCTGCCTGGTCTGTGGGAGATGGAGATGGTCTGAACATTTCACATTATTGCTCCAAAGTGGTCCATTCCATCTAATAAAGTCCTCATTTAGCACTTTAGCTCATCTGATTGCTGAAACAATGAAGGAGATAACTAAGGGGCTTAGTGTAAATGAAGGCACACTCATGATGAATTCAACCACAAAGGATACATTTAAATCCTACTCAATGGCAGTTTGTGCAGAACAATGGCTCAATGCCATTGAGTGCATCTACACAGAACAGGCCAAGGATGTTTTTCCATATCATCTGACACTGGATGGAGTGGAGCCAAAATTTATAGGGATGACTATGAAAACAAAAATCATAGGTTTGGTTTGGTTTTTTGCAGGCAAAGTGGAAAGGATTTGGCTTGATTTGGGAAACAATTTTGGGGCAGGTCATAAAGAGATCACCTTGATAAACTTGTTACTGTAATTTCATATAATTTAGTTCAGTTTGTAGAACTATAGAATATGGATAAGGTGAGTAGAATGGTGAAGGCCACCACATATTTGTTTCACATTTGCCTCTTGTAGCTGATTAAATCAAGCAGGTTGGGACTAGATTTATGGATATAGAAAACTGTCTCCTTGAGTGGAAAATGTGTCTGCATGCTTTATGGAAGTTGCTATGAGTTCTTTAGTGAAAAAGCCCTTCATTAAGTCAGTAGATTTTTCTATTTATAGGCATTTCTAGTATTCCAGCAAGTTGGTTGGCAAGTTGGTTAGCATGTACGCAGACATGCATGCATGCATGCCCAGAGAGAGGGAGAGGGAGAGAGGGAGGGAGGGAGGGAGGGAGGGAGAGAGGGAGAGAGAGAGGGGGGGAGGGAGGGAGGGAGAGAGAGAGAGACTTGATTGCATCTGACTGATTTTCTGATCCCACACCAGAATCAGGATTTTATGAGGGATATGGTACTAAAATAGCTTTGGGTTATCATAGTAGATGACCTTCACTGGAAGTAGAAAGTCATAGTAGATGACCCTTACTGGAACTTAAATGGGAATGTAACCAAGCAAGTTCTCTTGGACAGCTCAATGGTTTTTGGTACCATCAGTTGGCTGTGTTGGGTCTTAGGAGGAATCTTTAGTGAAGATTCCAGTTATTTCTGCTAGACCTTCCCTTAGGTCTCTGAGTGATGGTAGTCTGCAGAACTTTACCTTGCCCTTATGTTATTCATGATCATGTTATTCATGATCTACATAAAATTATTAGAGGAGGTCATTCAGAGCTTTGCCAGTAAGGTGCCCTCATATGTTGATAACATTCTCCTCTCTCCTCTGTTGTGCCTTACCTTTGATCCCAAAGAAGCAATTAGTTGTTCTTGAATGTTGCCTGATTATCCAGACTAATAATAGTCTGGATAAAGGAAAACAAACTAAAACTAAATCCCAACAAAACAGAAGCACTGCCGGTAAGAACAATGTTGGATTAAAGAATTGAGATGCAGCTTGCTTTGAATGGAGATATATTCTCCTAGAAGGAGCAGGTTCACAATTTGAGTGTGGTCCTAGGTCACAAGCCAGATCTGCAAATGAAACAAAAAACAACAACAACCCAACAACAACATTGTTACAATTTGTGATATTCCAGGGCAAGCAGAACACATTGGTTGTATCCCATTTGCCTATCAAAAATGCACTCTACATGGAGATACCTTTGAAAAGTGTGTGGAGATGGTAATGAATGCAAAAAGGAGCAGTGAACAGCTAATTCATGCAAAGTACAGATTTTGTATGTTGACCATGCTGCACTGCCTGCCAATTGTCTTTTGTATGGAATTTAAAATATTACTGTTGAGGAGCAAATAAAAGGATATGAGCAGAAAATAAAAGTAGGGTATTGGTAAGGTAATCCTCTAGAATCTTGGGGATGCTACGATACTGTAAAATCTTGGTGATTTAAGGGACATGTCAATGTCCAGAGGAAGCCTCACCCCACTCAAGTCCTTAACTTACAAACATGAATGCTAAGACAGTGTTTGTGGATATGTAGAAGAAAAGTAGATAAACAAATAGTAAGCAGATAGGAAATGGTAGGCAATAGCAGTAAATGTACAACTATTATAGGCAGGCAAAAGGGCTATCAGTCAACAGTCGGGACCAGAAGCTATGGTAAACAGCATATCATGCTGGGATTTTTTGCCTATGGCTTGGCTTAGATGAAGTACTCAGAAGCAACACTGCTTAAGAGCAGAGCTTGGGGCACGGCCTGAGTTTGGCAGCAATCAGAAATGGGGCAAGGACACTGAGGCAGAACCTTATCCCAACCAGTGGAAGAACTTTTGGATGGAGGCAAAGACTGTATGCCACTTTAGAGACTTGGAGATTTTTATTTGTTTGAGTAGCCAGAAATGACTAACACACATGTGCTAGTCATTTCCCTTTACCTATTAAAGATGTATTTACAAGAGTTACAGTGGCACAGTGGTTAGAGTGCAGTACTACAGGCTACTTCTGCTGATCACTGGCTGCCAGCAGGCTGAAGGTTGACTCAGCCTTCCATCCTTCCGAGGTTGGTAAAATGAAGACCCAGATTGTTGAGGTCAATATGCTGACTCTGTAAACCACTTAGAGAGGGCTGCAAAGCACTGTGAAGCACAATGATGGGTTTCTCCTGGTTCGGCCCGGTTCGGGTGAGCCGGTATTGGTGATCATGTGATGTCAGTGAACCGGTTCTCTAAGACTGTGAGCTGGGCCCTCCCACTCACCCCCGCATTATACCTACCTTTATGTGTCGTTTTTTAGCCCAGCTGATAGGCGTGGCAGAGTGGATTACCATGCCTCAGCTGGGCAGAAATCTAATGTGGTTGCGCGGAGCAATTGCATGCAAAGTAAGTGCACGAAGAGAACCGGTGGTAACATCGGTTGGAACCCACCACTGGTGAAGTGGTATATAAGTCTAAATAGTATTGCTATTGCTACATGGCTACATTAGTGTGGAAGACCTTGGAGTTAGCATGGTGGATCTTGGAAAATGAATTGCAGCAGAACTGCTTCTCTGGCTATCAAACAGAGATAGCCTCTCTCCTTAGAGTAGCCCTACTTACAGAAATTCATCAATCTAGAAAAGGGCCTTCTGCCTGGCTTCCAAGCTAAAGAATGTTCTCTCAAAGAACATGCACTTGTCTATCCCAATTTTCCAGATGATGGTGAATCTTCCTCCATGCTCTTAACAATTAATTTATTCCAATGGTTCATTTTAATTCTGATTTTAACTGCGTTGATACTGTTTTAGGTTTTGTATTCTATTTTAGGTGATGAAGAAACAGTAAGGCAAGGTAGAAGTTCAATAGTAAATAAAAATAAACATGTGCGTATGTCTCAATAAATAGGTATGTCATTGTGCCAATTTAGAAGAAGCCTGTCAAGATTGGTCCAATTTTTGACACACTAGCCTTTACAAATCAGTAGCTACCATGGGAAGAGCCATCGTAGCTCAATGGTTAGAGTGCTGTATTGCAGGCTAAATCTGCTAACTGCAAGGGGTTCAGTCTTGACTGGCTCAAGGTTGACTCTATCCTTCCAAGACCAGTAAAATGGATATCCAGATTGTTGGGGGAAACATGCTGACTTTGTAAACCACTTAGAAAGGGCTGTAAAGCATGGTGAAGTGGTATATAAGTCTAAATACTATTGCTATTGCTACTTGTACACCAGCCTCCTGAATGGGACCTTGCAAGTCTGCTAATTCAAGTCAGGTGCTAGCTGAGGAGCAAGCTGGCTTCAGGTCCAGAAACCAACCTTTGATCAATTCATTCGGCTGCATCACCTGGTGGAAAAGGATTGTAGACATCTGTGTTGCATTCTTTTCCCACATTGATTGATTTGAAGGCTGCTTTTGATTCAGGCTCCAGAGGAAGGTTATGGGCAGCTATTACTGTAGTTGATAATGACACTACATGGAAATAACTACACTAGTTTAGATCAGAGGTGGGTTTCAACAGGTTCTGACCAATGCTGGAGAACCGGTAGCGTAAATTTTGAGTAGTTCAGAGAACCGGTAAATACCACCTCTGACTGGCCCCGCCCTCATCTATTCTTGCCTCCCGAGTCCCAGCTGATTGGGAGGAAATGGGGATTTTGCAGTGTCCTTCCCCTGGATTGGGGAGGGAATGGAGATTTTACAGGATCCTTCCCCTGCCACACCCACCAATCCATGCCCACCAAGCCACACCCACAGAACCGGCAGTAAAAAAATTTGAAACCCACCACTGGTTTAGATGTGACATTTCTGCTTTGATTCCCATCTCAGAAGTAGCTAAACAATGGTTCACAATTGCCCCTTTCCTCTTTAAGTTTTATTTCAACGCAGGTTTTAACTTTCTGTTAATAATGGAGTTATAAAGAGAGGGAGTTTTTTTCCCCCTCCAATGTGGGCCAATAAAGCCATATTCATTCTTTTCTGTGCTGTGATGCAGTCATTTTATCCTTGACACAGGGCAGCCTTCAGGAGAACCCTGCAAGCCCGAACAGAGTTTGGTGGCAAAGAAAAATTGGATATAAATTATTCTGAAACAAAAGTCATCTTATTCACCGAGAGGCATGCTAACTGCCTTCACTCCTGGAAAATAAATGATACCCATACTGAACAAGTCAAGGACTTTAAACATCTTGGCGTTTGCTGCTTAGAAGAACATAACAAAATAATTCTACTTAGAAGAAGGAAAGGAAAGAAATCATATCTCAAACTCAGAGGGTTTCTAATGCTGTTATTCAATTTGCTAACTGCAGTGGCAACAATTTTGCGGTGAAATTATTCCAGCTAAACTGCTGAGCTTTATGGAGCTGGGTTTTCCGCTTAGAAAGGCAGAAAAGTATTGGAAGCAACACAGCCTGAGTTTTTAACATGTCATGCTGCATTTTCCCATTGGATTCTTAATGCTGTTCTTTGGTTGGACCTCAGCCTTGCCTTTGTAAGGGCTCATATGAAATCCTGCTGACTAAAGTATTGGCTAAAATTAGTCTCTTTGGATGGTTCTTTGCCCCACTTAATCCCAGCCAATAAGTTTAGTTCTTCCACTAAGAAAGCATTGCCTTGGAGTTGATTTACTGTGCCCTATCAGCTTAATTTTTTATGATGTCGGGGCCTCAGAGAGCCATCCCAGACATTAAACCGCAAGTGTTTAATCTGGCCCTGTAGAAACGTAGGAGCGAAGCCTTTATTATTACACCAGTAGTCTCTGTTGTAGACTTTTTATTACTTTTATAATATCCTTTGTGTCCTGCACAGAAGAGCATTTTCATTAGCCAGACTCAACACCTTGCCATTAATGATCTTGGAAGCAAGGGCCAACACTACTACACTGCCATTAGATGGTTTGTTCCCTCCTTCAGATAAGGTGATTGAGACAGCTTTTGTGTGTTTGTTTGACCTGATCTTTTTTCTTGGCCACTGGTTATCTGCTACTAAATTGGCATTATCTCAATAAGCACAATCACATACAGTAGATAGACTATCCCCAACCTGGTCCTTAAACTCTCCCAATAGCATGCCCCTCGCTTCTGTAATCAAGACTATTCACATTATTGCTGGCAGTCCTCCACTTCTCTTTCCTTCCAAAACTTACCCAGCATTATTGGGCTTCTCAAGGGAGATAGGTCTTTGCATAATGTTTACAAAATATGGTAATTTGAGCCTGGTAATTTGTAACTCAAGTGAGAACTCTGGATTAATTGATCCATTTGTGTTTTTTTTCTTGGTAATCAACAATAACAATAGTATCCATAGAGTAGAGTAGAGTAGAGTAGAGTAGAGTAGAGTAGAGTAGAGTAGAATAGAATAGAATAGAATAGAATAGAATAGAATAGAATAGAATAGAATAGAACAGAACAGAACAGAACAGAACAGAACAGAATAGAATAGAATAGAATAGAATAGAATAGAATAGAATAACAGAGTTGGAAGGGACATTGGTGGTCTTCTAGTCCAACCCCCCAGTGTTGGAGAATTCACAACTTCTGGGAGGAAAGGTGTTCCCCTGATTAATTGTTCTAACTGTCAGGAAATTTCTTCTTAGTTCTAGGTTGCTAATTCATAGTAACCTCAAGAATAGTCCCCAATATTAAAATTCAAAAGCATTAATATTCTTCTTACCCTGCTACTTCAAAGTTCAACTTACAATTTCATACTGTGTCGCATGATTCTGAGCATTATAGACAGACATGCCACAGCATTGAAATATATTTTCCAAGGTCTTCATTGCTGTCCTAGGTGCTTGTCTGTGGCCTGTTTCTTGGCTGTTGGTTCTTTTACTGTTGATAGTTGAACCTGATTGGCAAAAATTATTTACCATTTCAATGGCTGTCTTGTCAATTCTAAGGCAGATTGCTGTGCCTGTTACCATTAGTTTATATTTACTTTTAGCCCATTTTTTTTCATTCTGTTCCTTGATCTTTATTACTAGACATTGCAGATTTTTGCATTTCTGGCTACCAACATAGCATCACTAGCATAGTGCAAGTTATTGATGTATCTTAGTCCAATTTTAAAACCATTCTCATCTTCTGCCAATCCACATTCTCTTAATACATATATGTATGTAAATGTGCATGTAAATTAAAGAAAGAAAGAAAGAGAGAGAATATACAGTCTTGCCTCACTTCCTATACCTACCAGGAGCCTCTCTTTCTCTGTGTTCTGTCCAAACTGTGGCTTCCTGACATGTATCTTGGTTTTGCATTGAGATCTTTTGGAACTCCCATTTTTTTTAAAGCACCTTCCACAGCTTGACATGGTCAGCATAATTGAATGTCTTTCCATCATGAAGCACATACTGACATTGTTTTTGATATTATTTTACTTTCTCAATTAGGATGCTTCAAAAATAATAATAGATGTCCTTATATCTCACGATATTTTCCATATTGATCATATTTGGATGTGTCAAAGCTTCTATTATTGAAAGCCACATTGGTATTTTCATATAATGTTTTTCTTTCACTTTCTCCCATACTGTTAACAAACCATTCCTTACACAATGTCTCTGGAAATATCCATATATCCTGTTCTTCCCGTACCGTAGAAAGGATCTTGCTTTTTAGGGTTTCCGGAAATCAGGAAAGGTGTTTCCCTTTCATGTACAGCTCTGATTTGATCCTAAGCATTGGATGATCCTAAGCATGATTTTGCTAGCATGTGAATTAAGGATACAGTATTTATTATCATTTGATTTTATGATCAATTCAGTCTATTTCTTTCCCTTTTCTTGGTCAAAGGAAGCATAGCCAACTTCCATCACACCAAAGTTAGCAACCACAAAGTAACATAGCTCACTACTGCCCTGTGAGAAGCCTTTGATTGTTACAAAGATGAAGCTAGGAGAATTACGCGGATCTTGTACTCCTCTCTTCCAGTCCTTTGTCTACCTGACTTCCATGATTTCATCAAGGAGAACTAAAGAGCTGAATGCACATCCAGTCGAAGATGAATGTAACACTTCATGTGATTGCATACCCTACTTTATCTGGTTTTGCAGTCATCTGACATAAATGTCTTTTCAGGCCTTCTCCTTGAATATGTGAAAATCAATGAGCAGAATGGGCAAGGAGGGCACAAGGAAATGGGGTGCTAGATTAGACACACATAATTAAGAAAAGTTAGGAAGTCTGAAAGTCTGCCCTAGAAATTCCAAACACTGTTTTGACAATTCTGAACTTCATGTTTGCTTTATATTAAAACCAACCTTTCATGCTCCTAAAAAATTCCACTATTCAGAGTGTTTAGTCTAATTTGATGTGAATCACCTTCTGATTGTCACTTCACAGAAGTTAAAATCAGGAGCCAGGAGGTAGCCCACCAAGCATTAAGTTAGGAAGAGATTTCCTTTCAGTTTAGTTGGTAATTATATATATGTACATTTTGCTGAACTGTACACAGGTACATTGCAATGCTTTCAGTAAAATAGTTGCCAGGCAACTATGGAAAAATGCACTAAATGTTGTGAATAGACTCTTTACTCCCACTCTTGTATTGATGGAGACTTACTGTTCTAAAAGATAGTGCTCTAAAATCTAGGCACATAAAAATGTGGTTTAAAATGAGCACTGAAATGAAAAATATTCTACAAAATTATATCACTGACGAACATGCTCTGGATTCAAAATATTTCTGTAACTTGTCCTATCACATTTGCATTTTCTTTTAAGAACGGTGTTTCCTTTCGTTTCCTTTTTTTTCTTCTTTAACTGGAAAAGTAAAACTGATAAACAAAAAAGGGAAAATATTATACCGGTAGTATCACAGAATTTTAAAGTTATATATTCAGAAAATTTTTGATATTATCCATCATCCTAAGCAAAATAATCAAAATTTAAGTTAAACCCTCCATACTAACAAAAATTATAGAAGAAAGCTTTTTCAGTTGAGGAAAATTGCAATTTTTTAATGAAACTTTTAAAAAATCTATAAAACACATGAGTTAGGGTTGTAAAAAAATACTTCCTTACAATAAACTGACACACACATTCCTAGTCATAATTGCTCCTGACTGGAGGCTCCATTCAACTCCATGATAGATGAAACAGGAAAGCACAAGATTGGTCAACCACAGGGCATGTGTGTTGACTCCCTTGGATGATTCCCCAGATATCTCTTTAGATGTCAGCTCAGGGGAGGATGAGCCAGTTCCTGGCACATCAGGAACTAAGTTAATTGATGGTTCCAAATGGCCGTCCAGAAGGGATTTGGCTGAGGCTCCAGCTGGGGAAAGCTTGTGGCTGCAGACAGCCATCAAAGAGGAGGAGGAACAACTGCCTTCTGCACCTGAGCCAAGAACACATAGGGCAGAGAAAAGGCAGGAGCAGAGAAGGTCAGCCTGACTATTCAAGAGGAGAAACCCCCACCCGTCTTGATGGGCTGCATAGAAACTGGCTATTTATCACAGCAGACGGATGAAGGCATTGCTGGGAACAATGTGTTTTGTTTCCTAGCTGTGTATTTTCTAGTCGTGGTGATTCCTGCCTCGCATTGGATTGACATTGCATTTTGACTTGAATAGTACCTTGGAAACTCTGGACTTTTCTTGCCTCATGAGCTCTCTTGTGTTGTGGATTTAAGTTTGCCTGGTGGATTTATTTTGTTTGAGAAACTTTCAAGTGCTTTGTGAACTCTTTGGCCATTTCTCTATGGATTAGCCTTAGTCTGCTCATGGCTGGAGTTAATTGAGACAGTTCTGGGTTTTGTGGTGAAGGGAATTGCTGGAGAATATTAATAAACTCACTAAACCATAGTTACCTATGTGTGTGAGTGGGTAGGGCACCACAGTATGTTTAAATAAGGAAATTTATGCTCATCTAAATTAGGTGACAAGTAGTCAGAGCTTTCCATGGACATGTCCATGGGGACATGAAAAAGTCAAAATGGTGGTATCAATCATTATATTGTCAACACTGACTTGACTTTTTTCACTGCTTCCTACCCCACAGATATCTGTGCAACCAATTCCACCAATCCTTAGTGAAAAACATCCTTCATTTGAACATAATGATGAACTAATACCAATACAATTTCAAGTGATGTACACATGCAAGTGTGCATTCTTGCAGGTCCCATATTTCATCACTAAAAGCAACTTTAAGGTCTATACTTCGGGAAGCCAATTGGATTTAATTTTGTTTTAAATTATTTTAAATTTTGTATTGTATGTATTTTAATCTGGCTGTGCACCGCCCTGAGTCCTTCGGGAGAAGGGCGGTGTACAAATTTAAATATAATAATAATAATAATAATAATAATAATAATAATAATAATAATAATAATAATAATAATTACCTAGGCCCATGATGCCGAACCTATGGCACGGGTGCCACAAGTGGCACGAGGAGCCATATTGGTGGGCATGTGAGCTCAGCTCTGGCCAGCTGATTTTCGGGCCTTCTGGGCCCACCAGAAGTCAGGAAACACACTGTTTCTGGCCTCCGGAGGGTCTCTGGGGGAGGTGGGGAAGGCTGTTTTCACCCTCCCCACCCTAAAAAGGCTCTGGAGCCTGGGGAAAGTAAAAAACGGGCCTACCGGGCCATTGCGTGCCAAATGCAGGGGGAGTGCGGGAGCGTCATGAGTGCATGTGCGGGGGGGGCATATAATTATGGGTGTGGGCACGCACGTGCACATGACTCTCCCACACTCCCCCCACTTTTGGCACGTGATGACAAAAAGGTTAGCCATCACTGACCTAGGCAAAGGAGGCTGAAACAGTCTTTTAAGTCCCAGGCAACAAGATAATAGGGAGAAATAAGAAGATGAAGGTATGTTGGATAGGATCACCATCAGTTATTTGTAAACATAGTAAAGGCAGGATATAAATAAATAAATAAATAATATTCATCTGCAAGTCAGGCAAACAGCTCCCCAATTCAGTGGAGTTTTAGTTAGCATTCCTGCAGGTGCCATGTTTTCTACCATAAGCAGTGTTCGGCTTTATACTACTCGCAAGATCCTTACAGCTCGTCTCAGTAAAGAATAGTTCTCATCTTCCTGTGGAATTGATTTTCTAGTCTGGTCTACCTAGTGGTACGATCACGAGGCAGTGCTGGATGCACTTGCACCCCAGAGGGTTTGTGTATGTGCATGCCTTTGAGTCAGTATTGTCTCTTGGTGATTGCCTGGCTAGTCCCTGTAGTTTTTTTGGCAAGATTTCAGAAGTGTCTCCTTCTTCTTAGAGTTCAGAGACAGCCCAAGGTTATCCAGCTGGCTTCGTGTCTAAGGGAGCACTAGAACTCAAGGCTATCTAATTTGTAGGCTGGTGCCTTAACTAAACAGATAGTTTCACTTTCCTCAAATATCCATTGGTCACCCTTGATTGTAAACCTACAGTAGCTATTCTTGCCTTTATGTTGTCTTCATCAGACTCCCCCTTTCCCTGCATCTAGCTTAACTGCTCTACCAGCCCTAACTAGAAGTGTGAATTTAGACACAACCCTCTTTCTGCAGCAAGGTCTGGAGGGTTTGCTTTAATGAATCAGGAAAGACTCGGGAACATGGGCATAGGGGTACATTAGGAGTGAGTAAGAAAAGAAGTAAAGTAAAAAAAAAAGAAAAAAGAAGTCGCATATACCACTCCAACAGCTAGAATTAAGTCTTGATCCAAAGTCCTTGGTTAATAAAGGGATATAACTGGCAGAGCACTATGTAATTGGTAATTTCACTGCTTATAAAAGTCAAGAATTATGTCCTTCTATGAATTAGACAAAAGCATATATAAGTTTCAAGACAAGTTGGGATAAATGTGTTTTGCAAATCACTGTTGAAAGAAAGGCTGAGGCTCTTAAGAGAATAAGCTTTCAGCACTGTTGGGATAAACGTAAGTAAGGCAATTACACCATTTCAATCTAGCTGCCGTCAATGATGTTTTAAGCCGAAGCAATTTGAGTTTATATTTCCTATTGTCTGTCTTGTGTTCTGCAAATAATAGTGGCAGGAAGTCAATTTTAACTTGTGAGTTTGAAAATAGCAATTGTAAAGTAATGACTGATTCTTGTACTACCTTAGCAACAAGTTTGTTTCTTCCACACTGAACCACAACTTTGTTAGTGTATTGCAGACATGGAAAAGAATTTCCTTCCTTCCTTCCTTCCTTCCTTCCTTCCTTCCTTCCTTCCTTCCTTCCTTCCTCCTGTCATTCATTCATTCATTCATTCATTCATTCATTCATTCATTCAACCATCCATCCATCCATCCATCCACCCATCCACCCAGCTACTGATCCATCCATCCATCCATCATCCATCATCCATCCATCCATCCATCCATCCATCCATCCATCCATCCTGTAGTTCTCTTATTAATTTCTGTCTATCCCCAGTAATATAAATTTTCTGTGCAGTTTACATTTTCACAAATGACTCATAATTAATTATAAAAATGTAATTAAAATGAATCCCACAATAAAATTAAAATGTTTTAAAAAGAATCTTAACAAAAGAACATTGGGTTAAATTTATCCCTGAGAAAGCTTATAATTGGGACCATCAGTAAGAAAACAGTCCAATTTTGGCTTTCAAAATGAAAAGTTAAAATAATAAGTTGTTCTAAAATCCATTAACTGATTGATTCCTACTAAATGCACCTGAAATTAGGACACTACATTACTATTAATGTCCAGTGGACTTACAGAACAGATACAGAATTTCTATTTCAACTTTAATGAACTGAACTGAACTGAAATTCTTGTTGTATAATATGGATGTTATAACATGGATCCTAAGTATAAAGTCCTATATGGTTCATGGTCAGGGTAGCTACTTAATTTGCCAAATAGATTTTTCCAGCCCAATTCCAGCCCAAGATTATTTACCATAATGTCCTACCTGTTAATGACTACTTTAACTTCAACCGCAATAACATAAGGGCTATCAATAGATACAAACTAAATGTAATCCATTCTAATCTTGATTGTAGAAAATATGACTTCAGCAATAGAGTCTGGAACACTCTACCTGATCCTGTTGTTAGTTTCTCTAACCCCCATACCTTTTACTTTAAACTGTCTACTGTGGACCTTTCACATTTCTTAAAAGGTGTGTGCATAAGCGCACCAATGTGCCTACCATCCCTGTCCTACTGTCCCCATTTATATGTACTCATTTTATGTGTTTATGGCCATGTTTTGCTTATTTATATCCATTTATTTGTGCCATTTTTTCATGTGTCCATGAAAAAATGTTAGTGGTGAAATTCAATTTTTTTTACTACTGGTTCTGTGGGCGTGGCTTGGTGGGCACGGCTTGTTGGGCATGGCAGGGGAAGGATACTGCAAAATCTCCATTCCCACCCCACTCCAGGGAAAGGATACTGCAAAATCCCCATTCCCTCCCCAACCCTGAGGGAAGGATATTGCAAACTTTCCTGCACACCCTGGCCCACTCTGGGGCCAGCCAGAGGTGGTATTTGCCAGTTCTCTGAACTACTCAAAATTTCCACTACCGGTTCTCCAGAACCTATCAGAACCTGCTGGATTTCACCCCTGATCCCTATGTCTATACTGATACTATTTTCTTGTACTTGTTGACAAAATAATTAAATAATTAAATAATTAAATAAAATAATGAAATAAATTTAAAAATTTAAAAATTAAAAAATTAAAAAATAATCAAACAAACAAACAAACAAACAAATAAATAAATAATTCAGACAAACAGAGGCACTTACTAAATCTCTTCTTATCATGTGGTGTGACAGGAGGGATGAACTATACCATTTTCTACTGGAGAACATCCCCAGAATAGTGTACATTTTGGTGCAAGGGTACTGTAATGTGGGATGTTCCATTACTGGAGGCTTTCAAAAAGAGACTGGACAACCATTTGTCTGAAATGGTTTTCTGTTTGAGAAGGGAATTGGACTAGAAGATCTCTAAGGTCCCTTCCAACACTATTATTCTAAAGGCGAATTAAAACCTTGGCTTTCATAAAGCCCTTTAGGAGCTGATTGTGTACAACCTCAAAGGTGCTTTTTCAAAAGGCAACTGGACTGTTTTTCCTTGCAGAAGATGCTTTGTTTCTCATCCAAGAAGCTTCATCGGTTCTGGCAGGATGGTGAGGATAATGGAAGGATTCTTCCACCACCCCACCAGATCCGATGAAGTTTTTTGAATGAGAAGCAAAACAGGGGAAAAAAACAAAAACAAACACCAGTCCAGTTGCCTTTTGAAAAAGCACCTTTGAGACATCTATGTCCTGGCTGACTGAGAATCTCCACAGACAGTTGTGGATAGCCTTGTATAAAATACTTGGATTTTTTTTGTTACTTGTATTCAATTAGATTATATTTATTATATATCATTATATATTACTGTGTTCTCATGTTTTACACTTGTACATTCCCCAGAGTCTCTTGAGACTGAGGTAGTCAATACATCTTATGAATAAATAAATAAAATTCTGTATCTGATCTTTTAACTTGGTTATCCTGATGTTTTTAGCTTTGTTTACCAGGGGGATTACAAGATGCCTATGACTAAACATTTGCTTTATTTTCATGCCCAAAATCAAAGACAAATGCATTATGACTTTCATTAATAATGTAGGCTACAAATTACTGTTTAAGAAAATACTTTTTTTTGTTTTTAATGGCGTAATTAATAAGTTTATTAATAACATATTAATTAACATTATTGTCTCCTTGTCAAATAGTTTGGTCAAAACCCTCATATATAACCTGAAACCAAGTGCTAATGTAGCACTTTTATCTCCAATATTGGTGCAACGTCCAGTATCTGGTCACCCAGTGGTTAGAATGCAGTACTGCAGGCTACTTCAGATGACTGCAAGTTACCTGCAGTTCGGCAGTTCGATTCTCACCGGCTCAAGGTTGACTCAACTTTCCAACCTTCCGATATTGGTAAAATGAGGAGCCAGAGTGTTGGGGACAATATGCTAACTCTGTAAACTGATTAATGAAGGCTATAAAGCACTGTGAAATGGTATATAACTCTAAGTGCTAATGCTATTTCAAATATACCATTTTTGACCATGGAAGAATTACAATACTACATCTAAGTAAAACTTCCCTTGTAATCAATATGCTGAATTATTCTAAAAGATTATCAACATTCACTTAAGGCCTGCAAAATAAATTCCAGGATGGGATGAACTAAATGCAGAGGGGCGGGGGACAACATTTTATTGGCTTATAGCTGAGACTCCATTTCCTGAGCAATTGGTGAATTCCCCAAAGCTTCATTCTAATGGCAATATTATCCCCACGCATGAAACAACTTTTTAAATCTGGATGTTGGTCTGAACATAAAGAGTTGAAAATGGAACTGGAAGACTCTGGGGAACCAAGTGATTTCCTTCCTCTTCAACTCCTCCATCCCCAAAGTATCTTAAATTTGACAACAACATGGCCAGATTTCAGTGGCATGATCAGAAGTTGTGTCTCTGTGTGGGTCACTCCCTTTCTCACCCTTATTTTTTAAAAAGTGTGGATGAAAATCAGCTATGTTTTCCTACTCTCCGAGTGCCATGGAACACAAAAGAGATTAGATAAAAGCTGCAGGTTGCCTGTCCCAAAGGTGCTTTTTCAAGAGGCAACTGGTCTTTCTGGTTTTTCTTTGAAGACATTTCACTTTTCATCTAAGAAGCTTTTTCAGCTCAAGAACCTTCTTGGACAAGAAGCGAAACATCTTCAGAGAAAAACCAGAAAGTCCAGTTGCCTCTTAAGAAAGCACCTTTGGGACAACCATGACCTGGATGACTGAGAATCTCCATAGAGTGCAAGTTGCCTGTCTGGTTTAGAAACACATCTTGCAATAACTTAACACTTCTATTTAAAAGTCAAAATAGCAGGGCAGGAACTTAGGTATTCATTATAAGTGTTGGCTCCATGATGCTCTTTGATGCTCTATGTAACAACATCAGCACACTGATGATGTTACCTAGTTTGGTAATGAAACATCTGCAAGGAAACCACCAAACTCAGAGAATGTCATGGACCCCACATTTTGACCTGAGCGACAAATGTTCTCTTCTATCATATCTCCCCGTGATTCCAGTCTGAGAGGGTTCTATAGCAATTTTCTTCAGCAGCTGAAGTAAACTACTCACCTTCACTTGTAGAATAATGCCTTATGAACCCAGAGTTGTATGTTGCTGCTTCTAATTTGGGAGAAAATGTTCAGTGACCATTCATATAAGCAAATCCTTGCATGAAAATGTATCACTTATGACAGAGTTATGACAGAAATAAACTACCATAATTGACCATGTCTGTCATCAAATTGGTGTTTTAAATGTGGACAGATGGAGTGAGTTCTATCCTCACCTGAGGTATGCTTTGGTTTATGGTTCGATTTTCATGTATTTTGGTTGAGGAAATTAAATTGTCTGACTGAATAAAATGCTCTCTGGTATCAACTAGCCTTACTTTAGAAGTATCACCGTGTCATACCTAAAAGTATTAGATCTTCTAATAGCAATTAAATACTTAAGAGAGGGTCAAATGTGAATTCTAAAACAGTGAGAGCATGCTCACTTTTCAGCTTAGTCATAAAATTTAAAATATGAATGTAACATGACCCCTGGGACACTGCAACTGTCATAAATATGAGTCAGTTGCCAAGCATCTGAATTTTGATAATATTGTAATATTTGTAAGTGTGAAAAAAAAAGTCAGTGACTTTTTTCAGTGCCATTGTAACTTCAAATGGTCACTAAATGAACTGTTGTAAGTCAAGGACGACCTGTACATCTAAATAGTTTGAATGCTAGGAGCAGACCAATAGGAAGTAGGGTTCTGAAGCATCACTAAAGATGCTTCTCAAATTCTTCCTGTCTAAATACCAATCTATATTTTGAACTCCTGAATTCTGTAATCATTTTCCTGAATTGGAACTGATGAATTTGTTGCAGTGGTTTCAATTACTAAATTGTACATGGTACTGTTTTACAGCTTTGTTATAGTTTTGCTTTGTTCCTTCTGTATTTTTCTAGGGTCAAACTGAAAGAACAAAATAGATCCCAAGAGAAAACCAGATGATATCTAAAACTAAGAAACTATTTGCAGGTGAAAGCATTTCCCACCAGGATATTAGATTGGCCATTCAAATTACCTCTGTGGTGTTCCCTGAATAGAATGTGTTATGAACCCAAGAAAGTATTTGCATTGGGCTATAATGGAGCTCACTGGAGCTAGATGCTATTGCATCTGCTCTTCTTTTTAAAGGTATTTTGACTTCAGGAGATGAATCATAAATATGATTATAGATGCTCCGGTTACAGAATGCATTTGGTAACTGTGGGTTACTCAGAGGCAAATCTAACTCATGGGTGGTTGTTTTACCCATAAAAATGGGGAATGATCACATGTATGCAACCTTCAGCTGCTCAGTTGCAAAACAGAAAAGAATCTAAAAGTGATTGAATGCCTAACATACCTTGGGAATGCAGAGAAGGCAGACAAACAGTTAAGAGAGGAAACAGGGATGCTATAGAAGAAATTCTTAAGTCCAGAAAAGCAGAGACTCAGAGTAACTCAGCCTTAATTACACTCAGCATAAATTGTGCAGGAGAATGACTTTGGTAGTTTTTCACAATTTTGTTGCATTATCCTACTAGCAGGGAAGATTTTTTTCTGAAATCCAAGTAATTCTTGTTTCCTGGGTTTGCCAACCTCATAGAGCTTGTCAGTAACAAATAGAGAGAGAAACAAATATTAACCATGGATCTACAGTACAGAGAATAAAATCTTTTCGTTTTTCATTACATCTGCAATATATTATTACTGAAACTCATGGATCAATGAAAAAGTGCTTAAATGTGTAATAATAGGTAGAACAGAACTTCATCATGAACCTGTGCAAAATTTGGGTCAAATAATTTATATATACACTTACATAGTTGTCAGACGTACTTAAAACAAAACCTCTCTCAACTACAACAGTTGAGTAAAATATATATATGGTATTTACCTGGCAGGGGAGATATCATGATCATGGAATAAAAATATCGTTTCTCCACCCTAATGAATCAGTGGCTCAAAGGTTATTTCTTCCAAGGTGACAGGAGTATCTATTTCTAAAGACTGGAACTGCCTCTCTTCAAGGTCCAATTCCGTCAGGCATTAAATAGCTAGTTTTTGAGTGGATCTTTTTTCCTAATCCTTGCTTTAAATGTCAAAGTATCTGTTAAGGACTCAAGAAATTAAATGTATAATGTAAAGCCTGGTTGAAATTATTACAACCCATTGTTAAACCCATGTACTGTCTGATAAGGATTTGGGATTTGCTTATCTTTTTTTTTTTTTTTAAGTAGAGTAGAAAATCTCAGTTAATAGAAAAAGCTATTGTGTTTTTTTGCATCCTTTTGTACAACAGGGTCTTTTTTCCCCAGCCATATTATTTGCCTTAAAAACGTGCAGTGATTGGGAGGGAGTTTACAATTCTTCTCTTTCTTTGTCAGCCAGTTAAGTGGAGCTTGCTTATCTCCTCCTCCTCCCTTGCAGGCAATAACGATCTATAGGAACATTGTATGAATGCCATTCTTCTCCCATGGTGTGAGCACAAAATGCCTTAAGCAGAATGATTGTACCATGGGACAAATGTGGCCAGTGTAGTGAAAGTGAACTTATAGATCTATAATTTAATGGATTTCAAAGTCATGCAGGTATCAATAAGATTTCCCAAGAAAGTTAACTAGTTGTGTCATTTTAATGAAACCTTTCAACACTGATGTTTGAAGGAAAACAGTGTTGTTTCTGCCTGCAACAACAGAGGCAATAAACTTAGGGAGCTTTGCAATAAATACCAATTCAAGGATTTAGAAAATGTTCCGGTTCCAAACCTACTTAAAGCTTGGACTTCCATTTCCCCCATGGCTCCCAGAAATTTAGCATTTCTGGGAGCCATGGGCTGCCAGAAATAGGTTGCAGAACAATTTAATAATCCTGCAAGTGTCATTTTTTCATGGTGACTATGGAGAAGGAGGAGGAGGAGGAGGAGAAGAAGGAGCAGGAGGAGGAGGAGATAAAATTATAAATATTTATTATTTTATGGATTATAAAATGTGTCCATATGTAATATAATTGTATGAAATAAAATTTCATATTTTATTATTTGCTATTACAGTTGTTAGATTTCTTTTGTGTCTCTCTTCCTACCACCAAGTGACCACTCTGTACCCCACCAGTTAAGAAGTTTCAGAACGTTTTCTCATCTTAAGATAAAAAAATCTTTGATTCCTGGAGCAAATAATTCTCTCTAAGAGAACAAATGAGATGGGTCTATAAAACTGAATTCCTATTCAGTGTTTTCCTAGGCATAGAGCTGGTAACTGTTGCTGCTACTAAAATTATTGACCACCTCTTTTACAAACCTGTAATTTTCAAGATATTCAAACCAGCTTCATTTGTATTAAGCAGATCCCAGGTCACCACTTCTTTTTTGTACCTAAAATCTGGATTCCTTTCTTTGGAGACTTGCAATTGGCTTGCATGTGGCTCTGTTCATTTAGACATTGACTATAATTGATGAAAATAAACACATTAGATAAAATACTGAGCCCTCTCATGCAGTGGTGGGATTTTTGGGCTAGTTCGGGCCAGTTTGGGCCAGTTCGGGTGAACCGGTTGTTAAATTGCTGGCTGGCTCCGCCCCTTCCAGGAGTCCCCACGCGCCCCATTTTGGCTCCCAGGAGGCTGCAAGGAGGCCTACTAGGCCCAAAACAGGGCACGGGTATGTGTGTGCGGCGTGCCCCCCCATGGCCCATTTTTGCTCCCAGGGGGGTGTAGGAGGCTGAGTGCTGCCTGTCACACCCCCTGGCCACGCCCACTATGGCCACGCCCACCCAGTCAGTCATTAGGGCAGAGAACCGGTTGTTAAATTATTTGAATCCCACCACTGCTCTCATGTCAATCCAGGTTCTTGCGTGTCTGAATTTACTGCAGCACTGAAAAAGTAACTTTACATCTGGTTTTCTCTCGCAACATCCCCATGATCATGTGATTGAGATTCAGACACCACAATCGAGTAACAGAGTCAACAGAGAAGTCAACAGTAAAAATGCAAGTTGTAGTCAAATTCTAAATCATTTATGTGCATGCCTGATAGGGGAAACTAAGGGAGTTATGCATGTATTACTATATTACCATTGTATTATCCAGCCAAATTAATAGGCCAAATGAAAAGAACATTCTCCTTTTATTAGCTGATTTGTCTCCAGAAATCTCAAGAACAGATCTTACATTGTAGTGCACAGTTCTTGCAGTCCAAGGAATATTGTTCTCTTTACTTGCTCTATATTACTTTTCAGTTATATTAACTATTATTTTTTTTTTTTTAACTGAGCATTTTATTTTCTCTTTACTTACATTGAATCCTTATTACTTGTAATATAGTGTGTCAGAGCAAGCTGTAAATAGGGCTTATACTAATTTTGAAGCTGGTCCTGGTGCTATCACTGATGGCAGAGAGTAATCCAGTTGGATCAGCATCAGATTTGTAGATCAGATTACCATAGTGTTCTATAGTAATCTGTTCCCTGAATCCTAACCATCCATTTAGAAAAATGAGATGGTCTGGATTTAACCATAGAGAGGATAAGCCAGAAAAGGAGGCTAGGATCTATTAAAACAAAGGGCTAAGAAATGCAGGATCTCTTTTTTAAAAGAAGTAATTTATTTACAATATTTATCTGACTTTGGCATGTTTTTGGACAACCTTATGAGATGATACAACAATCACATCTACTCACTATTCCAATTCTTTGTATAAATTGAACACTATGTTATGATGTATACATCTTCAATAGTTACTGTTCTGAGTGATTTATTTATGGTAAAACTTTAGCTTCCCTGTAATGTCACATGATAGGAAGTAACGGAACTTCTAAAAGCCTTATTTTGCTATTTGCAGTAGCAATACTTATTGAAACAGAAGATGCTAGTGATAAAAAACAATGCTGTGAAATAGTAGTTGAGCTGTTTTCAGTGTCTTTTCATGGGCTTCTTATGTCTAGTTACAGAAACAGGAAGTTGTGATCCAAACTGCAGCTATAGAAATCTGTTTCCCTAAATCCCTATTTTTGTGATGGATTTAGGGAAATGAGAACATAATTCGGTGCATCTGCAGAGAATATTTTTTAAGAAAAATTGTTGGAATAGTTGGTGGTAGTGATCTTAGTTCTGAAATCCTTATCACTATGATTTTCACCTAGACATATTTAGGAAGTTTCATTATTGCACTGTCTAAAACAGGGATGTCAAACTCACGTCATCATGGTGATGTCACATGACGTGTTGGGACTTTTTCCCCCTTTGCTAAAATGGGCGTGGCCATGGCCGGTGCATGACACATCTGGGCCACAGATTGGGAGTTTGATAGCCCTGGTCTAAAGCCTTATTTGTTTGTGAAAGATATTGGTATAAAATGCTGATTATATATTGACCTCTAAAAAGAGGTGGAACATATCTTGATTTGCCTTAAAACCAGTAAAGATAGCAGGTTAGATTCAGAATTTCTCAGAATCCAATTTACTATTATTTGTTCCATTGGATAGAATATGGGTTGAATAAGTCATGGATCCAGATTAATGTAATTAAACTAAAATCATAAATTTAAGTAATTTACATTTAACACATTGTTTAAATAGACTTCTATTGAGAAAATAATTTTATAAATAGCATTAGTTTATACTAACACTATGAATATGTAACTAATTAATAACTGTTATACCAAGATGTCTGCAGAAGTTTTGTATTTGCTTGCAACAAAAACACCTAAAAACTAATACTTAAATGTGGCAGTAGATTTGGTGAGCATGTTCTCAGACTAAATACACTCTGACTTGCTTTGAGTAAAATAAATGTTTTTACTGGATCCTGTTCTGAAAAAAAAAATACATGTGCTTTGTTCCACCTGCTAAACATTGTTTCTTTTATTAAAATCTGCATTTCATTTATTCAAAGGCAAACATTTTAACTGTTAAATAACGGAAATATCTAAATAATTACTTCATTTCTTCTATGCAATACATTGAAGTATGATCTAAATTCCTTTCCGGTTGTATTTACTATATTTTGCACACAGTTCTTGAGATGAAGAGATTAAAATAAATTGGCTGTTCTCTGTCTGGGAACAGATTTTCAGTCTGACAAATTCATCTAACAATTTAAACAAACAAAAGAAAATCCATTGGAAAGCTCACTGAATCTCTTAAGAGCATAGCAGTGATGGACATCCTTTTTAAATGTACCAGATGGGAGAGGTTCAACCATCTTTTAGATGTCCTACATCCCCTGGAAGAACCATATGATTATGAGATGTTATGATTCAGCACCTTCTGCTGTTGCAATCTCTGTACTTCCCCATCAGTGGGCAGCTAATTCCTTGTCTGTGTTTAGAGAGTTGTATTGCCTTCTAATACTCATTCAGATTTTCTCAGCCTGCATCTGGAAGCCTCATTGCATTTAGCAAGAATTACTTCTACGTAAAATACGTTATGATACACGTATGTAGCATCACTAATAACTTCAATCCAGTGCCTGCTGTGAATTCTGTAGCAATATATTATCACCTGCATGCAATCACCTACATTGTCAACATAAGCAAAGACCCCAAACCCAAGAATGGAAATAATATCCATGAACTAATCTTTGCAGGCAATCAGGCATTGATAGCAAGTATTGCAGCTAAGAAACTGCAATATCTTATGGCCCTCAACCAAGAATGCAAGACAAGTAATATCAGCAAAGAGAATCAGCAAAGGGAAAACAGAAGTAATGGCACTCAGAAGAAGAAAATAAAAACCTTAAACATAGTAATAGAGGTACAAGCAGAACTCAAATATCAAAGTTCAAATATCTAAGAAAAACATTCACCAAAGATGGTAAAATGGATGAAGAGATTAGTGTATGATACAATAAGGCAAACCAAGTATTAGGATAGCTAGATACAACGTAAAGTAGTACCGATCAGTACAAAAAAGCATCTCATACAAAGCATATTCATTATCTATGTTCTTCTTCTTCTTGTTGTGCCATATCCGTCATTGGATGTTGGCGATCATGTTGCAATTCTATTTTTGTCAACAGCCGCATGAAAAAGTGCTGCTGAGTTTTGTCCAAATCAGTCCCTTAGGTTTTGAAGCCATAATGTTCTTCTTCTGCCTGGACCTCCTTTGCCTTCAATCTTGCCCTGGAAGACTAAGTGAAGAATGCCGTATTTTTCTGGGAGTTGTAGCACATGACCAAAATATTCTAACTTTCACTTTTTAATCACTTTGATGATTTCCCTTTGCTTTCCCAGGTGGCTTATCACCTCATTTGTGATTTTGTTAACCCAGCTTATATGTAATAGCCGTATATATATATTCCCTATGTTACCAGTGCCAAACATGGAAACTTACAATAAAACAAGCGGTTAAATGCTCCCGGTTCGGACCGGATCGCCCGATCTGGTAGTGATGGCGGGTGGTTTGGAGAACTGGTAGCAAACATCCCTGCACCTCCCCCCATGCCCAGCTGAACCACGCAATCATCAGAGGCTTTTTTTTTATTTTTACAAGCATTTTTTCTACAACCTCTTTGGCCAAAAAAATGCTTTT
Organism: Pituophis catenifer annectens; assembly: GCF_029215685.1. Lineage (NCBI taxonomy): Eukaryota > Metazoa > Chordata > Lepidosauria > Squamata > Colubridae > Pituophis > Pituophis catenifer. The sequence continues at coordinate 98,333,507 of NW_027256881.1, forward strand.
AAAAGTTAAAAAAAAAGCCTCTGATGATTGTGTGGCTCAGCTGGGATTGTCAGAGGCTTTTAAATGTATTTTTTTACAAGCTCTTTGGCTGAAGAGGTTGTAGAAAAAAATGCTTTTAAAAGTAAAAAATAAAAAAGTTGGCCACACCAACCCAATCACATTATCCCCCTCCAAGCCACGCCCACAGAACCGGTAGTAACAAATTTTACATTTCACCACTGAATAAAACGTAAACAAAAAGTTAGTCACCATGGAAATGAGATGTTTGAGGAAAGCTGCTGGAGTGACCAGAAGAATTAAAATAAAAAATGAGATCATAAGAGAAAGAATTGGCATAGAATCAGTTTTAAACTACATACAAAAACATCAGATAAAATGGTTTGCTCATCTGGAGAGGATGTCTTGGAATTCCATACTGTATAACACATATACAAAAAGAACATGAGGCAGACCTAGAAGATGATGGAGAGACAACATCAAAAACACACTACAACAGCCTCAATTAACAAAGGTTGAGGCCCCCAGAAGACCAAGACCAGAACTCCCTTAAAAGCCAAAGCAGTAAAAGAGGAAATAAAGAAAAGAATAAGAAGAATCTCAGCAAGCTTTAGTGTTCTGGATGATTACCACCCCACCACTTTTATTATTGTTTGTTTGTTTGTTTTGAAGTTATTTTTATAGCTTCATTTCCTCTGTGTTTAAAAAAAAAAGTTTCAACAATTTCTTGGTAACTGACTTTCAATATCCCGTCTTTATTTATTTACTTAAAATGCAATGCACAAAAGCATTTACCTGAATTGCCCTTACCATTTTCCTATTCACAATACTTCCAATTATATAATCATCTCTAACGGATGCTTTAAACACAAAACAAATCTTTTTTTATGTGTGTATCTGTATAAACATGGATGGGGCCTTCTGCCATAATTCTCTAATAACAGCAAGATTGCGCTGTATATTTGATTAAATGAGAAAATCCATATCTATTTTAAGAGAATGAGTGGTGATGTACTTGGCTGAGATCTGGAGATGAGAGAGCACCATCATTCACCATCAAAGGATGATATATGAACAGAAATTGGAGGCTTTAGTTCTTAGATACAAATGGAGTATTAACTAGATGAGCTCCAAACTCCGCAGCATGGAATTCCATTACTAACCAGGCATGATCCCCTTATTTCCTTTCTTTTTGGTGTGGGCTATATCAAAACCCAATTGAATGAGTGCCGGCTCAGCAGCTTTCAAAGGTTTGTGCTTTCTTTAAATGAATGGTGGGCTGACTTTTATTCATTTGTTGTACTGTACATAGAATTTGGGCCAAGAATTCAGCCTGTATTTCTTGGTAAGCAGAGAAGAATGCAAAGTACAAAAGCAAAGTGGAATAAAATCCTGAATAACAGGGCCTAAAATTGTTTATGAAATAGAAGTGAATGTTGCATTTTCTGACAAGCAACATGAAAAATATGTTTTGAAATTATTGCTTTGAAGATTAGGTTATTTCTGAACACAAAGGAACCAACGTTCTATCTTTTTGGCCTTTGCAGGGAGATGACACATGCAAGAAAGGTGCTGTTCTATGGAAATATATGCTGGAAGTACATTAAGGGAAATATTTGATTTTTTTTTTTTTTTACAGTTTGTTACATACAGATTGTTATGAGTAAGACACGTGTTTGGTGTTTCTCCAGAGTTAAAGGTGAGCTCTGCCAGAAACCCAAATCAGGTAATCCTTCTTCATGAAACTATCAGCTGCACAGACATCATTTCCATTGGTTCCTGCAATTCCAAACCACACTTAAGAACAATTTTCCTGGCTGAAGAAGGATTGCATACCTCAGCCACTGGTTTTGCATACTCCCCCAATAAATAATTGTAGACTCCTGAAGTCTGATGAGTTCTTCTCAAAGTACTTATCTCCCATCTAGGTCTTTCATCAGTCAATCAAACCCTCAGTAAATGGGTTTAACCAGTAGACCTGTGGCCTTCAATAATGATCCTTTGGTAGTCCATAAAAGACATTTAGCTGCTTAAACTCATTATGCATATCTTCCTTCATCCTTGGAAATCTCCCCCTCCCCTCCCATGCCACACTATGCTCTGGTATTCAGAGTGAGGGAAGGATGCTATTAACATCCTAAATTTTTTTGATGGCTGATGTAGGCCTAGCATAGCCCCCACCTCTTCCTGATGCCAGAAGACACCAGATCTTGCAACCATACTTGGGACAATGGGAAGAGGTGTGGTTGATGACAAACATGAAAGTATATCCGTGAATAAATTCCAACAACTTCTACAGCAACAACTTCTACAGCAACAGAAGTATAATAGCACCCTACCAACTTCTTTTTTAGTTCTATCTCCACTGGCTTTGTCTATTTAAAGAACAAAGTAGTCCCTTTCAGTGTCACTTTATATTATTTCACTTCATTTCATAGCTATATTTCTTGGCATGACAGGGATATCAATCTCATGTTAAGGAAAATATCAATGGGTCGATAAGCCTGTGATGAAAAGTTATATGTGACTAAGTGGATCTCTTGGAGTTTGGAAACACCACCCAAGCAGACATTCTGGTTGGTAGTGGCTTTTTTTTTTTTTTTTTTTGCCAATCTGCCGGTCAGAGACATTGAGTGGAAATGGAAGTATTGCTGGTGAGGCTACCAATTGCCTTCCCTGCTATTTTATGTGGAATAGTTTAAAGGTAACAACATATACATACTGCATTCAGTTTTGGTCGCTGAAACATCTTTGTAAAAAAGATGTTGAGACTCTAGAAAAAGTGCAGAGAAAAGCAACAATGATTAGGGGACTGGAGGCTAAAACATATGAAGAATGGTTGCAGGAAATGGGTATGTCTAGCTTAATGAAAAGAAGGACTAGGGGTGACATGATAGCAGTGTTCCAATATTCCAGGGGCTGCCACAAAGAAGAGGGAGTCAAGCTATTCTCCAAAGCACCTGAGGGCAGGACAAGAAGCAATGGGTGGAAACTAATCAAGGAGAGAAGCAATTTAGAACTAAGGAGAAATTTCCTGACAGGACAATTAATCAGTGGAACAACTTGCCTCCAGAAGTTGTGAATGGTCCAACACTGGAAGTTTTTAAGAAGATTTTGGATAACCATTTGTGTGAAGTGGTGTAGGGTTTCCTGCCTAAGCAGGGGGTTGGACTAGAAGACCTCCAAGATCCCTTCCAACTCTGTTATTCTAAATTCTAAATATCCCAGCTCCATTCCAAAAGTACAATCAGGAAGGGCTGTGGGAATTGCACAGTTCTATACTGATGTGATTTCCTTCTGACTCGACCTCTTTGTGGATGATCTCTTACTTGGCTTATTTGATTACTGGGTTGTTGTTTTTTTGAAGATTGAAAGAGGCTGTGTGAGTTCACTGGTTGTTCCTTCCCTCTCAGTGGCTTTTAATACCATTGTACACAGTGGCTTTTCAGATTTATAATGGTATGTGGAAATGATCTTGGGAGGCAAAAGGAAGAGCTGTAGACTAGGTAATGGTCAGATAAGAGGCAGCTTAGATCAAAGAAGGCATGAGATCATGGCAAATAAAAGGGACTTGGACTGCAAAGGCAAGGGTGTATACTTTTTGACTTGCAAGATTCTGTTAATGTAACCTTACAATAAAAATGGGAGCTAGTACTTCTAGTTTCTGAAGTAGATTTGATGTTATCATGTAGAGATGGTAGTTTCTTGTAATGAGAACTGGAATTCAACTTTGCATGCAATTACTTTCCGCATATATGTATTTATTGACCACACGAGGCAATAGATGTAGAAATGGGACTTTTCTTCTTTCCTTATCTAAAAGAATTACTTTCCTTTTTCTAAATAGTACTGTATGTATCCTATTGGCAAGAGAGATATTTTCATGACTTTCATCACTTCTTTCCTCTTATGGTTGAGCACTCTTTCCTTCTGGATCTGCCTCACAGTTCAGGCAATTACCTCCATGTGTGGGTGCTTATCTTCCTAATGGAGAACAGCACACTAGAGGCTCTTAGCTGTAGGTTAACTTAAGTAATTTAAGTTTTTATATCATCGTGTTTTTCTCTAAATGAGCTTATCTTCAAGAGTATTTTTTTTTACAAAAGTTATATTCTTTAATGTTTTCCTCTTTCCATGCATTCTTTCTGCTGTATAAAGCTACTTGCTATCAAATAGAGAAGAAGTTCTATTCCATTTTCAGTTTTTCACAATCTACATGAATTGATTATGCAAACAGATGTCATTTTCACCATTTGTGTAATGAATTATAATGATGCAGTGGACACAACTGATGACATGCAAATTACTTCACTTATACAATGTGAATTGTACAATGATGTAAGCTGTTGAAGAAATGTGTTCTATTGTACTTAAAGTCCATTGTATTGAGGTCCACTAAACTGAGTTTTAAGGACACGGTGTCCTTGTCGATCGAAAGGTCGGCAGTTTAGCGGTTCAAAACCCTAGTGCCGCGTAATGGGGTGAGCTCCCGTTACTTGTCCCAGCTTCTGCCAACCTAGCGTTCGAAAGCACATAAAAAATGCAAGTAGAAAAATAGGGACCACCTTTGATGGGAAGGTAACAGCATTCCATGTGCCTTTGGCATTCAGTCATGCTGACCACATGACCACAGAGATGTCTTCAGACAGCGCTGGCTCTTCGGCTTTGAAACGGAGATAAGCACCGCCCCCTAGAGTTGGGAACGACTAGCACATATGTGCGAGGGGAACCTTTACCTTTACCTAAACTGAGTTTTCATTATATTACTTCACACTATTATTATTATTTTGGTACCTTCTGTGTTGATTTCTGACAATTCCTGGACAAATCCCTGAAACTTCTTGGCAAGATTTTGGAAGTGATTTGTCCTTATCTCCTTCTTCTTAAGGTGGAGAGAGTCAGAGCCTGGCCCAAGGTGACCAAATTGACTTCAAAGTTTGGCTGAACTAGAACTTTTGCCTCCCTATTTCTAGCCTGGTGTTCTTAACCATTACACCAAATTGGTTCTCTTCAGTGCAGTAAGTAAACATAAATTGAATATTATTAATGGAAGATCACCTAAATGTACCCAAAGAAACTTCTAAAAACCAGAGAGGATCTAACTGACAATGGAGACTAGCTGTAATATGTGTTCTCATTCATGCTTGAAATATGTTTTGTCATTCTTACTGCTACCTAGGTGTTGGTATTAGGGACCTAACAATTTTATCACCAATTGTCTCCTCTTGTTAATTAGTGCAGCTCCAATTTCAACTCCTTTGAACAAAACTATATTGCTCTAGGATGTATGACACAAAGAGTGCCCATTTAATAGCTACAAATCAGCAGTCTAATGCTTGTGGTATAGAGACAGATGCTGCAAGTTCTGCAGCAATTTCATTTTCCAATTGGCACCTTTTGTCAATTGGTGCCACTCATATTGATTAGTACATGTGTGTCTTTCCAAACCATTCTACTATGCTGCCCTAGAAATTGCTTTTTATAGCCATCATTAACCCATCTGAGATTGGACTGGGTGTGCCACCTTTTATGATCAGAGTCTGTGCATCCACATAACAGGCAAAAATTGATGGATGCAATTTTATTCCTCATCACAAAGCTTCAGCAACAAAAGATAAAGAACATAGCAGGTGTGCTATGGTAAAATCCAGAAAGGTGTTTGATGGGGAATAAACCATACTTGGAGGGAGGGGGGAATCAAACAGAATTTTCTACAATGAGAAAGTCTGGTATCTACTTTTTTCAGACTGGCAAATTCAATTAAAAGACACAAGCTTTCATGAGTTACAGTTCCCTTCATCAGATGTATGCAGCTCACAAAAGTTTATGCCTTTTGAAATAAAATTTGTTAGTTTGAAAGATGCTTCCAGATTCCTTTGAGTTTCTGCTGTCATAGACTCACAGAGCTCTTCTGCATTGTGTACAACAAAATAGTCTTTTGAAGCTGCCTCAAAATAGCTATATAAACACTTGCAAAGATTAGTAGCAACCAAAATATAGTAACATCTATCCAAATTATTGGGCATAGACAAAAGAGTGCTGAGGACAATGTTCCAACCAGTGAAGGGATTGATTTCATTCTGCTACTTTTGCTAGTCCTTCAACCTCTCTCCCTGACTCCACCTCTGAAGTTGCTTAATTTAGGTATCGGCTAGGGAAGTTACATATTAATGAGGACTAAGTATCTGGCAGGTACTTAGTAACTAATGCCTGCTACTATAGAAGTGGAAAATAATTATCTAATTAGGGTTACGGAAGAAAGTTTGCTATGTCACAACTTGCAAGAATAAGAACTAAATTATCTAAGCAGCTTCTCTTTCAGGTGTTAATTAAAAATTACAGGTCAATCATGGGATATAGAATCATATGGCTTGATCAGAATTTAAGCCCAAAGCTGATTTTTTCCAGGATTTTGTTGCAGGTGTTAAAAAATAGGGAGGAAAGTGGAAACTCGGAAGCAACTCAAATCCACACCAGTGGTTTTTTTTTTCCCCCGATCAGAGTCCTCTTCAATTCAGTAACAGAAAAATAACCTTGCATTGGAACATAATCTTGAATCTTGCCTCCTTTATTTAATGTTATGTCCCCATGGGATTTCTTACGACTAAAGCAGACCCATAAAATGATGTACCTTGTCAATAAACAATAGGATTTTTACTTGCAAGTCATAAATGAGCCAATCTCCTATTTCCTGGTCTTTGCAAGAAAGAAATGAGGCACCAGAAACAGTGGTAAAGGGCATAATTTTTATTAACTTCTATCACATATTGGGAAAGTTGTCTTGACATGATTGGGCAATCAAGAACCAGATACAGAGGTCCTGGACCAGTGGTGGTTTCATTTTTTTTTACTACCAGTTCTGTGGGTGTGGCTTGGAGGGGCGTAGCATGGTGGGCGTGGCAGAGGAAGGATATTGTAAAATCTCCATTCTCACCCCACTCCAGGGGAAGGTTACTGCAAACTCCCCATTTCCTCCCAATCAGCCGAGACTCGGGAGGCAGAGAATAGATGGGAGTGGGGCCAGTCAGAGGTGGTATTTACCGGTTCTCTGAACTACTCAAAATTTCCACTACTGGTTCTCCAAACTACTCAAAATTTCCGCTACGGGTTCTCCAGAACTGGTCAGAACCTGCTGAAACCCACCTCTGTCCTGGACTTAATAGCAGTAAGATGGCATTGGGATGTGCTACTAGGTAGTTACTTTTTTTTTTTTTGCTTTAATTTATATGCCGCCCTTCTCTGGAGACTCAGGGCGGCTTACAATGCGTTAATCAATACTTATCTTGGCTGTTGTGATGAAGACTTCACCTGGAATTTCATTCACTCAGCGTATACAAAAATGCTTATTATTCACATGTGCAGAATTTGAGAGAAGGGAAGTAGAAGGATATATATATATATATATATATATATATATATTATATATATACATATATATATATATATATATATATATATATATATATATATATATATATATATATTTGTTATTGTTGTTCAGTTGCTAAGTTACGTCAACTAAGTTAATGAGCCCATGGACCATAGCATGCCAGGATCACCTGTCACTCCACTGCCATCCTGAGTCTGACCAAACTCATGCCCACTGTGTTGATTGTACTATATAACCATCTCATCCTCTGTTGTCCCCCTCTCATTTTGCTTTCAATATTTCCCAATATCAGGGTCTTTTCCAATGAGTTCTCTCTTCTCATTTAGTGGATAAAGTATTTGAGCTTCAGCTTCAGTATCTGCCTTTCCAAAGAACAGCCAGGGTTGATTCCTTTTAGGATTCACTGATTTGACCTCTTTGCAGTTCAAGGGACTCTCAAGAGTCTTCTCCAACAAAAAGATTTAGCTGCCCAGAAAAGCATCAGACAGAAGCCTGTCTACTCAGAAGCAGCCTGATGTCCACCAGATGAATTATTTTAATTCAACTATGTACCGTCCTTTATATACTCTTTCAATCTAGTTGCTTTAGGAAATTTTGGAAAAGTCTTTCAGAATGGGGGATTTCTGAGAATATAGAAAGCAAAGCTGAGCAGTTAGGAACAGGGACATCTGGCAACCAATGGAAGAAAGTTATGCCAGAAAGGTATTGAGACATAAAAAGATGGAAGGAACCATTTTTTTTGTACCCCAGCAATACCTAGCATGGCCCCAAAGTACTGAACTTGCTGATTTTTAGTTTTACTGATAAATAAGAAAGAAATGCAGCAAATATTTTAAAATAAATATAAGCAAACAGAAAATGAGACACTAGCTTGTTTAGGAGCGTTTATGAAATGTTTGTTTTCTGCAATGTTAGCTAATGTTATGTATCTTTTTTTTTTCTGGAGAGGAAGTTCAGATGGAGCCTAATGTCAGCAATAAGGTGCAATTCAAGATATATTCCTGAAATTTTTAGTTTGAGGCCTCTTTGTCATTCATCCATACTGTTATTTGTGCCATTAATCATATTTGCTTCACTCAAAAGTTTTATTCATGTTGGGTTTTACTGCTTCTGAAACCCAAGGTGGATTTTGTGTATTTCATTAAATGTCTCCTTTATTAAATAAAAACATGCAGAGCATTTGACGGAATGAATCTCTCAGATGATCCTTCTCATATTATCTCATTATTCTGATAAAGCACTCAACATCAGGAATAGTAAACAGCCTTATCGGAGTTTTCTCATTCCTCTCTCCAAATGAAGCCAAAGCACAAGAGAAAATTAGATCCAGATGGTAAGGTAATATTTATTTTAAATGTTTCCAACAGAAAAAAATTTGAAATAATTAATCCAGATAGAAGAGGCATTCATGAAATGAATGATTTCCTGATCAGGTAACCAATGATTTCCCAATGTTCAGCATTAAGAAAGTTTGTTAAGTTAGAAGCTATTAATGATCCCTTAAATTTTCTTTCTTTTGTGTCAGCAAATGTGACAAGCCACAGATTGTATTATAGCATTTAGACTGAAACAACCAATATGCTATATAACAATGGCTGGCTTTTTTATCATTCCACCTTCTCATAAACAATACATATGAGCAGGGGTGGGTTCTATTTACCTTTACTATCGGTTCACAATGGGGCCGCATGCGTAGAAGCATTCCGATGATGTCGGGGTTGGTGGGCGGAGCCTCCCGCCGGTTTTACTACTGGTTCTATAGAACCGGTGCGAACCGGGGGCAACCCACCACTGCATATGAGATACCATGGGGTAAAGTGACTGGGTTAGTTGAAACTTCTTAACCTGAATCCACAGCACTTCATTGCTCTCAGTCATATCCCAAAGAAAAGACATTTCTGCCATCCCTTGTAGATTTTTTTAAACCACACAGACCATATTTTCTTTGCAATGAGACCAATATGACTTAGATTTTCCAGCATCTTTCTAGTATTTGCTTTAAAAAAAAAGTCAGAATCTAAATCATTATTTCATTACAAAAAATTGTGCTTTGATTGCCTTCTTGACATATTTTTACACTCTGTATTTAAGTGTATTACATGTTAACAATATTTACTATTAAATATAAACATATTAATATTCATTTAAGTTTATATTTAATATTATCTATAAACTGTTTATAACTGTCTGCTTATTATTAGAGGGACTTGATTTCCTAAATCGAGCCCTGATTTAGTCCCAATCTGAATTAATTTTCAAATCATCTCCAACTAAACTGAGAAATGGGATCCAAAGCAAATCTTATGCTTATTTTGTAAAGTAGGTCAGTATGCATATAATGAATTTGGAGCAGTATGAAATTTGTATTCAAGACCAAGTAATTATAAAGCTTGATATAATGATAACGGTGGCTGCTATTTCATATAATAGTAGTAGAAGTTGTATTATTTATTAACTACCAAGGCTAGGTGCATTTCAAATAGTAAGGATTGCAGATAATCAGCCCCCAACAGGCATGTACATCAACATACTCACAACATCACAAACAGCATTATGAGATAATGATGGCAAAAATCAGCTTCATAGTTCAGCAGCAGGAGATGGTCTTAAATTGTAATAGAAGCAAAAAATGATATATGCCAGCAATGAACAGTATATCTTTAATTGCATTTATAAATTAAGAAATAAATTAAGAAATCACTGTAGGCTCATTACTCCTATATAATTCAGGAGACTTTTAATTTAATCAGCACATCCTAATCTTGGACTGCAAGACATCTGTCCCATTTGTATCAGTATTATGTATTGTATATTGTATTATTGTGTATATTCTAGGATAAGACCAGATGGTTAGGTAAAACTGTTCTCTTTCATTCTCTGGGCCAGCAGAAAGTATACCCAAATAAAATGCATTGTCCTGACAGCCAAGTCCTATTTTTTCTCAGAAACAAGGCACAGTAATTATGGTTATAATGCAGGACAAGTTAAGGAAAGCAACTGGTGGATTTTCCTGGCTTCATTTCATTCCCCATCAAGTGCTGTTTGCCAGCTGGAGAAACAGCTCCACAGTTTATCTCTTGAACATGGAGTGGGTTAAGGGAGGAGGCGAGTTTTGACAGATGGATACCTTGTGGCTTTGGCCAATTGCCTGGTGCCAGCTGCCTGGTAAAGCAGCATAGGATCTAATCAATATTTTATTGATTATTAATAAAGTATGTATTCGTATTTACAATTTGATATTAACAGCAGATAGGCACAGAGAGGGAGCACCAAGGCAGGAGAAGAAACCAACTCTTTTCTTCTGCTCTGTGCAGGTTCTAGCACCATCATTAAGTCAGCTTCACTTGAGAGTGATCCAGGGTCTTCATACTGCTCAGAGACCCAGAAGGCAGAGGGAGAGCCTGGCTTGAAAGAATTGGACTCTTCAATTGCCAAAGGCCGAATAGTCCATGGAAACAATGCCCAGGGACTATTTTGCATCAGCCTAAAAAGGCCAATAGAAACTGGCTTCTGTCCACATTATCAGTCACATTGTCATCGATGCATCCCAGATCGTGTCTATGGGGAAAATTATGCTGGAAAAAAGAGCGGGGGGAAAAACACCACTTTAAAACTGGGACAACTAAAAATGATCTGTGGATCTGGTATGTGACCAACACAACATCATGAGAATTCTATAAAAATGATCATGTGGTTTGTGATGCAGTTACTGAGAATGTGAAGACAGGCTCTAAGATTATATCTGAGTGATAACCACAACTAACTTCTTTTTTAAAAATGCAGATAGTTGAAAGCTCTTTTTCCCGTTCCAATAAGGAGCGGGAAAACTTAAGTCTAAACTATCCACATAACGCTCATATCAATGAGCATTTAAAATGGACTCTTACAGTGTTGAATACCACCTGCCTGAATTCTTTCCTGTCCATCCTACAGCCCTTGGGATGACCACATAATGTCCCATCAACATACTAAAATGGGTCTGATTCTGCTGAGATTTTAAATCACCTAGATTTGGTTAACTCTTAAAATAGAGTTGGTTAGTTTACTCTCCCGCTATGTACACCGTATCAGAAATGTGAGGCGTAGGAGTTGAAAGAGGGTTTATGATTTGTTTGTTTCAAAGATAAATATACTGCCAGTCATGTTGTGTGCCTTCATGTGGTCTGCAAATTTAAAATGCCTTTCTAAGCTGTTAATGTTTCTGAGCTCATGAATGAAAGGTAGGATGTATACATCTAATAAATAAACAAAAGTTACAATCAAAAACAGAAAAAGAAGTTTAAACCCATCATACCATATTCAGTCTTTAAATCAATGACTAGAGCACTGCCATTCTAGATGTCATATGCCTGGATGAATGGTAATAACTTGATTTGTATTACATATACAGTATATGAAGAGAGAGACAGAGAGAGGGAGGGAGGGAGGGAGGGAGAGGGAGAGAGAGAGAGAGAGAACATGGTTTATATTTTTCCACTTTCTTCCAAGTGGAAGAGGAATATCTCTGTTTCTCTGAACGATTTTTCTCATAAAATCTCTGTTGCAAACCAAGAACGAGATCCAGGTATTGAGCCACAAATGGTGATATATACCTTTTTGAAGATCCAGGCTACCTTTTGAGATCATACTCAAACATTTTGTACTGCTCTACTATCAAATCTACCAGAAATAATCAAACTTTCTGCCCTATAGGCAAAAAGGCAGGATATAGCAATAGCACTTAGACTTATATACCACAACATAGTACTTTACAGCCCTCTCTAAGCTGTTTATTATGTATTGCCCCCAGGGATGCAATACATTGTAAACTACTTACCTTTACTATTGGTTCACTTCGCTTTGCTCACGCACTCTTCTCCGCATGCGCAGAAGCATTTTGATGACGTTGGGGTCGGTGGGCAGAGCCTCCCGCCGGTTTTACTACAGTTCTATAGAACTAGTGTGAACCAGGGGCAACCCACCAATAATTGCCCCCAATAATCTGGATCTTCATTTTATCTACCTTGGAAGGTAAAATGGAAGGCTTAGTCAACCTTGTGCCAATCAGGATTGAATTTCTGGCAGTGGGCAGAGTTAGCTTGCAATACTGCATTCTAACGATTGCGCTACCATGGCAGGATACAAATTTATAAAAATAAATTAAATACATAACAGTTTTTCAATTCCTATTAAGGAGATTTTTTTTATTAAAAGTACAACCAGGCAAAACATATGTAGATATAATAATGGTTAAATTAGGTGGAGAAATATAGAAAGAAATGGAAAGAAATAAAAATTGTGGAAAGGAAATTAGGTACACGTTCATGTCAAATGTAAATAAAATAATTAGAATAATAGAATATATTATAATGGTATATATATGAAATATTAGAAATATATGTATAAAAATATATTAAGATAAGAAAGAGAAAATGTATAAATATGGTTTACTGATGCGAAGATGTTGAAAAGAAGATGTAAATATCTGTTTTTGTTTGTTTTTAAAAAAACTATTTAATAAAAATATATTTTTTTTAAAAAAAATATGTGTAGATATTTTATGGGAAGGCAGGAAAACTGTGCTGTTCCAAAGAAGCAATTGTGCAGTTCAATCTTCAAGCTATGCCAGAAAATTACATTTATTATACAAGTAGTCTTTGACTTATGACCACAATTGATCCCAAAGTTTCCATTGCTTGCTAAGCAAGATAGTTGTTAAGTGAGTATTGCTCCATTCTACAACTTTCTTGCTGCAGTGGTTAATTGCAGTTGCTAAGTTAATAACACAATTGTTAAGTGCATCTTTTCTTATAAGAAGGTCATAAAAGGGGATCACATGACCCTGGGACATTGCAATCATCATAAATATGAGTCAGTTGCCATATTTTGATCATGTGACCATGGGGATGCTACAACGGTCATAAGTGTGAAAAATGGTCACATTTTTCAGTGCCATTGTAACTTCGAATAATTGATAAATGATTGTAAGTCTAGTATTACCTGCATTAGGTAACATATGTATGAAGTCAAGATAATGTAATAAATGGCTGTGAACAATGTGCAAGTAAAATTTATAGAGATATAGGAAAATTGTGGCTATCTTACCTGTCAAGGAAAATACTGAGACATTGCCTTTCATATTCATGACTGTTACATTCCCTACCTTCATTCACCACAGCCAGGATGATAATTTCTTTTATATTCTAATGAAGAACTTTAATTTATGACGATGGAAAAGTGTTTCTTTCTTATCCTTTTGACAACAACAAAAGAGTTGGGGGAGATTTCTTGTTGTAATACATTCTCAGTGTGTGGATGAATACTTGACAATCAAATGAAAGAATAGCTGCACTGTTTTTTCTTTTGTAGAAATTTACATTAGTTCACAATGACCCTGATTTTGCTGCACTTGGAAAATACTTGAAGATTAGAACATTACGAACTCTCTCTATGAAATAGTAATCTTTTCAAATCCCACTCCTCCATCCCTTAAATAAGTTTCAGTTCTGTGGGTGGGCTTTGTTCAGCTTCAGTTGGTGCACAGGTTACAACTCTATGCGGATCTGGATTTATTTATTTATTTCAATTTATAGTATATACCGTATTTTTTGGAGTATAAGACACACTTTTTCCCCCCTAAAAGGGAGTGAAAATTTAGGTGCGTCTTATACACCAAATGTAGCTCCATCCACACACAGGCTTCCACCCTTTGGCCTCTGCCTCCCAGCAGTTTACCTCCTTACAGCAAGTAGCAAGAAGAAACAGCTCCTTTCAGCTTCAGCACAGCCTAATTAGCACAAGTTGATTGGATCTGCCTCCCGACTCTCAGCTGTTTTGCCCTCAGCTGATTTGCATGGGCCTCTGCTGCTTGCTGCAAGGAGGTAAATTGCTGGGAGCAGATTTTTTTTTCTTGTGCTAATCAAGCTATGCTGCAAGCGAAAATGAAAGTAAAGCAGACTATTAGCTGTTTGCTGCAATGAAGCAAAATTGCTGGGAGGCAGAGACGGAGGCAGATTTCTTTTTCTTGTTTTCCTCACCAAAAAAGTTAGGTGCATCTTATAGTCCGGGGCGTCTTATAGTCTGAAAAATATGGTAGTATGAATTCAGAAGGGATTGATCCATGAGATCAAAGAGGCAATCCAAAAGTTGGCTCCATTCTCTCTCCCAGATTCTCTTATAAACCCTCTCCCGCTCCCAGTGCTGTAGGAGATATGGAGCTGACCTTTTGCTTGACACAGGTATAACACACAGAGAAGAGCATGTTTTGCCCAGATATGTTCAAAGGGATGTTCTGGAATAGTGCTCTTCTTGAATAACAATATCAATAGCACTTAGACTTACACTGCTCAAAAAAATAAAGGGAACACAAGCAGAAGGCCTCCGAGATCTGAATGAATGAAATAGCCTTATTAAATACTTTGTTCGTTACATTCAGTAGTTTTGTGTTCCCTTTAGTTGTTTGAGCAGTGTATAAACTACTGTATGTAAAGAACAAAGTATTTAATAAGGCTATTTCATTCATTCAGATCTCGGATGTCTTCTGCTTGTGTTCCCTTTATTATTTTGAGCAGTATATATAACGGTTTGCAATGCCTTATAACCAGGGATGGGTTCTACTTACCTTTACTACCGGTTTGCAATGGAACTGCGCATGCACAATCACTTCGCTCGTGCACGTGCGTGTGCTTCTGTGCATGCACAGAAGCTTTCTCATGACGTCCGGGTCGGTGGGCGGAGCCTCCTGCCGGTTTTACTACCTATTCTTGCAAACCGGTCCGAAGTGGGGGCAACCCACCACTGTTTATAACCCTCCCTAAGTGGTTTACAGAGTCAGCATATTGCCCCCAACAATTTGGGTCCTCATTTTACCCACCTCAGAAGGATGGAAGGCTGAGTCAACCTTGAACAATGCTTTAGAATAGCGCTATTTTCAAAGTAGAGTGACACACCTATCCTAAAGAATCCTATCACCTGAGAGTAGCTGACTGTCCGACTTCCTCCTCCAAAACCAGAGTAAGCATTGACAATGCTAGTCTTATGGATTAGCCACATGTCAAAACTCACCTTGATTGAAACCTCAGCTGCTCCCTAATGTTAAAGAGAATGGCTGATGGGTATTTTGTTATTACCATGCTTAGTGGGAGGGCAAATGATCCCAGAGGAATCCACCGGTTTTCCTTACGTGACCATCATTCCAACTATAAGGACAGTTGGGGCAGGCTGCAAAAGGAGTAGAGGGGAGCCAAAAGGGCACTTGCCACACAGGTCCAAAGGGATCAGGCTTCAATCATATGATCTTGATTGTTATCTTGATTTTTTTTTTTTTTTTGGATACTCCCTCTTTGTAGACCCTGCTTAGGGCAGCACCATTCCTGGGCTTGTTACCGAGACATAATAGCATTTGACAGTTCAGTAGGATGACTAGTTTTCTGTCATCTCAAGCCTGCAGGAAAGCATTTGACTGTGACTGTGACAAGCATCCAATAGACTGTATGGAAACAAACGACGGAAGTTGTATTAAAGAAGTGGCCATATAGAGAAAAGTCCAGCAATTAAAATAAATAAGAGAAACAGAGTAGGAGCAGGAAGGTGTAAATACCTTTTTAAACCATATAATTTTCTAAAGACCACTAAAATAATTAAGAAACAATAATACACAATTAAATATTAATTCACACATCATAATTAGATTTCTGGGAAATCATTTTCATTCATTAACACGTTTATGATCTCATTATGCTTCTCCATGAATTAGAAATTAGTTTTTGCTTTTTTTTTTCTGATCAAAGATCTGATCATGTTAAGAATTCCAAAAATGTATTCTAAGTGGGATATGGAGTTTTCCCTATCTGAAAGAAGGCTTAGAGCAGGGATGAAATCCAGCAGGTTCTGACAGGTTCTGGAGAACCGGTAGCAGAAATTTTGAACAGTTCGGAGAACCGGTAGCAGAAATTTTGAGTAGTTTGGAGAACCGGCAGTGGGGTGGGAATGGTGATTTTGCAGTATCCTTCCCCTGCCACACCCACCAAGCCACGCCCACCAAGCCACACCCACAGAACCAGTAGTAAAAAAAAATTTAGATGTCACCTCTGACTTACAGATCTATTCTTTGGTGGGATTCCTTTTTTTAAAAAAACATTTTAATTTATTGCCATCCTGATTTCACATTTTCAGTTTGTCTGATCATGGAATCACCTCTTAGCTCTGCCACTCTATCTCTGGCCAGTCTGATCGTAGCCCTTCTGATTACTGATTTGGCTCTGACAGATTTCTGCGTGCAATTGAACAGGGGAAGAATATATGACTGGAATTATGCAGGATCACAAATCTCCATTGTGTTGAGAATTATTACTAACATTCAACAGATGACTTTACATGGGCTGCTATTGCCAATGTGTTGTATTTACCTGCAACTACTGAATGTGGAAGCGGTCTCTATTAGTACAGACAGCTCTGCTCAGAAAATGATTGGTCCAAAGCCTTCCCTTCAATTTCAAAGGTAGGAAGTAGTCTCCAGTTTCTCAGGACTAAAGTCCAACAGCTTGGAATCGGACTGGCTTTTGATAGATTTGGGAGACATGAATTCAGAAACAATTTCGGTGTTTTCATATGGATTTACAATTCTGTCGCCCAGCTTGCTAATTTGGTTTTTCAAATCAGCATTCAAACAGTTTACAGGACTGGCACATAATACAAAATGTGCTTTTGCCTCTCTAATAAATATCATGATCTACATCTAACATCTAACAGTAATTTAATGGTCTTCCATTAAGAAGTAGGAAATGAAGCCAAGATGGTTGTGGTAAGAGACAATAAGCTCTGTCTTAAATAAAAATAAAATTGGATACAGTCTGCATGTCTCCACAGAAGTAAGCCTTATAAGTATATGTAGTACTTTGGAATACAGCCTAAAGTACATTATTTTAAGTCATCTGGATATCCAGTAAAATTTGAGACCAACACAAAGCATCTTAAATAGGGCTATTACCATATCTGGGCTGTAAGAGAAAATGTCTTGCCGGCTAGCGATCATCCAGATTTTTGTAGACCAAATGAGTTCACCTTAATTTTAAAGTAGTTGAAGAGTCATGTTTTAAACATGAACCAGAATTTCCAATAATGGCACAAGTGAGGCATAGCATGAGCTGCAACAATATTCTTATTAGGCGTTTGAGTATAAATAAGAGAATCAGGTAGGACTTAAAAATCTTGAATTGTCTCCATGAATGCTAGAGTTATTTCTCATGTTGATAAAGGGAACAGCAGTTGTTTTTTGTTGTTATTGTTTTTACTTCAATTTATGGAGCCATTATATATGTCACAAAAGGGTGGTGAATAGAGATAAAAGCAGCAATATAATCATTAATAACAATATGGAATATTAGTGTTATTTGAAGAATGGAACTAAAACAATTGCTACAACTGTTAGAATCCAAGGGGTGGGGGAAGCAATGAATAGAAGCCATAAATTTTATGAAATGTTGAAAAATAGTAAGGTTGCAGGTATGGAGAAGTATTGAAATATTGACATGATTTGCTGATCAAGTGACTTACAACTCTTTTAATATGTGTGCATGGACTGCATTTTTTTGCCCAAAGATTGGAAGAGGACTCTAAATTCAAAGGTAGCAAGAGTCAGACCATGCTTACAGCAATATATATCTGGGTTTATGTTATGATTATGACGTAAGTATGGCCAATTGTAGCCAAAGGAGGAATATTGGTGGCGCAGCAGACTAAAGTGCTATTAAGTAGCACCAGCTGCCTGTAATTACTGCAAGTTCAAATCTCACCAGGCTCAAGGTTGACTCAGCCTTCCATCCTTTCGAGGTAGGTAAAAAGAGGATCCGGATTGTGGGAGCAATAAGCTGACTTTGTATAAAAAAAGAACACCGCTTAGGGGGGACCGAAAGCCCTACTAAGCAGGTATATACAAAAGTATGAAGGCTATTGCTTAACGCATTGTAAGCCACCCTGAGTCGCCGGAGAAGGGCGGCATATAAATCAAACCAATAAATGAATAAATGAATAAATAAATGAATAAATGAATGAATAAATAAATAAATAAATAAATAAATAAATAAATAAATATAAGGGAAGACATCAAGACAATTACAGTAAATTAAAAATGTATTCATTAATCCAGATATATATTTCTTGGGAGAGAGCCTCCTCAGTCATCTGTGGTAAGCAGGAATAGTGGTAAGGAAGATGCACCAGAATAACAAAATAACCGAGTTGAAAGGGACCTTGGAGGTCTTCTAGTCCAACCCCCTGCTCAAGCAGGAAACCTTATAACATTCCAGACAAATGGTTGTCTGATCTCTTTTTAAAAACTTCCAGTGATGGAGCACACCCAAAGTTTTTCAGCATCCAGCCAGGGTGGATTTTTTATGTTTAATGTTGGATGTTTGCGTCATTTTTTTTCTGTTTTATGTACACCTTTTTTTTTCTTTTGTTGTTGTTGTTCCTGTTGGATGTATGTTTTTTTTTCTGTTTTCTATTTTATTCCTATTGATAAAACATAATAAATATACACATGAAAGGAAATTTCTCCTTATTTCTAGGTTGGTTCTCTTTGATTAGTTTCCATCCATTGCTTCTTGTCCTGCCTTCAGGTACTTTGGAGAATAGGTTGACTATTTTTTGTGTGTGTGGGGGGGCAGCTCTGTAGATCTTGGAACACTGCTACCATGTCACCCCCAGTCCTTCTTTTCACTAAACTAGACATACCCAGCAGTGATGGGGTTTTTTTCCACTTCTGGTTCTGTGGGCATGGCTTGGTGGGCATGGCCTGGTGGTGGTGGGTCATGTGACTGAGTGGGCACGGCTAATTGATGTCACTCACACCCATGCTCACTCAGTCACATGCCCCCCCACCAAGCCACGCCCACAGAACCTGGTAAGAAAAAAATTTGAAGTCAAAGAACAGGGCGGTGATGGCAGCGGCTTTTTTGGCTTGTTCAAGACCTCCGGTAGTTTTTGGCTCAAGAAGCCTCCAGCCGCCGCCGCTGCCAGCTCAGTTCAGGTTGGCAAAGAGGCCGCCAAAAACTACCGGAAGTCTCAAACACACTGAAAAAGGCACTGCAGTGCTGCTGCTGTCCTGTTGAAGAACAGGGCGATGACAGCAGTGGTTTTTTCGGTGCATTCGAGACCTCTGGTAGTTTTCGGTGCAAGAAGCCTCCAGCAGGATGCCGCTGCCGGCTCGGTTCTGGCTGGCAAAGAGGCAGTGACTGGGAGGCTTTTCTAACCAAAAAGAAGATGCTGCTGCAGGCTTCTTTCAGTGAAAATTATTGACCTCTGGCTCCCCTCGGCTTCTCCAACACATTGCCGCCCTGTTCTATGCACTGGCTGTGCAGGCGAACCCCATTGCCTGCTGCACCACTCCGCTCATACTTGCCCGGGCAAGTCCCTCCAGAGCAGTGGCAGCGGGCAATAGGGTGTGCCTTGGAGAAGCTAGCTCATTGGAGAAGCGGAGCAGAGCTGGAGGTTGGTAATTTTCACTGCAAGAAGCCTGCAGCCACCGCAACTTTTTTCATTGTGGCTGGACTCCAGCCGCAATGAAAAAACCATGGGTGACAAGTGGGGCGAGATGCAGGCTGGCAGGAGCCCAGCAGCAACAACAGCTCAGCTCTGGCTTGCCTTCCCTGGCAGCCAGCCACGGGAAGAAGGTAAGGTCGTAGCCACGGGATGATGAAAGAGGCGGTCATGACAGAGGTCATGATGGAGGAAGCAGAAAGATTAAAGGTGTCTGAAGGAAGGGAAACGGGACGATGCATCACACTTAAGAGAGAGCAGACGGTGAGCGGGTGGTGGCTCCGGGGCAAAGCTGGAGCCATGGAATCGCGTGTTCCCCAACCCAGCCAAAGCGGGTGATTGTGGGCAGACCTCCAGGGCAAGGCTGGAGCCAGGAAATGGTGTTTTCCCCAATGCAGTCAAGGTGGACAGTGAGCGGATGGCAGCTCTGGGGCAAGGCCGGAGCTGAGGAATTGTGCATTCCCCGACCTGGCCGAGGCAGGTGGTGGCTCTGGGGTCTCAGGGAATGGCATGTCCCCAGGACCCTGGCCCCTGACTCAAGGTGAAGGGTAAGCAGGCGGCATTCATTGCTTACCTTTGGTGAGCTGAGTGGGTGTCGGTGAGGTGACTGGTGAGGCAATTAGCTGGGCCGCATGATAAAGGCAACATATATAGGGTGGGGGTGCATGAAGCAAGTGTCAATTAGCTGGAAGGGATGAGCAAGCATCGATTGAATGGCCAGAAGGGGCAAGCAAGCAGCGACCAGGCGACCGGCAGGGATCGTGGCCAGTCAGAAGTCGCTACCGGTTCGGCAACCCAGGCCAAATTGATGCTACCAGTTCACCCAAACAGGTGCAAACCATCTGAATACCACCTCTGATACCCAATTCCTACAACTATTCTTTATATATTTTAACCTCCAGGGCCCTAATCATCTTTGTTGCTCTTCTCCGCACTCTTTCTAGAGTCTCAGCATCTTTTTTATATCGTGGTGACCAAAACATGATGCAATATTTGAAGGCAAATATTTCACCCATCATAACACAACACTTATAAAGACGTTACTTTTGTTGGGCTAGTTGGACTCTCCCTGCCCACCAGAGTTGTTTAGTGTAAGCATCATCAGCAAGGGTTACATATTAGTGAGAATTAGCTACACTATTTAGCTGGTAGTCAGTGCCTACATTAAGGCAAAAGTGGGAAATAGTTATCCAAAAGGGGTCAGAGCAACACAGTTGTTATCTTGCAGTTTGCACCAGGTAATGTGTGCCAATTTGAAAAGCAAATAGGAAAAGTTAGCTCATCTAAGCATCCTCTCTTCTTAATGTTAATTAAAACTGTGGATAAATTGCAGGACCCTCAGCAATCCATCCAAGATCAGAAGGTTTCTTCTGTGTAGAGAAAATGGCATTTAAATCCAGCAGCAGCAACAGTGGTGAAATCCTCCGCGGGTTGCCACCTGTTTGCTGCCTGTGCATGCACAGTGCGCACCAAATGCACACTTTGCGCAGGAAAAGGAGCCATTTGAAGGTAAGTAGAACAGTGAGAGGGGAACAGCTGTGCTGCGCAATTTAGATTTGCTAGAAAGCAGGATTTCCTACTTTCTAGTGAATATAAATCACGCAGCACAGCTGATCGTCAGAAATATCGGTTCGGGTGAACCGGTTGCTTTTTTTTACTACTGGTTTGCCCGAACCGGTGCTAACTGGTAGCATTTCACCCCGAGCAGCAGCCTTTGATAGGTGTTATTCTAGAGTAGTAATTGTCAACCTTGCAACTTGAAGACATGCAGACTTCATCTTAATTAGTGGTTTCCTACTTCTAGGACACTTTTGAATTTGTAAATTAACTTATCAACTGTGTATTTCCCAGTGGTTTCCCATCTGAGTACTAACTAGAATTAACTCTGATTAGATTCCAACCTTAGAGAAGATTGTGCCACTACCTACTGAGCTCGGGCAAAATTGGGATAAAATAGCAACAATAAGAAAATAAAGTTTATGCAGATTTCTTTTTCTTTTCTATCAAAGGGCCTTAAGGAGTGAGGATAGAATCTTAATAGCATAGCCATTATCTTCCCAAAGTTGCAAAAAAGTTTCCCCATGGAATGATTATTATTTATAGGCAGCCTATTTTGTTCTCATACATATTTTCTCAGAGCTAGGATCCTTTATGACTATCATATATTTTCATTTGTGGCACAAAGATACTGTATGAAGGTAACTTAAACTTTGTGAAAGTACTTTTTATTAAGCCATAAAATTACTAAGATGTTATACTACAAAAATGCTCATTCTATCATAATATTACTTACAGGCAGAGCTAAGTTTGCATTTTTAAAAAGATTTCAATATGAAGAAACATTAAAACAACAACTGAATTGCATTATATTGTGCATAGACAAAGTCACTGTGCCCAATTCTTAAACATATAGACAAACCTTACAATATGGAATAATACTGATTGGTGTTTCAATGATACCAATAGAAAGTTTGCTCATAATACTTTGGTGTGGGAACTAGTAAGATTCATCTGAAACTGAAATTGTCAAGTAATTAATAAATAAAGGGTTATAAAGGGAAATATAATTTCAGTACAACTTTAATTAGCCATTTTAAAAGGCTAATTAAGTCAGCAAACACATTTGTAGCCAGAAAAATAATTTATTTGGAGTAAAAACATATAATGCTAGTTGTCATAAATAAGGACAACTAGTCACAAGCACCTACAAGGAAATTTATCACTGCAACTTCCTACTAACCAGGGGTGGGTTCTACTTACCTTTACTACCAGTTCGCAACGGGATCACATGCGCATATCGCCAATGACGACATCCAGGACGGTGGACGGAGCCTCCCACTGGTTTTACTACTGTTTCTTGCAAACCGGTCTGAACCGGGGGCAACCCACCACTGCTACTAACCATTTTCTTCACAAGTAATGATTTTGGGGGGGGGAGGATTGGGGGAAGTCAAAACCTTTGGTGACTTATTTTTGTAAGGAAATACAATCTTCTCAATTTTAATTGAGAAGATGAAACCATAAATTGTCTATGCCAGTAAGATTTAATAATATGCTCTCTCAGTTGCTCTCTCTCTCTCAGCTCAACCCATCTCACTGAGTTGTTTTAAGGAAAACAGAAGGTGTGGGCTTTGGGAATGTATGCTGCCTTGACATGACCTTAAATTGATTTGAGTAATACATACATAAACATATATGGATATATATTCATTTCTGTGCAAAGTAGTTGTTCTTGTTTTCCTGGGTACTTTTTTTCTTTCTTTTTGGGAGGACCCAGGAGACAAGATTAGTGACAGACATTAAATGCACTAAGCATTCTGAAGGCTCATCAGCACTTTTTACTTGTAATCGCACTTAATCTTAGTCATGTGAAATAGATAGGGTTTACTCAAGGACACTCAGAAACAATAATGGAGTCCCAAATTCACAGAAGAAGTCTATGTCTGACCTGAAAGTTGAACAGAAGGTTTTGAACACTTTTCCATAACCTATATATTCCTCTCAGGACCTCATTTAGAAATATTGTACAGATTCCCATTGTATTAACCATACTTTTCACTTCTGGTTATAAAGCTGTTTGTCTTTCTTACTTCCTGTTAGGGAATTCAACCAGCACTGGAATTTTAATATTTATAGCAGGAAGAGCGGTGTTTCCAGCTTCTAGAGCAAAACAAGAGAGCTACATAGAGGAGATCTGAAATTAAAATTATTTTCCCCGCCTTTGATATTGCATGAATAACCTGCAGCCACCGCACTCCCTCAACTATTTTCAGGATGACATATGGAAATACTTCTATTCTCATCCGACTTCCTCAGCTGACATACACAACTTCCTTGCTGCCAGGGAGGTACAATGTTTGATTCACGTTTGTGAAAACATAGCAAAGATATCAAAGTAGACCTTTAAAAGGAACCAAAAGAGCAAGCCTCTGCAGAATTCATAATGGATAGATCTTTATGGTCGGAACTCCCCAAGCATTCATCCTAATATGTTTAATTCCCCAGAACAGTAAAGGATTTAGTTTGGAGCATCCCCCACCCCTCTCTCACATTGAAATATTAAGAGGGTGAATTGCAAAACCATGTCCCACTTTGAGTTATTAAATCTATTGACCTTAGGCACCTCTGCCGGGGAATGTGCTTCTGTGGAATTGTGTGTGTGCCTGTGTGTATGTGTTTTGTCTAGAAGAAAAGAGATATTATATATGCCACGGCATGTCCTGAGTGTTTCTCTGGAGCCAATTTGTGGTATTTGCAGACCTCCCTGACATTATCAAATGGATTGGCATTTCAAATATTTGCGGTGCTCAGCGGACACTAATTCAAGGAAGGTGAACCCTGAGCTCCTCCTGTTGTGGCACAGCAAGTGGTGTGTGTCTTTTTAATCACCACAGCTGAAATAAGATCAAAAGGCAATGTGTTGTGAGTTCCTTAAAGCTGCTGTCACAGCACAGAGAGAGGGAACGGGAGGGGAGCAGTGCAGGAGGCCAGCGTTACAGCCAGGAAAACACTTTACTCCTTTGTCCCTGTAACCACAATCCTGACACGTGTCAGTTATATAATGGAGATGGTTTTCTTGGGAGGGGGAGAGAGAAAATTCAAGATATAAAGTGTCCTTCCCAAATAGTTTCCAAATCATAAGTGTGTGTCATACACTACATAGCTCTTCAGCTGCTTTTTCCATTCCAATTGATAAATCAACTCAATTCCTATGAAATATAACCAGCACATCATACAGCAATAATATTCATGGATTGAAGACAATTAAAGCACAGGAAATGTGCTTTAAATGTTCTTTTTATCAAACCATTTTCTACCAGAGTTTGCCAGCTTTTTAAAGGAATTGAAATATTATTGGAAAGCTTGCTGGGTGACTATGAAACCCAGCTTAGCCTTAACACAGAGCTGCTGTGTTTGGACTATTTCAATCATTCCTAGCATGAGCCACACTGGCTCTGAATTATGAATACAGTTCAGCACAATTGGAGAGCATCAAAATGGAAACATACAGTTATGCATTTGGTCTTTCATTCAAAGGCTAACACAACATTGGCTAACACAACTTTGCAAAATATTAACAGGCAAAATCAGTCTAATTTAATCCTTGGAGCATAATTATTGGTTCCATGCCCAACATTGCATACCCTGCCAACCCCATTTATAATGTGCATTCATTTGTTACAATCTCATTAAAAAGCCCACGTGAAAGCAGCTACCTACCAATGAGATCTCCTTAACTAATGTCACACTAAATTTAACTTCTCAGTGGTACCGAGATCATGAGATCTTTTGTTCTTTCCCTCTGTAGAATGAATACATAGAGGAAAACATAAGAATGGGACTATTGTACATATGTTACTGTTTCAGGTACTAGTAGAATATAGTCTGCTGTGTTAGGCCAAGGTCCATCTTTGTTCAGAATTTTGGTTTTCACACAGCCACCCAGATGCCCAGATGGGAAATTCTTGGAAGCAGAATATGTAGAGGTATCCATCTAACACCAGTTTCCTGAAATTGGTACTTGGAGAAATGGCGCCCACAATTTGAAGCCACTTGAGTCGTTCAAGACATAGAACAATTGATAACCCAATCTTCACATATTTATCCAATTTAAATACATCCAAATTGATATTCATTATCATGCCTTATGATAATCAAGTCTACAGCACAATTGTTATGTGAAGAAATGTTTTGCTTTGCCTGGTTTAAATGTCCTTCCAATCAATTTCACTGGATGACCCCTAACGATTCCAGAGAGAGAGGGGGGTGGGAGGGAGGGAGGGAGGGAGGGAGAGAGAGAGAGAGAGAGAGAGAGAGAGAGAGAGAGAGAGAGGGAGGGAGGGAGGGAGGGAGGGAGGGAGGGAGAGGGAGAGGGAGAGGGAGAGGGAGAGGGAGAGAACTGTGTCAGAGATACAGAAGTCTCATTCTCATATTCAATCTACTTTCCCAGGAGATTGATTACACTCTGGGAACTCATCTGTGGCCTTAACCTATTTTATGGGGGCTGCCAATGCATACATGCTAGATCTCTTTTTGGTGAAATCATCATGAGGTCATTGAAAGAATGTACAGGAAATGCAGACAAGCTCTTCCTCTATAAAACTCTATGCTCTGGCAAGTAGAAGATGATCTTTCACTTCCCTTCTTTGTTTACAACTTGTTGTATGAGACATTTCAGTTGACTGTTCATTTTATTTTGGTACAATAGCCCTATTGAATGATACCCATTTAGACTTTGGCATGTTGAATGTCTCCTGGATTTACATTAGATACCTCTGCATCTAAGGAAGGCTCTGATCAAATTTAAGGCTTTTGTTTAAGTCCTTGGGTAAATTTTCAACGTATTTGTTAAAGATTCCAGAATCTTATTCTCTATTTAAATAAATCTGGAAGAAAGGCAAAGATATGAGACTTGGGTTCAGTCTTAGTGAGGGTTCTAGAATCACAGAGCCACAGAGAAGCCAGTCATGTGAGGAAAGGTGATTCGATAAACTTCTTTAACAATGTGCAGTTGATGGAACAGTTTGATTTCAAACTGTTTCCTAAGGGGACCTCGCATTTTAAATAATCAATAAGACCCTGCTATATTTTATATTACACAATTAAAAACAAAAATCCACATTTGTAGGAAATCTAATTGTGGCAACTTAAGAGAGAATTGGCATCTGAAATATTCTAGTATGTCTGAGAACAAAGCATGATGCACATTCTTATATTTCAAAGAACAGGTACTGATTATAATGCATGCAGCAAGTAAGAGACACACTCATCAGAAAGCACTTAGTCTTAATTCATCCTTTGTCTGTTTGTTTGCTTTTGATAGCAAGGGGGAACATAAAGACAAAATAACAATTAAGGAGTCCCTAATTGTCATATTCCAATACTATATTTTACCTTTCCCATATACTGCTTTTCATCCCCAAACTTGTGGCACATTAACAAGGTTGCTTTCTTTAAGGTGGTGTCTGTGTTGCTTTCCTACAAATGGCTAATCTTCCAGGATCTGCCAAAAGTATTTTTTTCACAACCATCCAACACATAAAATATCAGAGAGGCTTACATAAGAAATTGCTATTGGCAATATCATCCACCATGTGTGTTTGTATAGAAAACGGAGAACAAGCAAGCAGAAAAGCATCAGACTTGGGAGCAGAGAGCATGACTGGATGAATAGTCTGGCATCATAGAGAAGGCTATCAGCATGGAAACAGCCCTGCTTCTAGTGTGCCAGAAGGTTCCTTTGTGAAAACTAGAGGCAATAAAAGATATGTTGTAAGGCAAGCCAAACAAGAGGCACACATATCTGAAACAAAAGGTGCACTAGGACTTCTGGCGCATTCACCAGATTCACTCCACTGGTAAGAAATTAAAAATGTTGCTAGGAGAATGTGCCATCGCATCCATTCTGCACTGTGAAGATCTAAGGCTTAACAAGGAGTTTAATTTTTGTATCTTGTAAAGATATAAGTAACAACAATTTTTAATTGACTTGATTAACCTCAAAAACCCAGGAAGCATAAACTGGATATGACAACTAATTTGAAAACTGAATGTAAAAAGATACTTTTGTCACGATCCAGGTGAGAGGTTGGCATAATGACATTTTCAAAAGCATTGAATACAAGTACCATATTTGTTAATTTGGAATAAACCTTAATGAAAACATGTGAATTATTTTTAAGAAATGAAGAGGAGAAAAAATAATTGTTTTTACCTGCTTCAGTTATGAAATATTTGAGCATTACCCTGATATTTTCAAATGCAGATATGGAATGTTGCACCTTTGTGACACCAAAGTATGCATGGTAGCTCGTTGTATTTTCTTTTCAATTCTTTCCAAAGGTTAGCTCCCTTTTAGACTTACTAGCTTTAGCAGTTCTTTTACATCTAATGTTTTTACCAATAACAATCTGCAAAAAAAGAAAAATCCTCCTTCAGTTTTCATTCATTTTGAAATAGGATAAGTTTGCATTTTAAATATGTCAAAGCCAATATTTATACAACAAGTTGCAAAAGGCCTTTTCTCATGGACAACTTTATGCTTAGTGTACCAATATCTGGAATAGATATGGGTACAGATAAATAAAGATGCAGGTATAGATAAATATACAAAGATATACTGTAGATATAGTTACAAGTCACCTATAAAGATCAGAATCATGTAAGCAATGGTATTCCATGTGAGACTTTATGGAAGTGAAAGTTGGACTTTGCAGAAGCAGGATAAGAAAGGATTTGATAGTTCTGAACATTACTGTTGAAGAAGATTTCTGCAATGTTGTTGAAAGCCAAGGGGGAAAAAAAAGGACCATCGAACAAATCAACTCAGAGTTGTCAAGGCACCAATAATCCTACTTGGAAACATTTTGTGAAGATCTAGCGCTGCAGAGAAGGTTCTAATGCTGGCGAAAGTGAAGATAAGAGAAAAAGAGGAGCAGCAGTAACAAGGTGAATGGACTCAGTTATGGTGGTGATGAATGGAAGACCTGAAAGACCAGTTTAGGAGAGAAATCATGAAGAAAATCATGAGAAATCATGAAGAAAATCAGTCTGTTAGGTCACTCAGAGTTGACAAAAATGTGATGGCACGTAATAGCAATACCACTTAACTTATATACCACTTTACAGTGCTTTACAGCCCTCTCTATAGCTATTTACTGGGCATCAAATTGGAAGAGGAACAAGTGAAGGAGACAATGATAGAATGGACAAAAAGTTTTGGTTACACAATAGAATTAGATAAATGGCAAAAAATGTGTGACAGGAACTATAAATTAACAATGTCAACTGCATATAAAGACAATTTGTATAAGATGTTTTATAGATGGCATTTTGCACCGGTGACGTTGGCAAAGATGTTTAAAGATAAGTCAGCTAAATGTTGGACGTGCCACCAGATACCTGGGTCTTGGGTCTTATTATCACATATGGTAGACATGCGTAGAAGCAAGAAGATACTGGACAAAAATACATAAGATGTATTTTATGACAAAACAACACATTGATTTAAAACCAGAAATATTTTTGTTGGGGATTTTACCTGAAACCTATAGTAATGGAATGCGTATCTAATTATTCATGTATTAACTGCAGCTAGAATTGTATTTGCACAAAACTGGAAAAGTGAAGAGTTCCTACTGATGAGAACGTGCTCAGAAAAATATTAGAATGTGCAGAAATGAATAGATTAACACTTACAATTAAGGAGAAAGAACAAATCAAATATTATATGACAACGGGAACTATTTTATCAATGTTTAGAGAATAAAAATGGAAGTTAAAAATAGGGAAACAAAAGGAGAAGATTAGCAAAATATAGAAAATATGTTAAGAGAGAGATGTAAACACTATGATTATTATTATTTTTGTGACTATTAGGATTATTATGTTTAATATTATTATTATATTTCTATTAGAAGCTATGTCAAGAGGGAGAAGTGAACATGTTTATAACATACAATATTAGTATTGTAAAATTAGAGAAGTAATATTAATTAATATGATTATCATTATTAATGAATAATGTTGTAAATTCAGATTATTATTGCACAACGATATATGTACCCAGACGACACACTGTTTAATGGAAGATGGAACTATTATACTAAAAAAGAAGAAGAAAGAATCGAACTGCTGGCAGTCGGCAAAATTAGCCTGCAATATTACACTCTAACCACTGTGCCACCATGGCTCTCTAATAATAATCAATCAATCACAGCCACAAATACATAATATGATCAGATAAGATACTGATAGAAATAGAAGATAGTGAGATAGGTTGCTATAATATTGTACATTATACTATTAGCTTGGCAGTATTAGTTTCAGATATAAAAAGCACTCTACACAACTCATGATTTGTATTTCTTACCACCCAGTCTTTTCAGTTTTGCCCCTTGAACCATATCTGAGCCTAAGTATATATAAGAACCTAAGAAGCTGCCTTATCCTGAGTCAGTCTAGTTCTCCACTGAGCTAAGTGTAGCCAACAGAAACTGGAAATGGCTCTTCAGGCTGGAATTTTTCCAGCGTATTTAGTAAGGCCGGGAATGGAACTGGGCGCCTGCTGAGCAATGGCTCTCCTGCATAGATGCATATTTTAGATGTGTAAGCAACAGTGACAGGGAGGGGAAAGTCAGGCCTTCCCATCTGCTGCAATCCTCACAGAAATTAAAGCACTTCCTCCCTGTTACACACAAGCTGCTAATGCAACCTGAAAAGCAGTCTTCATGGATTCTCATATTATGTTTGAAATAGTTACGTTACATTTTAAAATGATGTGATTTCGAAAGGTCCACTTTGGTGGTGGTGGTGGGGGAAGGAAGAGCATGGAAGATTATATATATTTTTATGCCCTGGAAAGATACAATTCAAATGCATTTCCCTTTCTTATTTCAGGCTGCAAATACACTTTATGTCATGGAATGAATTGGCGCTGACCTATTTTTACCCTTTCTTAAATGTGCAAGGAAGAGCTTGCTGTATAGCTTGAGCAAGCATTGTTACGTTCAGCTTGGTGGCTCTCAGCCATCTGACTACGCTGTCTGTGTCTTAATAATGAGCACTGAGGTCATACGCAGAGGATAGATTAACTCTGGGAGAAAGTGACAGAAAGAGGAAAGTGATATAGTGAGGTCTGGGCTAGAACGCTAGAGGCAGAGCAGGCTGCCTTTTAGCACCACCACTCAGCTGTCATGATGATGAGCATGATAGAAACAGATAGATGAAGTCAAGGTAATGTTGGGTGAGCTTAAAAACGCCTCTGGCAGACCAGCCAAACTTTTTTTCCCCTGAATTGTATATTACCGTGTATTCCTTATTGCGCCACTCTGTCGCAAAAAGGAAAATATATCTTTGCTAGACTTGGGTAACATTTCACCTTACATCTGTCCTGTCTGAGTTTGGATAAGTCAGGGTGTCAACTTGCAGAGCTTTCCAGACCAGCTTTCAAGTTGGCATAAGTAGGAGGAGGGAGAACTGATGGAGCTGCTTGGCTGCCCCAACTGAAAATACATTCCACACATGCCTTTCTCCAGATTGTATCCTAAATTACCAGAGTCAGCAGGAAGGGTGGGGTTTTTACAGCCCACCAACGTGGTCCATTGGAGAATGTGACTTATGACATGCCCAGGGAGGAGTGGGTCCGTAAATTACGTGGGGTCAGAGCTAACTTCATTTGAGTAATTGCCGGAATGTTGCTCCTAATAAATGACTGGATTTCTTTTGAAACTTGGCTCGAGGCTCATGAACACTTTTTGAAACTTCACACAGGGGGCAAGTCGGGATTGAAATAAAATGTGCTTCTCCCATTTGTTTATAAGGGATTTATATCCTGTCTTTTCACCAATGGGTGGCACCCGAAGTTCGTAAACCCACAACAAAAGCAATTAATTAAGGACAATTAACCAGTGGAACAGCTTGCCTTCAGAAGTTGTGGGTGCTTCATCATTGGACATTTTAAAGAAGAGACCAGTCACTTGTCTGGAATGGCATAGGGTCTCCTGCTTGAGCAGGGGGGTTGGACTAGAAGGCCTCCAAGATCCCTTCCAGCTCTATTCTGATTGATTGATCAGTTGATTGATTGATACACAAACAGTCCTCTCACCAAATGCGCAAAACTAGAGATATATAAAGCAGCTCTCCTCTGCCACTACCATCTAATTTGAGGTGGCACCTTGACTCAGACAGTTGAGTTGTTGTGCCTTGAAGCTTTTTGAGTGAAAGTATCAAAGCAGGCAAACTCAGTTCAATGCTGCTTCCCCTCCAGTGCAGAGAAGAAGCAGCCCATGTGCAGAAGAGCATTGTAGCATCTGGATTGAAGTGAGGCAGGTGCAATTAGAAGCAAGAAAGGTTACACTTTGATTCAGTACTTTGCTTTGAAGAGATGGAAGCCAAACAATAATTGAGTCAAGTGATCTTTTACACTAATTAAAACACTATAAAGGAATGCAAACCACTAACACGGCACCCACTTCATCACTCAGTGCAAGGATAATTTATGAGTACCAACATATATTTATAATGTATGTATAAGAATGGTATAAGTAGTACATATATAAAAGCTCTGTTCTGCATTTTCTTCTGAACAGGAGCGATTGGGAGTAATCCACTTGGCTTTAAATATTCATTGGAATTTGTCAGCAGAGTCTGCTTGGTCTGTATATGTCATCTCTTATCTCAGAATATTCTTTTAAAAAAATGTATTCCGATATACAGAGCGGGATCAAGAATGGGACCATTCTTTCACAAGCCCTTGTCATGCAAGAATGTTAACAGCAGCTCCTTGCAAAATAAATTTAAACCCTTTGCTCCCACCAGATTGTGCAGGGATGCAAATGTGTCATCAAGTGATGTCTGGCTTGCATTCCACTTTGCTCATCAAAATCCATAAAAATATGGGACTGAAAAGTATACTCACGAGAGAAAGTGTACTGTTACATGCTAAATAACAAAGAAAGTATGCACAGTGTGTGTGTGTGTGTGTGTGTGTGTGTGTGTGTATGGTTTTGTGTTGTTTGTATTAACAGTTAAATCAATGAAAGGAAGAAAATACAGGACTCTGAATCCTATGAAAAGTTATGCATGTCACATAGGGGCACCCGTGGGGAATGCCAATAACAAACATGTGTGATGAGGTCATCATGTTTACATATTTGTGTCAGAAGTTAGCATACAGGCAGATCTCGAATTACAACAGTTCATTTAGTGACCATTCAAAGTTACAACGGTACTGAAAAATGTGACTTATGACTATGTTTCACACTTAACGACCGTTACAGCATCCCCATGGTCACATGATCAAAATTAAAATGCTTGGCAATTGATTCATATTTATGACAGTTGCAGTGTCCTGGGGTCATGGGATCACTTTTTGCAACCTTCTGACATGAAAAGCCATTGGGAAGCCAGATTCACTTAAAAATCATGTCACTAACTTAACAGCTGCAATGATTCACTTCACAACCATTGCAAGCAAGGTCATAAAATGGCCCAAAACTCACTTAACAAATGTTTCACTTAGCGACATAAATGTTGGGCTCAACTCTGGTCATAACTCAAGGACTACCTGCATAAGTATATAAAGACGGTTTTTGCATGATGACCTCCCCGCACTCATGCCAACATTTTGATACTATTATTATTAGCTGCAAGTGATAAAGACATTTTCCATGTCGCTGTATAATATAGACAGTAAATTTAGTTCTGGTTTAGTCCAACTTGCAGAACTGAGATTTGAAGTGGGCACAATTCAGGATTTAAGATTGATCTAGAGACTTAAATGGAGGAGCAGCAAACTGCCCTGAGTTGCTTTATTATTTGTTTGTTTGTTTTCTGGTAATATAGATTGAACATAGCAAAGATATGAGACTCTTTAGAGCAGGGCTCTCCAACCTTGGCAACTTTAAGACTTGTGGACTTCAATGCAAGCTTTGCTGGCTGAGGAACTCTGGGAGTTGAAGTCCACAAGTTTTAAAGTTGCCAAGGTTGGAGACCCTTGCTTTATAGGACACAAACTTTGCCAAGTTTCAGCTGAGTATCTTCAAGGCTTTCCCGCAATGAGTCTTCATGGATGTGGAGTCAGGGAGCCAAGTGATAAAAACAGCATTGTGACCTCATAATGCAAACTCCACCACACCTCTATAATGTGTTGTATACAAAAGAGATGGAACTTAGGTTGCAGTGGTGCATTGCTTCTTTCAACATTTTGATGAAACAGCTGGATTTGTCAGATCCTTCTACTCTCCAGGGATGAGGAAAGGGCAACACAACAGCTTCAATGTTGCCTTGTAAAAACATTTAAATTGTAGGTGTAAAAAAAAAAGTCCTCTTCAATAACAAAATTTTACAAACTAGTTTAAAAATTGATCCCTTCCATTTTATTCTCTGGATACCAGGTCAAGATAACATGAAAGAATGCCAATGATTTATCCTGACTCAGAGAGCAGTTTCATTGATCATTGCCTTCTATGGAGCATTAGGAGGTACCTATTAGAGGAGAATATTTGTGGCTCAGGGTTGAAACTGCGGGGTCCCTGGTGCTCTCTGAACTTAGTAGTTTCTTGCACTTGTTTCATTACCAAACTATGCTGTTGATGTTACCTAGTTTGGTAATGAAGCATCTGCAAGAAAACAATCAAACTCAGAGAGAAACAGGGACCCCACAGCACCAGGAGGGTTAGCTGATTTTTTTTCCTGGATCAAATTTAGTCCTTCCTGGGCGGGACCCCTCTTTACTGACAAGACTCAGCTCTTTGAGGGGTTTGATCAATTGGCAATATGAAAGGGCAATTAGGTGAGGCAGTAAAAGTAGGCTTGCACTATGAGATAATGTGCTACAGAGTTAAATAGACCACATAGATTAAGGATGGCATAGAAAAGAAATGTTGTGGCCTGTTGGCTGCTGGCCCCTCCAACCGCTGAATCAGAGGAGACATGGGAGTCAGGGTTAGCATCAGGGCAACCTGGGAGCTCCAAGGGGGAAGAGGGAATGGAGCTGGCAGAGAGAGAGAGAGAGAGAGAGAGAGAAGTGGAGCCTGGGCCATCTGTCATCCCTCAGATGGAGAGTCAACAACCCCCAGGTCTGGAGGTGGTTGATGAAGAAGAGGAGGAACAGCTGGGTCCAGTGCCTGACACGTGGCTGCGCAGAAGGCAGAGAAGAGGAGAGCAGTGGAAATCCATGGGCTGATTCTTGGGAAGGAAAAGCCACTGCTGCTAGTGAGGCCTCACCCTAGCTCTGGGGATAAAAGGCAGGACACAGAGATGAATAGGTGTGGCAGACAACTATTCATCTTCTGGACGGACGGACAGACTTATTAGCCTGTGAGATAAACTTTTTGCTGGGGCTGCTGGAATTCCTAATAAAAGAATCTTTTGAGTTCATGTCAGAGGGTTTGTCGTGTTTGGGGAGCTGGGTCAGAACCAGAAACGTATGCAGACTTACTACCCTATCTACTTTAAAAAAAAAAAAAAAGTTCAGGGTGTGAGTTAGCACTCATTCATTCATTGCCCAGAGACTAAACCTGCTGCACTGCATGCAGAATTCAAACTAAAGTTTGCCCAAAGTATCCATATTGTGTCCATATTCAAAGTGATGAAAGCCGAGTTGAACTCCAATGTGTTGGCAGAACTAGCACTGCATGTTACTCTCAGCATAGAAGACAGAAAGTTAAGTTAGAATTACACTAAGGTGACCAGACGTCCCGCTTTTGGCGGGACAGTCCCGCTTTTGAGCAATTTGTCCCGCGTCCCGCGGCGTTTCAAAAAAGTCCCGATTTTTCTTGAGCCCCAGCTGATGGCTAGAAGAAAAAAAAACTGTTTAAACTCTTGCCCGGGGCTTCAAAGGGCCGCCCTACAGGCAATCAGTGTAAAGCAGTTTTTTTTCCCCCTAGCTAAGCTTCAGAAACGAAACCGAAACCAGGGTCTTTGGTGCAGCGTGACAAAATGAGGCAGAGAGAGATTTATTTTTATTTTTATTTTTCCTCCCCAAAAAAGGTAGGTGAAAAACTGCAAACAATGGGAAATTTAGGAGGAGAGTTCAAGATTTTAAAACACAAAGGAAAAAAAGCTGTATTTAACTAGGGAATTGTAATAATTGAGATACTATTAATTGTATATTGTGTTGAAAGCAGAAATGGTTAAGTTGTGGTTCGGAGGAATATATGGGAGAAATTATTTGGTTTATTATTATTGGTAAATATAATTAATTGATTTGTAAGAAATTGTATTGCATGGAAATAATTGGAATATTCATGTTCATATTGATTAATATACAAAAAAGATAGTTTTATAACTAATTGATTTATATTAAAATGTTGAATTTGTATTAAACAACTGTATTACATAATTACATAATTAAACAATGTGAGGATGGATATAAAAATAGATGACAATGGGAAGGGGTATAATATAGAATAGAAGGGAAAAATTGAATTTGATTAAGTTTAGAGATGAGGATGAAGGGTAATATTGGTTTTTTTTAAAAAAATAGATGAGGAATAAATATGGCAAAAAGGAAATATAGAAATTGTAAATTTAATTGAAATGACTAAACACTGTTTAAATTTGTGAACCAGCCAAATATTCCGTTCAAAGAAAATACATTGTATGTTTGTATGTGTGTTTCTAATTATTGCTATTTATTCATATTTGTTCTCTTTTATTCTTTAAAGTTTAACAATTCATTCTTTATCTTAATATCTTTATATTTGCTTGGGGTTGGCTTTCTTCCCTTTCATCTTTTTTATTGTACAGCAATCTTTCTCCTCAAACCTACCACCTCTCTCTTTTCTTTCCTTCTTACTTTCTCTTCCCCCCACCCTCTTTTTCTCCTCCCTACTTCCTCTTTCTTTCTCCTTCTCCTCCTCTCTTCCTCCCTCTCTTACCCTCACTCCTACTCTAATTTCCATTCCTTCATCCCTCTCTATTGCTGTAATCCTTTAATACATATGGACTACTCAGAGGGCTGAAAAAGTTATTTTTGACTGGTCCTCACACTTTTGACCAGTCCTCGAACTTATGACTGTCCTCACATTTTACATTTTTGCCCTATCTTGTCATCATGGTGAAGAGAAGCAGTTGTGAAATGAGTGACATGGTTGTTAAGAATGCTGCATGGGCATAAATGTGAGGATGGTCATAAGTGTGAGGACCAGTCAAAAGTGCGAGGACCTGTCAGAAATGACTTTTTTCAGCTCTCTGGTTAGTCCTTTTGTGCATATGGACTACTCAGAGGGCTGAAAAAGTTATTTTTGACTGGTCCTCACACTTTTGACCAGTCCTCGAACTTACGACTGTCCTCACATTTTACATTTTTGCCCTATCTTGTCACCATGTTGAAGAGAAGCAGTTGTGAAATGAGTGACATGGTTGTTAAGAATGCTGCACGGGCATAAATGTGAGGATGGTCATAAGTGTGAGGACCAGTCAAAAGTGCGAGGACCTGTCAGAAATGACTTTTTTCAGCCCTCTGGTTAGTCCTTTTGTGCATATGGACTACTCAGAGGGCTGAAAAAGTTATTTTTTACTGGTCCTCACACTTTTGACCAGTCCTCGAACTTACGACTGTCCTCACATTTTACATTTTTGCCCTATCTTGTCACCTTGTTGAAGAGAAGCAGTTGTGAAATGAGTGACATGGTTGTTAAGAATGCTGCACGGGCATAAATGTGAGGATGGTCATAAGTGTGAGGACCAGTCAAAAGTGTG
This sequence comes from Pituophis catenifer annectens, assembly GCF_029215685.1. NCBI lineage: Eukaryota > Metazoa > Chordata > Lepidosauria > Squamata > Colubridae > Pituophis > Pituophis catenifer. Next base: position 98,370,615 of record NW_027256881.1, read on the forward strand.
AGGACCTGTCAGAAATGACTTTTCAGCCCTCTGAGTAGTCCCTATACACATAGCCATGGCCACCCAGTCACATGGCCTCCAAGCCACGCCCACACAATAAGCCACGCCCACAATGGTGTCCTTCTTACCAATGTTAAAATCTGTTCACCTTACCCTATAGACATAGCCATGGCCACCCGGTCACATGACCAGCTAGCCACGCCCACCCAGTCACATGACCAGCTAGCCACACCCACAAAATAAGCCACGCCCACAATGTCCCTCTTTACCAATGTTAAAATCTGGTCACCTTAAATTACACTGAAGTTAGAATTACACTAAAGTTACATGTTGTGGCTTGCCACCTTCAAGAAGGCGAGAGATGAAAAAGTACACAAAAGCTCAGAGCAAAAAGAGCCTTGGCGTTTTGTTTTTTTTTAAATCTTGTGATACTGTAAGTGTAGTTTAAAAAAAGAGATAAAACTCATTGGCAAACTATTCGTATTGGAGACCCCATCATGCCACTCAACCTCCCCCTTCCCACATTTTCTTGTGAGGAAATAAAGCTTCAATTGTGTATATTGTTCGTAACTCATCCAGATGCAGTGGAAATGCCATTAACCCCGCCAAATCCTTCAAAGGTAGCACTTTGAAGCTGCCTGATTTATTTAGCCAATTCACAGCAGCTTCCTGCTTTGGTTCATGAAATCTGCTTCAATTGGATGATTTGACTGAAGCTTAGTCAAATCAAAGCACCCTTTGGAGCCCCAAGGACCAGATTTTTGCTGGCCTGCACAATCTAACTCATAAATGTCCAACTGAGATCAAAACTGTGACTGCTTAAGCTGATTCTGTATGCCTCTGATAACATTCACCTGTACATGTTTACCCTTTGACGCTTGCAACATCACACTGGATTTGCCTATCACTCCACAAGCAGCGAACTTGTAGAGTGAACAGGTTTAATCTTCATAGTGAAAGAGATTTGAACATATATTCTTTGCATTTTAAGGTGTTTACTTGCAGGCAACTAATGTGTATTCAACTCACTTTCACCATATTTAAACGATTAGGACTGTGTCTGTTGAGAAATTAATATGCTGTTGTGTTGCTTTATTTTGCAAAATAGCATAAATGTACAGTACAAAAGGAAGACAAAGGGAGGAGGTGATTCTATGCTTCTGCCTGCACAGCTAGTACTGGGAAAAACCAAATATTTTTTTTTTTAAAAAAAGAAGGTAAAAATAAAAAGTAATAGGATAAGTCTCCTCCCACAAGACCCACATACTTGTTTCTTTCATCTGAGTAGGAATTTAAGGGGATTAATGTAATGGGACTCCTGCGAGTCCCTTGGACTGCAAGGCGATCAAACCGGTCAGTCCTAGAGGAGATCAACCCTGACTGCTCTTTAGAAGGCCAGATCCTGAAGATGCAACTCAAATACTTTGGCCACCTAATGAGAAGGAAGGACTCACTGGAGAAGAGCCTAATGCTGGGAATGATTGAGGGCAAAAGAAGAATGGGATGACAGAGAGTGAAGTAACTGGATGGAGGTCCTGAAGCAGTTGGTGTGAGCTTAAATGGACTTTGGGAATGGTAGAGGACAGGAAGGTCTGAAGGAATGTTGTCCATGGGGGTCATGATGGGTTGGAAATGACTTCGCGACTAACAACAACAATGTAATGGTTATTAATTTTACATCCTTCTTTTAAAAATCTTGCTTCCAAAGAACAGCATGTAGTGTCTACTTTATGTTCACAACAAGCCAATGAAGAAATTGGGTTTACCTATGTTGGATCTGAAAAATATATATTTTCTATTTAGCCCAGTATCCCGCTTCCCAAATTAACTGTCTTTGTATCACCTCAGACAGTATTTCTCCTTTCAGCCAGTTCACATATTCCATTACAAATTATGAGGCAATAGATCAGTGAGGCATATATGGAACTCTAAATGTTGTTTATGGGGAAAAAAAGATATGAGGATGTATCAAGATTTCAGATAAATCAGCTGGTTTGGCTGTTGTTTTTCTTCCTGAGTTAACCCCATGTTAACTCAATGTTACCATTTTTTAAAATCTTTCTGCAGTATTTTTCATTTCATTTCTTCAATGGAGATGTATTTCTATGTCTGTAAGCCACCCAGAGTTACCTTATGGTAAGATGGGTGGCCAATAAATTTTATAAATGAATAAACAATTTTTTCATTTCATTTCATAGTTTTATATCTGACCTTTAAATGGAATACCAAATGCTGCTGAGTCTTATTTCCCCCCAACAATAACCCTGTAAGATGGGTTGGGTTGAGGTACAGCAACTGCCCCAAGGTTACCCAGTTAACCTCCATGCCTCAATAAGTACTAGAACTGACAATATCTGGCTTTCTAGTCCAGGGGTCTCCAACCTTGGCAACTTTAAGACTTGTAGACTTCAACTCCCAGAGTTCCTCAGCCAGCTTTGCTAGCTGAGGAAGTCTGGGAGTTGAAGTCCACAAGTCTTAAAGTTGCCAAGGTTGGAGACCCCTGTTTTAGTCCAATATCTTCCCACTATGCAACTCAAGTTCCTCATGTAGCTCTTTATGACACTTATTCTACAGAAAAACATGCATTATGTGACAATGTCACTGATGTCAAAGCAAGAGAACTACCAATAACAATGGGAGTTATAAATAGGTTGATGCTACTTCAGCCCCTCAGCCATTTATAGTCCAAGGCACACTGAGAAAATGCAACTTCCATGGCTACGTCATGGAAATTGTCTCCTTTGTACTGGGGGTGAAATCCAGCAGGTTCTGACAGGTTCTGAAGAACCGGTAGCAGAAATTTTGAGTAGTTTGGAGAACTGGCAAATACCACCTCTGGCTGGCCCCAGAGTGGGGTGGGAATGGAGATTTTGCAATATCCTTCCCCCAGGAGTGGGGAGGGAATGGGGCTTTTGCAGTATCCTTCCCCTGCCACACCAACCAAGCCACGCCCATAGAACCAGTAGTAAAAAAAAATTGGATTTAACCACTGCTTTGTATTCACTGCTAAAGGTAGATGACTTTATTGGGGGTGGGTCTCCTAAGATGGTGTTCTTCGGACTTCCTTTTTGTTAGCATATAAAATAAAATTCCTATTATTGGTGGAAAGATATTTGGAGGCTGAAGGCTGAGAACAAGGCAAGGCAGGGCATCCACCACCACTCAACTCATACACACATACTGCTTTCTCATGCAGAGAAAACATCAAATTAAACCATAGACCGTGTTAAAGTTAACAATAAATTATGTATGAATGCCAGAAGTTTAATGACAGATTTTTTTTTCCCTCATAAGAATGTTAAAGATACCATGAGCAAGAGGTAAAAGAGATAAAACAGGAAATATGGGAGTTGTGTGTGGGGTGGGGGAGGGAATGGATTTGAAGCAAGCAACAGTTCTAAATAATTTATGAAAAGACAGAAAATAATGATATTGGAATCTGGGGTGTTTTTTCCCCCCTAATCTTTGCTCCTGAATTTTCTTTATACTTTTTAAATGGTTGCCATCTAACAGACCAATAAAAAAGCTGGATATTAACTATGAAATAAATGGAATTTTTGCTGTTTGTTGCATTAATTTTTCTAATCTGAAAATCCTGAAAGACTATTGGACCGATATATTGGACTGATATTCTTCAGGAAGAAAATCAGAATAAAGCCTGAGAACCAGCTAAGTAACTAGCAGACACAGCATTGTTTCTTTTCCCCGAGGGTCTTTCTTTCTGCTATATATTTTAAGCACATTTCCTGCTCTACTTACAGCCTACAATTTCAGAAGATGTAAAATTGCTTCTTTTTGTTAGTAATCTTCTTCTTTATTACATGATTTTGAAAAAAAAATAAGTGAAAAAGACAACAAGAACAAAGAAAAAAACACATGGGAAAAAGTTAATCTCGTGTCGATATGAGACTTTTCAAGAAACATGTTCCTATTCTTTTTTCTTTTCTTGATTTCAAAATCACTTAAGTCAGGAGTGAAGAATACGTTGTGAAATAAGAGATAAAACTGGGTCCAGGCAAGGAAGTTGAAAACTATATCCCAGTAATGGGTTAAGTGCATGCTAAAGTAACCAAAGCAATTTCCTTGTTGGTGTGCAATTGCGGGTGTGCAATCCAAGTGCGGTTAAGATGCTAGGCTTGTTGACTGGAAGGTTGGCAGTTCAAGACCTAAGGACTGCATTGATGGAGTGAGCCCCCATTATTTGCCCCAGCTTCTGCCAACCTGGCAGTTTTAAAGCATGTACTGTAAATGCAAGTAGATAAATAGGTACCACTTCAATGGGAAAGTAACAGTGTTCTGTGCACCTTCAGTGTATAGTCATGCTGCCTAAATGACCATGGAAGCATCTTTGGACAACTCTGGCTCTTTGGCTATGAATCGAAGCTGAGCACTGCCCCCTAGAGTCAGACAATCCAAGTAATCCAAGTGTATTCTGGGAAGCCACAGACATATTTTTCATTCATATGCACACTGGGCATGTTCTCTCTCCACCAATACATACACAACAGTTAAGCTTTAAAACAGCCAACATTATTTCAAAATAAGTTCTTTCTGAATCAGCAAAGAATGATTAAAATGAATAAAACATTTACAACTGTTAATTAATCTTATGGGAATCTATTTTACTGGCTCACAATGTTTTTTTTTTTTTAAAAAAAAACACTTTTTCAGGTACAATACCTTTATAGTGTACAAAAAAGCAGCATGTTGTTGACAATAAGGTAGGTACAAAATAAAGGTCAGCACCATAGACAGCTCCATAAATAGCTCATCATTTCAGTGTCTCATGACTGCTTCTAGAGTGATCTAAGGAATTCTGCATTTCATATCTTTCAATGTTCTGTTCTCCAAAGGACTTCAGGCTGTCTCTTTCTATTTTGATGGTAATTTTCTTCTGTGTTTAAGTTTATGTAGCATTATTTATTAATTCATTATATTATATTTATATATTTTAAATATATAATATATAAATATATGCATGTACGGTATTACATTTATACATTTTTGCCCCTGCCTTTCTGACAGTTAAGTTGTATTGCATAGGAGGAAGGCTCCCCTAACCACATCCACCATAACAGAACAGCACTTCTATGAAGAGAATTGGGTTGAAAAACAATGATTGCTCCAAAGTCAACTAGCGAGCAACATAATTGAATGGGAATCGGGTTTTCCAGGATCCTGTCTATTGTGCTTAACTGCTATTGCAATTTAAATTGCAGAATGCCTTAGCTGACATGACTAATGACTATGTGTGAAGTGGGATTATGAAGTTGCAATTTCAAAATATCTGGGAGATACCAAGTTGGTGATGGCTGAAGTAGGAGAGTCATTATGGACTTCTAATAGTGTAAATATCTGAAAAAAACTGAAGTACTCAGCTCTAAAACAGTTTTTAATTAAGGAAATGTATACCATGTCTAAACTAAGTAACAGGAGGCATGTAAAGTCTTATTTGGGCAATTATAATGTTTGGATTCTTCTATCCATCTTCAGAAGAAAGATGTAGAAGAACAATTTACAGATGAAATAAGTAGGTTTAGGCCCTCAATATGCCTTCAAGTTATCCCAATTGTCAGACACCCAATTGTTACCCTATACAACATAGGCTGCTACTAATTGATTTTAAAAACATGGATGGGTAGGGCTCATAGATGTAAAAAAAAAGTTTTATTCTGGAAGATTCCTACCACTTTGTCAGTTCATCAGGGACGCCCATCTCTGGTGGAAGCCAAGCCATTTTATCACATCCAAGGCAGATTTAATAGGAATGGCAGTCGACTCAACATCTCTGATGGAGTCTGGTAATGCATGATCTCTTGGGAAACCTCCTCTAGCTTTTTTTCCTGATCTGACCCTTCCTTCATACTAAAGCTCAAAAACTATGTAGCATAGGTGAAAAAATAACTGAAGGCAGTAGCCAGCTTGGAAGGAAGAAAGGGAGGGAGGGAGGGAGGGAGGGAGGGAGGGAGGAAGGAAGGAAGGAAGGAAGGAAGGAAGGAAGGAAGGAAGGAAGGAAGGAAGGAAGGGATACCACTGCATTAAAGGAAATGTGGAAGTGAGAACCATGTGCTATCAGAAAAGAAGGAAATTAGTAGCTGGATTTTGTAATTTCCACCTCTTTTTAGGTTATAAATGTAGTAGATTGACCATGCACTCTCACCTTGCTCTGAGCAGATACAATCCCATCCTACCTTCCCACATCTTCCCAAATGGAGCACTAATATCTCTTATTCCCAAACCAGAGAAAATCAGGATTTGCCTGGACTTTATCTAGGACTTTCCTAGATAAAAATGTAGCTGGATGAAGTTTACCATAACTACCAACATTTTCAGGATGGTATTTTCCTCTCCATCTCTTGTGTTTTCAGTTTCATTTCACCAGAAAATCTATCCACCTAGAGAACCATTTTAAATCTTTTTCATCATTTCCTGCAGACCAGTTCCGATATATATATTTCCCTTCCACCCGTCCCTTGCTGGTGTCAAACCTCACCATGCAGCATGCAGTGTTTATTGTAGAGGTAAATGAAGCATGCAGAGCAGCATCTGAAAACAATTAAGACTAATTGAAATGAGCCATGGCCTCTAGTACTCCCATTAAGAGTTGAGGTTTTTTTCCCCCCATTTCCATAAGCACCCTTATCTGGAAATTAAAGAGAGTGAACTTTCTCTCCATGGATGAGTTTACCCCTTTCCCTGAGCAGATTCATCAACGCAACTGCCCTACTGGTGGCCTTTTTTCTATAAAAAGGACAGGAAAAGAGTTGGTGGAAAAAAGGGGCCATGACGGTGGTACAATGGGAGGAGAAGGCAGGGGGCCTGGGGAAGAATTGCACCCCCAAAAGTGGGGAGAAGAAGAAACTTTTCCCTCCCTTGCAGCCACAGCGCCGCAGCTGCTTTATGAATTAATAAAGAGACATCAGCATGATTATGCACACAAGGTCCTTTCATTCATAATTCATAGGACCATCCATCAAGCAGCTGCACGTTCAACACAGGAAATCAAGGTTAAGCCTACTTTGCAGTGCTCTTTGAATCACAACTGAAAAGTGAGGCACCGGAGCGGTGGAAAAGAGGAGACCAAATGTTGATGGAGAAAAGAAAATGGTGGGAATAAATCTGGTGATCCAACAGAAAGGCCTGGGATGTTAGGACCATCTGATTGGTTTTTGTTAATTTTAATTTAGGAGAGGAAAGGCAAACCAATGCATCTTATTGTTGCTCTTCTACAAGAACTTTCAGTTCTCTTGTGTCAGGAATTTTTCAGAAACTCCTATTAGATCATGGAACATGGAAGGATATTTTCCCTTTCCACCTCAAGAACCGAAGAAGCTTTAGCTTGTGACATAAGGAAAACTTAATCCCCGGACAAAGATCGTGCCAACAATTTTACCTTCAAGAGTGAGTTTTCTCACACAATATAGTGATTTGTTTTCTGAAGAAACGGTCCATGATGGGACAGATGTCATCCAGGCGATTTAGCAGAGGTCCAAGTTCAGTTTGTAGTAGATCTTCTTACACTGGGTAGGGCTCAGATGTCCAATGTCAATGGTAGTTCTCTGGAACAGCAGCGTTTGCTTATTATAATCCCTCTTGCCTGCAGGAATGGTACTGTGCCATCACAAAATGAGAGCTGCTTAGCTGCAGCTCACTATATATTATTTATTTTGACAGGATGCTTCTTTTCTCCTAACCATCAGATTGACCCTGACAGCAGTGAATCAGACAGCAAGTGTAGGATCTGTTTTGCTGCATCAGTTTTATATGTTCCATTGATTTCAAGGGGATAGGATAATGCAGGTTTTTCTCCTAAGGATTAAAATGTGCAAATTTTAGATGTTATTCTTTTTTTAAAAAAATATCCTGCAGCATCTTAAAGACTGACAGGTTTACACAGCTGACGTTTTTATGGCTATTTTATGACCCTCCCATTTCTTAAACAAGTGATCCATTCTGAAGAATTAGCTAAGCTAGCTAACTTCTTTCTATGTGCCTGTATTTCTCTGTGAGGCTGAGCACCTATCCAGCATTGCAACTTGAATAACTGAAAAGATGATGATGTTTCTCTACAAATAGGTTTTAGAATGAACAAATACTACTGTTTAATCTTCAACCAATAAACAATGCACAATAGGATTCTGCCACAGAAACCATGTGCTAAATGCTCACCATCATCTGCTATGTGGTGAGAAGCATGTTAAGCTCAGCTAGTATCCTGAATGTTTCCTATTTCTCAACTAATAGTAGGGGCATCTGCAGGAGGAGTTACAAAAAAATCAAGATGGCAGCTGCAATCATACAATTGAAGTCACATTTCTTTTTATGTGTGTTGAGCTGCCATCTAGATTTGAATGACCTGTGGTGACATGTCAACAATGATTAATTACACGCATGTGTATCATTTAACATTTCATAAATTATTGCATTCAGCCATAGACTCTTGCATTGTTCTCGCTCATCTTGAATGAAAACATGAGACAGAAACTGGATTAAACCTTGATCTAAAGCAGTGGCATCTAGAGAGAGGACACGAAGGATCAGAGTGAAATGAGCTGTGCCCTTTTTCGATGTATAGTATGACATCACACCCCAAAGGGATGGAGCTTGCAGCATGATGTCATGAAGCTGTTTTCATAATTCTGAAAAAGCCATGACAGCCTGCAGATGCCACTAGTCTAGCAACCAAAAAAAAATGAGATGTGTTTAAACTGGTTGAATTTAAGTTTCTGTTACACTTAAGCCTAGTGAACACACATTTCATGTGCGGTTTAGTTAATTTCATTTTCTATACTCACCTACACCCATTTTATTTTTCAGAACATTCAGTAGAACTGACAGATTAGCTGCAGTGTGAAGTCCTTGGTGCTCTCTGAGTTTCGCTGATTTGTTTGCAATTTCTCTACTAGGTAACATCAGCAACGTTAGTGAGTGTGGAGTTTGTTCCCTATTTATATACAATAGCTTGTCCTGCCAGCGATGATGGGGGTGTGGTTTTCTCCTTGATAGTTCCTTAATCAGGATATTGTTTTCTGGGGCTTCCGGTTTCCTTCTCTTCGGCGACAGCGGTGCCTTTTGAAGCTCCGCCAGCCCCGCCGCCTGTAGAGCCGCTTCGAGACGAAGAAGCGGCTCGAAAACTTCTGAATCCACAGGATTGAAGAAGGAGAGATCGCAGGGCACAGGTCGAGCCCCTGTAACCCCCCAGGGAAGTTTCTGGGGAGAGAACAGGCGTGGCTCCCTTCCAACCTGCTGAAACTCCGGGCGACGTGGGACGACTCTGCCTTTGCAGAACAAGCCGGCTGCAGGAAACTTAAAGCGAAAGAACCAGCTTTAATCAACAGCGAAACTACCTGAATTTTGAATCTTGGAAACGCAAGTATTAGCACTTTGTTGACTTTTCAATTTGAGAAAACGTGAATGAGTGAAAGTGCTTTGAAAAAACATGGCGCTTAGCCTCAGAGATAACGAGCCAGCGAGTGTGGATTGGTGAAGTTATTTCACTTTGTTACAAAGTTTCCAAGTTGCTACAAAGTTGCCTTGCTTGTTATAAGAGAAACAATTGGAAAATTTCTCCCTTTCAATATTTGACTTTGATTTTGCTTTATTTCAACCTTTATTTGATTAAATCTGGGGGACTTTTTTAGAAGTCTTTATGCAGGAGGGAAAGGAAAAGGAACTTCCCTCTTTAGAAAAACTAGATCACGTGGCAGGATGGCTTCAAAGAAGCAGGAAGGGAAGGCAACAGGGGGGGGATCCCCCACACATAAACATGAAACGCAACTTCCCCCTGCTCAACAGTTACAGACTCAGAAAAAAGAATTTGATGTGGGGGATTTAAAAGAATTTATTTCTAAAACTTTGGATGATAAATTTCAAAAATCTCAACAGGAGATAGATGATAAACTTCAAAAATCACATCAGGGGATAGATGATAAACTTCAAAAATCACACCAGGAATTTATGCAGGAAATAAATGAAGTCAAAGATATGGTGAAACAGAATCAAAATAAGGTGACCAAAAAAATATCAGAAGTGGCATCTGGCCTGGCAGAATTTATTGGGAAAGTTGATTTTAAAGTTGAAGAACTTAAATCAGAAGTTAATGTTAAGATGAAAGACAACGATTATAAAATTGCTGATGTTGATAATAAAATGCAGAGAGTTGAAGACGAGATTGTTATGATACAATTCAGGGCAATGGAGTTCGCTATACGGCTTCGGGGAATTCGAGAGGAGGAAAGACAGGACTTGAGACAAGTTTGTTCTGAGGCCTTGGCCAAGATTTTACAAGTTAATCCTGATGTGGTTTTTCATAAAATAGACAAAATTTACAGAGTGAATTCTTGGGTGGCCAGACAAAGACAATTACCTAGAGATGTGGTCATATATTTTACAGATAGAGAAATAAGAAATGATATCCTGCAAAAATCCTTCTATACTTCTGTACAAGTGGGGGGCTCACGAATTGGAATTTACAAAGAATTGCCTCCTAAAATGTTGAAAGCTAGAAAAGAATTTGGCTTTCTTGTCAAGGAATTGCAAAATTTACAGATACCCTTCCGGTGGGACGCACCAGCTGGGATAATTTTCAGATATAAGGGAGAAAGATGCCGTTTGAATACCGTGGAGAAGGCACAACATTTTTATACTACTATTCTTAAGGAAAGAACACCATCTCCACGTACATCTACAGTTTTGGAGATTAAAGAGAGTGAAGAGAAGCAACCTCAACGAGAATTGCAAGAACAGTCCAAGCAGGAATTAAAAGAAGTGCAAGGTGCAGAAGGAGGTTTTCTGGAAGAGCCCTTGCTGGAATCTTCCCCAATTTTGGATTCGGTTCGGATGATTGAACTTAAGGATCAACGTATAACTAGAGCTCAACCTAAGTTACTTAAACAAAAGCAACAACAACAACAGGAAAGACAAGACAAGGAGGCAGTTAAGAGTACTGCACAAGAGATTGGAGCTATGGGAGGAGCGAGATCGAAGCTTTCGGATGAACTTCAAGTATTTTGCTCTGTGCTCCAGAAAGAGGCTGATGACCTTTAAGTGTTTATCTTGGAATGTTAATGGGTTGAATTCAGCACAGAAAAGGAAGAAATTATTTACATATTTGAAACAATTTAATAATGATATAATTTGTTTACAAGAAACGCATATCACAACTCAAGATCAAAAATATCTGATAAACTCCAAACTAGGAACACATTTTATATCTTCAACTTCGCAAAAAAAGAATGGTGTGGTTATTTATGTAAATAAAAAGTTAACAGCTAAAGTTATAGAAGCAGATGAAGATGGTAGGTTTGTAGCAATTGAATTGCTTATAGCAAATGGCCAAATTCTTTTGATTGGAATTTATGCTCCCAATCAACAACAGGACTATTTTTATAAGATGTTACATACTAAAATATTGCAATGGGATTATAGATCTATTTTAATTATGGGAGACTGGAATGGAGTAATTGATTCTAAATTAGATAAAAAGAGTCTGGCAAAGGCTAGAATCAGACTACCACAGACTTTTTTTGATATGAAAGAAGATATGGAACTAAAAGATGTTTGGAGAATACATAATCCAAAAGAACTGGACTACACTTTCTTTTCTGATAGACATAGATCCTTTTCTAGGATTGATTTTATCTTGTTGTCAGATGATTTACTTGTCAAGACAAAAAGAACAAAGATTTTTCCAAGAACTTTGACTGACCATAGCCCAGTATGGATAGAAATTGAGATGGATAAGGTTGAGAGACGTTCTTGGAGATTAAATGAGAACTTGTTTAGATATGAAAAAAATACAACAGAACTTAAAAAGCATTTGAAAGAATTTTTTGAAATAAATTCGAATAAAGGTACCCCAATTGAAATTGTCTGGGATGCAAGTAAAGCTTATATGAGAGGGGTACTTATCTACATGAACTCTAAACATAGACTGTTTCGACAAAAGAAAAGATCTGAATTGGAAATAGAAATAAAGAATAAAGAACAGTTACTTATTAAAAATCCAACAGATGAAAGAATAAGCAGTGCTATAAAACTTTTGAAAGACCAATTTCAAATGCTTATGGCGGAACAAGTTGCAACAAACTTACAATATGCGAAGCATAATACATTTTGTAACGCTAATAAACCGGGCAGATGGCTGGCTTACACATTGAGGAAAAAACAAAGTATACGGACTATAGATTGTATTGATATTGGAGGGAAAGAAATTTTTCAACAAAAATTAATTAAAGAAGCTTTTGTGGACTATTATACCAAACTATATGGCAAAGAGGAGGTGCAGAATGGACTTATAGAAAAATATTTAAACGATAAAAGAGTTACAAAAATTACCGATCAACAAAAGGAAAGAATGAATTATCCTATAACAGAGGAGGAGATAATAATAGCAATTAAACAGTTAAAAACAGCCAAAGCTCCTGGTACCGATGGTTTGACCGCAGTGTACTACAAAACTTTGCAAGCTGAAATGGTGGAACAACTTAGAGATTTATTTTGCAATATTCAACAAGGGGGTAAAATACCCCCATCATGGACAACAGCTTACATATCCTTGATACCAAAAGAACAAGTCGGTCCTAAAAAACCAGAGAATTATAGACCAATATCTCTTTTGAATACAGATTATAAAATCTATGCGAAAGTATTAGCCAACAGGTTGATGCCAGTAATCCAAAAGGTGATTCATGAGGATCAAGCGGGATTCATCGAGGGCAGATACATGAAGGACAATGTAAGGCAAGTAATAGATTTATTGGAATATCTTGAGAAGAATAAACAGATTCCTGCAGTGCTGGTCTTTTTGGATGCAGAGAAGGCCTTTGATAGAGTGGATTGGAATTTTCTACTAAAGACTTTAAAAAAGATGGGCTTTGGGGATCAATTTATACAGGCGATTTCAGCAATTTATCAAGAGCAAAAGGCACAGATCATTATTAATGGAAGCTTGACAACAGAGTTTAAAATTGAAAAAGGAACAAGACAGGGATGTCCGTTGTCCCCACTTTTATTTATTTTAACACTAGAAGTCTTGTTAAATACAATAAGGGACTCTAATAGCTTGAAAGGTATAAAGATTAGGCAAGAGGATTACAGAATAAAGGCATTTGCAGATGATCTGGTTGTCACCCTATCACAACCATTGGAATCAATAATCCTGATGAAGGACATTATACAAGACTATGGTAGAGTTTCAGGTTTTAGACTGAATCCAAAAAAGACTAAAATGATAGTTAAAAATATGACACAAGATCGTAAACATGAGCTTGAAAGGAGGGCAAGTTTTGAGACTGTACCTAAGGTAAAATATCTAGGAGTTCAGGTTGCAGAATCAAACATGAAATTGTTTCAAAATAACTATGAGGTGTTGTGGCGAGAGGTGCAGAAAGATATGGAGACTTGGAAAAAACTGCAGCTGTCTCTACTTGGAAGAATAGCAGCAGTTAAGATGAACATTTTGCCAAGATTTCTTTTTTTGTTTCAAATGATTCCGGTGCTTAAAAGTGATAAACAATTGAAAGTTTGGCAATCTGGAGTGAATAAGTTTGTCTGGAACGAGAAGAAGCCGAGAGTGAAATTGAAAATTATGCAAGATGTTCCAGAAAGAGGAGGTCTTAAACTTCCAAACCTACAGCTATATTATGATGCAGCAGCTTTAACTTTAACAAGTGATTGGTTTGGAAGGAAAAAAACTGGAATATTGAACGCAGAAAGTTTTGATCTTGAATTTGGATGGCATGCTTACTTATTCTACGACGACAAAGTAGATAAAGTATTTAAAAGTCATATACTTAGAGATTCTTTGATGAGAGTTTGGAAGAAGCACCGACTCAAATGGGATTATAAAATACCGCTATGGCTGGATCTTGGTCATACTTTGTGGAATACAAATATAATGTCACTCGGGGGGTTTTTATATAAAGAGGTTCTTTTTACAGATGCGGGCAGATGGCAGCTGAAGACATTGCAGACACTGTTGGATGAAGGGATTAATTTAACTTGGTTACAATATAATCAATTACAATTGAGATGGAAAGAGGACCAAAAAACTGGTATTATGTTGCATGAGGAAGAATTGGTTAGACATATAAGAGAGAAAGGTCCAATGCATATCAAAAGGCTTTATAATGTTTTGCTAGAAAGAGATTCAGAAACTGAATTAGTTAAAGACTGTATGATTAAGTGGGCACAGAATTTTGAAGAACCAGTGATGCTGGAAACATGGGAAAAAATTTGGGTTCAGAATGTTAAATTTACACAGTCGCAGAACCTGAGGGAAAATTTTTACAAAATGTTTTATAGATGGCATTTAGATCCCAAAAAGTTGTCATGTATGTACCCTAATGTTCAGCCAAAATGTTGGAGATGTGAATGTTTGGATGCCACGTATTATCATGTTTGGTGGACCTGTAGGAAAGTTAAGGCTTTTTGGATAAAAATTTGGTGGGTCATGCAGAATGTTTTGAAGAAAAAAATTCAATTTTCTCCACAACTGTTTTTATTGGGTATAGTTAAGGGTTTTACATCGGGTGAAACAAAATTGATATTGTATATGATAACAGCAGCAAGATTGTTGATAGGTAAATATTGGAAGAATGAAGCTTTGCCCACTATTGAGGAATGGACTTTGAAGATGGCCAGTTTTGCAGAGATGGCGAAGATTTCAGCATATTTAAAAGACTGTTCACAAGAGACTTATGAGTGGGAATGGAAAAGGTGGATAGAATATGTTCAAAACAAATATCAAACTAGAAAGTATCAAATAGCTTTTATTTGAAAATAATGTATTAGAAATTTTTTAAGGTAATGAGATAAAGAGAAAAATTATACAGGGGAGGGAGGGGTTCAAGTTTATATATAAGTGTTATATTAGGGTTCTTTATGAGTATGAGTATATTATAGGGAAGTCTGGGGGGAGGGGAGGGTTAGGGAGGGTTAGGGAGGTTGGGAAGATTGGGGGGGGTGGGGGGGAAAAAGGGGTGAAAATGTAATTGTAAAACTTTTGCAATAAAAAAAAAGGATATTGTTTTCTGCTTGATTATTTGTTTGATATATCTGGGTATGGGCTGCTGGAAAGGATGTGCTCTGGTATCTTTGCTTCCTTTTCTTCTTTTTTTTATTGTCTCTTTTGAGTGATGTGTAAATGTAGTTTATTTCTGTGTCTGTTGATGGCTGATTTGTCCAAATGCCAACTTTCCAAGTATTTTTGGATTTAGTTTGGTCTCAACAATCACAGTTTCTCAGTTGAAAGTGTGTTGAGTCTGTCCATGTGTTGTGAAATTAAAGACTTTTTATCTTGTCTTCTGAATGTTAGTGTTCGTGTTCTGCTACTTTTCTCCTTAGAGAGCATCAAGGACTCCACAGTTCAACCCTGAACTATATACCGTATTTTTCGGAGTATAAGACGCACCTTCCCCCCCTCCCCTAAAAGGGGATGAAAATTTGGGTGCGACTTATACATCAAATGTAGCCCCTCCTACCCACTGCCCCCTACCCTTTGGCCTCTGCCTCCCAGCAATTTACCTACTTGCAGCAAGCAGCAAGAAGAAACAGCCCATTTCAGCTTCAGCACAGCCTAATTAGCACAAATTGATTGTCCCCGACTCTCAGCTGTTTCAGACCGCAGGGATTGCCACAGTCTATTGCTGCGTGGGCCTGCTGCTTGCTACAATGTGGTAAATTGCTGGGAGCAGATTTTTTTTTTCTTGTGCTAATCAAGCTATGCTGAAAACGAAAATGAAAGTAAAGCAGGCTATTTGCTGTTTGCTGCAAAGAGGCAAAATTGCTGGGAGGCAGAGACAGATTTCTTTTTCTTGTTTTCCTCACCAAAAAAGGTAGATGCATCTTATAGTCCGGTGCATCTTATACTCCGAAAAATACAGTATATTCTTTTCTATTGGAGATTAGCTGCAAATAATTTCCTCCTGGTTGTTATTACTGTTGTTGCTGCATAAATATTATTAAAAGTTTTATAGAGAAAATTAATACAAACTAATAGAATGAAAAAGAAAAAAAGTGCAGAAAGGAAAGATAAAAACAGTGGAAATAAATTTCCAATTTCCTTTGCAGCAAATACAAGTTTGATTATAAAGTTCTCTCTTATTCTTACATAAAAACACACTTTTCATTATCTATTTTTTCTAATCAACAAAACTATAAATTGTGAATTTATTTTTTTCTCTTTCATGCAAAATGTCTATAGGGAGATTCTAGTCAGTCATAAATGTAGATACTGTCTTTTCTCTAATGAAGGAAGTCAATTAAGCCATCTCAGTGAGTTCTCTGTACCATTCCATTATTGTGGATGATGTAAAATCTTTTCCCCTTTTTTGCATGTAGTATATCAATGTAGTTGTCATATATAAAAACAAAGTTCCATGGATTTTTTTTCTTGCTATCTGTCCATTAATGTCAAAAGAAAAACCTCTGGCTTCAATTATATACGTCTTTAAAAACTTCAGAATTAGCTGAAAACAGAGGTCAGGCCCCCATAATACTGGTCTGAAGTTTCTTCCTAAAGTCAAATCTTGTCCCTTTTTATGTATTAATGTTTTATTAGCCTCTTTCCAAGTCTCTTGGCATTTTTCTTCCCGGTAAGATAGAGTTCATCATGCTTTATCGAGGTTGTAAAAGTTCATTCTAAAATACTTGTAATGTAGACTTAATAAGCTTTCTGATTTTTAAATCGCTTCTACTTATGAAAATTACCTTATTGTTATATTCATAATTTCTCTTTGTTCTTCTGCAATCCTCAATAGATTTTGTTTTCTGAGATACTCATCTATTTTCTTCAATGGAGCATCATGTCCTCTATACAAATTAGAATAATATTGACAAAATGTTTTTTGTATAGACACATTGCCCATTAATACACTATCTCCCTCTTGTAATTTCAATATCATTTTCTTTTCTCTTTCTCTCCATAATTTATAAGCCAACTATTTCTCTGGTTTATCAGTTTCCTCTCATTTGGATGGCTTTAGTTGCCATCAGCATTCCTGTTATTCCCTGCAGTGGAGAAATCACCGAATCAGTGCTATTATTTATTTAGTGAGTTAGTTATTCAAATCAGGGTACTGTGCAATAAAGATTTAGCAAAGAACATTAAAAGTGCAAACATGGTAATCTAAGCTAAAAGTTAGATTAGCTAACATAGTTTAATATATGAATGAATTTAGCTTAATTTTTTTTTAGAGTTTTTCTTCAGATAACTTAATGTCCTTTATGCCCCTTATTGTTTTATTTATCTGGATGTTAGAAACAATGAGTTATTCCCTGAGGCAAAATATTACTATTTTAGGTGCCCAATGTATGGGCAGTGTTTTGTGTACACTTATGCACAAAAATATATTTCTTGTGACTAGAAATACTGTATTCTAAGATGGCGGTAAATTTTAGAAAGAAAAAAAGCATCCATACATGTAAATCATAAACAAACTCTAAACACTTAAAGTTATTTGTCAAATTTATTTATTGTTTATTTATTGGTTCGATTTATATGCCGCCCTTTTCCAGAGACTTAGGTTTACAATTACACGGGAAGAAACCCAAGATATTAACTGTACACACACACATATACCCGTGAAAACTTACACACACACACACACACACACACACACACACACACACACATAAATAAATAAGGCAGGTCCTTGGTGCTCCCTGAGCTTGTGGTTTTCTTGCAAATGTTTCATTACCCTAACTTACTAACACTCCTTACTACCACTGATGATGTTACCTAGTTAGGGTAATGAAACATTTGCAAGAAAACCAGCAAGCTCAGGGAGCACCAAGGAGCCCTCATTTCAACCCTGAACTGCAAATATTCTCCTTTATGGTTATATATATAAATAATTAGAGACCATCCATCTCATTTACAGAGCAACTCTCTGACAATTAAAATAATAATAAAAAAGCAATGTTAATATCATATTTTAAGACAATTAAGTCAGGAATAGGATAATTAATATTATAAAGGCAGAGGGAGGGTCTTCAAGACACCAGTGAACCCCGGAGTTTCTTGCTCTTCTGCAAGACCCAGACCATTAAATAATCAAAATGCTTTATCTATTAACAACTGATTTGAAAACCATGATAATACAAAGTATAACAAGTTTGATTTTTGCTGCTCCAATTCAAAGCTCAGTTCAAATTCTGCTAACAAAATGGGAGCAAAATGTTGCACTGGTGTTTGTGCTATAACTTGTCCCTTAGGCACTTGGAAAAAGTGTTTGAGTTTCAGGGAGCCCCACTGTGAATCATGAGAGAAGGGGAAAAAGAAAGGGAAAGAGGGAGGGAAGGATGGAGGGAACCATATGGTTTTAACTCTCTGGCAATTTCTTCTATTTACTGCAAAGCAGTGCAAATCACACCATCCTTAGATATTCATAATTGAAATATAGTATTGTTTCCCCATTCTGCTATATCGCATTTATGCGTATCTTTAAAAGCTTCTGTATCCTAGCCAAAATAAAATCCAGTAAATGTTATCATCTTATGCTTTGTATTATTGATTCTAATGCTTCCAGACTGCACCCATTGTCATCTGCTCACCAGCCAATTGGCACCTTGCTGCTCTTTTACTAGGCTATAAAAAGCACAAAATAACTTTCTGACCAGCTCCATGCTGTGGTGGCCCAGGGCCTGTTTCAGTTATGTCACTCTCCCCTTTGACTCCATTAATCTTGCTTATATACAAACAAACAGCTGGGGTTTCCACGTGGCCATTTAAGTAGCTTGCTGCCCACTGTGCTGAAACCTAGTTCACATCGTTGTGAGGCTTTCCTTTCTGTTATCAAGTAGATGTACATTTATCATTATATCTTGGGTTTGGATAAAAATATCCATTACCAAAGTGCCAATCAGTAACAAGCATACATACAGTAGAACTTTAAGTCTAACAAGAACCCAAATTATTTTTAAAGCCAACAGAGGGATTTGAGCCAGATTTGGTGTTGTGTGTCCAATGTGCATTTCCTGTTTAAAGCTGAAATCCTGCCTTTAACGCCTGGATCTACGTAACTTTCTAATGTAATGACATTTTGCCTTTTCCAGAAGATATCCCTGCAATCTCTGACTGCTGAAACGCCACTTGTAAAAATGAGAAATGCAAAAGGAGATGATATCGGGATAGAATACATTTATGTTGCAGACCGAGTCTGCAGAATGTATTTTAATGCCAAATTATCAGGCTGTGTGATCATCACTGTGGAATCAGTTGAGTCAGAACTGACTCAAAAAATGTTATCTGAGGGATTTTGTCATACAAACATCTTCTCCAGTTTGCCTAAGTGGTTTGAAGGTTAACTTTCATAAATACTGTAGAAAGTGGCTAGTGGTTTGTCCCTAGTGGAATATCCACTATCCACTACTTATGACCAATCCAAAACTGATTATTTCTCTGCTCTTATTTTGTAACAGGTTATGCTACTCTACTCCTTGTTGCTTTTCCTCTGTAAAAGTAAGTAATCCCAAAGGGCAACATTCAAGCTTTCAGGTATAACATTCATACAGTTTGAGGGGAGGAACTGTGGCATAATAACTGTTCTTCACAACTGAATAAGGTCCTAATTCTATATAGGAAAAGAGATCTGTGTGGTTTCTTAAAACAATGGTGCAAAAATTATGGAGCTGTGACACTGGAAAAATGCATCCGCACATTCTTGGGCTGTTCCACAGTTATCAATTCCATGTTTTGATCAGAGATGGTTATTCCAAACTCATGTTCCCCTTCTCTTTGGAAGGGGCTGTCTGTATCAAGTCTCTCTTTACGAGTGCTGCTCAGCTATTAGCAGAGGCATTAGAGTGAATTTGAACTCTACCAGTCCTGTGAGAGTTTTGCACTTTCCCAATCTTACTGCACTTTGTTTAACTGCAACAGTTAGAAGCCAAATGAGTTGGCTGTCCCCTTGAGATGTCATGGAAAACAATCTTGCTTCCTTCTTTTAATGGACACTCATGGATTCAGCTGACCTATTAAGGAACCCAATATCTTCAGCCAGCCAGCTTGCTACTTGAACAAGAGGTGCTCCTCTCTAATTTCCCAGCCCAATGAGGCTTTTGTTCAACTCTGCTGCAGAGCTGTATGAAGTCCCATCCATTGCCATCTTGCCTCATCTCCTCTGGAACCTTTGCAAATGCCTCTTTCACTCCTCACTCCCGCAGATCAAAAAAAAAAAAAAGAAAGAGTAAAAGTTAAAAAAAGGAATTTGTTTTTGAATTGGTAGGAGCCCCTTGCTGAGAAGCTAGCAAGAACAAGTTATTGCTTTCGACAGGGAGAGGAAGTCAGGAGAGAGGATGCATGTTGTAATATCTCTGGCCTGAAAAGCGGCACAGAACCAATTCTCCCGATTTAAATGACCTTACATGGTTCAGTAACAAACTGCTGCAGGAATCACTGACACGCATGATCATTCTGTGACTTTTAACCTCCAAGGTAATAGAGATTAAGCACCACTCGGATGAAGACAACGCTGTCTAGTTATAGTGTTGCCACTTTAATAACTACACTATATTATATTGTGAGGGATGATAGAGCTTACAGTTCAGTGATACGCTAAGAAACCAGCTGTTGTATAAAGCTGAGCCTATAAGAACAATAATCTACTAACACTCCTTATGTTTTATTCACCCCTCCCCACAGGCTCACTTTGCATACCTCAGGGATATTAAATAGAATTACAACTCTACAGTTTTACCTTGGGGTGATGGTGCTCAGCATAATGTAGTCATTAGTGTGTAGCCAGTTCTTATTGAGGCAGCATATGAGGCAGAAGGTGAAGGTGAGGGTCACAACTGTAATCTATCTGACCATCCCAGTACGGACCTGCATATCTGGTTAGAAATTATTGTTTCAGGATTCACTTCTATTTCTCTATTTACATGGAAGGAAGCTCCATTTCATTTAAGTGGAACTTTTTTTTTTCTGAATAGACTTGCACAGGACTGTGCAACCTCCATTTGAATTGCATTCCATGCTTTCATTCACTCATTTGTGGTTGCATGTATTTTCTTTTGACTTTTCCTACCTATGGCAGTTAAGGGTTTTGCTACCTGTATGTGTGTGTGTGTATGTGTATGTATGTATGTTTGTTAGTATGCATGTATGTATGTATGTTTATTCATCAAGCCTACTATGTGTTTTTAGTTAGATAGTGATAGAGTCAATCTAGAAATACCCTTTATGCAGGGGTGAAATGCTCCCGGTTCGGACCGGATCACCCGATCTGGTAGCGATGGCGGCGGGTGGTTCGGAGAACCGGTAGCAAAAATCTCTGCGCCTTCCTCCCCCGCATGCCCAGTTGAGCCGCATGATCATGAGAGGCTTTTTTTTTTTTTTTACTTTTAAAAGCATTTTTTCTACAACCTCTTCCGATGAAAAAATGCTGTTAAAAGTAAAAAAAAAAGCCTCTGATGATCGCGCGGCTCAGCTGGGATCATCAGAGGCTTTTCAAAGCATTTTTTCTGCAACCTCTTGGCTGAAGAGGTGGTAAAAAAAATGCTTTGAAAAGTCTCTGACGATCCCAGCTGAGTTGCCTGATCGGCAGAGGCTTTTCAAAGCATTAGAAAAAATGCTTTGAAAAGTTAAAAAAAAAAAAGTTGGCCACGCCCACCCAGTCACATTACCCCACCACCACCAAGCCACGCCCACAGAACTGGTAGTAACAAATTTTACATTTCACCCCTGCCTTTATGTTATCTGATCCAAGTACCATCTTTTTTAAAAAAAAGATATTTAAGAAACAGTGTCACTTGCTATATATTTCATATATAATTCATCCTCACTTGGTTTTATTTAATGGTCAGTTCAATATAATTTTCCCCCAACACTTTCCTTGCTTAAGCACCAAGTCATCAAGTGACACAACAGAATCAATTTTTAAAACTTTTTTCCAATCCTTCTAGCTCACTGTTGTTTTCTTTAGATCTTTTTGATTATTATTACATATGGAATCTTGAATATTCTATGGAGTCAACCAATTAAACAATTTATCAGTTTATTATATCTACAGTTAACGGCAGGAAGAATTTTTTGTATTATTTAAACCTTAATAGATGCCCTTTTTAACAAGAATGAAATCAGATAACTCCATACTTACAGTACATTTCTTTAACTTATCTCCCTCCCTCCCTCCCTCCCTCCCTCCCTCTCTCTCTCTCTCTCTCTCTCTCTCTCTCTCTCTCTCTCTCCATGGATTAGGTTTCTCTGCTGTTTCCTCCAGGTGCTCAAAGTGGTTTACAGAATGATTTATTTTCATGTTATCCCTACAGCAATAACCCTGTGAGGTAGGCAGGGCTGAAAGATAGTGACTGGCCCAAGTCAACCAATGAATTTTCCATGGTAAGGGAAGACTTGAACTTGTCTTTTAGAATGATGGAATGTCCAGAGATATCTTATAAATTAGTGGCTTATCACTGACACTGAAAACTACTCTACTGAAAATGTTAACCCCCTTCAGTCCCAAAAGAAAATAGCCACTTTGTGGTATTTGCGGATGATACTAAGCTGGCAGGAATAGCTAGCACCCTAGATGATAGGCTGAAGATCCAGATGGATCTTGACAGACTTGAACACTGGGCCCTATTTAACAAAATGAAATTCAATGTAGAGAAAAGTGAAGTCTTACACTTAGGCAACAAAAACCAAAAGTACACATATAGACTGGGTGAAGCCAGGCTTAATAGCAATACCCGTGGGAGGGATCTCAGAGTCTTAGTGGACAATGAGTTAAATAAGAGGCAGCAGTGTGCAGCAGCAGCCAAAAAAGTCAATGTAATCCTAAATTGCATTAACAGAGTGATACAATCAAGATCAAGTGAGGTACTAATACCACTCTATAAAGCTTTAGTAAGACCACACCTAGAATACTGCATCCAATTTTGGTCACCACACTATAAAAAAGATGTTGAGACTCTAGAAAAAGTGCAGAGAAGAGCAACCAAGATGATTAGGGGACTGGAGGCTAAAACATATGACGAAAGGTTATAGGAACTGGGCATGGCTAGTGTAGTGAAGAGGACCGGGGAGATATGATAGCAGTGTTCCAATATTTGAGGGGCTGCCACAGAGAGGAAGGGGTGAAGCTATTTTCCAATGCACCTGAAGGCCAGACAAGGAATAATGGATGGAAACTGATCAAGGAGAAATTTAACCTAGAAATAAGAATATTTTTTCTGATAGTGAGAACAATCAACCAACGGAACAGTTTGCCTTCGCAAGTTGTGGGACTTTCATCACTGGAGGCTTTCAAAAAGAGATTGGACTGCCATCTGTCAGAAATGGTGTAGGGTCTCCTATGGGTGGGGGGTTGGACTAGATGACCTACAACAGTGATGGCTAACTTTTTCTGAACTGAGTGTCCAAAGCACGTGTGCCCGAACCCCCAAAATGCAATGTGTTGCTGCCCAGGTGCATGCGCCCCACACATGTGCACTCAGCCCCCCAATGCATGCATCCCACCCCCGCATGTGCCCGTTTTCCCCACACACATGCACATGCACCCCCCCACATCCATGCCCAATGCATGCCCCCCCTCCCGTCTGTGCATATGCAGCAGAGACCCGAAGACCAGCTGGCCGGCAGGAGGCGTGCATGCATGCGCAGTGGAGCTGAACTGGGGCGACGGTTTGTGTGCTCACAGAGAGGGCGCTGGATGCCACCTCTGGCACACGTACCATAGGTTTGCCATCATGGACCTACGAGGTCCCTCCCAACTCTGTTAATCTGTATTTCTTTTATAGTAAATGTATGTATGTATGAATGTATGTATGTATGTATATATGTATGTATGTATCCTGTCCTTAGTATTTTTTATAAATAGCTCAAGATGGTGAACATATCTAATGCACATATCTATTACAGTTTCCTGGTTTCTAAGCCATCACCTTGACCACTAGTCCAAGCTGGCTGTGCTTTTCGTTTACTTTTTTTTTTCTTTTGCAAGGAAAAAAAACAACAACCAGGCTGTTGTTTGGATTTTGGTTCCTTTGTAGGCCAATGGAAATTTGTAACACAGAAGAATGGATAAATCATAGAAAAGCCGACCATGTTTCTCTTTGCTACTGAATAAAACATGCTTTAAAAAATAAAGGCAAGAGAAAGGAAGCTTTGCAGTATGATGGGCAAGGAGTGAGAAAGCTAAGGGAGAATGCTTCACCCAGTCTGGACAGAAACCAAAAAGGTGTCCACTGGGAGATCTAAGGATTGAATGAAGTGATGACCTTTTAGGATTAAGGATAGTACATCTGTTTATGTGTTTATGCATTTATTTATTTATTTGCTTTATAACCCACCTTTTCTCTAGCTGGCATTCATGGCACTCTGTCTCTGTGTGTGTGTGTATGAGTGTGTGTGTGTGTGTGTGTGTGTGTGTGTATGTATATGTATATGTATATGTATATGTATATGTATATGTATATGTATATGTATATGTATATGTATATGTATATGTATATCAGTGGTGAAATCCAAATTTTTTTACTATTGGTTCTGTGGGCGTGGCTTGGTGGGCATGGTGTAGCTTGGTGGGCATGACAGGTGAAGGATACTGCAAAATCCCCATTCCCTCCCCACTCCTGGGGGAAGGATATTGCAAAATCTCCCACTCTGGGGCCAGCCAGAGGTGGTATTTGCCGGTTCTCTGATCTTCTCAAAATTTCCACTACTGGTTCTCCAGAACCTGTCAGAACCTGCTGAATTTCACCCCTGATATATGTATATGTATATGTATATGTATATGTATATGTATATGTATATGTATATGTATATGTATATGTATATGTATATGTATTTTACCACCTGAACAATTCTAGGAAGTATATTGAGCTGAGATAAATGGATTAACTCACAGTAGCCCTGTGAGTTTGACATCTTGAACTTTCATTTCCCCAGTCCTTAGGCTTTTGCAAGCTAGCTGGATGGATCTAATAAAAGTCATAGCTTAAGAAAACTTTGGTGGGTCATCTTTGGAGTGAAGCGCTTTTAAGGAACACATTGATTAGAATCAAATGGAAAAGATGGGTCACACGGAAAGTTGTTAATTTTTCTGAGGTTCAGCTGTGCCATTCCACCCGTTTTCCATATTTCCTTATTTACAATTCAGAGAAGTTACAGTAAGTCATCTCTTATGCCACTGCTCAATTAACCCACCACTTCCACCCTGGATTTGGCAGAAGATTATATCAACATGAGATATACTGCTCTTTTGGCTGAACCCTCCCCCTCCCCCTTTTTTGTGTCTGTTCCAAACCACCATTAAATGCTTTGTTCAATGCATGATAAGGGAAGCAGCTGGTCGAGTCCTCTTTAGCATATTGCCAGTCAGTGGGAGAAATATCAGCCAATCATGAAAGAGGTGGATGTGACTGCAAGACTTTTATGGAGTTGTTTGTCCCATCCATCCACTGTTGCACTGTTTCAACTTGTGTTAAACCAATAAGGGCCACAGAGTCAAGTATTAGGCAAGGCAGGGATTCTTCAAAGTTTTATTGCTGTAGGGTATATTAAGAGAATCTTGAAAGCCTGCCCAGGCTTCTTTGTGCCCACCTTATGCTAAACAGAATCAAGATGGGGTTATTTTGAGCTTCTTTCATATACTTTCCTCAGGATTGTGTAATCTTTCTGCAAATCCTTCCTTTACAGCTTGTTCATTACTTCCCTATCCCCAAGTTCAATTCTACATTCCTTAATGCACTACTTTTACTCATTTCCAGTTGACCAGCCTACTATTATTGTCCAGTTCTCATATAATCAATGAGCTGATTGCTTGCCTATTTCTGTAGCAAATATAAAATGGTAGCATGCATTACGTCATAGTAGGCATATCTGTGCTTGTGGCACAGAATTCTCTGCACCCAGCCAGCAGCGAATTCTGATTTCCACTTGACCCAAAATGAAACAGAGAACAATTTAACCCTCCTTCTTCCCCAGGACCCACAATGAGCTCATTTCAAATTCATGATGCACAAAATTCACTGTTCCACCTTGTTGATCTGGAGTCAAATCTGGCCAAGGGAAATTAATCTGATTTATTGTTACTGTAGGTAATCTCAAACAGCAGAATAGCATTTTGCATTATCTCCATTTCCCCTCACCTTCTGCCCTTTCAGCATTAAAAAGAGAGGTGGCACAGCAAAATATAGAAAGAAAGAAAGAAAGAAAGAAAGAAAGAAAGAAAGAAAGAAAGAAAGAAAGAAAGAAAGAAAGAAAGAAAGAAAGAAGAAGAAAAAAAAAAGAAATTGTTAGGATCTGAAATGGGCTATTCCCTTTTCACTCATATATTGAAAATTGAGTAGCAAATAATGTATTGGCCAGTCAGCAAAGACACCCTTCACTATTCTGCCTGTTCATTTCCCAGGTTAACACTGAGTATTTTTTTGACCCATAAATCTGGGCTTTGAATAGAGGGATTGGGGAGGGCCATGGAAATGCAAAACAGCTCTCCTGCGCAGATGAAGTACAACTCTGTGTGCTTGGGAGCCATCTTTATCAGGTGATCCTCAGGGTGGTGCTTAAGCTGTCAAGATGCTAGGTCAGGGAAGGGAATGAAGTGAGAAACAAAGAGATAATTTCTTCATGTAAAAAAAAAAAAAATAGGACAGCCTTATTTGTCTGGCAAAAAAAAAAAAAAAAAAAAAGCCAGGCACAACTTCACTGAGAGGCAATGATGAAAGAAATAAATCAGCTGGGTAAAGCGAGACTAGAAAAGATGATCCCATAAAATAATGGATTCTTCCTGATTGCAGCCCAGAGAAATACTAAAGTCATGACTCAGAGAGGAAATAAAACTACTTTTTGCTTGCCTAAGTGAGAGGAGGAAACTCACTCTGTTTATCATCAGCCCTGGAAATACTGGAATATTTGCTGACAACTGAAAGCGAGGCTTGCCAGCTGCAGATGCAGATTCCACTTGTATCTTGGCTGCACATGAGTGATTTGCTAATTTGCCTTTTTTGTTTTGCCCATGTGGACAGATATTACAGCATTAATGTACAGTACAAGCTCTAGTTATTTCAATAACATCCAGCCCCTCTAATGCCTATATTGATAGAATTTTTACTAACATTCAGTCAAGGTAATTCAGAGGAAATATAATATCTATACAATGAAAAGCAATAAAAGGAGCCATAAAGATGCAAACCCAACAAACCTTTGCTTCTATCTCCTAAATTCTATTGAATTTTTTAAAGATCAGCAATTAGAGGCAATTTGTCTTGAAGTCACATCCTGAAAAAAGCATTTGGTACAGATCTGCAACTTCTCTTTCTGGATTTACCCTGTTTCCCCCAAAATAAGACATCCCGTGATAATAAGCCCAATCGGGCTTTTGAGCGCATGGTAATAAGGCCAAGCACTTATTTCAGGGTTCAAAAAAATATAAGACAGGGACTTATTTTCGGGGAAACACGGTAGTACATTTTGTTAAAACATAGGAACTTTTTCACATAATATGAAAATAGAAGCCAAAGTATTAGAATGTGTTTTATTAAATATGGGGGAATAGTGGTTAATCTCAAAATCTCTTCCGAAGATTGGCTAGTTAAGGGATAGGATAGTCTATCAGTCATACCCTTGCTGCACACCATAGTCTTTGCCACTGAGCAGTCAGTTCTAATACATTTTGGCCAGTATCTCATGATTTTAGTTGAAGCCAGTTTTGCTCCAGGCACATTCAAGTTATTTTATGCAAGCTAGGATGTCTAATCTGGAGATTACCTCCATATTTACCCATATATTGTTTTCTGCATGCCATCAAACTGAAGGTACTGTACATTCAATGTCCAGATATAGAATCAGTAATAAAAAAGAGATGAGCCCTTAATTGGAATAAAATGCAATCTTAGATAGTATCACCAGGGATAAGGATCTTTCCATGACATCAAAAATCAAAATAGTTAAAGCAGTTAACTTGTCATAATGTGCAGCTATGAATGGTACATATTAAGATAGAGAATTAATTTAGATACCTTGTTTAATGATGTCATTAAGAGTATCATAGACTGTAAGAAGAATCACTCAACTCATTCTGGATGAAATATAAGCTGAGTGTTCCTGTCAGGTCATGATCAGGAAGCATCAACTCACATTCTGTGGGCATATGATGTAAGCAGATGATGGACTAGAAGAAAAATTACTTGTCAAGGTTGATGAAATACATGTGATGGACAGAGAGAATCCAGCAGAGAACTGCATCTCCTTTATAGATCTTAATTATCACCAGGACCAGATCAAGAAGGAGGACAAGGAACTAGGAAAAACTTAATGGAATCTAATATATATGTATGTATATATGTATGTATGTATGTATGTATGTATGTATGTATATGTATATGTATATGTATATGTATATGTATATGTATATGTATATGTATATGTATATGTATATGTATATGTATATGTATATGTATATGTATATGTATATGTATATATGTATATATATATGTATGTATATATTTACTTTTTCTCATGCATTGTTTTGCTTATTTATTTTGCTATGTTACTATTTACAATTTAGGCTTTCTACAAAGGATAAATTTAATAAATATCTTATAGTTCAGCTTTTGAGAGAAATTCCCCTGTCTCAATCTGAAAAGGCTACAAACTTGGAGAACTTTAGATGGTTCCCAATGATGTCAGTGCCATGTTTGTTCATTATCTGTATTGTGAAGTTTTCCCTAAAGTCAAAGAGTTAAATGTTAATAAGATTTGTTTGCTCTACACTTTCCTGAATTTCTCTGAGCTTTTGATACTAAGCGTAAGCCATTGTTTTAGCCTGTTTAAAGGGTTACTTAATGTATGTGAAGGAAGTACTTTTGAAAGGTAATATATCACAGTAAAATAGATTGAGGTGCATTGTACTCCCCAAGGAAAGCCAGGCTGACCTTACATTTCACTGAGAACAGTAGAGTCTGTATTTAAGAGTAAAGAATGAATGAATGCCTTATTTTATCAAATAAAAGAGCTGGGGAAAGTTGAGGTTGTTTACAAGACATTCTCCAACAATCCAAAGTGGATCATATGCGAATGCTTTATAGAAATAAAGCGACAGCCCACCACTCTCAACACACAGGCTAATATTTATATGTTTTTCCTATGTTTGGATTATAAACATATTTCATAAGACATAAAATGATTTCTGGAATAGAAAAGAGCATTTATTACATCCAATTCTGGCTCATGTCCAAATGGCTAAGCAAAGCCAGACCTAACTAATTCTTAGATGAGATAATACCAAGAAACCTTACAGGAAATGGGAAGGGGAAAAAAATCTTTGGAAGAAATAAATGGCAATGCATTTCCATACTGTTGCCAAACATGTCTGTGGTTTAACTGTGTTTGAAAAGAAGAAAGTGTAGATAATTAATGTGGCAATACCAGGGACACTAAAATGGAAGGCAAAAAATTGGAGAAGATAACTAAGTATCTGAAAATCAAATTAGAACAATTGGCATAACCCAGCCATTGTGGGTCCAGTAGTTATTGGCACATGGGTGCCACATCAAAAATATTGGGTGGCACTTAGAAAATCTGCACATTGACAAAATCACCATTTGCCAATTTAAAAAGTAGACACTGGTTGATCTTCACTTATACTACACTGGTACACTACGACTTCTTAGATTCCTGGGTAGAACTCAATGCATATGAAGGTCAACAACAGCTAAAGAGTTGGCAACTCTGATTTTACATTATTGTGTATATAATATTAAACCAATAAATAAGTAAATAAATAAATTAAGCCAGACTAAAGCTTGACTCAAAGGAGACGTCTGTTCCAGATGTAAAAGTCTGACATAACCTAGCCACACTAACTCATCTAGAGTTAGCAGATCATTTTTCAATCATCAGATAATTTGGAATCATAGCTATCCTAGTAAATTCCAGTGAAGTGCCCAGACGTAGAGTGCGTTGATTATCCATCTGCCTCTTCCTGTGATCCTGGACTCATTTGGAAGCAGCTAATAAGCCTGGAAAGTCTTCTCTTTTTTTACAATTTTACATAAAATGGCAGAATAATGCTGTATTGGAGGTTATCCTAGATTGGTTGATTTAATATGCCACCATAATCTACATGGTTGTCTGACAGGGTACAACAATAAAAGCAGCATTAAAAAACAAAGCTGTGCCATCACACAAACCACAGATGGTGTTCATTCACCCTTCCCCAATGTCCTCTACAAAGGTCTGTTTTTACTCACTTTTGAAACCTGGCTTCAAAATAGAGGCTCTTCCAAAGCATGAGGCTAACAAGAACTTGTGTACCTCTCAGTAAATGGGGGAGTACTACCGTGTTTCCCCAAAAATACAACCTACCCCACAAACAAGCCCTAGCCTGATTTTCAAGCCTGTACCTAATATAAGCCCTACCCCCAAAATAAGCCCTAATTAAGGCCTGCCCACCGTCTAGTTGTACGTGGGGTGAGGCGCAGGCATAAAAATCAAACTAGGTTGGGAGTGGGTGGGCGGGTGGGTGGAGCTGTCCCATGTGCCCTGCACCTGCTTACCTTAGGACCGCTGCAGCCAGGCCTCCCATGCCCCAAAACCTGTCGTGCCATTGCCTGTCTTCTTCTGCAGCTACTTGTGGCCGCTTGTAACTGGATGCCATATGGCGCATTGTGCCAGTGTCACCACTCAAGGCAGGACACTGCATGGCACATTCTGCTGGTGCCACTGCTCATGCACACAATGGCACAATACACCATGCAGCCTCCTGCCGCAAGTGGCAGCACCGGCACAATGAGCCATGTGGCATCCTGCCATGTGCAGCGGACCTGGCACAACAAGCTATGCAGTGTTTGGCTGCAAGTGTCTGCAAGCAGCTGCAGAAGAAGTTGGGCAGTGATACGACAGGTGTCAGGATGTGGGAGGCATGGCTGTGGTAGTCCTAAGGTAAGCAGGTAAGACATACCCCGAAAATAAGACCATGGGGGCCGAAAAGAAAATAAGACTTGGTTTTATTTTCAGGGAAACACGGTAATAGAGTGTAACCAGATGGGTTGATGATGTGGCAGAAGTATCTGAAGATAATTAGAAGCTAAGGTTGGTAGATTAAGACCAGCACTTTGAATTGCATCTAGAAATTCATTGGTAATCAGTGAAGGGCCCAGAGCCCATATTACATGGTTGTGGTGACTCTTGCTCTCTAATAAGCAGGCTACTACATTCTGAACATGTTTTAGTTTTGAGTATTTTTAAGGGGAACCCCATGCAGTCCATAATGTAATAGTACAATGGTTGGATAGTGATTATGGCAGATATCTCTTTTATCAAAACTCTTGCTCAAGATATGATGGAAAAAAGTGCATTAGCTACCGATACCTTGGTAGAGGATGAAGTTCAGATATATAGCCAACCATGTTATTATGCCATTTTGCCTCAAATGTTTCAGGTATGAAATGAGGATAATGGAATTCCTAGCACAGTTTTACGAACTGTTAATCATGCAGCCATTCTCCAGAATGGAAAGCATAGAAAAATGAGATCCACTAATCGTTAGGATGCTTTGCCATTAAACAACTCAGATGGAGTTATGGAAAATGGTGGGTTAAAGTGGTCAGAGGTTGATTGTTAGACATCTGCTAAATCTCACATCCCACAAGGGAGACTTACAAGTCATTTGTCACTGATGCAGATCTTTCACATTTCATGAAATAAAAGAGAAGAAGTTGAAGAAGTATTCTGCTTCAGAATACTATGACATGGCCTAAAGCCTAGAAACAAGTGCACAAAAAATATATTCAAAAGGAATTAAAATATAGCAATAGTCATACACAAAGTGTTGCATTTTGCAAAACCAAAATTAGAAAGCAAAAGATGGAAAGGTGCCCACAAAGAGATACATAGTTTTTTTCTCTATCAATATGCACATATACAGCTAGTCCTTGACTTACAACAGTTCATTTAATGACCATTCAATGTTACAACGGCACTGGAAAAAAAGTGACTCATGACCATTTTTCACACTTACGACCATTGTAGTATCCCCATGGTCACATGATCAAAATTCAGATGCTTGGCAAGTGGTTCATATTTATGACAGTTACAGTGTCCCGGGATCATGTGATCACTTTTTGTCAAGATTCAATGGGGAATCCAGATTCATTTAACAACCAGGTTACTTAACTTAATGAGCCTCAGTGGTTAGATGCAGTACTGCAGGCTACTTCTGCTGACTGCCTGCAGCCTGCAATTTGGCAGTTCAAATCTCACCAGGCTCAGGTTGATTCAGCCTTCCATCCTTCCGAGGTTGGTAAAATGAGGACCCAGGTTGTTGGGGGCAATAGGCTGACTCTGTAAACTGCTTAGAGAGGGCTGTAAAGCACTGTAAAACGGTATATAAGTCTAAGTGCTATTGCTATTAACAAAAATGCAATGATTCACTTGACAATTGCGGCAAGAAAAGTCGTAAAATGGGACAAACTCACTTAGCAAATGTTTCACTTAGCAACATAAATTTTGGGCTCAGTTATAGTCTTAGCTCAAGGACTACCTGTATTTTGCTGCAGAATTTGTAACCTGCATATACCGTGTACATTTTCTACTAACTTGAAATAGAAAGTCAGCGAAAATGAAGAGGCAAGAGCACGTATCTTTGATCTCTATAGCCTTTTGCTCCTTTGCCACACTGCGGATGCCTGTTCATCTTGACTTCTTGAAGCAAAGGTCCAAACACACATGACCTTTAATGCATGGCGTGCTACCTCTGTCTCAGAGGGTTAATTAACGTACAGGGAGACTGTGGTTGCAATCTGCATTGAAGCATTGAAGTACAGGTTGAAAAACTTTAAACTTTTTCTCACGGGCATTTCATTTGGTAATGTTATCACCCTGCTGGGACAGAAATGCCCTAGATGTTTATTACATTCTCTGCTAGTTGAACATCAAAGAGCTGAAAGTACCAATGGTTGGATTTTCTGCCTGCAAAGGGATCAGTCGGTTCCTGATAGTTTCATGCAATAGGATTCATATCTCATAAATGCTCTCTCTCTCTCTCTCCCTCCCTCCCTCCCTCCCTCCTTCCCTCCCTCCCTCCCTCCCTCTCCACCTCTACCTCCACCTCTCCCCCCTCCCTCCCTCCCTCTCTCCTTGCTTCTATCAATCATTTTTTAAATCTACCTGTACACTTGCACTTCTTCCTTATAAGTCCTGTCCAAAATGTTTAAACAGATTCAGTGGCCTACAAGCTTATTACAGTAGAGGCAATGTATTACATTAGAGGAATGCATTAGAAATGATGTATTTATAGAGAAGAATAGTTATAATACATCTGCATTACTGCACTTGCCTTATTTTAAGCACGCATGGGGATCTTATTATAAGAACATTATTAAATAAGTATAGAATCCTGAATTCTGCCTGGTCACTAGAAATAGTTTACTGAAGAATTATAACTAGAGTGGAACCATTGCAAATGTGTTTCCTATGGTTCAAAGCGGCAACGCATTTGATTATAAAATGCTTACGAATCATAAACATGCCATTTCAAATGAAATGTGTGTCCTGATTTTAATAGTAAATACATTTTGTGCTGAATTCTGCCTTGCATTGCCAGCAGAGTATGGAAAAAGCTGATGACTTCATCATTTTTTACATTGTTGACGGCCATCTGTTTCCAGAATCCTTGTGTGCACAGGCTCTTCTTCTCTGATCCTCCTCCCTTCACAATTGACCTTCAGTCACTGATTATGGACATTTCAGCCCATCTTAGCTGTCATGGTTAGTAGATCTGGATCCATGAATCCCTTAATACAGGCAGTCCTTGACTTATGACCACAATTGAGCCCCAAATTTCTGATGCTAAGGGAGACCATTTGTTAAGTGAGTTCTGCCCCATTTTATGATCTTTCTTGCCACAGGTGTTAAGTGAATCACTGCAGTTATTTAGTAACATGGTTATTAAGGGAATCTGCCTTCCCCGTGGACTTTGATCATCCAACAGTCACAAAAAAGTGATCACATGATCCCGGGGCACTGCAACCATCATAAATATAGCCATAAATATTGAATGAGACAGTAGCAACCATCTAAGTAGTATCTTTGCATTTCTCTCTCTCTCTCTCTCTCTCTCTCTCTCTCTCTCTCTCTCTCTCTCTCTCTCCCTCCCTCCCTCCCTCCCTCCCCCCCATCTCTCTGTCTCTCTGTCACACAGTTTGCTTAGTAGTCATTTAGTGTTGCTTAGCGGCTATTTTGCCAGAAACAATTGTGGTTCCTAAACAAGTGCTACCTCTATTTACATGTGTTATTTGTTGAATGTAAAATGTAAAATTGTGTGAAATGTAAATCTTCACACAAACCATCAAAGATAGCTCCAGCAGCTCCTTTCATACTTTCTTCGCAGAAAATGTGGATATTTGGTTGTATCTGTTTTTCCTTCCACCCATATAATATTTCCTAGCCTACTGGCAACAGCACAACCTCAAAGCATAGCCAAGCTATGCCATTGCTTAATAGCCGGCAAAGCATTTTCTTCAAATGTTTTTCCTTTTTTCTCAGTAGCTACAGGAACATTTTGGAAACTGCTATTTCTGCTAAAAGAGTACTGGCTGGGAGCATGTCCAAGCTTCTTTCTTTATAACTTTGAATCTGTTAACCACTGCACATAATAGAAGGTATTCGTTCAGATGTTTAGAAAGACATCATGTTTAACTTCATACCATATAGAGATATGGGTATGCACGGAAAGATACTGTTTGAGCAGAGATGCCTAAATTTTTGAATCAATCTGTAATGAGAAGTGACTAATGTAGTTTTGTAGAGTCACAAGCAAACTGTGTGCACACTAGAGGGCCTGCTTGGGCAAGCACGTAGGCACAGAATTTGTATGTATGTACTTACATGTTTTAGAAATGTTTACTGTTAGGATGCAACAACATTTACATTGTATGAATGCGCTACCAAAGTTCTATAACTATAGAGCAGATTATTGGGATTTTGGACCAAGTGGTTGGAATTCCAGTTTTTTACAAATCTACTAACCTCATAAAGGCAATAAATATAGAAATAGCTAGTAGGATTCTTCTCCTTTTCTCCTTTCCTTGTCTAAAATAAGTTTCTTTCATGCTTCTTTATGATATGTCTCCCATGAATATGCCTCTCCCCCCTCCTCCTTTCTGGGATTTGTATAGTTTCTATAGTTCAGGTTCTTATTCACCCACCCCACTCATTCTCATTCCCCTAATGGAGTACTATAAGCTTTAGAGGTAGGTAGACGTAAAGAATTCTGTATTTCCTATCACGTGATCTCTTTCCAAATAATACAGCAGTGGCCAAAATTGTGGAAACCTTTTGGGAAAAGTGTATTTTCTAAAACTAACTAATAACACCACTTTTTTTGGGAGTAGTACCATAAAATTATATATCAATGGAAAGATAATTTAATCAAGAATGTAATGCAATAACTTTATTGAAGGATTTGCTATTAGAACAGCAGTTATAGTATAAAGAAGAAAAGTGAAATACTTAGAAAAAAAATGAGATATACAAAAATTATCACCATGTCAATTAATAGTTGGGTAACCTTTAGCATGAATTACGGCCTTACAATGTCTTCCCATGGAGTGAACCAAGACTTTTAGTTCTGCAGCTGTTATGTGAAACCAAGATTGAATGATTGCTTCTATTAACTGGGTTTTATTGCTAGGTCGCTTCTGACTAACAAGTTTCTTTAGTCGGCTCCATAGATTTTCAACTGGGTTAAGGTCTGGGCTATCCCCATGCCATTCCAGCAGTGGAATATGATTATCTTGAAACTCAAAAAAAAAAAAAAGTGGTGTTATTAACCATCAAACCTCAAAAATACACTTTTCCCAAAAGATTTCCACAATTTTGGCCACTACTGTACTTATATTTATTTTCCTTCACACAATGACCAGCTTCGAGAATATTTTCTTTAAAAAATTATATTCCCAACTTTAGTGTTTTCTCCATACATTCTTTCTGCTGTATAAAGCTGTCTGGTGTGTGATGGACACCTCTTTTAAACCTCCTATTCTCACTGGTTGTTGTTTTTTTTTTTTTTAATTTGATTTATATGCCGCCCTTCTCCGGAGACTCAGGGTGGCTTACAATGCGTTAAGCAATAGCCTTCATTCTTTTGTATATTTTATACAAAGTCAGCTTATTGCCCCCACAACTGGGTCCTCATTTCACCTACCTTAGAAAGGATGGAAGGCTGAAGTTTCCAAACTTTAGAACCCCTTGCCAAGAAAAGGGCTCCTTGTCCTCCTTTTTTCTCATCCTTCTCTTGAGCCTATAAAAAGGTAGGTAAGAGAGTTTGACTCAAACTTATGAGATGATGTTATTTTAGCTCTTTTGAGATGATGGTATTTCTGTTGCTTTTATGATGGTGTTTGGCATATT
Source organism: Pituophis catenifer annectens (assembly GCF_029215685.1). NCBI lineage: Eukaryota > Metazoa > Chordata > Lepidosauria > Squamata > Colubridae > Pituophis > Pituophis catenifer. Next base: position 98,406,973 of record NW_027256881.1, read on the forward strand.
TTTACTTATGTTTTTATCAACTTATTAAAGTTATTTTACAGCATGGGCTATCAACTCAATATCTACTTTTGGCTGGATTTCTGACCAAGGAAGTCTTTAAACAAAGTCTTGGATATCAGTGTCCAAAGTGATGCAGAGTGTCTCACAGGCATGATATCTTTAAAATGCTTGGCCAATAAGAACAAAATTTCAAATGAAAAAAAAAAAAAGACCTGACAATTGGGTTGATACAGTATTAAAAGACAGCCTTGTACCAGAGCAAAATTTTAGTTGCTTGGTTCCATGGTAAAATATGGGTGATTTTACCAGTGGTGGAATTCAAAGTTTTTTACTACCGGTTCTGTGGGTGTGGCTTGGTGGGCATGGTGTGGCTTGGTGGGAGTGGCTTGGTGGGCATGGCAGGGGAAGGATACTGCAAAATCTCCATTCCCACCCCATTCCTGGGGGAAGGATATTGCAAAATCTCCATTCCCACCCCACTCTGAGGCCAGCCAGAGGTGATATTTGCTGTTTCGCCGAACTACTCAAAATTTCCACTACCGGTGCTCCAGAACCTATCAGAACCTGCTGAATAGCACCCCTGGATTTTACCAAGTGCTATAGCATGACAGGAAGTACATCCTTGTAGAAGGCATCATACATGTCTTATTTAATTGTCAATTATATACTCTAATACAGCCTGGTGTTTAGAACCATTATCTGATTGAATAGCCTATCAGTATAATAACAGATTGTCCTACTTTCTTCAGAATGCTCATAAAGATGTAGCCAGCAGAACTGCCAAGTTTATAGTCAAAACTGTTCAACTGAAATTTTGTTTTGCAGAACAGATTGGGGCAACATGTAAAGATGCTACATTATCTGAATATATCTGCAATCTAGTATATTTGTCTACCTTTTTTATCTTTTGTTAGTTGACACCATGTGTCTTGATATGGTCAATCAGATAATTAATGTATCAATAAAATAATACACCTTTTTATTTACAATTTAAGTGTGTTTCGGTTGTATTATTATTTAGTATTGTTGTTACTCTTTTGACTGGCATCAGTTGGAAAAGTCATGTGATAGATGGACAAATAGATGGATTGGGAAAGAACCTGTAGTAGAGAAAGGTCACAAGGGGGTAAAAACTAAAATAGGATCAGTTAACAAAATTTAAACAAAATCTTGCTTGTTTGGGCTAAGAATTTTGTTCTGGAAGTAACTTTACAAAGATAGAGTCAGTGGTGGGATGCAGCCAGTTCGCACCACTTCGAGAGAACCGGTTGTTAACTTTCTGAGCAATTTGGTGAACTGGTTGTTGGAAGAAATCATTAGGGCAGAGAATCGGTTGTTAAATTAGTTGAATCCCACAACTGGATAGAGTCTATAAATAAAAATTGCACATGTGCACACAAACAAATGTTTAATCTTTTTTTCTGAGTTTTTAAAAACTCTTCCCTTCCAATAAAACATCTTTGCATTTAAAGTAAGCTAGAGAAATAGAAAAGCACATATAAATAACTTGCAGAGAGAGAAAACAACACTTCCTTACTGAATTGACAGAAAATGGTGTTAGCAATGACAGATTAGTCTGAAAGAAGAGTATGTGATTCACTCTAGACATAACTGTATTTGTTTCAATCAGAAGTGACTAAAATTGACTTGGACAACTTTGTAGCATTCCAAACCATTTATCTCCACCTAAAGACTTCCAACCTTCTGGATCTATACTCAGGTGTGTTTTCTAGGATCTTCTAAATTAATCAGTTTTGCATGTAATTATCATATACATATTTGTTGGAGAATGGTTTTCATTTTTAGCAACTCATTATTTTTTATTCTGGCTTCTATGATTTTCTTTAGTTTAAAGGTTTGCCAAGATTTTTATTTTTCCATATAACTGCCAAGTAATGAATCACTTCATCACACAACTAAATAAAAAAAAATCCTACTTTTCACTTAATAAACAGAACTGAAGTATAGGAAAAACACAGCTACTAGATTCTGCAGTGAATGTCAACTGTTTAACTAAAATTGGGTTCTATAAAATCATGATATAGTTTTGTGAAAGATTAAGGGCAAAAATAAACCTAACAACAAACCGCCTGAACAGAGTTAATTTTTTATTGCTAGAATTTTGCCTCTTGATTGAGGTTCTGTCATTTTTTTTTTCTACCAACGGGTTTTGTAAAAGTTTGAAAACCCCCAACCTAGAACTATGATTTTAAGCTGTGTGGACTTCAACTCCCAGAATTTTCCAGTCAGAATTCTGGGAATTGAAGCCCACACAACTTAAAATTACAGGAGCTGAGAAATATTGATGTAGGATACCCAAAGTACTATGAGAGCTATGGCATCTCTCAAATGTTAAATTACAAATATGAATTTGGAGCTGGGAAATTAAAAAAATCAGATTACTTTTTACTAGCAGAACTAGATTCCTAAAGAGAAACACTAACATACGTTGTGTGCGTGTGGGTGTGTGCATGTGGGTCTATGTATTTAATCAGTCTATTTATTTTCTGCTTCTGCTGAGGCACCTCTTGGTCAGGGATGGGTTCTACTTACCTTTACTACCGGTAAGCAATGGGGGCCGCGCGCAAGTGCTTGCTTTGCTCGTACATGTGCATGCTCTTCTACGCATGCATAGAAGCATTTTGATGATGTCAGGGTCGGTGGGCGGAGTCTCCCGCCGGTTTTCCTACCAGTTCTATAGAACCGGTGCAAACCGGGGGCAACCCACCACTGCTCTAGGTAGTGTATGCAGTAATAAATAATTGGCAGGGGGACAGAGGTCGACCTCGAGGCGTCTCACATGGGGAGTGCCACAAGGGTCGGTCCTCTCGCCCCTTCTGTTCAACATTTATGTGAAGCCGCTGGGTGAGATCATCCGTGGTTTTGGGGTGAAGTGCCATCTGTATGCTGTACGCTGTACGCTGATGATACTCAGCTGTACATCTCCACCCCAGACCACCCCAACGATGCCCTTGATGTGATGTCTCACTGCCTGGAGGCCGTGCGGGTCTGGATGGGGAGGAACAGGCTCAGACTCAACCCCTCCAAGACCGAGTGGCTGTGGCTTCCGGTGCCCCGATATAGTCAGCAGGTGCCATCGCTGACTATTGGGGGTGAATCTTTGCCCCCCACGGAGAGGGCTTGCAATCTGGGTGTCCTCCTGGATGCGCGACTGTCTTTAGAAGAGCATAGGATGGCTGTGGCCAGGGGGGCCTTTTATCAGGTTCACCTGATTCGCCAGTTGCAGCCCTTTCTGGATCGGGACGCCCTGCGCACGGTCACTCATGCCCTTGTTATTTCCCAGTTGGACTATTGTAATACTCTCTACATGGGGCTCCCCTTGAAGAGCACTCGGAGGCTCCAACTGGTCCAGAATGCGGCTGCGCGGGTGGTTATGGACGCAACTCGTTGTGCCCATGTGACACCCCTCCTGCGTGAGCTGCACTGGCTCCCAGTGGTCTTCTGGGTGCAATTCAAGGTGTTGGTTACCACCTTTAAAGCGCTCCATGGCATAGGACCCGGGTACCTCCGAGACCGTCTTCTGCCACCAATAGCCTCCCACCGACCAGTTCGCTCCCACAGAGAGGGTCTTCTCCGGGTGCTATCGGCCAAGTTATGTCGGCTGGCGACACCCAGGGGGAGGGCCTTCTCTGTGGGAGCCCCAGCCCTGTGGAACGAACTGCCCCCGGAAATACGTAAGATCTCCGACCTCCAGGTGTTTCGCTGCGCACTGAAGACCCTGTTGTTCCGCCAGGCTGGACTATCAACATAATAGTTTTAAATTGGGGTATTTAAATTTTTTGGGGTTTTAAATCTGAGCCAATTTATTTAATTATTTTAAATTTTAATTGCTGTTTTGTCTGTGTTTTTAAATTGGCTGTACACCGCCCTTCAGGAGAAGGGCGGTATAGAAATAAAATAATAATAATAATAATAATAATAATAATAATAATAATAATAATAATAATAATAATAATAATAATAATAAAAAAAAAACTTTTTATACTCTCAATGCTACCACTGACAATCATTTTGAAGAAGATGAACTGTGGATACAAACTTGCAAAGAAAGGACTGAAAATCTCGCACTTGATGTACATGGATGATTTGAAGCTGTTTGGTAAAACAAAAGCTGAACTGAATTTATTAATTGAAAACACAAAAGAATTCAGCCAAGACATTGGTATGCAGTTTGGAATTGACAAATGTGCAACAATAGCAACCAAAGCAGGCAAGATCATAAAAGAGGATGGAATAGAACTAGAAAATGAAGAAATGATAAAGGCAGTAAAATCAGAAGAAGGCTACAAGTACTTGGGGATTTTAGAAGCCTCTGACTTAATGCATAATAAAGTCAAGGAATTAACTTCAGCCAAGTACATTCGGCGAATTCGTAAGATATTAATGTCCAAATTGAGTGGAGGAAACATCATAAAAGCCATAAATACCTGGGCTATACCTGTGATTAGATACTCTGCAGGAATAATTGACTGGACCCAGATGGAGTTAGACAATTTGGACAGAAAAACAAGGAAGCTTATGACAATGAATCATGCCTTGCACCCTAAAAGTGATGTTGACCGATTATATTTACCAAGAGCAGAGGGTGGTCGAGGACTCCTACAAATAAAGCAGACTGTGGAAGAAGAAAAATGCAGCTTGAATGATTACATCCAGAAAAGTGAAGAACCAATGATTAAGGAAGTAAATAAAGAAGGCCTTTTAAAGACAACTAAAACAAAAGCAGAATATAAGAAAGAAGTAATTGAGCAGCGAGCTGAAAATTGGAAACACAAAGCTCTGCATGGCCAATACTTGAAAAGTATTGAAGGCAAAGCTGACCAGAAACTAACTTCGAACTGGTTAAGATCAGGAGTACTGAAAAAAGAAACAGAAAGCTTTATTTTGGCAGCTCAAGAACAAGCCCTAGCCACAAACTGTATGAAGGCAAAAATTCAACATGTTACCACCAACAGCAAATGCCGCCTCTGCAATGAGAAAGATGAGACAGTCGACCACCTGATCAGTGGGTGCAGCAAAATTTCACAAACTGACTACCTACAACGCCATGACCGTGTTGCTAAAATCATTCACTGGAAATTGTGCCAGAAGTTTGGATTTGAGTACAGCAAAAACCACTGGGAACATCAGGTTGAGAAAGTTTTAGAGAATGAGAAACTCAAGATCTTGTGGGACTTTAGGATTCAGACTGACAGGCACTTGGTCCACAACACACCTGACATAACAATAGTTGAAAAGAAAAAAGTATGGTTCATTGACATTGCAATACCTGGTGATGCACGAATTGAAGATAAGCAGCAAGAAAAAATCACAAAGTACGGGGACTTACAAATTGAAGTTGAGCGACTGTGGAAAAAGAAATCGTGTGTTGTCCCGATTGTAATTGGAGCCCTCGGAGCAATACCCAAAGGGCTACCCCGCTATTTAGAAATTCTAAATTTGCCGGACTTGAACATTTTGACTCTACAAAAAACCACCTTACTCGGAACAGCTTACATCCTCCGACGATACCTTAACAGTTCCTAGGTCCTTGGTTAGGACTCGAGCTGCTGAGCTATTAACCAGCCTCAAAGGCTGTGAATCTCACTAAAGATTAACCAATAAATAATAATAATAATAATAATAATAATAATAATAATAATAATAATAATAATAATAATAATAATAATCATTATTATTATTATTATTATTATTATTATTATTATTATTATTATTAAAAGAAGAAATATATCTACAACAGCAATAAAAAATTGTAACAGCCTTCACTGCAGAATAAACATAATGTAGAAGTCTAACCAAGCGGGATTCCATATCCCTGTGTCTTAGGCCTTCTGGAAGCATTCCTATTTACCCAGTGCTAGTTAAATTGTGTGTCTTTCTGATTTGCTAGAGTGTGATTTAGATTAAAATTAAGATAAAAATTAATTTGTTGAAAGTTAGAAGCCTGGAACACAGATTCTGTTCTTCTTTCAGCTTTTCCGATTCATTAAAAAATGTGTTTATACATGCAGAAATAGTATGTAACTCTGCACAAAGATATAGCTCATAAAATGCTACATAGCATGTGCTTAATTATTCAAATTGCACCATGTGTTTTGAGATATAAACATTAACTATTTCCCTTATGGACAAAAACTGGGAAAGTCATATCAATAAAACATTAAAAATTAAAATTTAACAATTAGGTTAATTGTTGACAAGATTAATTTTTATATTAAATTTGTACCTTGAACTTTGCAGCCCAATTTCAGAAGCAAATTGCATTAGTGAATTACAGTAGAAATTGAGCCTGGGGAGGGATGTCATATGATCCAAAGATTGTGGAGTAACTTTTCCTACCTTCCATTGGGGAATTAAAGTTTCTTGGTTAATCTGATTGGCTGGTAGAGCTAGTTTTATCCAGAGAAATCCCATTTTGTTAGAAAACTCATTTTATCTATCCTTGTTCTTAGCTGTTTCCCATTTTTGGCACTCTCTCTCTGCTTTGTATATTCCTGGAGGGATCATGTGGTTGCTGTTATCAAAGAGAAGGATGGACTTTCCCTTTCCCTTTCTAGATAATATAGCCAGAAAATTTTGTATATGCAGCTGCCAGTCTTATCAGTTAGGGAACAGAAGAACAAGAGCTATAATATTTTTGTAATGAACCCAACTTCTGAGTTCTTTACCGTCCAATAATTTATCGTTTGTTGCCTATTGCTTGTTAATGATGATGTGTTTTTGACTTTTTGAACTATATGCTAATTTGTGTATCAGGAACTCTCCATTTGTGACTATGGTTCTGAGATTATTTTTTTATTGCTATACAGAATAAACAGGTTGAAATTTCCTCCTATATGTGATAAATTGGCTCTTCACACCAGGTAAAAAAATGATCTCAGCATTAACTGGGCCAATCCACAGTTTGGCCAACAAGTCATCCAAATTTTCTGAACTAAAAAGTGTTGATGATGTGTTTAAAGCAGAATTCCCATTCTCTGGCTAGCTAGTAAGCATTCTAATCAGAAGCCTTTGATCGCTAAGCTAGGATCTGATTTGCATTTTCAACCATAGCCAAAAGGTGTACATTAATCAAAAGATTTGGGGCCTCATTCATCACTTCAGAAAAGTTTCTATTTTAACTTGCATTGCTTCACCTTGGGGCTCATTCCAGGATAGGTTCAGGGGTGGGGGTTCGCAGGGGTTTGGGAGAACCTCTAGCTAAGAGGTTTGGAGAACCCCCAAATCCCACTCCTGGTACCCTGCCCACCCCTCCCCTTCCAGGAGTTCCCACGCAGCCCATTTTGGATGCAGGTAAGTGCAGGGCGCGCACAGAGGCTTGGGGATGGTAAAAAATAGGCCTACCAGAAGTTCGGGAAGGCCAGAAATGGGCCATTTCCGGCCTCCAGAGGGTCTCCAGAGCCTGGGGAAGGCTGTTTTTACCCTCCCGGAGGCTCAAGGAAAGCATCCGGAGCCTGGAGAGGGCAAAAATACTCCCCCGCCGTGGTGCAGGAGGCCGACTATGGCCATGCCCACCCAGCAACTGGGCAGAGAACCTCTTGCTAAAATTTTTGAAGCCCACCCTTGGATGGGTTGCATACTTCCCTTTGATCAGCATATGATCCAGAATCACGACAATCATGAGGTGAAAAATATATAAAAATAAATATATAGAAATAAGTCATTCATTCATTCATTCATTCATCACATTTCTATAACACCCATTTCACCTGAATGAGGAATTTGGAAACTAAGCTTCTTTAAATTTGGATAATATGAATATAACTTGGGTTCATGCAGTTTCAGGCAGCATTCGAGAGCTGGGCTTTTAGGCCATCAGTCATGTGCTCAGTTTTAGAATCCATAGTAAAGTATCAGTCTTGGTGGTCTAATTTTGCTTGGACATTTTTAGTGAATGGGACTCCACTACATCACTGGGTAATTGGTTCCACTGTCAAATTGCTATTAATGCTGAGAAGATTTTTTTCTTCTTAACCTTCAATATGAATTTGCCTTTCTATAACTTAAGTACCTTATTACATGTTCTTATTAAGTACCTTAAGTACCTCATTACATGTGAAGCTTTTCACATATTTGAGGAACGTTATCATATTCCCCCTCATTCATCTTTTCTCAAGGTGAAACATACTTAACTCCTTTAATATCTTCATATTGGTCTTTCTTTTACCTTTGATCTTTTTTCATCCCTGTTCCGTTTTTTTCCTGCTGTGTTGTGATTGAAGCCCCATTCTTTTTGTACAAATCTGCAATGTCACTGCCTATTAAATAGGGGTGGAGTTTCAATCAGAACAAGGTGGTCATCGTATTACAGATTTTGACACACATACATATCACGGACACCACTGATAACAAGCATATCACAGTTATTTTGCTAAAAGTGTAGCTGTAATCAAAATAGGCCATGTCTGCAGCTTTCCCACAAACTCTTAAGTAAGTTAAATAACCAATTCATGTACAGCATGGTTGCAGTTGTAATTGAATACCTTGGATGCAAAATCAACAAACAAGATAAAAAGTCAAATAGTGCATCATCAAAACTGAAATGAAAGAACTTATAATAACAGCAAAAACTGAGGAGAAAAGCGGGGGGGGGGACGATCAAGAATTGGTCAGCACTGGGTGAAGAGGAACTGCATGGTTTTTGGATGAAACATCTCTTGGGTGTAGATCCATTTTTTGCCAAGCAGTTTAACAATGTACTGCAAGGAGGTGAAATTAAAGATCAGTTAACATCTAACAAACCTTGCCTGATAATGAAAGGTCCAGCAAAAGAGGCAGCACCAAGTGACTACTGGCTAATTATCCACTTACCCAAAATTTTCAAATTGCTAATTGGTGTGGTAGTTGATGAAGTCCAACTACATCTAGTTGAAAACAAGCTCTTTCTCCTGAGCTGAAACTGCCCAAACAACACAGGAATAAAAAATAATTTCCTAATTGACAAGATGATTTGAGGAAACTGCAAGAAAAGGAAGACCTACATGAATGTAGCTTGGATTGATACAAGAATGCATTTGACTCTCTGCTACATGACTGCATAATCAAATGCCTAGAAATAAGAGGAGTCATTAGAAACATCAGAAGATTTGTGTGAAGATCAAGAGCACAATGGAAGATACTGTTGCTAGTCAACAGTGATAGGCTGGGAGAAGCTAACATCAAAAGAGGACTCTTTCAAGGAGACTCACTATCACCACTGCTGTTTGTCATTGCACTGATTTTTCTTTCAACAAACCTGAACAAAATAGGCCATAGCTATCAAACATCAAAAACATCTGCCACGGTACATGGACAATCTGGAGCTGTATGGGAAAAAACACCATCTCAAATAGAACCTCAACACTATGTCCATATACTGTATACAAGCAGGATATTGCAGTGGAGGTTGGCCTGGATAGATGTGCCATCCTCATCTTCAAAAGGGCAAAAATATGAGAACTAAAGGCATTCACAAATTACCTGTGGAAATAATATCGAGTCTGGATGAAGAGGAACACTACAAATACTTGGACATCCTTCAATTTCCACACATTCCATCCTCTTCGCAATCCACTCCTCCACTGTGGATATTTCGGTATTTTTCTATCTTTCTTCATATAATAGTCTGTGGTTCAACTTTTTCATCACACTGTAAAATAAGAAAGTTTTGATCCTCCTCAAAGACATTTTCAGCCTTTTTTTCCCCTCCTTTGAGGCTGCATTAATACAGAAAGCAATGCTGCTTTTGAACCTTCTTCATTTCTGTTTTTCATTAATGCGGTTAACTTTTGTAGCACTGCAGTTGGATAACAAAAGTCCCTTGGAGCTGGTTTAAGTGGGTTCATACAAGAAAACTTCACCAACTGAACAAGGACATTTTTATGTGCAGTGTGAGTGTTTCTGTAAAAGCGCACATTTATTGGGGACTCCAGAGGAAACCAGACATATCATGGAAATCCCTTACTAAAACAGTTGCGAAAGTAGAACACAATAAATTATTCATAGCTAACAGCAGTCCCCAGAGCACTGGCAATTGCATCACATACGCCTGATTTGAAAGGATATTTTCTTTTGACTAGAATGGAAGTGAAGAGGGGAGCGGGGGTGGGGGGTGGGGAGATCATTCTTAACTCCTTATTTTTTTTCTCATTTTGGAGACTAGGTTGACATTCTGGTAAATATTATCCCAGATATTTCAGAAGTTAAATTAGGGGATTTTTAGCTGAACCCATTGTATCCAGAAATTTATCTTATTGGTTCTATTTCTTTTCTATTTAAAAAAAAAGGTGATTGGTTGGCTCTTCTTAAGTGGAAGTCTGGCAGTCATAGGATATTTTGTACCTTGATCAAAAGGAGAAAAGTAAAGTATAACTTTTGGTTTTTTGTCGTTCCCACCTCCAAAAAATGAATGGTTTGATTGTTTCTCCCTTCTCTGAAAAGTTACTTCAGTTCTCTGGTTTTGGAAAAATAAATTGTGCATAATCAGAGATAGTCAAGTGAATGAATGAATGAATGAATGAATGAATGAATGAATGAATGAATGAATATAAGATGAAGCCTTGATGGCGCAGTGGACTAAAGTGCTGTTAAGTAGCACTTAGCTGCCAGCTGCCTGCAATTACTGCAAGTTCAAATCTCACCAGGCTCAACGTTGACTCAGGCTTCCATCCTTCTGAGGTAGGTAAAATGAGGACCCAGATTGTAGGGGCAATAAGCTGACTTTGTATAAAAAGAACACCGCTTGGGGGGGGGGCGAAAGCCCTACTAAGCAGGTATATACAAAAGTATGAAGGCTATTGCTTAACGCATTGTAAGCCGCCCTGATTCTCCGGAGAAGGGCGGCATATAAATCGAACCAATAAATAAATAAATAAATAAATAAATAAATAAATAAATAAATAAATAAATAAATAAATAAATAAATAAATAAGGGATTTTACTTGTTACCAGGTATGAGTGGTAGCAAACCGCCACCAAAGTTGGCAATATTTGCTCAAAGTAATAGGCAAGTGACTCGTCTGTCACTTGTGGGGTTTTCTTAGAAATTCCTAGAATGTTAGATTTTCCTATTAGTTTCCCCATAAATCTCTACTAGCCTTCATCATTTCTAGCTTTCCAGGTTTGAAATTGTTTGCATAAGCATGCTGAATAGAAAGGCAATAAGATATATAACTTAGGGGAAGCAAAAAGGAGAAAGAAGAAGCAGAAGCATGTCTGTTCTCATGATATGAAATGACAGTTCAATCAATATTTGAAAAGTCTTTCTAAGGAGAACAACTTATCCAAGGAAATGCACATTAGTTTAATGCAGTGGTGGGTTGCTCCCAGTTCTGTCCGGTTCTTGCAAACCAGTAGTAAAACCGGCAGGAGGCTCCGCCCAGATGTCATAATGGGTGATCTGCGCATGCCTACCATGTGCATATCATGGGCGCACGCTCCCGTTGCAAACCGGTAGTAAAGGTAAACAAAACCCACCCCTGGTTTAATGGCGGAAAGTACTTTCAAAAGGCCCCTTCTAGTTTATTTTCAAGTCTAATTCCAGCAAAGAGAAGTATTTCACTTGCCCTACTTTCTACCGATCTCTTTGACTGCTCTGCTCTGAAATGAACTCTGGGGTGGAATGCTGAGAAGCACAGGAAGGCTCCAAGTTGGAACTCCAAAGTTTAAAAAAAAAAATTGTCAAATCAAGTGACACCTCAGGGACCCTTATCCAAATGGGACCAGAGTTCTAGATTTGACTGCCATCACATAGACAGAATGGAGCCAAGGGTCTGTTCCACTTCTGCTCCCCAGCATGCTCTCTTCTAGTCCTCAATTTATTTGCAGTCCCCAGCTATACACAGTCGAGAGACAGGCACTTCTAAAATGTCCACTTTTTTTTTTCTTTCATCATTGTTACATGATTAGAAAATACAGGAATATTTACAGCATATTATAAAATAACTTATTGAAAGGAACTGAATATTTTGAAATGGATTAATCTTTTTGAATAGCATGCCTGCAGGTGAAGAAAAATACAAAGAGCTGGCAGAATTTGGAGAAACACAGAATAAGATGCATATTGGGAAAGGGAAGATTCTGGACAGCTCAATGAATAATAACCTACAATAAATAATTAGATAGGATGTGTGTTACTTTAACAGGCTCTTCTTCCCCAGCACATTCTTGCTTATATTACTGACAATCATTAGACTTCTGAAAGGTGTGTATTTACCCTAATTCCATGCATTCTCTTCATTTGTGGTGCTAATCTGAGGGATCATTGGCATCCTTCAGTCTCAAGAGACTATGGTATCGTGCTCTGGAAAGAGGTCCTAAAACAGCATCTGGTGTGACTAAAAAGGCCAATTCGAGAGTGGCAATCCCTTCCACACTGAGGGCAGATACATTCTGTCCCTTGCCCAGCCCCCAGATTTCGCTGGTTCCGGGACGGCCTCTTTGCCTCAGCCTGCCAAACAAGTGTCTCTTCGAATTGGAGAAGGCCATGCTGCATCTTTAGCCTCCAAGCTGAACAATCGGAGGTCAAGGTTTCCCAGTTGTTAATGTCCATTCCCAGGGCCTTTAGGTCCCTCTTGCAGATATCCTTATATCGCAGCTGTGGTCTCCCTCTGAGGCACTTTCCCTGCACTAATTCTCCATACAGGTGATCTTTCGGAATCTGACCATCAGCCATTCTCACGACATGCCCCAGCCAGCGTAGACATCGCTGTTTCAATAGTGTATACAGGCTAGAAATTCCAGCACGTTCCAAGACTGCGCTATTTGGAACTTTGTCCTGGCAGGTGATGCCAAGAATACGTCGGAGACAGCGCTGAGGGATCACTTTATTTCATATTCGTCAAATGTAAATGAGTACATATAGGCTTTAAGTTTGTCAGTGCAAATCCTTAATACTGGAATATCAATGGTTAAGTGGAGCACTGGCACAGGAGACCTTGGTTCACAACTGCTCTCTTGTCCATGGCACATCCAGGATGCCTTTGGACCACTTGTTTTCTTCCAGAGGAATTGGCTTCATGGCACTGTGATGAGAATCAAGTGAAAACCATTCACACATAAACTGCTAGGAGCTGCCAGAGAAAGGGAAAATATATGTTTAACAAGCAAATAAATAACCAGATGCATGCAAAATCAGTTGCTGTACTAGATGGAAGATGGGAGGGAGGGAAGAAGGGAGGGAGAGAAGGCGGGAGAGAGGGAAGGATAAATAAGGGAATAAAAAAGGGAATACAAGTCGTATAAGCAGTGCTGAGTTCACATAGGGCATAGAAGTGACCTGTATAGATAGGAAGACCTCAAAAAGATTAGAAGTTTGTACACTGTAAAGGAAAAAAGACAAGTTAAAGCAATCCTACTCTCATAGGGGCACCGCTATGCACAGACATTATTTTAATATGATGTATGGAAACAAGATTGTGCCCAATCAATAAGAATGAAACCGTAAATGTGATCAATAATCAAGTGCAAATGCAGGCTGCATAAAGAAACACAATGTATTTCAAGCTGCAGTCAGCTCTTCTTCGGGAGATATTAAAATTCAAAAAGAGTCCCACTTACATTTCATTCATGCTATGTGAAGAGACTATCAACTATGTGTAACTGAAACTACTTCGGATTTATTCTGAAATGGAAAAGATCTGAATTTTTACACAATTACTAACCTAGACTTTTGTTCTGGTTTTAAATTTTGATTTTGTTTAGTGGAAAGAGCTTTCCATTTATCTGCTGAGAAGTTTGGGAGCTTTTTTTTTTTTTTAAATGAAAAGGCTGGGATGAAGTTGGAGGCTTGTGTGCATGATTAAAGTCCAGGCCATGTTATGTTAATAAAGGATGATATGGAAATTTTGTCAATTTCATGCAGCAAAAGCATGGCAAATTAACTACAGCTTTCTAGGTCATAGTACCCTTTAAGATGACCGCCAGCGAACACCCAAAAGTTATGCTAGATGAAACCAAAGATTTGTATAGACCAGCATTTATTTCCAAAGTAATAAACAGTGATTGTGGGGAAACTATATGGAAGACAAGAAAACAACAGCACTTCTCCCATCCATGAGCCTCTGCATCTGAGCAAAATGTATTTATTTATTGTTTATTCAATTTCTATAGTCGCCCAACTATTTCTGTCTCTGTCTCTGTCTCTGTCTCTGTCTCTGTCTCTGTCTCTGTCTCTGTCTCTGTCTCTGCACACACACACACACACACACACACACACACTGTGTGTGTATTCATTTTATGAGTTTATACCGTGTTTCCCCGAAAATAAGACGTGTCCTGATAATAAGCCCAATCGGGCTTTTCAGCGCATGTGATGATATAAGCCACCCCCACAAAATAAGCCCCCCCCCCCCACCAACTACTTACATGCATGTCCAGCCGGTCCCGCCATTTCCTCTGGTTGCTTGTTGCACAACCAAAATGAGTTGAGAAGGCAAAGCCAGGGGGGGAGGGGGGGATATGCCCTCCCCTCCCTGTTCTTCGCACCAGCCGAGCAGCCCAACACATCCCACCCACCCCAATGGCAACAGCAGCCTGGCTGCTTCCCTTCCCTGCCATCTCTTTATCAAGAGGGCTGGCAGGTGGGACGGGGGAGAAGCAGAATACATGGAGTGAGACGTGGCTCCACTTGCTGTCTCTTCTCCCCCCACCTCACCGGGCATAGCAGGGCTCCTGCCCCTTGCTTAGCCACCTGCCCCCTTGGGAGGTGGCAGGTGGGGCGGGCAAGAAGCAAGACGCAGGTCTTACCTTTCAAGCTCCGTTGCTTTCCTCACCGTTGTGTCCAGGGAAACACACTGTAAAAGAAAACCTTCTCGCGAGTTCAATCAAACTCTGTGTTTGTGTGTGTGTGTTATGGCTGGAGCCTGCAAATCATATTATATACAGCCAAAGAATAAAATATTTTATTATGAATAGAATCTCCCTAGATAATTGTACTAGTTGGGCTCAGCAAGCCCAGGATACGCTCTCATTTTAGCCATTCAAACTCCCCATGATTCATAAGCTTTGCTTTCGTTGCCTCTTTGTGGACCAGATCTAATCTCTGAAGTGACTTCTACTGAGCCTTTGAATATAGAATCCATGTAGATCTGGTAAAGAATGGCTTAACAGGCTTGAGAATGATTGGGCCTTCCATCCTTCTAGAGATCAGTAAAACGAGGACACAGATTGTTGGGGGCAATACGCTGAGATTGTAAATCTGCTCAGAGAGTGCTGTAAAGCACTGTGGAGTGACATATAAGTAAGTTCTATTGCAATTGCAATTGCTAATCAAAATCTACAGATTATTGTTCAATGCCTTCTTGACATCCTGCTGGAATGCTTTTAAGTACAAATATACATAGCTGCACGCTGACCATTTATATAGTTACATAGTCCCAATCCTCTTGGGCTGACATGCATTTGAAGGAGGTGCTCTTCATTTTAATGAGATATTTTGTGCTATGGAAGCAATGCATTCCCTTTCTGTAAATATGTACATAGACAAAGACCTATCACCTAGGCACACATTATTAGGTGTGACTGCAACATTTCCAGCTTGATTCCCACCCCCCTTTTTTTCTTACTGACTAAGGTAGAAGAGAAATGTGTTGCTCAGAAAAAGCATTAGTGTACATAATGGCTTCTCTAAATATTGAGCAAACAGTCAACTCAGTCTGAACACAAATAATTCAGCAACTGGCAATGTTTATATATACTATATAAAAGAGATGTTAAGAATAGAAAGAATGAGGGAACACCAAATGGGTAAAATAAAATAGCCTTCATCTTTTATCAAATAGTAAAATTCTTCCATAAAGAAAGGAAATAAATACTCTTCATTCTTATCCTTCTTTATAATTGTGTTCAAGTTTTCTTTTATGTTTTCCTTCCAACCACTTTTTAGCTTAGCTGGTTACTGCATAAATGAAGTTAGTAGTGGGAGCAGTGGTGGGTTGCCCCCGGTTCGCACCGGTTCTATAGAACCGGTAGTAAAACCGGTGGGAGTCCCCGCCCACTGACCCTGACGAAACCAAAACACTTCTGCGCCTGTGTAGAAGAGTGTATGTGGCCCCGCTGCGAACTGGTAGTAAAGGTTAGTAGAACCCACCCACCCCTGAGCGGGGGGAGGGGAAATGTGTTAGTTTTACTGGCTGTTGGCCCAAAATCCTGAAATGAAGTCTTGTTTATTTGAAAACCAACAGAAAAATCAGGAATATGGCTTGAGTACATCATAGTTGGCCTGAGAGCTAACCACAGTACATAACACAATTATGTCATTTCAGAGTATCTGGAGGCCATGTGGGAGCCAACCACTCTTTTAATCATGAACATTTTAACTAGGGCTGTGTACCAAGTCAAATGAATGCTATATTCAAATAAATACTGGATCCCAAAGCAGATCTAGAGTGTAGAACAGATGCTAATTTTCTGGTGGTAGAGTTGGTGAGGCCAAAGTTCATTCTGATTTTTGTGAAATCTTTATATAGTTTAGTTTAGTTTTTTAGTTTTTATTATATTTGTATACCACCCTTCTCCTGAAGGACTCAGGGCGGTGAACAGCCATGATAAAACAACATACAAGACAAAATTTAAAAAACATATTAAAACAATTCAATCTTTGGCCAAAATTAAAACTTCCAATTAAAACCATTTTAAACCACTTTTAAAACCCAATTTAAAATCATTTATCCCATCAGACCGGCTTGCTGAAATAATAGGGTCTTCAGAGCACGACGGAAGGCGTGGAGGTCGGGGATCCTTAGTATGTCCAGGGGCAATTCATTCCATAGGGCAGGAGCCCCCACAAAGAAGGCTCTCCCCCTGGGGGTCACCAGTCGACATTGTTTGGCCGACAGCACCCTGAGGAGGCCCTCTCTGTGGGAGCGTATCAGTCGGTGAGAGGAACACAATGGCAGAATGTGGTCCTGTAAGTAATATGAAGATTTGGGGCCCTAGTGCTTGCCAGCAAATCCCATCCACACACACACCTGTACACATATACTCACACCATTTGCAAAGCAGTTCAAGAGAGAGAGAGAGAGAGAGAGAGAGAGAGAGAGAGAGAGAGAGAGAGAGAGAGGGAGGGAGAGGGAGAGAATGCACGTTTATCAGTGGTGGGATTCAAGTAATTTAACAACCGGTTCTCTGCCCTAATGATTTCTTCCAACAACCAGTTTTCCAAATTGTTCAGAAAGTTAACAACTGGTTCTCCCGAAGTGGTGTGAACTGGCTGAATCCCACCACTGACATTTATGCTTTAACTTGTGCTATTTTGAAATCAGATTGTAGGCATCACAGCTTTATGAGAGATGGCGGAGTGGTTAGAATGCAGTATTGCAACCTAATTCTGCTCACTGCCAGGAGTTCGATCCTGACCAGCTTAAAGTTGACTCAGCCTTCCATCCTTCCAAGATTGGTAAAGGACCCAGCTTGTTGGGGGAAATATGCTGATTCTGTAAACCACTTACAGAGGGCTGTAAAGCACCATGAAGCTGTATATAAGTCTAAATGCTATTGCTATTAGAGAAAAGAGTGTTACTTTCCTTGGTCTTAGGGACAGGGGACTTTTGGAAATAATGTCGCAGCATCTTTCAATTAAACTATGAGGGAAAAGACTTTGGGAATGCTATTGCCATTTTAGAAGGCAAAGCACTGATATAAAAGGAATGGTGTGTCTATTGGCCCCATTTTGGTTGCCATGCTGAGTCATAGGCCTTTAGCTCCAAAGTCCCTTAAAATCTCCTATTTTGCATTCAAGATTGAAGTAAGAAATTGCTACCTTTTGCTGCCACTGAACATAAAACTTTCAATAAAGAAAACATCCCTGCAAATTAATCAACCCATGTGACTCATGCCCTATAAAATTGTTTATGCTTAAGCATGGAAACAATATTCTAAAAGAGCAATATGAAACACTCTGAAACGGTTTTGTCTGCTAAGTTAAATCTGTTTAACTTAGCATGTTTCAGAGTCCCTTTAAGATTTTTTTTTTTTTTTTGGTAATTGGATTGTAAATTCTAAGATATTTATGTTAACACCAAATACTCTCTAAAACTGATTAAAAAAATAAAATAATAATGACATGTACGAGAATATTTATTTCCCTACAGGGGAAGTTTGGCCAACAAACTCTTAGAAATAATGGAAATGGTTGTCATGAATCTTGGACCCACAATAATGTCTCCTTCTAAGAAAACATGCTTCAGATTGCAATGCCCTTGAGTTTTGTTTAAACTTCTCTC
Source organism: Pituophis catenifer annectens (assembly GCF_029215685.1). Lineage (NCBI taxonomy): Eukaryota > Metazoa > Chordata > Lepidosauria > Squamata > Colubridae > Pituophis > Pituophis catenifer. The sequence continues at coordinate 98,425,194 of NW_027256881.1, forward strand.
CGATGCAAGACTGCATTGACTAAGAGTTTTAAATTTTTAATTTTAAGAAATTATAATGGTTTAAGTCAACATCAATAGGCAGATCTATGTGAGCTGAGCAAAGCCTCTTATAAATAATGGAGACAATCAATAAATGATTAATGCAATTATAAATAATGAGTGAAACATATGCAAAATTAATCCATGTCTGTGCAGATTCAAGGGATGTGCCCCTTCAAAGAGCCTCTACTAAGCGCCGTGGAGCCCCCACTTCGAATCCCTCTGCCTTGCCCCAATTCATAGTAGGGTGGAATGTCCTCTTGATGTAAATAGCTTTAAAGCACAGTAATATCACTTCATCAGGTTAAATTCTCACAGATGGAGAATGAAATCAACCTCTACAAAATAGATACTGTAATGCCTGTATGTAAACATTCTGTGTCTATTGTTCCTCAAAACGTACATACTGAACCAGTTTTTAGTGTCTAAATCACAACATAAATCTTTAACCTAAAGGTGCTTCTTCAAGAGGCAACGGGATGTTCTGGGTTTTCTTTTTAAGACATTTCACTTCTTATCCAAGAAGCTTCTTCAGCTCTGACTGGATGGTGGGGAATGGAAGGATGTATACTCCTTGCAGACAGCTGGTCATTTGCATTCTTTTAGAGAGTTTTTGAGGCCACCTGGAGGTTTATCTGTGTCATCAGGGTCACCTGAGTGGTGCAAATGGGTGTGGAGCCTTCTTGGAACTGTTGAAAGGACTGTGTTGTAGACTGGAGATAGATGATGTTATATCCAGCCCCTTCTGTTGAGAGAGGGCTGTTCAATAGATGGCCTCTTTGACCCCTCTTTCAAACCAGAAGTCCTCTCTGTCCAAAAAACAACTCTCTAAAAGAATGCAAATTACCAGCCATCTGCAAGGAGTAAAAATCCTTCCGTTCCCCACCATCCAGTCAAAGCCGAAGAAGCTTCTTGGATGAGAAGCAACACATCTTCAAAACCAAAATCAGAAAATCCAGTTGTCTCTTGAAAAAGCACCTTTGGGACAACCATGACCTAGAATCTCTACAGATATAAATCTTTAACCAACTTTCAAAGGGTATGGCTTTATAGTTAGCCATTTAAGAACCACTATTTTGTGCTGAGTTTCATTAGAACCTCTCAGATAAATTATCTTCATCAAAATCCATCTTTCATAAGTTTCATAAACTCCCTATCACTAATATGCCTGTGTCCCAAATAAATAGGTTCAGTTATGGTAAAATGGATTCCATTACTTTGATATTTGGCATCTGCTGCACCTATCTAGGACACAAATTTAACATTTATGATTTGGAGTATGGAGTTGGGAGAATACCTATTGGGTTTGGAGGCTTCTGTTAATTAACATACAAAATAAACTTAGGAACTACTATTAAAAGTTTTTTTAAAAAGAAAATCAAAATCAGCTGGCCGAAGAATTCTGAGAGTTGAAGTACACATACACATCTTAAGGTTCTGAACTTTGAGAAGCACTGGTACAGGAGAACTCCAACATTAGATTAGGAGATCTAATGGCTTTAATAATAAAATAGAGATCAATGGTATGTTCTGGAAGAGGGACTCACATTCAGTGTTCAAAACTTTGCAGGAGGTACACATTTGGGGAGTCGGGTAGAGGAATGGATTATTCCAAATGGCACAGGTCCAGGCTTAGACTACTAAGGTAAACCGCTCCAAACTCGATTGCAGAAAATATGACTTCAGTAACAGAGTGGTCACTGCCTGGAATGTACTACCTGACTCTGCGGTTTCTTCCCCAAGCCCCCAAAACTTTAACCTTAGACTATCTACTGTTGACCTCACCCCATTCCTAAGAGGTCTGTAAGGGGCATGCATAAGCGCACCAAAGTGCCTACCAGCCCTGTCCTAATGTCCCTTTTTATTTGTAACCATTTCATGTATTCATAATCATGTTCATACTTTTATCTGTAATCGTATGTATGCTTGACAAAATAAATAAATAAATAAATAAATATCACCTTTAACAAGAAGAACTCAGTGGAGAAAGAGTGGGGTAAAATGCATGAGTTGCATGATGTAATATTTTGACTGATATTGGTGTCATGGCCAAAGTCTGACCTCCCTGTTGTGCATTCCTATTCCCTGAAGAAACCACAATTTTTTTTTTAATTTGATTTATATGCCGCCCTTCTCCGGAGACTCAGGGCGGCTTACAATTTCTGCTGTATGAAGGGAAGGATCAGGATAGGCAATTTGTAAGCTTTACCAAATAAATTCCTCAGTTTATATAGCAATGATGAACCATTTGGAAATAAGTTCAGAAAGAACAACAGACATGACAAATGCCTCTTCCAAATGACATCCATTCATGCCAAAGAAGTCCTTCCAGCAAGAAAAGGATGGAATCCCTCTGTGATTATTCAAGACATCATTGAAACTGAATCAACATCATGGGACATTATGTTGAAAGAAATGTGATCAAAAGCATATTTTGTTAAACAAAGAGCACCTGTGTAATTGTCTTGCTACATATCTTTCTTCTTTAACAAAATGATGTCTTTTTCCTTGATTTTAAAACCAAAACAATAGCCCTACACCTGTTTCTGTTTCTCTGTTTAGGTAAAGAAACATATCTGAAAGGATGACCCAAGAGGTTATGGGTTGTCTAGTAACCAGTACTATTTCTAATCAACATAATTACACCACTGCTTTAAAAAATTATTATCCTCTTCTTTGGGATAATCTCATTCCCTTCCTCAAAAGTACCTTCATCATTATTATTAGGACTATCCAAACTGTCGTTGTCAAAGTGTACTTCAAAATCACTTTCACTGCATATCTGTATGCTGGTATAGCTCTTTGTAATTCTAGCTCTGTGTGATTTAATGAAAGAAAGGGGGAAACAGAAATTATGTGTAAATGGGTTAATTGCTCTCTTCTAGTATAATTTTAAATTTTGAGGGCTTAATTGTCTGGGGCAATTTAGGGTTATCAGAGCCGAGCTGCAGAAATCCAGACAATGGCTAGAGACAGGCAAGAAAGAATTTCTGTATGTCTTTGAGTTTTTCATACTTCTTTGCTGCCATCCAGTGGTTGTCCAGATGTTTGCAGCCCAGCTCTGATACCCCTTAATCCAAAAAATTAAGCTTGTGCCAACTTCATTCAAACTTTTAATGTCTGCCAGAAGCCTTTGCTTGTCTACAGACAATGCAGATGGAATGACTGTTTTAAAAGACAGTTCTAGCATAATTATTTCTGTTTGCTTCTCTGCAAAAGAAATCAGTTATGGTTTCAGCAGAGCCAGAAGTCTCAAAAAAAAAAAAAAAAACCCTCTAGAACCCAACCCAACCTTTGTAATATGAAATCAAATTTGATTGCACTGATCTTTGTTGAGTCATTTCTCTCATAATAGTTTTATCTCAAGTACCTTGTACACTCAAACTCTGGACTGCATGCCTCACAATCAGCAACACCACTATTTATATATTCTCTAGCTTTCACGCAAATCAGATGCCAGCAAGAACGAGGCATCTTTTCACAACAACTGGGAAGTTCACCCCACCATTCTACCTAGTTGTTCTCCATTGCTGGCCATCACTTCTACTGCAAATATGCTATAATATTCTTCTTCCCAGCTGTACAAACTATGATTGCAATGAAAAGAGAGTTAACCCTCCTCTGGGAATCATGCCAAAACATTGGTGCAACCATAACTTATAAATTAGTTTCTCCTGGTATCAGATGATTAGAGGCATGACTGAAGCTTAGTTTGCAAAGTAGCCATCAAAGGAGGTCCTTTCTGTTGTTACCACCTAGAAGATTTCAGATGTTGTTAGGACAGGCTATTTAACTTAGGGAGGCTTATGCAGACTTTGAACTAATATGATCCATAGCTGTGTAACATCTAGCAGTAAACCATACTGGACTTTTCCCAAAATTGATCGGAAGCCAGTAAAACTAGACTTGGCCCTAATCAATAATTTCCTTGCAGTGGTCCTTAAGTGCTAAATACAGTATTTCCAAGCACCATTCAAGGCAGCACCATGCAAAATATTGTTACAGCATATCTCCAGCATTATATTGGATACTATCCAAGCACTGTCTGGAATTTATGCATATGTCTGGTACTTCATGACTAACACTTCACCAAAGATATCAGAAAGTTCAGAAAGCCACATGCACAGTAATTTTTTATTCATTATGTGTTATCAAGTTGCTTTTTACTCCTAGCAACAACATATATATTCTCCACGATGATCTGTCCCTAATCTGGTTCTCCAAGTCTTCCACAACAGTGCACTCTTAACACTGTAACTGAATCCATCCACTTTACCGCTGATTGTCCCCTTCTTCTCTTTTCTTACACCTTTCCCAACATTAGAGGTTCTCTCGAGAACTTGATTGTTGTGTAATGTCTCCAAAGTAGGATAATCAGAGCCTATCATTTGTGCCTTGAGGATAATTCTGGGTTGATTGGTCTGATGATCCATTAGTTTATTTTCTTGGCTGTTCATAGTATTCTTAGCAGTCTTCTCCAACTGTAAGCATATTAAAATTTAAAACCATATGGATAAATCCATTCTGCTTCTTCCTTTTAGGATAAACTCTTACAATCTGAAATTAAAACTATAAAGGTAAAGGTTCCCCTTGCACATATGTGCTAGTCGTTCCCAACTCTAGGGGGTGGTGCTCATCTCTGTTTCAAAGCCAAAGAGCCAGCACTGCCCAAAGACGTCTCTATGGTCATGTGGCCAGTATGACTAAACACCAAAGGTGCACGGAACGCTGTTATCTTCCCACCAAAGGTGGTCCCTATTTTTCCACTTGCATTTTTTTAAAGTGTTTTCAGACTGCTAGGTTAGCAGAAGCTGGGACAAGTAACGGGAGCTCACCCCATTATGCGGCACTAGGGATTCGAACTGCTAACTTTCAATCGACGAGTCTTAGCCACTGAGCCACCACGTCCCTAATTAAAACTATATTTCTAACCAATTAAATCCACCACAATCATGTTTCTTAAGACTGATATAACCAATCCCTCTCTAGTGTTGAATTTATATTTTACCGACATAAGAAATAAAGGGAGACTAATATAGATCTATTTCAAGCTATTTAGCTCTTGTCAGCTAGCCATACCCTTTCTGGGATTCGAACCTGGGCTACTTGCATATTAGGTAGATGTGTTAACTCTAAGTCATGGGCTCTCCTTGCTGTGTTGGCTATACCAGGGGCGAGATTAAGTATTTTTTCTGGTGAGACCGGTCTATCAGGGCAACCTGGTCTACCCAATATGGGATGCAGCATACTGCTTCCACCCCATAACATCTACCTAATATGCAAGTAGCCCGGGTTCAAATCCCAGAAAGGGTATGGCTAGCTGACGAGAGCTAAATAGTCTCCCTTTATTTCTTTGTCAGTAAAATATAAATTCAACACAAAAATAGCTTGTTGCGAAAGCGGCTACCTGCAAAAGCTCCTGGATTGGGGCTGAAAGGCAAAAGCAGAAGCAGTATGCTCCGTCCCATATTTGGGTAGATCAGATTGCCCTGATAGACCGGTCTCACCAGAAAAACACTCAATCCCTCTCTACACTCCAAATTCTGTTGAAAGCTTCACCAAGTCAATGGTTAAAAACCAGAAAGTGACATATTAGAATCAGTGGGACTCAAGAGCTTAATTGCCTGCCAAGATCCTATTGATTAAAATGGTATTTGGAGAAGTCTGACTTACTTAGATTGCACCCAATATACATTTTGAATCTTATTAGCATTATCTATGAGCAAAGTCTTAATTGTTTCTATGAAAATGTTGCATAGATATTTTCCATTACATGCTGGGTATTGTTTTTTTTTTTTTAGAAAATGAAGCACTGTCAGCACAAATTTCTATGGAGTCTGTGTAAACTGATTATAATTCAATTAATAAACCTTGGAACAACACATCTTATCAGCAATAATTGGCTATAACAAATGTTCTAAGAAAGTACCATTCAGTAAATATCTAGCAATTACTGAGCTGGGACTTATCATTAATGTTTCCCTTTTCAAAAACTTATTTTAAAAAATGACAAGGAAAGAGTTTCAGGTGAATGGTAAGCAGCTGCTGTTTCTGCTCTGTATATAGATGATTAAGTAACACAGCACATTCATTTTTTAGTATGTCAAAGGGGTTGGCTCTCTCTCCATCCATTTTTCCATATCCAAAGAACTGAACAAAATGGGATCAATCTTGAGGGAGGAGGAAAGGAATCAGCAAAATAAAGTTTGAACTTGAAAATAGGTCAGAACAACTGAGGGCTGTAGGGACAAAAATCCACCATGCAAACATGGGAGAAGTAGGTGGCAAACAACCTGCAATGTTGACCACATTCTAAACACCCCCACTTTCTCTCTGCTGGTCACATGATCCAGAGCACAACATACACATCCTACCCTATGCCCCCAAATGCAACCCATGGATTTGACAGGAGGGGGAAGCATAAATTATCACATAGCACAATATGTGACAGGAAGGAAGGGAGGGAGGGAGGGAGGGAGGAAGGAAGGAAGGAAGGAAGGAAGGAAGGAAGGAAGGAAGGAAGGAAGGAAGGAAGGAAGATGTTATGTATCATAGGAAGTGTTATGACCATATAAGGACTGAGCTATAGGCTTCACTCAGATCCTCCAAAACGGTGGGAAAATACTTGAAGCTCATTGGTTAAGCTGTCTGGCAGCCCTCTATAAAAGAGGACGCTGCCAGACAAGCAGGTTGTTGGGTTGCACTGGTCTAGTAATAAAGAGCTGTTGTCACTGAAAGAGCTGTGTCCGTCTCTTCCATCATCGAATCTAACAGAAGATTAAAGGCACAAGTTAAAAATTGGCATGCATTATCAGGGGCTATGTGAGCAGATATAAAGAAGTAACCCTGTTGGAAATCTACCTCTATCTGAAATTTTTCAGTGAAGGGAAACATTCCACTTCATCAGACGACTCATTTCATTAATTCATCATGAAACATTTAAGAATTGCTTAACGTATTGTAAGCCGCCCTGAGTCTCCGGAGAAGGACTGCATATAAATCAAATTAAAAAAAAAAAAAGAATCAGAAAATTCTTGCTAATGTCCACTGGTTCTGGTCCTGCCCTCCAGTGACCACTGACCTGCCCTATCTATGACAAAATTTTAGAGATCTGAAAACTGCTTTCATATGTCATATTAGTCTTTTCTTTTGCAGGCTAAAACTCACTATTTTTAACTAGTCCTCATACTTTCCAATTCCCTCACAAATGTGGCAGTCCATCTCTGAACCAGGTCTCAAGGTGTCCTTTTGGGACTCCAATGTCCAGAATTGCATATAGGGATCCAATGGGGCCCATCCAAGGCAGAATAAAACAGGATATTTCCTTCCCATGATTTGATCTCTATGTTCTAGTTAGTATATCCTAAAATAACATATGCTTTCTAAGAAGCTATATCACACTATTGGCTCATGTTCTACTAGATCACTCAGATCCTTTTCAAATGAGCTACTGCCAAATCAGTTGTGATATTTGTACTTTTCATTTCTCTCTCTCTCTCCCCCCCTCCAAATGCAGGCCTATCATGCTCTACTGCCTGTCTAGATCACTTTTTTTTCAAGCACAACTATCTATGTTCTTTACATATTAATTTTCAGATTCATCCTCCTTTTTATGCTATAATTTACCTAATATTCCTTGGAAGTTATTCAGGTTCTCAGCCAACAGCCATGCACATTTCTATCCCCAACTACCCTGTTTTCCCGAAAATAAGACATCCCCTGATAATAAGCCCAATCGGGCTCTTGAGCGCATGTGGTAAAATAAATCTCCCCCCCCCGAAAATAAGCCCTCCCTGAAAATATTTAAACACAGAGCTGGAAATCAGGTAAGATGGCAAGAGGAGCCCCATATTGCTCCATGCACCACAAAATAATAAGACCTCCCTGAAAATAAGGCCAAGTGCTTATTTTGGGGTTCAAAAAAATATAAGACAGGGTCTTATTTTCGGGAAAACATGGTAGTGTGCCTCTACTTCTACCATAAGCATTCCTTATACATTTATCCATGAAGATATTAAACAGCCAGTGGGAATTATACATCCTTGTGTTACTCCTTGCTGATTTGGAATAATTCACTAAACATCACATTTATTCTCATGCACGCTTTATTTTCATTATAAAACCATTCTTATATATTCAACTAGCAATCTTTAACTCCATATTTTTGTGAGACATTCCATAGATAAGCCTATTGACTTCATAGTTATGCTTTCCTTCAATTAACACATGTACAATAGATTTCTCACATTTATATATTCATATATTCATATCAGTAGCCTGCTGAAGAAAAATTCTCGCCAATACATTTCTGATCTGTCATAAATCTCATGTTGCTCTTTTGAGTAACTCTGACAAACAGTTTCCTGTGTTAATCCCACTGTAGTTTTTGACTTTTGTTCCCCTTTCTTAAGGAAGCAATAACAGCATCAAAGGAAGAAAAACAAAACAATCATAAAAAGCAAGACAATGTAGAAAAAGCAATATAACAACAGTAGTACCAACAATAAAATTGCAAAGTTAAGTCAGGTTAGACATACTGCTCACAGGCATGTTAGTCATCTTTTCCCATCGTGATTTTAGTCAACCAATTTTTTCTTATTATCCTTTTAATAACAGAGAAAACAAGTAAACTAGATTACTAGATTTAGTACAATTTAACCCATGTGCTACTGGATGTTCTTTGCCAGCAGTAAGAATAAAACTGGTCAGTTCTGGCATATTATGGCCAATATACTACAAGCACAACCAGAGCTCAGTTTTTACTCCAAGGATATTGGAGTTCAAGTGCTCACTTCGGCAGCACATATACTAAAATTGGAACGATACATATGAAGATACAAATAGGGCAACAGAGTTGGGACAGAATTTGGCAACAAAGAGTGTTGAGAAATATGTCAGTAAGAATAAAAGAGAATTACTACAAAATGGTATGGAGGTGGTACTTAACTCCGGTTAGATTAAGCAATATGAATCAGCACTATTCAGATAACAGTTGGAGAGGCTGTGGGGAAAAAGGAACGTATTTACATATGTGGTGGGATTGTAAATTTGTGCAAAAATTATGGAAGATGGTGTTTAAGGAGATAGAAGAAATTGTAGGAATAAAGGTAGAAGAGGCACCAAAGTTAGCATTACTTTCACTATTGGAAGATATAAAATGTAAAAAAGAGACTAAAGAATTGATAATAAATTTGTTGACCGCAGCAAGGTTAATGATTTCTAGGAACTGGAAGACACAAGGGGTTTATAGTTTAGAAGAATGGTACAAGGAAGTATGGGATATTGCCATAAATGATAAATTGACTTGCAATATTAAAGTAAGGAGGGGCATAATGAAGGTAAACAAATTCAATGGAATCTGGAAACAGTTCCTAATATATGTGTTTTCTGGAGGAAGAGGGATACCACCACCAGAAGAAGCCTTAAGATTTTGGAAGCAGGAATGATCCCGAGGGGTGGGGGAGCACTCGTTGATTGTTTGTATTCTGTATATTGTTATATATTATATATTATGATTCATGTATGTTATGTATGTTAATTTTTTTTATATGTTAATAATAACAAAAAAAAAAAGATATTGGAGTTCAAGCTATTCGGTTCAAGCTAGGATTTATAATCTAGAGATTACATAATGTTGTCCCCCAATTAAGAGATACATTGTCTCTGTGTGTGTTTCTTTGAGTCAATGTTGACTTCTGAGAGCTAGTCCCTGCAGTTTTCTTGGCAAGATTTCAGAAGTATTTTGCCGCTGCTGCCTCCTAGGGTTGAGACCAGTGGTGAAACCCAATTTTTTTTACTACCAGTTCTGTGGGCGTGGCTTGGTGGGTGTTGTGTGGCTTGGTGGGAGTGGCAGGGGAAAGATATTGCAAAATCTCCATTCCCACCCCACTCTGGGACCAGCCAGAGGTAGTATTTGCCGGTTCTCCAAACTGCTCAAAATTTCCGCTACCAGTTCTCCAGAACCTGTCAGAACCTGCTGGATTTCACCCCTGGCTGAGACACAATGATTAGTCCAAGATCATCCATCTAGTTTTGTGCCTAAGGCAGGGCTAGAACTCACTCTCCCAGTTTTAGTCTGATACCTTAACTGCTGCCCCAGTCTGGCTCTTAGGAGGTGCATATAGTGTACTGAAACTCAAAATTCACTTTTCATTTCTAGCATGTGCACAAAGAAAACAATAGTAGAGATATTTCTGTAAAACAATGTACCTTTTGCTTTTGACCAGTCATTTGTTCATGACAGTTGGAATCCTTCCTCCAGCTGGATCTGAACTGAATGGAATCTACGAATTCTACATCTCCAAGCTTCCTATTAACCCACATCACACAGATATCCCAAATATGAAATTTCCCACTCATGAAACTCTACTAATTTTCCTTCCTTAATTAAAAAAAAATACAGTGCTTTATTTAATATTTCTTGCCCTTTTCTTCCATACAATTGTTTGGAATAAAGGCAAAAGAAGAAGAAGGAGGAGGAGGAGAAGGAGAAGGAGAAGAAGAAAGGAGGAGGAGGAGGAGGTGCAAAAGAGATCAGGAAGGAGAAGTGTTCATAGTAAGATCAGGGAAATTGCACTTATCTCATATGAGGTATGTAAGAGAAATCTACCACTAAACAGACAGGAAGAAAGATATTTTTACAGAGTGCAAACAATTTCATTAAACCAGGAGGAGATTAGAGCTAGACAGAACACTATTTTGTTCCAAAACTATTAATGTTCTATTTTGATTTGCCCAAGCTACCATATTTTTCAGAGTATAAAATGCACCAGAGTATAAGACGCACCTTAGTTTTTGGGGAGGAAAATAAGAAAAAAGCTTATTGGCAGGTGGATCGGCCTCCTGGAATACCCCCAATCAGTTGTTCTCAGGGGTGAATTTTAGCAACAGGTTTGTTGGTTTTGAGCTCTGTGCCTTGCCTTTTTTCTGCCTCTGAAAGCCTCCAAAACAGAGCTTCAGAAAAAAAGCCTCTGAAGCTTTGTTGATGAGGCTTTTTTTCTGAAGCTTCGTTAATGAGGCTTCTTTCAGCCTCTGAAACCTCTGTGAGAGAGGCTGGGTGGGGCTACATTTGGAATATAAGACACACCCAGATTTTCATCCTCTTATTTTGGGGGAAAAGGTGCGTTTTATACTCCAAAAAATATGGGTAGGTAATGCATCACTTCCTGCTCTTCCGTGTAACAGTTATAACTAATATCTGTTTCTCAAAAAAATTCTAGAGAACTAAATCAAAATAAAGCTAATTGTTAAAATTATTTCCACGTAAATGTTATACAACAGGAGGGAAAAAGGTGAAAAGTAACCAACTAGACAAAGGAGCTCAGCTGTAACATCAACCTCAGAAGGTTTTTTTTTCTTTTTTTGGATGTAATTGGAGAAAGTGAGAAGTTTGGGAGTTGGGTCAGTGGTGAAATCCCAAAATTTTCCCTGCCGGTTCTGTGGGTGTGGCTTGGTGGGCATGGCTTGGTGGGCATGTGACTGGGGTGTGTGTGGCTTGATGGTCATGTGACTGGTGGGTGGCCAACTTGACCTCACTCACATCACTCACTGTTAGAGCCAGGCGATGTCATGGATTGAGTAAAACAACACTCTTGCTTAGCAACCAAAATTTTGGGCTCAATTGTGGTCATAAGTCAAGGACTATCTCTGCCTTCCTCTGCATGGCAGCCTTGTCTTAGTAAACTCCTTCTCCTTTCTGGCACTTTTCCTCTCTGATAGAGGCACCAAAATAATCCAGACAATGTAAGTTTTCCTGCTGCAGCAGGGGGTTGGACTAGATGACTTCCAAGATCCCTTCCAGTTCGGTATGGAAAGAATACCTGCCTGTGTAAAGCTTTGAAAGGCTGCTTCTGAAGATGCTTTAAAGAAAACCCTCCTTTAAAGAAGCAGGCACCTTCTTCTAAAGAGCAAAGCAATATTCCCATGTTGCTTCACTTTGCCCTGATTTCTTCCTCAGTATGTCTAGTAGCCAGAAGACAAGTGGAAACATTAGAAGATTTATTTGTGGTTGCAAAGTACATGTACATAAGTCTCTTCTGGCTCCTGGACCTGCCACTAGTGGCAGTCAGAGCAATTCAGAGCATCTCAGTAAAGCAAACAGAATCACCTCCACATCTCAATAAGGCGAAGAGCATTAATTTTGTGGTGCACAGCACTTAATCAAGACAAATTGTTTTGCTGCTTTGCACAAGTCTAATAGAAGTTAAGCACAAACTTTGCTCCTCTATCAATAATGTTTGGAATAGGACACAGCTTCCTTGAAAGGCATTTGCCTGAGGAATACCAACTTTAAAAAGTCAAAGGGTAGACCTTGTTCATGGAAAAGTATTCTTAGAAATAAATAGCGAAGACTAGACTTTCTGTTTAGGATAATTTTAAGATCTAAAAAACAATTAAGATGTAGGATCTATGTCAGTCATAAGTTCAATTTGTTCAACTCAGCCTTTATATTCATTTTAAACACTGGGATGCTATTTAAGGCAAACTTAAGCATTAAAGCAAATTCAAGGTGTACATATCGAAGAAGTAGAGGCGATCAACCTTCTCTTTGAACTGTACCACACTGTACAACAGTACGCCTTATTTTTAGACGCCACCTCCCCTCTTTTCTATCTAGCTGCAGAAGATGATAGGAAAATTAATTTCAGGTATAAAGAGAAGACCATTGAACATATCCCATCCTCAAGGAGATAGGACTTCATGAGCTAAGCTTCCAGTGAGTTTAACAGCATGATGAAAAGGCCTGAATTCATGACTTGTCTTTCACATCACACATATATGTAATCCTCAACTTATGGCCTATTATTTAATGACTGTTCAAAGTTATGGAAAGGGTATTTTATGGCCTGTAAAGCATTTCTGGCTCTTGTAAATTGCTGCACTGGTCCCTTGCAGTCACATAATGCATTTTGGGAACTTAGCAATTGGCTCACATTTATGACTAGTTGTAGTATCCCATGGTCACATGACTACATTTTGCCAGTTTTTTGCCTCTTTCAGGCAAAAAAAGCCATATTTGGGATAATGGGTTCCATGCTTATGACTATGGCTGACTAGGAGCCGTGATGGGGCAGTGATGAGAATGAAGTATTGCAGGCTAACTCTGCCGACTGCCAGCAGTTTGATTCTGACCGGCTCAAGGTGGACTCAGCCTTCCATCCTTCTGAGGTTACTAAAATGAGGTCCCAGATTGTTGGGGGCAATGTGCTGCCTCTGTAAATCGCTTAGAAAGGGCTATAAAGCACTGTGAAGTGGTATATAAGTCTAAGTGCTATTGCTATGTAAACTGCTTAAAAATGGTTGTAAAATCAGATGCAGTCATGTGGATGCCTCAACTTAAACTGTCATGATATACGACTGAGATTCTGGTGCCAATGGAAGTTATAAGACTATCTGTAAACAATTTAGTTGCTCCATAGACTTCGTCAGAACAAGAACCATTAGATAGACAATTATTCAAACCAGGCTGTCCAATGTAATGGATTTACTAATGTCTTATGTCATTATGTCACTTCATAATGATATATATATATATTTTAACAGAAATCATAGGTGTTTCATAGATGAAAAATGATACCCTGGCTCTTTATTTTATGGCACCAAGGAAACTGACTTGGAAGGGAGGGAAGATGGTGTGAAACAGAAACCTATTTGAAGTATGATAGCACTTCTGAGAATTAGGATCTTATGGGATGAGGATATCTTTCTAAGCAAGAGGGAAAACATCCTTTAGAAATAATCCTCAGAGCATGAAGAAATACTGTCTCACCTTAGGGAAACACCTCCAAGGCTCCCTGTATTATTTATTGGTTTAACTACCGTATTTCTCAGAGTATAAGATGCACCTTACTTTTTGGGGAGGAAAATAAGAAAAAAGCTGATTGGCAGGTGGATTGGCCTCCCGGAATACCCCCAATCATCTGTTCCCAGAGGTGAATTTTAGCAACAGGTTTGTTGGTTGTGAGCTCTGTGCCTTGCTTTTTTTCCCTGCCTGTGAAAGCCTCTGAAAAAAGAGCTTCAGAAAAAAGCCTCTGAAGCTCTGTTTGGGGGCTTCTTTTCTGAAGTTTCATTTCTGATGCTTTTTTCAGCCTCTGAAACCTCCGTTTGAGAAGCTGGGTGGGGCTACATTCGGAGTATAAGATGCACCCAGATTTTCACCCTCTTTTTTGGGGAAAAAAGTGTGTCTTATACTCCAAAAAATACGGTAATGCATATGCCTCTCATTTTCCACCTACAAAAGGAATATGTTGTGGCTCCGTTACCTGAGCCTGTGTCATCGGCAGGAGAGGACTCCGAGAGTGAAGGAGAGGAGTTGGCAAGGCCTCCCTCTCCAGGACCCTCCTCTTTGGCAATGCCTTTGGTGTCCGCCGAAGGGCAAGAGATAGGGCCGGGGCCAAGCACGTCCACGCAGCCACAGATGGACAGTGATGAGGGTAATGAGTCTTGTCTGGATCCATGCCAGCGTCGCAGAGATAAGCACATGCAACAGAAGAAAAGGCGTGCCTGAGATTTCTGAGTCACTGGACCACACCCCACAGGGTATAAAAGGGAGCGTGGTGGCCAGTCAAGCCTTGTGACGAACAAAGCTGAAAGCTTCCATGCCATTCTGCATTGCCGGACTTTTGCTATAGACTTTGCTGGATTATCTTTGGACTTGATTTACTCTGTAATTATTGAGTTTTTTATTTTGATGTACCAGAAGCGGGGAGAAGTTTTCTCTTCGTAAGTAATAAACTCTTGGCAGGCAGCCACTAGGTTGCTGCCAAGTTCCATTATCATAAGGAAAAGGATTTTGTCGGCTGGTTTGGTCTTTAACTCTTGGACGTCTGTTGGTGTGTGTGCATGTGGGACGGGGACAGAACAGAATAAGGGTTCTAGAAAGGCAGGCCTACAATGTGCAACTGATTGTGTGGAAATGGGTACGCAGCTGATGTACCTGCACATCTTGGCTAGCAAGCCTTGTTCCGAGTCCTGAACCTGAGTTAACCATAGCGGCATCTTGGCAGCAACAATATCAGAAGCTGTTGCTGGTTTTCCAGTTCTGACATTTCAATTGAAAGGCAAGAATTTGATAGCCATGACCATCAAATCAAGACCCTCAATTTAATTCACAGAGAAGGAAGGTGGAAAAGAGTAGGAATGCAGTTGTTTCTCAAAGAAAAGTCCCATGAGTCGACAATCACTTTCTCAAGACAGAAGAAAAGAAATTGGGCAAACTATCCATAAAAAGTCCCAAAAGTGTTTTTGTTTTTTTTTTCTTTCCAAGAGGCAACTAGACTTTCTGATTTGTTTGTTTTCTGAAGACATTTTGCTTCTCATCCAAGAAGCTTCTTCAGCTCTGACTGGATCTTGGGGAAATGGAAGGATTTATACTCCTTGCATTGGTCATTTGCATTCTTTTAGTGTGTCGTTAAGGTCACCTGGAGGTTTATCTGTGTCATCAGGGTCACCTGAGTGGTGCAAATTGGTGTGGAGCCTTCTTGAAGCTGTTGAAAGGACTGTGTTGTGGATTGGAGACACCATAGCCTGGAGGACTGAGAATCTCCATAGACATATCCATACAAAGAGCTCCAATAATTCAAATAAAATGTATTTTTTGCTAAGCTGTTAAAGAGAAAGCTAGCATCATTACCCTGTAGGCTGCATATACTCAGATGCGGTTTGGCGCAGCTGATCTCTGGTTGGAAGGCATCAGCACTGAGACTGGCAAGCTCCCATTTGGTTATCTATACCTTCTTGCTTATGAAAAACACAGCAGACTTTGAAAGACTTGGAGGGAAGGGAATTGTTCTTAATGTTCAAATTTTGTTGTATGTGTTACACTAGTCACATCAATGATAATATACTGTTTTAAATCACCAGGCAAAAGCCGATTCCCCGGTTATGCAAATAGAACAATAAAAAAAAAATGTTGACCATTTATGAATCCCAAATCTCAAATATCTCTAGCCATACATAAACGTCATGTAGTATGCATGCAATTGTCTGCCTATAGTTTTCCAAAATATTATATGTCAGCTTAGTGATGAATGAAGACAGATGATGGTACATTATAAATCTAAAGGTCCTTTTTAAAACAATACTAATCAGGATATTTTCAAACAGTGTTAATAATATGTCTTGAAAGGTTATAAACAACACCAAACAATATTAATAACAGTCTCTGAAAAGGTTATAGGCAACAAAAAATCAATCTTACAAGCAAACTAAACTTTGCAAAAATTTTGGTTTCATATCACATATGGAAGTCTAACCTTTTTCTGGAAAAATCAATAATTATTCTCCATGACATGTGAAAATCCATTAATATTTCTCCATATAAATGTGTGTGTGTATAGAATACATTATTATTATTATTATTATTATTATTATTATTATTATTATCATCATCATCATCATCATCATCATCATCATCATCATTATCATCATTATCATTATTATTCTGGCATAATAAATCCTAAAGGAGTGAAAGTAAATCTGTGTTCCACCCCTTACAATGCCATCTGAGTTATTTTGAGAATAGATTTAGAAAACCTTGTTACTCATTAGATTATCTTTGTGTAGTATCCCATATGCTGCACACCTTTGAAATCAATTATTTTTGACCTAACAGTAGCCAGAAGCTGTATGGCTAATTAACAAGTTGAACCTGAAGATCCCTCTGCTGCTGCTCATTAAAGAGTTCAGAAGAACTGTTGAACAATTTAGGATAAGCCAACAGAACTGTGTTTTGTTTTGTAACAAAAAAGTTGTCCATATGGTCATGATTATTCAAAGTTTATTTCTTTTACAGATAAGAAATGAGGATTTGAATAATTGCTTGGAACATCTTGTTCATTTAAAGTCTGCACTTTTCTGATTATAACATGGAAAAAAATCAAGGTACACTCCAAGTTGGTTTGGTTGTTTTTTGGTTTCTTTCTTTCTTTCTTTCTTTCTTTCTTTCTTTCTTTCTTTCTTTCTTTCTTTCTTTCTTTCTTTCTTTCTTTCTTTCTTTCTTTCTTTCTTTCATTCATTCTAAGATTCTGTTCAACTCCAGAGGCTGCCATAATTCTAGTCCCATTCTAAAGATACAACCATGATTAAAGTTTCTGCTTTTTGCTTGTTCCCTTGTTCTGAGCAGTAAAAACTTGGGTCTCTTCAGATGTTTTTGAGTGTCCACAACCCACAACTATATTGGAAAATGGCAATAGATCATGATAGGTCAGGATGTACAGAAAGTACAAGATTTCTTATTCAGTACATGATATTAGAAATCAGTTTATATTGCATAGACAACAGTTGAGTAAGGAGACACATTAAATTTAACAAGGGCCAGCCTTGTTAAATCCAATTTTGAAGGGGGAAGCTCATACCATAAATAGGAGTTAGCTATTTCTTTTTGGTGGGAGCACTATGGTTTCCAGCTACCATGGGTACACCTTAGGAAAACCTAAGAACCTAAAATAAATCAGATTGTGCTTGAAGAAAGAAAATGCCACTCTGAAATGCGGTTTAACATTTCAGATGGAAGGCAGTTGAGAAAAGTGTGGTAAGAAAAGAAAACAAGCAGGGAGAAGCCATAAAATTTTCTTAAACCAAGCTATATTTCCTATTCTTTGTAAGCAAAAGTAATATAGAAGAAAATAACAGGATAATAAAAGTATATTACATATTGCTTGAACTTCAGCGTGATCCAGGATCTTCACAAAACTATTCAAATTTATTAGCATATCATCCAGGACCTAAAATAGTAGCATATAAGCTCATATGTAGTACATAGAGTATTCCTTCAGGAAAAAACGAAGAAAGAAAAGGTCTCCATCTTATGAATTTTCCCTCTCCCTCCTCTCCTTTCCTTTCCTTTCCTTTCCTTTCCTTTCCTTTCCTTTCCTTTCCTTTCCTTTCCTTTCCTTTCCTTTCCTTTCCTTTCCTTTCCTTTCCTTTCCTTCCCTTCCCTTCCCTTCCCTTCCCTTCCCTTCCCGTTTTTATTTTCCTTTTCCTTTCTAGGGAACATGTGTCAAAGTGATCTGCCATTGTCTTCTTCCTAGAGTTGAGAAAGAGGGACTGGCCCAAGGTCAGTCAGTTTATGTAACCCCTCTTTTATTTCCAGATCACATTTTCCATATCCATAGTTATCCTGCTTATCTGGGATTTGGAATTCAGAAAAACTTTCAGTGCCAGAATGGGACAAAGAGATTCCTGTACACACTTCCTACAATACAATATTGCACAGAGTAAGAGATTTCTTATGGTTTCACTTCAAAAGAGACCCGCATAACATAGAAATGATATATCAACTACAGTACATGGGAAAACATTTTCAAATGGCAGTGTAGGTAACAATATCTTATTTGATCTACAAAACTAGATACCTAAAATAAACTATTCATATCAACTTTCTTTAAAAAAAAAAGAAAAGAAACCAAGCTGTTATATATTCTAAACTTAGTTTTTTTTTTAATTCTGTTTTATAGCATGTGTATGTTTGAAAAGAAAAAAAGAGTGTAGGTGAGACTAACTGAAATACATATTAATCCTTTTATAAAAATTCTGCTAAAGTCCAAAAAATTACCCATACCATTGTTTTTCTAGAAAAAGTCAAATACCTGTTAAACTGCTCCAATTCCATATAACACAATCATATTCATGCAAGGACCTACAGCAGATGGCAGCACTTAGCCAACCCAATTGTTGTTAACAAGATAGAAACCTGGTAAATGCGTCAGTGGAAGATTACCTGGAAATTCCCAAAGATACAAACCAAATTTGAAAGCTGAAATGATGGCCCAGAATTAAGCAATGACAAGCTATTTGTGAACTGTTGCCCAGAAAATTATATAGGGTGTCCATGAAGTTCCTAACAATTCATCTGAAATCAGTGGAGACTTTAGATTAGATTAGATTAGAGTAGAGTAGAGTAGAGTAGAGTAGAGTAGAGTAGAGTAGAGTAGAGTAGAATAGAATAGAATAGAATAGAATAGAATAGAATAGAATAGAATAGAATAGAATAGAATAGAATAGAATAGAATAGAATAGAATAGAATAAGCTGAAAGGGACTTTAGAGGTCTTCTAGTTCAGCCCCTACTGAAGCAGGAGAACCTATACCATTTCACATAAGTGACTGTCTAGACTCTTCTTTAAAAACGTCCAGTGATGGAGCACCCATGATTTCTGAAGGCAAGCTGTTCCACTGGTTAATTGTCCTCACTGTTAAGACGTTTCTCCTTAATAAGAGCCTTGATAGTACAGGGGTTTAGTGCACCCTGTTATTAACACAGCTGCCTGCAATTTCTGCTGGTTCGAATCTCTCCAAGGCTCAAGGTTGACTCAGCCTTCCATCCTTTCTAAGGTAGGTGAAATGAAGACCCAGTTTGTGGGGGCAATAAGCTGACTTTGTATAAAATATACAAAAGTATGAAGGCTATTGCTTAACACATTGCAAGCCGCCCTGAGTCTCCGGAGAAGGGCGGCATATAAATCAAATAAAAAAAAAAATTCCAGGTTGCTTCTCTCTTTGATTAGTTTCCAACCATTGTTTCTTGTCCTGCCCTCTGGTGCTTTAGAAAATAATTTGACCATACTCTTCTTTGTGGCAGCACCTCAAATACTAGAATACTGCTATCATGTCACCCCTAATTCTTCTTTTCTTTAGGCTAGCCAAACCCAACCCCTGCAGCCATTCTTCATATGTTTTAATCTCCAGGTCTTTGATCATCTTAGTTGCTCTTCTCTGAACATTTTCCAAAGTCTCAACATCTTTTTTGTAGTATGGTGACCAAAATTGGTTGCAGTATTCCAGGTGTGGTCTTACTAGGGGTTTTATAAAGCAGTACTAATACTTCATGTGATCTTGATTCTATGCCTCTGTTTAGACAACCATTATCTGAATTATCTGAATGGTAGCCTAGGTACATGTAATCCAGGATGCATCATTTTGAGAAGCACAAACCCTCTGATTGGCAGTGAACAAATATTATAAAGAATGGTAGCCATCGTTCCCATTAAAAAAAATATTTAAAAAATCTGTTTAGAAATATTTTTGGCTGTTCTCTTCTATAAACCGTAGGTTTTTCTTCCCATCTCTTCCCTAATTAATTCCTTGCCCATGGCAGGAACACCTGTTATATCCCTCAGTGCAGCTCATACAAACAAAGCAAAGTGAGCACGTCCAGAGCTGCAAGAAAAGCAATTGCTATCTTGCAAAGGAAACACATCAATTAAATAATCCACCAGCTCCCATTCTTTCAATCTTAATCTTAGCCATTGATTTGATGCAACTGGCCTCTAAACAGAGAGGCACAATTCATCTTAAAAAACCATAGAGGTTGCCACCATAAATGATTAATAACCCAAAACATTGTGAAAAGTGACCAAAACCACGTTCTATGCTGGATCTAATCTCAAGTAAATGTCTTCCTACAGAGGGCTGGATTTGGCATGGAAGGAATAAAACATATCACTAATGCAATATTAACTGGATCATTTTAAACTCGATAACCAAGCAGCAAAGACAGGTACCTCTTCCAAGTAAGTGAGAGGGAAAAAAAAAAAGACAAAGAAGAACGATTTGGCTGCAGAACTGTATGAAAATAACTGCCAACAGCTTTCCAATTTTCTAGAATAAGTGTAATGAGTGTTGCCTGAGCCCTACTAATAATTCAGCTTTACAACCTGTTCCAGAAACAGATGCCATGATCCTCTCTTTCTCTTTATACAATATGCGGCTTGCCAGACATCTCAGAAAAGGTCTAATCTGCCAAGAAATGTTGGGATGTTGTGTCTGTCATTTTCTCTTCGGATCAAGCCAGAATCCCGTGCCAGATAAGTAAACCAATAAAAGCAGTCACCAACCACAGATGTTGTTTGAGATGAGACGGATATTTACAAATATGTTTCTGTTGAACTGATTACTTAAA
Organism: Pituophis catenifer annectens; assembly: GCF_029215685.1. Classification (NCBI taxonomy): domain Eukaryota; kingdom Metazoa; phylum Chordata; class Lepidosauria; order Squamata; family Colubridae; genus Pituophis; species Pituophis catenifer. The sequence goes on from NW_027256881.1 coordinate 98,446,131, forward strand.
CTGCCAGGTCAGTAATCTCCCATAAAAGGCAGATCTTTCTTCTGAAGCTAAGCAATAAGTGTTAGGTGGAAAACAACTTCGGGAGAAGAGGGCAGATGCTAGAGATAAATGATAATATAAGTGATTTAAACAGAGGGGAGTAAGAAAGGATTGGTGCAGTTAGCAGAGCTCTGAAGACATTGGTTTATGTTCAACGTATCTCTACTGATTAAAGCAGAAGAAATTAAAACAGTCAAACATACCAATGGGTGATTGTATGATCGCTAAATGATCGCTCTATCTATCCTAGAATTTATCTATCATCTATTTATCTATTAATTCAACTGATATAGCTGCCCATCTCAGCTAAGCATGACTCTGGGCAGCTTATAATTAAAACAAACAGTAGTAAAAAAAATTAAAAAATGAAGCAGCCACACAAACACTACAAACATTAAAAAAAAAACAATTAAAAGCCATGCATTACATTTGCCGGGAACATACAGACATTTTAAGGGTTCCATACCACTCTGATGCTCAGGCCAGAGGGCAAAGATCCTTCAAGAAGACCATCAAGGTCAAGGTCTGAGAATGATGTTCCATAGGATAGGTGCAACACAGGGGTGGGTTCCACTTACCTTTACTACCGGTTCGCAGCGGGAGTGTGCATGTGCACTTGCTTCACTCGCGCGCGGGCACGCTTCTGCACATGCTCAGATCACCCATGATGATGTTGTGGTGGGTGGGCGGAGCCTCCCAATGGTTTTACTACTGGTTCTTTGGTCCCACCAGATCACATTTTCTAGCGGATGGAACCTGCAATAAATCTCTTCTAACAGACTTTATGAGGTGCATAAATGTCACTGGGCAGAAGTCCCTTCATTAACTCAGCCCTATAGCTATGCAGCATGAGGCTCCTGGTTCAGAAAGGCTAAGATTTCCCAGTATGGAAAAAAAAAATGAAATGACAAAAGGAACCGGAATAAAGTAGCCTTGCAAGGAGTGTGCAAATTTTAAAAATGGATGATAATCCCCCCCCCAAAAAAACCCAACAGCAACAATCCAATTCTAGTGTGGTTTGTGAAAATATGACTAAGGTGACCAGACGTCCCGCTTTTGGCGGGACAGTCCCGCTTTTGAGCAATTTGTCCCACGTCTCGCGGCGTTTTAAAAAAGTCCCGATTTTTCATTCTGCCTCCTGAGTCCCCGCTGATGGCTAGAGGGAAAAAAAATTGTTTAAACTCTTGCCGCGGGGCTTCAAAGGGCCGACCTACTGCTGATCAGTGTTAAAAAAAAATGAGTAGACCCATGCCTGCAATAATAGAAAAAACAGCCACTACAGCTTCCGCTAGGTTAATTAGCTGCAAAAAGTTCCTGGAGCAATTTTTTTCCCCCTAGCTATGCTGAAAACAAAGGCGAAAGCGAAAGTAAAGCTGCAACGTGACAAAATGAGGCAGAGAGAGATTTCTTTCTTTTTCTTTTTCTTCACCAAAAAAGGTAGGTGCAAAAAACTGCAAACAATGGGAAATTTAGGGCAAAAGAGGAGAGTTCAAGATTTTAAAACACAAAAGAAAAAAAGTTCTATTTAACTAGGGACTTGTAATAATTGAGATACTATTAATAATTGTATATAGTGTTGAAAGCAGAAATGGTTAAGTTGTGGTTTGGAGGAATACAGTCAGGTCCAGAAATATTGGAACATCGACACAATTCTAACATCTTTGGCTCTATACACCACCACAATGGAGTTGGAATGAAACAAACACAATGTGCGTTAACTACAGACTGTCAGCTTTAATTTGAGGGTATGTACATCCAACTCAGGTGAACGGTGTAGGACTTACAGCAGTTTGCATATGTGCCTTCCACTTGTTAAGGGACCAAAAGTAATGGGACAGAATAATAATCATAAATCAAACTTTCCCTTCTTAATACTTGGTTGCAAATCCTTTGCAGTCAATCACAGCCTGACGTCTGGAATGCATAGACATCACCAGATGCTGGGTTTCATCCCTGGTGATGCTCTGCCAGGCCTCTACTGCAACTGTCTTCAGTTCCTGCTTGTTCTTGGGGCATTTTCCCTTCAGTTTTGTCTTCAGCAAGTGAAATGCATGCTCAATGGGATTCAGGTCAGGTGATTGACTTGGCCATTGCATAACATTCCACTTCTGTCCCTTCAAAAACTCTTTGGTTGCTTTTGCAGTATGCTTTGGGTCATTGTCCATCTTCACTGTGAAGCGCCGTACAATGAGTTCTGCAGCATTTGGCTGAATGTGAGCAGATAATATTGCCCAAAACACTTCAGAATTCATCCTGCTGCTTTTGTCAGCAGTCACATCATCAATAAATACAAGAGAACCAGTTCCATTGGCAGCCATACATGCCCACGCCATGACACTACCACCACCATGCTTCACTGATGAGGTGGTATGCTTAGGATCATGAGCAATTCATTTCCTTCTCCATACTCTTCTCTTCCCATCACTCTGGTACAAGTTGATCTTGGTCTCATCTGTCCATAGGATCTTGTTCCAGAACTGTGAAGGCTTTGTTAGATGTTGTTTGGCACACTCTAATCTGGCCTTCCTGTTTTTGAGGCTCACCAATGGTTTACATCTTGTGGTGAACCCTCTGTATTCACTCTGGTGAAATCTTCTCTTGATTGTTGACTTTGACACACTTACACCTACCTCCTGGAGAGTATTCTTGATCTGGCCAACTGTTGTGAAGGGTGTTTTCTTCACCAGGGAAAGAATTCTTTGGTCATCCACCACACTTGTTTTCCATGGTCTCCCAGGTCTTTTGGTGTTGCTGAGCTCACCGGTACATTCCTTCTTTTTGAGAATGTTTCAAACAGTTGTTTTGGCCACGCCTAATGTTCTTGCTATCTCTCTGATGGGTTTGTTTTGTTTCTTCAGCCTAATGATGGCTTGCTTCACTGATAGTGACAGCTCTTTGGATCTCATCTTGAGAGTTGACAGCAACAGATTCCAAATGCAAATAGCACACTTGAAATGAACTCTGGGCCTTTTATCTGCACATTGTAATTGGGGTATTGAGGGAATATCACACACTTGGCCATGGAACAACTGAGAAGCCAATTGTCCCATTACTTTTGGTCCCTTAACAAGTGGGAGGCACATATACAAACTGCTGTAAGTCCTACACTGTTCACCTGAGTTGGATGTACATACCCTCAAATTAAAGCTGACAGTCTGCAGTTAACGCACATTGTATTTGTTTCATTCCAACTCCATTGTGGTGGTGTATAGAGCCAAAGATATTAGAATTGTGTCAATGTCCCAATATTTCTGGACCTGACTGTATATGGGGAAAATTATTTGGTTTATTATTATTGGTAAATATAATTAATTGATTTGTAAGAAATTGGATTGCATGGAAATAATTGGAATATTCATGTTCATATTGATTAATATACAAAAAAGATAGTTATATAACTAATTGATTTATATTAAAATGTTGAATTTGTATTAAACAACTGTATTACATAATTACATAATTAACCAATGTGAGAATGGATATAAAAATAGATGACAATGGGAAGGGGTATAATATAGAATAGAAGGGAAAAATTGAATTTGATTAAGATTAGAGATGAGGATGAAGGGTAATATTGGTTTTTTTAAAAAATAGATGAGGAATAAATATGGCAAAAAGGAAATATAGAAATTGTAAATTTAATTGAAATGACTAAACGCTGTTTAAATTTGTGAACCAGCCAAATATTCTGTTCAAAGAAAATACATTGTATGTTTGTATGTGTGTTTCTAATTATTTTTGACTGGTCCTCGCACTTTTGACCAGTCCTCGAACTTACGATTGTCCTCACATTTTACGTTTTTGCCCTATCTTGTCATCATGGTGAAGAGAAGCAGTTGTGAAATGAGTGACATGGTTGTTAAGAATGCTGCACGGGCATAAATGTGAGGATGGTCATAAGTGTGAAGACCAGTCAAAAGTGCGAGGACCTGTCAGAAATGACTTTTTTCAGCCCTCTGATTAGTCCTTTTGTGCATATGGACTACTCGGAGGGCTGAAAAAGTTATTTTTGACTGGTCCTCGCACTTTTGACCAGTCCTCGAACTTACGACTGTCCTCACATTTTACGTTTTTGCCCTATCTTGTCACCATGGTGAAGAGAAGCAGTTGTGAAATGAGTGACATGGTTGTTAAGAATGCTGCACGGGCATAAATGTGAGGATGGTCATAAGTGTGAGGACCAGTCAAAAATGTGAGGACCTGTCAGAAATGACTTTTCAGCCCTCTGAGTAGTCCCTATACACATAGCCATGGCCACCCGGTCACATGACCAGCTAGCCACGCCCACCCAGTCACATGGCCTCCAAGCCACGCCCACACAATAAGCCACGCCCACAATGGTGTCCTTCTTACCAATGTTAAAATCTGTTCACCTTACCCTATACACATAGCCACGCCCACCCAGTCACATGACCAGCTAGCCACGCCCACAAAATAAGCCACGCCCACAATGTCCCTCTTTACCAATGTTAAAATCTGGTCACCTTAAATATGACTGATATTGGCAGTGGTCTCCCCAGGACAGAGTGTTGCATTCAGAGTTATCCTAAAACCTTAATTGCACAATTTGTGGTCCAGATATAGTAAATGTCTATGGAGGAGGGTGGCATATAAATCAAAATAAATAAATAAAAAGACTCCACACCCATTTGCAGCACTCAGGTGACCCTGACAACACAGATAAACCTTCAAGGGGCCTTAAAGACTCTCTAAAAGAATGCAAATGACCAGCTGTCTGCAAGGAGTATAAATCCTTCTATTCCCCACCATCCAGTCAGAGCTGAGGAAGCTTCTTGGATGAGAAGCAAAACATCTTCAAAGAAAAGCAAGAAAGTCCAGTTGCCTCTTGAAAAAGCACCTTTGATCCAAATATAATAAGAAACCCACAAAAGCATTGTTTATAGATGTTTTCAACTGCTAATGATTTGGAGATAAATAATTTAAAATTACATAAATACTTTTAAGATGTTATAATATGAGAGAGCATAAATAGGGATGATTTAGAATAAGGTTAATGAAAAGTGCAACTCTTATCTAGCTTTGCTGGATAATACTCATTTCCCTCAAAGCCCCATCTGCAGGTAACCTTAAGCAGGGTGGGCTGCTGGGGATTCACAGGGGTTCGGGAGAACCTCTAGCTAAGATTCTGTGCAGTTCGGAGAACCCCCAAAGCCCACTTCTGGCTGGCCCTGCTCACCCCTCCCCTCCCAGGAATCTCCACACGGCCTGTTTTGGATGCAGGTAAGTGCAGGGCGCACACAGAGGCTCGGTAAGTGCAGAGTCCACCCCAGAGGGCCTACGAAGCCTGGGGAGGCCTGGGGAGGCCATTTTTGCCCTCCCAGAGGCTCAAGGAAAGCCTCCGGAGCCCAGGGAGTGCAAAAATGCCCCCCCCCATGGTGCACACGGTCGACTAGGCCACGCCCACCATAGCCACACCCACCCAGCAATCGGGTAGAGAACCCCTTGCTAAAATTTTTGAAGCCCACCCCTGTGTGGCACAGTCTTGGATTAGCTAACATAAGTTATCTAAAATGCAACATATAAACTGCCAGAATCTTCAGCCATAGATATTCCATGAATTCTGGAAGGGATATTTCTGGAGGGGATGTTTCCTCTGAAGTCCCAGACTGAAAATACTCTCTTGTTATCCAGACTCTCCTTGTGGTCAGATATACCCAAATTTAGCTGGTGTCCTCTTGGTTTTCCTCTCCTGAGCCTCTCATAAGCCTGCACTAAAAGACGATATGGGGGTCCTTGGTGCTCTCTGAGCTTGATTATTTTCTTGCAATCATTTTGTTACGTAAGTAGCACTGATGATGTTGTTTAATTTGCTAATTGTTGCTTCAAACATCTGCAAGAAAACAACCAAGTTCAGAGAGCACCAATGGACTCCACCGTCCAACTCTAAGCTACTTCTTTTCTATATTCTTTTCTAAAAGGCAATCTTTGGAAGTTGTTTTCTACATTCCAAAATGAAGATAATTTGTCTGATTTATCCCCAAAGCAATGACACCTAAACAAAAATGAGTTACCTGACAGCATAGGGAAAACTGGTTTCAAAATGTGAGTGAAAATGCAGACACCAAATAAACATTGGAACTATTGTATCAGAAGCCATAGTACAACAGTCAAAACTGCATGGTAAGAGAACATTAAAAATATAACTGATTATAGGGCACTGCATCAAATGGAGGTTGTATCAGTTGTAAAACACACAGGGAGGAGCTCATGTCTTATTCATTAATTGCATAAAGAAATAAGTTGACTCTTGCTTTGAAGACCAGGCACTAGAAGCACTGATCCTACTGGTTTTTTCCAGTCATTATATAAGCAACATGTTCATCACTCAGCAAATCAATAAACTGTCCCTAAAAAGATGCATATTGGCATTTGGGAAAAGGCATTTCTATTTAATGTCAAAATGATCTATTCTATACTGTTTATGCTTATTGAAATGTATATAAAAAAAGAAAAGTTAACAATCTAAACATCACCGACTCGATGAGGCACCTTCAAGTATAAGTATCCAAATTAAATATCGGTTCTCTGCTCCATTAGATGATGTATCTGCTATTCCCAGTGCTGACTGGCAGCATTCCACTGGTTATTACAATCATGTTAATTGATTTTCTTGCACAACAGTAGCACATCATTTGAAATGCCGTTGGTCATATGAAAGACAAAATGATTTGGCATTGTGGTGTCCCTGCAAACTAGAGGCACTAAATTCAAACTCACAGTTGCAGCCCAGCATTTTATGAATGACTGAATCACACCAGCTCCACTAATTCATTACTCCTGACAAGAATATGAGAATAGATCAGTGGAGTATAAATTGATTTAATTGGATTTGTGCTATTTTACCTCTCTGGGATTGTAAAGACTAGGCAAAATTGGAATGCACACCAAGGTAAAGCTCTAAATCATAAGCATTTGAGACACATGTTGGACTAACTTGGTGCTGAAGATCCTATGAATCTGAGCTTTTCCTCTTTCTTGCAGTATCAACCACTGCAACCACTACTCAGTATCAACTACAAACTGGATATAAAAAGCATACAGAAGAGAATAAAACTGGCCAAATGCAAGACAAGGGTCAAGGAATATGTAATCTTGGTCTGGATCTTGGTCTCTAACTGCAGATAACAGAATTAGGCTGCCTCTTTACCTGAATTGCTCTTCTCAGTGCATGCCAAGCAGGTTCACAATTAATTGCCCTCTATCCCCTCCCCAGGAATAGCAGTGCATATATTGAATATGATGTACATGAGCAAAAATCATTGAATCACAAACCCCAGCAAAATATCTCCATAAAGCAAATGGTCACTTCCTTCTAAACTCATGTTGAGCTACACATTTAACCAATAGGATTTGACCAGTGGTGAAATTCAATTTTTTTTTTACTACCAGTTCTGTGGGCATGGCTTGGTGGGCGTGGTGTGGCTTGGTGGACGTGGCTTGGTGGGTGCGGCAGGGGAAGGATACTGCAAAAGAGCCTTGGTAGTACAGTGGTCTAAAGCACCCTGTTATTAAGACCAGCTGCCTGCAATTACTGCAGGTTCGAATCTCGCCAGGCTCAAGGTTGACTCAGCCTTCCATCCTTTCTAAGGTAGGTAAATTGAGGACCCAGTTGTGGGGGCAATAAGCTGACTTTGTATAAATATACAAAAGGATGAAGGCTATTGCTTAACGCATTGTAAGCCACCCTGAGTCTCTGGAGAAGGGCGGCATATAAATCAAATTAAAAAAAAAATCTCCGTTCCCACCCCACTCTGGGACCAGCCAGAGGTGGTATTTGCAGGTTCTCCAAACTACTCAAAATTTCCACTATCGGTTCTCCAGAACCTGTCAGAATCTGCTGGATTTCACCCCTGGATTTGTCTATATCCCTTTAAGTGGTCAAATTCTGGATGCTTTAGCTCTCTGTGGGCCCTGATAAGTTAGCCATAATGTTAGAGCATTCCTTGAGCAATGTTGCTTTAATTCCAGCAGGCTCTTGTAGCATAAGGATCAACCCCACCCTACCCTACCCTACCCCATCCCTTTTCATTCTCTTCTATTCTGGGGAGAAACAAAGCTGTGAATGTAGTTGCCTCCTCCTCCTCCTCCTCCTCCTCCTCCTCCTCCTCCTCCTCCTCCTCCTCCTCCTCCTCCTCCTCCTCCTCCTCCTCCTCCTCCTCTTCTTCTTCTTCTTCTTCTTCTTCTTCTTCTTCTTCTTCTTCTTCTTCTTCTTCTTCTTCTTCTTCTTCTTCTTCTTCTTCTTCTTCTTCTTCTTTGGCTTGTTGGCTTGTTTTTTTGCAGTTCAAATGGCAAATGGAGATCAACTTTGCAAATGTGCTTAACTCAATGCCTTTTCCAAGTGCAAGCCCAAGAGATCTTGCCAATGTGTCACTGGTTGCAGACTGGCTGATGCAGCTCTTTGCTTGACAGCTGAGATTCCTTTTATAAGCTGCACCTAATCGAATAAAGCAAAATATCTTATGCTGGGAAACATCTGATGTAATTTCTTAAAACTGAATTCAATATTTGTAATATATTAGCAGCCACAAAGTGAGGGGAGAAAATGAGGTGTTGAAATTCCACTTAGCTACAGAATAGATTGAGCGACGAGTTCAAAGCTCCATGCTGCTCCTTTTATGCTGAACACACAGGAGTTCACCAGAACATGTCAAACATCAGCAAACATTTAATAAGCTCCCAAGCTAGAACGTATCTGGCTCACTGGGGGTAAAATAAACAGAAGTACAGCAAATGCAATTGCTGGAGGAAATGAGGGAGTGGGAAGTTAAAACCCAGTTTTCCAAACCTACGTGGCAAGAAACAGTTGTTCTATTTCTCTGAAAATGGGTTGGAAATGACAAAATCTTCCATAGAGGAGAAGTGAATGTGGAATTGCTAAGCACAATAAAAAGAATCTAGACCAGAAATTATTTGTTTACAGCTCCAAGACCCAGCTACAGCAATAAATCCACACACACAAATGTTTTTTGCTATTTAGTGTGTGATTTCTTGCTTGCTTCTTTTTTGAATAGAGATCAATACCAATTTTGAAAAGCTACGTTTTATATGAGTTTTATACTATTGTTGGCTGAACAAATTTGAGAATAATTCAAGTACAGTTGTCCTCATTTTACAACCATAATTGAGTCTATAATTTGGTCATAAGTTGTGCAAGTTGTAAAGAAGGTCTTCAGGTGACTAATAAGACTTAGCAGCAATTATTCTTGCCTCACTCTCATTCCATCTTGATTGTCTCAATGTGCTTTAAATAGCAACCAGGAATGAAATTGCTACAAAATATGAAAATTTATACGTTAAAACTGCATTGGCTGCCAGTTGCTTACAAGACACACTGTAAGGTTCCGATATTTAAAACCCTACTGGTGTAGGACAGGCCCTTATTTCCAGAGGAACTTTTCCATGCACATAGTGTACAGAAATTTCTCTGCTCCTTTCCCTCCCAAAAAGCCATGAAATTTTGATAACGATCTGGCAGAAGTTATTTCAGATCTCCTGCAAATGCAGGACATGCTTGCATTCAATCATACATGACTTTCTCCAAAACTTCAAAATACCTCCAATTTTTTTAACAAGTGAAATTATTAGAATGTCACATCTGTAATGCAACTCTTAAAGTAGCAACCGGGACATCCACAGAAAGCTAGGGGAGGGGGGAGGGAAGGCATGCATGCTTTTATGAGGAGCAGAGGAAAATTGTATTCGCACAATGTCTAAAGCGCTTCAGCTCCATCATTTTCAAAGCATACCCAGACCAAAAGTTTTAGAGCAGAGTTCTGCTTTATTGTTTGAAGTTCGGATCCTATTATAATTCTTGGCTTCTTTTTCAGCACATTCCTTTATTGAAAGATATCTCCTCTTGAACTTTTTATAAGGTCTGGTTATCATCCTGCCTCTCTTCTTCCTTTGCTATCTAAAGTTCTTGAGAGGATTGTTCTCTTGTAGGTCGGTAGTTCTTTATATCAGTTTTTACTGATCCATTTCAATCAGGGTTGCAGACAAGGTTTTCAACCAAGAGCGCAATATTTCAAGTTCTGAATGATGTTCAATCTAGCAGAGATTGACAAAAGATCCAGCTGCACCAATTTCTCTCCCCTTATCCCCAGACAAAGAATGGGAGTGTGCATGTATGTAATTTTGTTATTTCGTTTGTACTATCTGAACATCACTGGTAACTTCCCCTCCTGTAACCCTTTCCCTAGTTTTAGAATTTTATATTGAATAGTAGGTTAATTGGTTTTGTTGTTATTGTTTTATTCGTTTTCACTTTCATTTTATTAATGTTATATAGTCCCGAGTTATATCTTTATCATACAGAAATCTAAGAGAACTGGACTAGCATTTGGGTTCAATTCCTAAAGCAAAGGAGTTGGTTTTTTTTATCTTTCTACTAGAGCAGGAACCATTATATTAGATCCTGTTTAGCACTGACCAGGAGACAATGATTTATAGCCCACTAATCTGTTTTTAATAATGACAATGGCCCAGCATTTTCAACTCAAAAAAGCCAACCCTGTTATTTTTAAGATAAATTGGACACTGTCAGCATCTAGTTTACACCAAAGAACCCAGAGAAAAGATTATACACTGTGGATCCTATGTTTGTTTGTTTCTTTGGTTTTCTACAAAGCCAGCCAAAAATCTGGTGTCATTATACTGTAAGGATAGAAACACATGTCTTTTTCTCCAAGAAAAGAGAGTTTCAACATAAAACAAGATAAGATCACAAGCTTCATTGATATCCTAATATTATCCCTAATTGGATAACACAGAATCTTTAACAAGACCTATTCACAGTATTTGAAGAGTGGAAAGACCACAAGAAAGCTTGACTAATGACTCAGTCACAAATCTTCTTTTCAACATTGAAACAAGGAGAACGATACCTATTGGTATCTATTAACTTGAGTTTTTCTGCCTGTGAACATTGTTTTACTTTGACAATGTTTTAGAACTGCCACCTCAGCTAAGGTTTTAGGCCACACATGTCACACAATTGATAAGATCATTCTGGAAAATGACAACAATGGCCATATGCTATCTGCTCTGCTGAATCACTACAGCATCACCCAGAAGGATGCTGCAAGCAGCTGTGCCTCTTTTCCTATCTTCTACCATCCAGCCAACTTTGCCTGCAGCTGGCTAACTCAAATAAGTTAGATGACATTCTACAACTTGCCCTACTTACTATACTTCTTAAGTATGGAAAGAAATAAGGATTTATAGCCCAGAAACTGTTTAGCAATGTTATTTCATCTTGGTTGTTATTATTTCCACCTTTAGTACAAAATAACATCAATATCTTGGAAAACATAAGAAATGATTGCAGTATCTCATCACATTTTCCACTAGGGTCACATTTCCTCTTCCATCTTCAAATGTTAAAAAGAGAAATAGAAACCCCCAGATATTTTGCAGTCTTCTAAAGCATTTTAATGAAGTTGTGATTTCTATCCTTGTATGAAAGTTCTAGCATTGTTGGCTCTTTTTATCTAAGGAAAAAATAATCACCTGAAGGGAGAAAAGATCAAGGTATCTAAAGAAATAGGACAGGTAGGGCTTGGAGGAAATGAGCCAGGAAAGTCTGATCTCCTCTAAAGATATTAGGACAGGGGTCTCCTGCCCAATTAAGCTGATCGGAAAAAGACATAAAACAGACAAAAGGAAGTACTTGTATCTGTGCACATACTTCAGCTGAGAAATTCATTACCCTGAGAAATGGTGGGTAATGAATTTCTCAGGTGAATTTTAGGCAAGTGAAGAAGTACTTCCTTTTGTCTGCTTTACACCTTTTTTCCAATCAGGCACTAATTTGGTAGGCTTTAAAAAGAGGATCCAACACATTCATAGAGGACAGACATACGAATGGCTCTTGGCCTTGAAGACTCACCTGAGTAGTGAGTACAATGTGGGTTTAAGTAAAAGCTGCAGGAAAATCATGAAAGAGGGGTAAGCTCTTTTTCTTGCTTATAAGCGCACCAGAGCATTTAGTTACCCACTGTTGTAAAATAAAATACTGAAATAAGATGCATTATGTGTTTCATCCAGTAGAATTATTCCTATGTTGTTATGATTTGCAGCGGATGGAAGTAGCTTGTTCCTGGGAGAAGACTCAAAGTAGGCTCCATTTCACCAGCCATATCCCAAAGGTGCTTTTTGAGGAGGCAACTGGACTTTCGTGTGTGTGTGTGTGTGTGTGTGTGTGTGTGTGTGTGTGTGTGTGTTTGAAGATGTTTTGCTTCTCACAGGGGTGAAATTCAGCAGGTTCTGGAGAACCGATAGCGGAAATTTTGAGCAGTTTGGAGTACTGACAAATACCACCTCTGGCTGGCCCCAGAGTGGGGTGGGAATGGGGATTTTGCAGTAGCCTTCCCCCACCAAGCCACACCATGCCCACCAAGCCACGCCCACAGAACTGGTAGTAAAAAAAATTGAATTCCACCACTGGCTTCTCATCCAAGAAGCTTCTTCGGCTCTGACAGGAGAGTGGGAATCAGAGCTGAAGAAGCTTCTTGGATGGGAAGCGAAACATCTTCAAAAGAAAAAACAAGAAAGTCCAGTTGCCTCCTGAAAAAGTACCTTTGGGACAACCATGACCTGGATGACTGAGAATCTCAGTCATATCTTTTTTTCCTTTGGCAGAGAAAAGCTAGAACTTTGGGAGAGACAGATGGAATGTTCTTAAGACCTTGCTCTCTATGGACTGATCCTGCAGGCCAAAACCTATGGACAAACGGTCCCTATTTCCTGTTACAAAACCCTTCATCTAAAATGCTCATAATTTATCATGCACGCATGCTTTCCAGGCATTGCTGTTTTATCTGTCTGCCCCAGTCCTATTCATTAGCCACTTAAAAACCTTGATCCAGGAAATAGTATTTAAAATATCGTCAAAAGCACTTAAGTGTCCTTTGATGACACATTCCCTTGCTGTTATATATGAAATTAAGAATGTTAGTCTTGTTTAATGACATATTTGCTTCAAGACCTGAAACCATTGCTTAAGGTAAAGGCTCTTGCAGGAATGATTAAATGGCACTTGCAGTGCAGTACTTAATTCTCATTAGTTTATTACTTCACTGTAACTTTATTAGTGGATAAAAAGAACTACATAGTAGATGCCTATTAATCAATATATGGAATCTTAAATACAGTTGTAACCAGAGTATCAAGCTCTGAGAATTCTCCCCATTGTAGAAATCATTGACCTTTTAATTTCAGTAAAGGATTCTTCAAAGTGTGCTATTAGGGCAATTGAATTTATCTTAACCCAAGAGAAAGGATAGGTAAAGTCAAAAATAAGTTTTTAAAAAGTCCGTACAACTAAAAAATATATAGTTGAAAGAAGGAACACAAACAGATGCACAAGTTGACATAACACTTCTTTTAGGGGGTGTGTGGAGAAATTAAGTTATTTTATTGAGATCAATGAAATGTAAATTATGAAATGACGTTTTGTGCCTTCTAATGGGATCTAAGTTGATGCAACAACTTATTTAGACAACATTAATTTGAGGTTTTTTTATTACAGGAAAATAGACCAGAGTTAAATTGGTTATACCCACCCAGTATAAAATTTGGGTTATTTTACTTTTCCACCTTATTTCAAGCAACATTTAGCCCTTTACATTCCTGAGTCAGAATTATTCTACCTTGTACTCCATTTGAGATAGATTTTGTTTTGGGAACAGCTAATCAAGAAGTCTTCTGTACTGTAAAACTTTATGGTCAATAAAATAATAGGTAAAACATAAAAGGTAAGGATGCCCTCAAGTCAAGCTTGACTCTTGGTGACTGCATCAATGCCATTTTCTTTTAGGCTCCAACCGAAAAACCCTGTAGCAATAAAGAATAATGTTAACTTTGTATTTATCAAAGCTGTAAAGCCCAGTGTTGATATGTATACCCCTTCTTGCCCCTGTCTAGGAGCTTTCTATTCTCTAACAAAATTTTACAACATGTCCTTGTACTCTTCTAAAAACGTGATACTCTTCTAAAAACGTTGATATTCTTCTTTCACAAAGTCCACTTCCAGTCAGCTCTTCTCATTTCTCCAAACAGCAATTGTAACAGAAAACAAAATTATGCATGAATGTAGTTATGTGATATAGAAAAAGAAATGTAGGGAACTGAACATCATTTTCTGTAATGGAATCCGGGATATTTGAGCGAAAGAAATTGAGGTGTCAGTCTTCACTTCTTTGACAATCTACCTCTTCAGAAAAAAACTAGCAACATTATCTAAATCCATATTCCTCATATAATGCATTCAGAATATTTATAAAAAATATACAGGCTTTCATATATTACATCCCCCCCACTCAAAAAAAGCTCAGTACTCACAAGGGCCAGTTCAGATAATTGACGACAAATTATAGTTAGGGCTCCTATGTGGCATTTTCATTAAAATTAATTAATTAAATAAATAAATAATAAAATTTACAAAAATAGTCACTGTTTCTTTGCAATGTCTGGTATTCTTTGGTTGAGCTTGGTATTCATCATAAGCCTAAAAAAGGGATCCCCAAATCATCTTTCAAGACTCCTGGAGAAACAGATAGAAGCATCAAAATAATGAGTATGGGGAGATATGGTGGGAGACAGGGGGAAGACTGCTTTCAAGGAATGTGAAGACTGAATTCTAATCCTATCTTAGGTCCAAAGCCAACTGGGTGTCCTTAGACCAGTCATTTTCTCTCAGTCCTAGGCTGGAGGCAAGGGCAAACCATTTCTAAAATCTTGCCAAGAAAACCTGCAGGGACTTGTCCAAACAGTTGCCAGGAATCAACACTGAAGGGACCAAAAAAGCAAAGCAAAGCAAAGCAAAAGAAAATAAAACAAAAAACACTATGTTACACTCCAGCCCCCTGTGAGACTTTGATTTCATTCATGTATTCACATGAACTGAAGTAATTTGCATTTTCCAAACTGGCCTACAGCTGTTTTTTTAGGGTCATGTTTTGCATTTCTCTGAATTTTGTGATGCAACTTTCTCTTTTTTTTTCCCCAAGCATATTTGCATCAGAGTAGATAATCTATCCCAAAAACATGTAGATGAAAAGAAAGTGGGGGAAATGATTACAAATGCTATATATAATATATAGTGATTTTTTTTTGTGTGTGTGCAGAATTAGATTGATGCATACATGAGATGAAAATAAATTGTTTTATGAAACATGAACATTACAAAAAGAAAATAGATACCTTCTCCATCCCTGATAGCAGGTCCCTGTTTTTCCGGTCAGCTAAATATATTCATACTGATAAGTATAGTTTATAGGAAACTACAGTGGAAGATTACTATCGACCTAGTCTGAAACACTGAGACAGCTGTTTATCGGCAAGCCTTCAGCTACTTGTAGAAGGTGCTTTGTTGTAGTAAGCCCTCCTGAGCCAATTAAAGCTTGACATTTTGTACCCTCAGTAATTAAAATGCAAATGAATGGGTGGGTTTTGTTTAAAAAAACCCAATTATGTGAGTTAATTAAGAAGAAAATATACTACGTAGACCTGAATTTACTATCAGTGGAATTATTTTTAACCCTCACCTGCTGCCATGTTTGAAAACAGGGACATACTGAAACCTTTAATCTTTCATTTTCTATATTTTTTTAAAAAAAAAAAACAGATCAGGGAAAAGATGTCTGTTCCAACTTACATTTACAAATTAAAAGGAATGTTCTAAATCATTTCCTACTGTGTTCTACAGAAATCTAGGATTTGACAAGAACTCAGTGGAATTCCATGGGAAACAAAGGACTACATGAAAATGTTCTTTCAGAAGCATCGTCTGTAATTTTTCTAAGATGCGATGAAAAGGCCAAATATGATAACCATGAACTTTATCTAGGAAAATGCTTTGGCCATGCAGCCTTCTCCTACACAAAATGCCATGACTGCTAAAATCATCCTACTCCAGCTCTGGTTCACTCAGATTTTTATTAACCACCTTGCTCTTCATACAAATACTCTATGAATTCTCCTCCCTTTTCCTTAACAAAAGCCCTTATGACCGTGAGACCTTAAGCCCTGTAAAAGTATCAAATTTAAAAGGACAAGTGGCATTTGTCAATGTGGAATAATATGCAACTCCAGTAACAAGTTTTTCCTCTAAGCGGAGAGACTGGAGTATTTAATTCCCTGTGGATTCAACAATGTATACTAAATTAGAATTGCTGCTGCTCTTTTTATCTTTAACAAGGGAGTCAGGAACAACACTGTTGTCTCTGGGAATATGTACACATATTGTGTTTGTCTGGAGCTGATCAGTGAGAACCTGATTTTCATACCAAAAATTTTCAGACTGTTGTCGATAGAAGTCTTGGTACAATTTTATTAGATAAAGTAGCTGAACTGGGCAAGCATGCATTTATTTTGAAGAATAAATAAATGGATTGTGGAAGAGCAGCTGTATGATAAAGATTTTGCATATTACTGTAGTTCTATGGATGAATAGAGCCATATGAATTATAAATTGTCATGAATCACATCCTAGGACTCATTGGCATTGCTTACCTGATCACAAAGTACTCTATGATTTGATGCCAATCATGGTCATGGTATGAAATATCATTCTTTACCAAGGGTTCGGTCTTACCTCCCAAACAAGTTTCAGATAAAGTACCTTTTTGAACACTACAGCCATCTTCAAGACCGCCTTCTATCTTCGAGACCGCCTTCTACCACATAACTCCCAACGACTGATAAGATCCCACCCGGGTCTCCTCCGGGTCCCGTCAGCTAAACAATGCTGGCTGGCGGGCCCACGGGGGAGGGCCTTCTCTGTGGCTGCCCCAGCTCTCTGGAACCAGTTACTTCCTGAGGTCTGGACCATCCCCACCCTATTGGCCTTCTGAAAAGCGGTGAAGACCTGGCTTTTCCAGCAGGCCTGGGGCCGTTGATCTCGCTCTTACGATCCTCTTGCAATTATAAATGTTTTTTTATAATGATTTTAAATGCATTGTGAGTTGCACTGAGTCTTCGGAGAGGGGCGGCATACAAATTGAATGAATGAATGAATGAATGAATGAATGAATGAATGAATGAATGAATGTTGTTGCCACTGAAAAGGTTACATACACTCTAGAGTTTTACTAGGAAGCTCTCAGATCTAGAACAATTCCAATTTTGAAGATAATGTTTATACCAACCCTCCCCTCTCAGTATCCTACTATACCTCTGAATCCAGATTTTGTTCTCATCTGAGGCATATTAACCTTGTTATAGTGTTTATGTGCCATCAAGTTAGTATCAATTCTTAGCGAGCACATAATTGCTTTTCAGGATGACTCGGCCCCAGTTCTTCAAATCTTCTAACATTGCTCTCACTGCTGTTTTAACTGAACTCATCAACCTTTTTTTTTCCTTCCTTTCCATCTTTCACAGCATTGCAGACTTCTCAAGAGAACTTGGTCTTCCCATAATATGTCAAAATATGATAAATGGAGCCTAAGCACTCATACTTTAAATATGAGTTCTGCATTAATTTCTTTTGTGATCCATTTCTTTATCCATGGTGTGCTCAAGAATCTTCACCACCAAAGCATCAATACTCTTTCTATTCTGCTTTCAAAGTCACTTTCATAGAATGTCACCAGGAAGACCATTGCCTGGGATTTCTGGGCAAGCAATGGCAGACTCACAATAGCTCTGCAAGAGCACAGTTGATGACCACAGAAGACAGAGAACCAGTGAAGGGATCAGCTCCAGAGAAGTCTTCCCCAGATCAAGGAGAGGACTAGGACTTTGCCCCAGTTTGCTCCATATAGAGGCTCCTTGTGAAGAGATGATAAAATAGCTACTTCCAGTGGGCAATAGCTCTTGGAGCTTGGGATAGATCATCCTTTGATTTATTTGACTTTTTGATAGCTGTTTTTGGTAGCTTTCAATGGACTTTTGCTGATTAGGATTGAATAATGATCTGGAATGTGGGGGAAGTCATTTTTATATATCTTTTCTTGATTCTTTCCTTTTTTCTCTTTGCAATTTTTTTCCTTACTTTTTATATTTTTCTAGTTTGTTATTAGTTTTTTATTTTTGCATTTATAAACTTTAATAAAATTATCATTATTTTAAAAAGAAAATCATTGCCTGCATGATTCCAATCTTTATAGATATCATGACCTCTTAATAGTGTTCTCAAGGTTTTTATTTTTATTCTGTCAAATGGTGATCTGCAGTTTATGTCTTGAGTGCATAATTCATAATTCATAATTCTTGAGTGCATAAACAGTAGCATTTACCACTTCATTGTCAAGGCTAAAGCTGCTTGCTACACCTATTATAGCTGTACCAGTTGCTCAATTATATGTACAGAGTCAAAGCTTTTGGTAGCACCAGCAACATCCATAATAGAAAGGGTCAGATTGACATCAGGACTCTTGCAGCATCATAAGGCAAACCTTGACTCATTTTTACATGTGTCACATCACACAAATGCCCCAAAGATTTTTCTATAGTTCACTCTGACTAGCTCCTGAAAGAAAGTTCCAGATCATTATGCTTCTCTTAGTATATTCTGAAATCAAATAGTCCAGTTTAATTCAATAGCAGAAGGTGAAGGTGCTGTTCTTTTTCAGACAGAGCACACACATGCTGGCTTGATTTACAAGGGATTATGGGCAAGTAGCAAGCAGTCCAATAGAAATGCAGGCAGAGAATCAGCTGCACATACCAGAAAAGATACAGGAGAACCCCCCCCCCCCCCCACAAAAAAAAAAGATGTAGTAGAGAGGATTTGCCTGAGACTTGAGTCCAGACTCAGAGCATGGGTTCAGAGAAACAGTGTGATCCATAACAGGGCAAGAATCACATGTCAATGAATTTAGTGGTCTACATCACAAAGTTGAGAATCAAGCTACAAGGTCCTAGATCTGAGGTTAATGAGTTGTTCCCAATGAAGGGCTAGCTCAGGGGTGTCAAACTCATGTCGTCACATCGTTGTCACGTGACATATCATGACTTTTTTCCCCTCCACTAAACCGGGGGTGGGCGTGGCCAGTGTATGACGCATCCAGTCCGTGAGCCACAAGTTTGACACCCCTGAGCTAGCTGGTGGCAGCTACTCTTAAATAATCCAGATGCAGATAGCTTAATTATGGGCCCTGCTCCAAAGCTGCCAATATATTTTAGGATTAAACAACTTACAACTGTTCCTGCTTCTTTTGATTTATTGCTAAATAAGCCCAGGTGGCTGATTGCCTGCTGACTCTAAAGCTGGCAACATATGGATCAGGTCCCTCAGGATCAGCCTCTGAAATCCAAGGAATCCAGGACCATAGCACCATTAACTCCCATCCAGGCTCTTGTCTCCCTTAGTGAGAAGCTTGGCTTTGTGTGGGTACCAGCTGTGAAACTGTGGTCAATATGCAGCATGTGGAGCTGATCTACATTATTCCAGGACCATTCTTTTGGGTGTAACTTTCAAGTAAAGTAGCTATTAGAATCATTGCCATTCCCCATAGAAGTCCAGGATGTTGGTCCCTTTATACTTTAATTCCCCCTCTGCCAGAACTGGAGAAACAGGCTGACAACTAGGAAATGGAGATGAGCACTGTCCCGTAGAGTTGGATATAACTGGGCAGGTTAACCCTTTACTTTTTTCCTTTTAAGGACTTGTAGGAGATGCTGGTGTGGGAAGCCTCCCACCACCCCATCCTAGAAGAATGAAATACTTTGGGAAATAGTAAAAAGATAGGAACTTATATTTCCCTAAAGGAGAAATGGAGAAAGAGGCTCTTAAAGACAGAAAGCAGCCACCAAGTCTTTCTTAATAGCCCACAGCAGATGCCAACGCTTAAGAGATAAAGAGCTTATTGAAAGAGGAAGACAAGTATCTAGATAGCTCTATTCATAAGCAAAGCAAATACTGCAGGCAGAAATCCATTCAAGACAGGATATTTTGAAACTCTGTAGCATAATGGTAGGATTAGAAAGTAGCCCCTCATCCAAGATCCAACACAGGATGAAAGCCATTAGCCACAATAGGAATTGCCCAACACCCTTTCAGAACACAAGTCCCTTCATTGCACCACCACCCAGAACAGTCCAAACTTCAACCAAATTAGCTCAGACAAGCACCTAGGATTTGCATTTCCTCTTTTGCCTATAGAGCCAGCTATGATCCCTACATAACCCCTACATGACCCCATAGGAATCTGACAACAGTCAATATAATATTAAAGGACATGTTCTTGCAAAGGAACAGGAAGCTGAAATACAAAGCCCAAAGAAGGTATAAAACCTGCCCATTCTCAACTCCATTTGGTGAGCTGTACCAAAATCACATGTGGTTGGTGGTTTTGCTTCATCAATAAAGGGAACCTTTCTTTGCAATCAGCCTCTAGCCTCCATTTTATCTCCAGCCTCCATTTTATCTCTCGGCTTGGAACTGGAACTGGATATTTCTTCTAACACTGGATCAGGCCTAACTCCTATGGACTCTGAGGTTTCCAAGCTCATAACAGAATCTAAAGTCTTGCAAATGTCTAAAATCATAAAATACCCATTAAATCAGAGAAAATAAGTTGTTTCTCCACCCCACCCAAATCAGAGAAGAATTCTAAAGAAAAGTGCTTCAATAGATCATTTCTGTAGACATTCTTCAAGGCAAACAACAGGCTAAAGTTAACTGAAGCTTAATTTAACAGTAGCACAACAGTCCCTTTTCTTTAGGCCTGTGAAGTAAATAAAGAACCACCAATTTCTTTTTCTGGCGCAAGCCATAGGACTTTCCCATGAATAAGCGCCATCTTCTCCTGCAGGACTGTTTGCAGATTTATAGGTGCCGGGGGTCTTTTAATTAATCTTTGCTGTTCAGTTCCTTGGCTGGTAGAATCTCTAGCAAGTATCTTCTTTAAGTCAGTCACTGCACAGGGAGCCTTGGTTAACAGCAGGGCTTAATCAGAGGATAGGGATAGGCAGGAGCTGCATTTTAAACAAGCCTCGCTTTTTGGTGGCTGTCCCTTGCATCAGAAGACACACAGCAGTCTAGCTGTTCCCATCTCTCCCGCTGAATTTCTCATAAGTGCTAGGCGCAAAGAAAGACAAAGCCAAAAAGGAATGCTCAATAAGTGATGAAGCACTGGGGTACCCATTAGAAAAATGTGCAGGTTGAAGACCAAAATAAAAGGCATATGGATAAAATATCCCCATTCCCATCAGGTTTGGGTAGTTGCATTGTTTTATGGCTGGGAGAAGATGTGTGTTTATTCTATATGTCAGAGTTCTTCCCCTGTTCCCACCTCTTAACAGGGAAAGCATCTTGTGGTTTCATGCAGGTCTTTCTCAGTGTGTGGAATTGCTCAAATAAAGCTCCTTGGTCTGTAGAATATCTATGCCAGGATGCACATGAAAAGGGGCAGGGATGTTTGTGTATTTATCTTGCATCCAACAACACATAAAGAAAAAGTATTCATTCAGGCCAGGACTTTGTGTGTTGATTAGGATAGGACTAAACAGTTACAACATGTATGTATGTATGTATGTATGTATGTATGTATGTATGTATAGATAGATAGATAGATAGACAGACAGACAGACAGACAGACAGATAGATAGATAGTCATAGCTACAACATCCTACTACTGCCGTTGAAGCTGAAGTAGTCAATGACTACTTCAGCTTCAACCGCAATAATAAACAGGCAAACAATAGATACAAACACAAGGTAAACCGCTCCAAACTCGATTGCAGAAAATACGACTTCAGCAACAGAGTGGTCAACGCCTGGAATGCTCTACCTGACTACGCTGTTATATCCTCTAACCCCCACAGCTTCAACCTTGAACTGTCTACTGTACACCTCACCACATTCCTAAGAGGTCTCTAAGGGGGCATGCATAAGTGTACCATCGTGCCTATTGTCCTTGTCCTACTGTCCCCATTTACTTGTACTCATTCCTTGTTCACGTCCATGTTTATACTTATACCTGTTATCTAGTACATGTTCAACAAATAAAATAAAATAAATAAATAAATAAAATAAAATAAATAAACAGTGGCCGCTTATATGAGGATCGAGACGCAAAATGAATGGACATACTTGAATACAGGAAGTCCCAGGTTCAATCTCTGTCAAATTAATTTTATGTAATTTATCAATTTAAAACATATAGCTGCTCATCTTCTAACCCATGGGTGTCAAACTCAATCATGTCACATGACATCACGTCACATGCTGTCACGTGACGTATCACAATGTTTTTTGCCTTTGTGGAGCCGGGGTGGACATGGCCTGTGCGTGATGCATCCGGCCTGTGGGCTGCCAGTTTGACACCCCTGTAAATCTAATCAATTCTTGGTGGACCCAATGTTCAGATAAAGTTGGGGAAATTATTTTTGAAATCTTGCAGAATCCCCACCAGTATTATACCTGGAGCTGTGACTCAAGGTATCCTGATCAGCTAATCTATTTTGGAGGTGACAATGCTTCAAGATTAGATGATTGATTTTTCCACAAGTATTTTGAGTTGGCTATGGTACAAATATCTTCTAGGATTACCTAGCTCAGTTTTGTCATTTTACATAGAATGTGATTCTCAGAGAGTAACACCTTTAAACTAATCCACATGAAAAAAAAATTCAGTTAGTTCTGATCCTTTCATTTTTCTCAGGGCATTATTTTTGGTTTCAGCAGTTTCTCAAATCTATGGCTTAGCTGCAGTTTTCGGAACAAAAATGGATTCTGAGTGAAGTTGTAACGTAAGACTAATATTAAAATACAAGACTTAATAACTCATCAACTTTGAGTTGGCATGTCTGAGCTTTTCTGTTAGTGCTTAGTAAATACAGATACATAGATCATAATTGGAACCACAAGGAAAAAAAATACTGTTTGGAAGAGGGAGAACAAACGTAAGTTCCTGCAGTCTACTTCTTTTTTACTTTATGTACTGCACATCCTTAGCTGAATCCCTACAGACCATTAAAATAAAGCCATATAAATGACTCAAAGGAGGAGGATGCCCTGCTTGACGCATCACATCACAACAGTTGCCTGAGGGAAGACAATCGGAGCATCCTTTTCCCCCTCTTTTAATAGTTGTTGTTCAGGCACTTCCATCATTTTCTGAGCCAGTGGACATTGTTTCACCAGGAGTGTGTGTTAGTAACCATCTTTTGGAATTCTTGTAAGGTCGTGCTTGTGTTATCAATGATAGCAATTAATCGCCTTGTCTTTTGTCAGCCTTTTTTTCGATTGCCTTCAGTTTATCCAAGCATTGGGGTCTTCTTCAGGAATTCTTACCCTTTCATTATGTCTCCAAACTATGTCAGTTCTAAATTCATTGTTAATGCTGCCACTAACTCTAGATTTACTTCCTCTAGTATTAAGTGACTTGTTCTTCTTGTGATCCTACTGTAAGTATTGCAGTTCGGCAGCTCGATCCTGACCAGTTCAAGGTTGACCCAGCCTTCCATCTTTCCGAGGTCAGTAAAATGAGGACCCAGATTGAGGAATGGGACAAATTACTACAGCCAATTCGCCACAGCCAACTTGCTATGGGACAGCTCGCCACAGCCAACTCACTGAAGGACAACTCACCGTAGGGCAATTTAACAAATCAATGTAATTATTCAAAATAAATGAATTTTTTTTGGTCATTCACATTCCATTGTATCCCTCCTTTTGTATCCTTTCTTTAAAGATCCTATTCCACCATTTCTTTGATATTAGTGTAACTCTTATCCCATAACGAATTGTCCCATGGAGAGTTGGCCATGGAGAGTTGTCCCATGGTGAGTTGGCCACAGCAAGTTGGCCCTAGCAAGTTGGCTATGATGAGTTGGCCATGGCACGTTGGCCGTAGTGAATTGTCATAGATCCCCCAGATTGTTGGAGGTAATATGCTGACTCTGTAAACCACTTAGAGAGGGCTGTAAAGAACTGTGAAGTGGTATATAACTCTAAGTGCTATTGCTATTACTGTTGTCTCTAGCATCATAATTCCAAGACACCAGAGTTTCTTCTTTTATTTTTTCTGGCAGGAAGCTTTCATGGCCCTATATTACAGCTGGGAAAATCATGACGTTAGTGATGCATATCTTTATTATCAATGTGATGCCTTTTCCCTTGAATATTTTGTTAACATTTTTATAGTCTTTCTCCCAAGTGGCAGATATCTCTTTATTTCATGGCTACAGTCATCATCCTTATGTGTTTTTTTTTTCTCCTGGCAAGATAATATGTGTACATTTCTACTTCTTCTCTGCACTAGGTTGACATTGCTTTTTGACTTAATCTGAAGGGTTTTCTGCCCAACAGATTGATTTCTCTTTTCTTTCACTCTTAGTAAAAGATTGCAATAAATTTTCCTTGTTTCCAGCCATCAAAATGAGGTTGATGAAGTTTCTCCCTGGAACTTTTATTCCATTTTATATTTGTTGTTCTTCTTATCTCTGATAGCATTTCTGTTGATATTCTAAGCATATTGGTTAAATAAATGCAAAAGTTTACAACCCTGGGGTACTTTTTTCCCAGTTTTGAACTTGTTTATTTTATTATTAAAAAAAAAACAGAATTAAACCACCCCCTCTTACAATTTGAGCCTCTTGGAGACCTAGAACAATACAAATAAAAGAAAAACAAAACCAAAGGGAAAAAAATGAAAATAAGAACCATGAAAGTCCTTGAGTTAGGATAGTATGGAGACTGCCTATCATGGTCATAACTCATGACAGTCATAAATCAGTTCATCAAATTTTATAACTTTTTTGCTGCAGTTAAGCAAACATCATGGTCATAAAGCATCCATGGTTATTATGTGAACGGTGCAGTTATTAAGCAACTCAATGGTTTGCTATGGCTGGTTTTGCCAAAACCCAGAAGAAAATGCTGGGTTTTTTTGGCAAAACCATTGTAAAACATGTGAACATGGAACATTGCAAACAGCCACAAATGCAGCCTGGTTGTCAAGCAGCCAGAGAACAATTAGGTGACCACAGGGTGCAACCATTGGAGCTTCGAATCCAGATCATAAGTACCATATTTTTCGCACTATAAGATGCTCCGGACCATAAGACGTACCTAGCTTTTGGGGAGGAAAACAAGAAAAAAAATCTGCCTCTGTCTCTGCCTCCCAGCAAATTGCCTCCTTGCAGCAAACAGCAAACAGCCTGGTCAGTTTCAGCACAGCCTGATTTAGCATGAGTAGCTGATTGGTGGTTGGATCGGCCTCATGGAATACCCCTGATCAGCTGTTCCAGGCTGTGAGGATCACCACCGCCCATTGCCACTGTCATTGCCCATTGCCGCCGTCTATCACTGCCTCTCCGCGCCCTATTTTTGGCCTCCACACGCCCCATTTTCGGACTCCACGCATCCCATTTTTGGCCTCCGTGTACCCATTTTCAGCCTCCGTGCATCCCGTTTTAGGCCCGTTCCAGGCAGAAGGGATTGCCGCCGCCACTGCCTATTTGGGGGCAATAGGCAGTGGCAGCAGTGATCCCCACTGCCTGGAACAGGCTGAAAACGGGACGCACAGAGGCCAAAAATAGGGTGCATGGAGGCCAAAAACAGGACTTTGGCAACATTCCCTCTATAAGTCTCACAGATATTTCCACCCAATTTTTTTGGGGAGGGGGGGAGAGTGTATCTTATAGACTGAAAAATACGGTACCTCCAAGGAGGTCTGTCACAACTCTGAACAGTTGCTAAGCAACCAGTTGTACATCAAGGACTACCTGTAACATAAAATACCCATATTACATAAATAGTATATGACCAAGGCTTATACTATTGTGATAATAATTCACATATCATTTGTGATACATTTTATTATATCACAAAATAGGCAAATATATTATTTTTGTCCAATAGATGGGAGAGTAGTTACCCCATGTTCTCTTTTAAGTGGACTTTATAGCACCAAAAATACTGCCTTAAAATCCCTTCCACTTACTCAGGGAAGCAGGAACAAAAGACTCATCCACTTAGATTATCATGTCCCATACACTCCCCAGAACTAAAAGGTAATTGTGTTTCTCTCAGACCGCTCAACAAACCTGGGCACCGTAACAAACCATGCTGCAGTCAAATAAAGTATTGAGCAGGAAGCAAGTTTATTTGTTCTCCAGGTCTGCTGCAGACAACGCTGAGTTCAATAGGTGATAACACAAAGTTGGCGTTGGGATCCACTGCAACCCAACGCCGTTTAAATAACCGTGCTACTCAGTCCTCCAATCGGCTACGCTTCCGGGTTTCCAGCCCCGCAAATCACGCAAGCTGCCATATCACCCAGATGCACCAACGGGCGGCAGCAAACAACCAAACGCCCCTATCATGTCCGCAGGGTGACCATCCGCCTACTGAGCCTCTATCACCCCCATCACCGTGAATGTGCCCTTCCCCCCATTGCAGCCCACAATCCTTCCATAGCATTTCTGGTTTTGCATGGTGAGTTCTTTGCTTTGCTCTTATCCCCGGTGTGTCGAGCATGGGGTGTCTCAACAGGCGGCTCCCCCTACCAGGAGTTCACCTGCAAGATATAAAGGAAAGGAAAGGGTTAGTACAAGTTCGTTAATCGTCTATTCTTTTGCCACCTCCGGGTTTATGAGGATATTTTCTGTGGTACAGTTTACGCAGCCTATTCGCCTTAAGGTTTTCAACCGGAACCCAGGATGCCTCTTCCAACAGGTAGCCCTTCCATTTTACTATATACTAAAGCTTTCCTCTACTTAATTTGGAGTCCAGTATGTCGACGATTTCATATTGGCCCCCAACCAGTGGTCCTGGACGTTCTAGAGGGTCCCGTACACTCTTTACAGGTTTTAGCAGACTGCTGTGAAATACCGGGTGGATTTTACCCAGCAAAGGTGGTAGCTTCAATTCAACTGTTACCGGGTTCATCACTTTCGTAATAGTGAACGGTCCAAGGTATTTGGGACCTGATGTCAGCGTTCCAATTTATGATCTCCTCCAGCACTGACATGAATGAGAGAGGGAGAAGCTTTGCTTTAATGCTGAGATGAACTTTTACCTAGTTTCCTGCTGCTTAGTAGATAGCGTTACCTGGGTGATAGAGGGAGGGGGGAATTCCTGTGAATAGAAAGTGCTTGGGACGAAGAGATGGATCTGCACGATGGCCAATGAGACATTGGGGTTGAAGAACGGAAAGGGAGGGGTTTGGAAGGAGGTGCCAGTTTGGCTGCACAAAGAGTTCAGGGATGTCGTTCTTTCTATTCTTAAATAAAGAAAAGATTCATTAGAGACCGTGCATTTGAGAACCTGACACCTAGCTTTCTACTGGGTATTTTCAGCTTGATGTATTTAGTAGATACATATACCTGGTCCCCCACCCAGAATGGCTTGTGATCCATTCTTTTTCTGTCAGCATATAGGTTATACTCCTTTGACGCTTTCTGTAACGCTTTCTTGACTTTCGGCCACAGGTGTCCAATTCGTATCCCCACTCCCTTGGAGACACCTGTTCTTGCTCTTCTATCTCGAGTTCAGGGATTGCAGTGAACTCTCGGCCATAGACTACCTGAAATGGTGTAACGCCAATGCTACGGTGTACCGCGTTGTTATATGCTACTTCAGCAAACAGTATGAGGTCCAACCAGTTGGACTGCTGATAAGAGATATAACAATGTAAATATCTTTCCACCATAGCATTAGTTCTCTCTACAGCCCCATTGGTGCTCGGGTGATAAGCCGAACTCAACCCTTGGGAGGACCCTATCATGGTGACGAATTTGCGCCAGAAGCGTGCTATAAATTGTACGCCCCTATCTGATATGATCTGACGAGGAGCACCATGCAACTGATATATATGACGTACGAACAATCGTGCTAACTTCCTCGCAGAAGGCAAGCCCCGACAAGGAATGAAATGAGCCTGCTTAGAAAAGAGGTCAACTATGGTCCATATGACTGTGTGGCCCTTACTCTTGGGCAGGTTGACGATAAAATCCATCCCTATCTCATCCCATGGTCTACTGGGGTTTGCAAGCGATTGTAACAAACCAAGCGGTTTGCCGGGTTTCGCCTTTGTTGTCACACACATTTTACAACTTTTCACGTATTGCTCAACATCTGTGCGCATGCGAGGCCACCAAAACTGTCGCCTGGTGAAATGTAAGATCTTGAGGAATCCAAAATGACCTGCAACCTTTGCATCGTGACATTTGCTTAACACTGTCACCCGTAAAGACTGAGGTATATACAGCTTTGTCCCTATCCATGCTAAACCGTCCCGATGCGTCACCGATGTTTTATGCTCTGCTATCCATGGATCATGTCCCACCTCTCATCGTAACTCCTCCTT
This sequence comes from Pituophis catenifer annectens, assembly GCF_029215685.1. Classification (NCBI taxonomy): domain Eukaryota; kingdom Metazoa; phylum Chordata; class Lepidosauria; order Squamata; family Colubridae; genus Pituophis; species Pituophis catenifer. The sequence continues at coordinate 98,474,453 of NW_027256881.1, forward strand.
CCATGTAGGGATTGTTGTTTTATGTATGAAAAGTTCCCTATCTATACTTCTAATTCTATTCTGAGTTTTACGTTCTCAGAAATGGGGTGCTACTTGAATGTATGTTTTTCTATATACTTTTTGTCACGAGTGTTTCCAGGATTGCTGTGGCTACTTGCCTACTCACAAACAGTATGGTTTCAATCAACCCATCTCCTGTTTGTAATTACCTGCAAGCCTTCCCCGCCCTAGTTAATTGCAGGTTAACTCCCCATATAAGCAAGGACCTTTTCGCTTGCTACTCAGGCCTAGACTCCGGTTTAGGCCTAAATGCACAGCTCCTGCAGGAAACTCAGTGCAAATGCTGCAGATGGAAGAAGAATGCAGATAAGAACTCCAGACGCCGTTGCAGAGAAACTCCCACGGATGCTTGCCTTTTGCTGTTTTGTAGCATGCAAGCTATCATCAGGACTGCTGTTGCTGGACCTTCTTCCTCCCACAAGCTTCAAGCAATGTTTGCTGTTTGAACTGTTTTTACTTCAGGTGACTTTTAGCTGTGAAGTTTGTGCTGCCGCCCCTTCTATTACCTCGATGATGTATCGATGCCGAAGCTGCTTATCTTCATGTTAGCTTTATTCTCTTGTGAACTGTTTCAGTATTGTGGAGAGGAATCTAGGGAGATAGCCTTGCTTCACATACCCAGATAAGACTTTGTTTTTAATGTGCTTTCTTAAAGACATAGTACTTTTTAAATGTTTTAAAGTAAATTATATTTTTACACAAGACGCTTCTGTCAGATTTATTTCAGTCTCAGTGTGTTTGCTCATGAGCTGGTTCATGGTCCGGGGTACCCCTCAACCCCATTCCCTAACACTTTTTTACGATGCTTTTATAATTATAAACATTAAAATACAAGCAGACAAGAAACAACAGCTCAAATCACTAACACACAACCAAGAAGCAGTCCCTAGATACCTCTAAGGACCTCACATAGTCTGTTCAAGTTCCTTTGAGTACGTTAGCTGAAAATGTTTAGGAACTGTTGCTTTTAGTTTTCCTTTTGATCGATTGCTTATAGCAGTGATGGTGAACCTATGTCACGTGTGCCACAGGTGGCATGCATAGCCATATCAGTGGGCACACCAGCTCAGCTCTGGCATGCATGCGCACACTAGCCAGCTGACTGACCAGAGAGGCTCTGAAGGCTGAGGACAGCAAAAAAGTCACTTCCTGTCCAACCGAGAGTTGGGAAATGGGCCATTTCAGGCCTCCAGAGGGCCTCGGAGGGGGTGGGGAAGGCTGTTTTTGCCCTTCTCAGATCCACAGAGGATCTGGAGCCAGGTGAGAAAGAAAAACGGGCCTACCAGGCCATCGCCTACCAGGAGCGGGGGGGAGGGGGTTGCGCATACATGCGCAGGGTGGGACAGATAGAATTATGGGTGTGGGCACGCGTATGCGTGAACCTCCCCCGCCCCCCCCTCCTAGTACGCGATTGCAAAAAGGTTAGCCATCACTGGCTTATAGACTGTAAAGTACTCTTGTCCTAAGTTTGCAATATGTTTTCTATTCAATTTCAATATCTGACTTGCCCAATCATACTGTACAGTTCCAGAAAATCTGCAGCTGAACAGAACAAAATTACAGCATTTCCTAATATAGCAGCAAACATAATTAACTTTGAATTATGTGAATTAACAGTGCCTGACAAACGATCATTTAGCTCTAAAATTAAATTCTTTCATACCATTAGATTTGTTTGTTAAGCTCAAATAGGCAAAAGTAGTATTTAATAAAGTAATAATGATCCTTCTGAGAGAGTGCCTTGGAGAAATTTCTGGCTTTATCTAAAATAAATCATTGTTATGCCATTATTAGCTAATTTACAAATATCATATACCATTGGCTTTGCATAAGTTATTTTCAACAAACTTTAGCCCAGCCTGATAGTCTCAGTCTGTAAAAACCAAATTTCTCAATTCATATAATTTAAGTCAGCTTTACCCAAATGTGTGAAAGTTGAGACTGATAATGTGTGATACTTTGGCTAAAATCTCCTTAGCTTCATTTAGCTGTTGTCCGTAAGAGTGTGATTTCTTCAGATAAGATTTCTTCAGATAAAAGTCCAGAGAGATTGAATATTCCTATCCTTAAAGTTTCCACCTCTATTAAATATCACAATGAACTAAGAAAAAGACCAAAGGGTATGTCTTAAACCAGGGGTGTCAAACTCGTGTCATCACAGTGGCATCACATGGAGTATTGCAACTTTCCCCCCCTTCACATGGGCATGGCCAGCGCGTGATGCATCTGGGCCAGGGGCCACAGGTTTGACAGCCCTGTCTTAAACTATACTTCTTTAATTTCTTTCTTCTTTAAATGTAGTGCAGCAGTGTCAAACTCACGGCCCGTAGGCTGGATGTGTAATGCTCTAGCCATGCCCACCCTGGTTTAGTGAAAGGGAAAAAGTTGTGATACATCTCATGATGACAACATGACGCCACGAATTTGACAACCCTGATGTAGTGGAATGAAATCAAGGGTCATATTATTCACAGCTGGAAAACTGCACTGCATTCCCACGTCTGCTTCTTATAAAATCTCAGCATCCACTTACTTACAAAACTTTTCTTTCTTTCTTTTTATTCAGCAAGGCATGTATGGGAGAGGTAGCTTAACCTTTGCTTGCTCTCTGGAAATAATCACCCAGAAGATGTCCCCCAAATCATTGCCTTCACCAGAAATCCAGGACTGTGTCTGCTAAAGGGAAAGGTATTGGCAAGGATTTTGAAAGAAAGACAGTAGATAGAAAAAATAGGCGCATATTTCTTGCCGATGCTTCACCAGCCCCAATTAATCTTTTTCAAAGATGATTTTTCCTAGAACAAGTATGGAGAATTATGAATGAATGAATGAATGAATGAATGAATGAATGAATGAATGGTGGCCCTGAATCTCAGATTGCTTATCTGGGCTTCAAAAAGCAGCCATCGTAGAGTTTGAGGGTTTTTTAAAATAATAATAATCATATTACCTATCATTTATACCATTGATAAATGATAAATCACTTAAGAAGTATACAGCATAAAATCATAGAGTTGGAAAATGTCACATAGACGTTGCAGTTTAATGTCTAATCAATGTAGAAACTCAAATTAAAGCATTACAAAGCAATGGCCATCCAGCTTCTGCTACATCCAATGGCCTCTCTGGATAATTTGTTCTACTGCTCTTAGTGTTAGGTAGGTTTTCTTTTCTTTTCTTTTTCCCCTCTAACATTTAATCAGGATCTGTCTTTATGCAACTTAAATCCATTATACGCTTGACTTCTGATTAATGACTCTTTTATCTCATTACCAAAGTAGAATTTAGATTCAAAGCTTTTGTCCTTTGTTACAGGAAATTATATATATTGCAAGATGGATTTAATCTCTGTACAGGAGACTTAAAAAAGAGGTCACAATAGAATATAAATCTTCCCTATTGAAAAGCAGGCATTAGAGAACACACCGAAGAATGAATGTGAAACTTAAATAGTGGACAGGGAGACAATACACGAAGAAAAAGAAAGAAAGATGTTCTAGATACCACTATTAAACCTGGCAAATCTGTTCTTGTCAAGATAAACATTCCCCCTTGACTTCAGGCTCCTCATTTTAGCCCTTATGTACACCAAAAGAGGGAAGACAGATTAATGTTTCTTCTGCTCATTTATGTTTTTACATATTGGTGAATTGGTTCCTGTCCTCCTATCAGCTGGTGTATGGTCTGGATCATAAAATAGACTGGAGCAGTCAATTTGTAGGTAGAGAATTAATAAGAACCAGGAGTTGATTGGCTGGTTTGCACAGCAGAATGGAATGAACCTAAAGCAGTGTTTTCCAAGCTTTTTTTTTCCTTTATCACACAAACTGCTTATCAAAAAGCCCTTATTTTAATATGCCTGTTGTGAGAGAGTAATGGGTTTGTGTGTTGTTTCCCTAAAGAAAACCCACTTTTACCCAATTTTGGGTAATTTACCCAGGTCTGAGAAGCACTTGTCTAAATGTTGTTGGAAGAAATATCATTCTGGGTTCAGTTCCAAGTGGGCGAAAAGACACTGGATTCGTGGAAGTTGCTTAGAAAGGTTTATTGATGAACAGGATCACATGCCTTGGAGATCTTTGGTGAAAAATGGGAAGAGATGCTGAGAGTCCCTGGGTTTTATACCCTCTCTGGCTTTGAACTTCCTAGGGCACAGGAAGAGTATCCTGATTGGTTGCTCTCAAAGGTCATAGCTAGCTTTTTAGGTTGTCTCTGTGTTAAGTTTGGTTGAATCTTGCTGGGTAATGCAATGAAGGGCAATTAAATAGCTCTGCCTGAAGGAAGTAGATCTTTGTTATGTAGAATAGACTGGCCCAGGTCTTAATGGCACATTAACAAAGATGGGGGGGGGGACAGGAGGGGGGCTGAGTTTCTGCCTCCTTTTTAGGGGAAATATTCTGTCCTTTTAATATTTTCTAAAGTATTTCATTTTCTAGGAGAGGGATGGGTTTTAACTTCCTATAATGTTTTGAAGTCAGAAATGTTTCTTTTTCCTGTCTCATCTGAGGCCCATAGATACTCTCTTCCTATTTCTGTACAATATACAACAAATACTATGGCTTGAGATGCCACATACTGAAACAATTTTGCAAATGTTGTTTTGCTATCACTTGAAAAACTGAAAAATAAAATTGAAAATAAGCATCCAGTTTGATTAGTTCTTTCATTAGATTAGCAACATTAGGTTGAGGCATCCACTGTATCCTTCAGATTTTTATCTCTGCTACAAAATCTAAATAGACAAGTAAGATTTTCTTTAGGAGTGTTGTTTGCATTAGCTAAAATCATATAGAATCTTGAAAAGAAAATGTAATTAGAAATTCCCACCTTTCTGCCATGATTTACACTAAAGAAGGCCTATCATCTTTCATGAGGTCCTGTGAGCACATGGCATTTTAAGAAGCAAAAAGACTATCTTAAAAGGCTAATAATTGAGCTTTGATACTGATTCCTTGAGAATAGAGAGAGAAAAACCAAGAGAGAATGAAGAATGCATTAACAGAAGCAGCCTATAGAATATTTACTTTTGCAGTAGCTTTTCCCACTTCTCTACACAAACAGGAAATTTTGAGAGATCATTAATCCACATTTGCTCTCTTCTAAACAGAATCAGACTGATACAATATGGGGCTTCATAATTATATTCAAATTTCCTCTACAGGTGTGACAAACAAACAATTACCATTTTTAAATAATATTCTGCTCCCTTGCTTCTCTTGGATAGAAGCCTAAAGGTATGAACACATTTCAGTGAAATGTGGGTGGGTGGTATATGTGTGATAACAAATTTTGTTGGTTTGGCATAGATTGTTAACAATATCTTAAATAGATATCCAAATACTGATGAAGCCAGACATTATATTTGATGCACACCGAAAATATGGTTTTTCTAGGAAGCCTCCAGATATTATATACTGGGTACATATTCTTTCTATCTCAATATACCTATATACCCAAAGAGACAAGTGAAAGTCTTTTTTTTTTCCTCATACACTTTTTTTTTCCTCAAAAAAGTTCCAGAAATCTTATCTAATTAAACCCAGTGAGAGACAAACAACCTGTTGTACCTCCAAAGCTGGCAAAAATAATGGCCTGAGCTGGGAATTGTGGGGAAAACAAGCTGTGTTTTGGTACCAATGGACCAAGAAGCTCCTGAAACTCTCTGTTTGAGACTGTAACTATGAATGACCTCTACAACTGCAGAGCCTTCCTAGGGAGCCCTGCTCAGCAGTCTTTTTTTATGGAGAAAGGTGAGTCTACCTCTTCCTCTAAATCTTCCAAGCTTTTTAAAGATTGCTCTTCATATCCAAGCTGTTGCAAAAGCATTTTGAGCTTTTGTCAGGTGGGATATATTTAGGACAAAAATATGTGCATTTCTTTTCTCCTTAAGTAGTGATCTTTTTAATGTTATGGGCATGGGTAGCTTTTGTATTAGCTGTGCTTTGAATTTTATTATGAGTCAAAAATTCCACCTTAGAAATAAAAACAGAAGAGGTACTTAATACTAACACCAACAAGAAAACAGTGTGTGCAATTTATTCTGAAAAGGAACTGATGACCAGGTCAGAACTTAATCTTCAACATAAAAAATAATCAATTTCTAAAAGTGCCAACAATGGTCTCCTTTTAGAGAAATGTTCAGAACAGGTTGTTCTACTGGTGTGATATTTCAATAACCGGGGAAATTAAATTACCTTCTCAGGGCTTCTATTCAACCTCTTGATTCTCAGGATGCAATTGTAAAACCATACTATTGTATTTGCTTTCTTCAAGTGTTATGTACCATCATGTTTTATAAATAGCAGCATGTAGAGTGGCTGTTCTTCTCTTCTACAAGACTATCATAAGCTATGATAAATTCTGTTCTTAATTTGTTTTTGTTTTTTTTTTCTGTTTTTTTTTTTATGGCATAGCTGGAGAGAACAAAATATGAGAAACAGCCAGTTATTTCTCCTTCTCTCCCACCCTTGGTCCATCCTGACACCCAAAAGCAGGATCTTTGCAGAAACAGAGAAGGATATCATTTTTTGTTTCTATCAGTCAGCTTCTAAAGCTGCAAAAGTACAAATATCACACTGCACAATTTCAATAAAAGTGCCAATGAACAAAACATAGAAACAACGAATGAACCATTTTTCTCCCCATGCAATATAATGAGTATGGCTGCTGGAGTTTTTGTTCAAAGCTTCAACTCAATCAACTCTTTGAATCAAATCAACAAATCAGATTTGGTGCCTTTAATTCAATAGGTGTCAGCAGCCCCACTATATAGCAGACCAAGAAAATAATTCCAAAGGAAGTTTATAACTATTATGTTGGCTATACTAGCAGGATCTTGTAAGTCTGGTTGGGCATCATTCTCTTATAGTCCTGCAAATTCATGGAAGTATCTATTTGAGCTGTTTTTCCTCCCCTCAAATTGCTTTGTGCTTGAGGGATGCTTCTCACTTCCTCAATCTGGGACTGGATTTGGTTTATTTCTGTCAAAGTTACCTCCTTAATCTTCATAGTTGGGCAATCCAGTCAATGTTTGTGCATATACTGGCTACAACTGAATATTCTAGTGAAATATTTCAGTTGAATAGTAATTCAAATATCTTGATTGATTATGTGCTATTGGGTTGTTTTTGACTCTTAGCAATTACATAGAATTTTTTTCCATGACACACTATTCCTAACCCGTTCTCCTAGCAGTGCATTTATTTTCACTGTAACTGAGTCCATCCGTCTTGCTTCTGACCATCCGCTCTTTCTTTCTATCTTTCCCAAAATTAGAACTTTTTTCCAGAGAGCTGGGTCTTCCTATAACAGATCCGAAGTAGGGTCATTTGAGCTTGGTATTTGAATCTCAAGCGAGAACACCTGATAGATGTGCTCAGTGATCCATCAGCCTGTTTTCTTAGCTGTCCACAGTATTCTCAGGAGTTTTCTCCAACATCATAGTTCAATGGTGTTCAGTACTCTTCCTATTGTCTGTAAAAAAAGAAAAAGTGGGGAAAGTATCACTGCTATAAGGTTTGTAGCAGCTGAAATAATAAAAAATGTGGGGAAAATATATATCGGTTGCTGCTTTAGATTCTAAACTTTAGGACAAGGTCTACTTAGTGTCTTTGGTTTCTGTTCTTATCACTGAAGATTTGCTTCAAGCAAATAAATTACATCCAAAAGACAAGTGTACAGTTTACTAAAAAAGAAGGCATATATGGTTTTGGAAGGGAAGATGCTAGCTGTTCCTCCTATAGAAGACCAGGATCAAGAGCAAAAGTCTTCTTGATCCTATGTGGATATCATTTATGATGAAGAGTGATAACTGCTAAAATAAAACTTACCACCCTCCCAGTAGAAAAGTAGAGGAGGAAAATGTATCAAGAAATACAATATCAGAAAATTAATCCTCTCAGTTTACCTATTTGCATACTATTCGTAATCACTGTTACCATTATTTATATAAATCATGTGCAAATCCTTTGCTCAAAGCATAAAAAGACAAAAGCAGTTTAGATTAGTCTGATGTAGAATTTTTAAAAATTCAAGGATCTTCCTGGTCATAGTGTATCAGGTATGATACTATAGTGCAGGTCAATATTGAGCAGGCCAATATATTGTTAACAAATATAATTTATAAAACAGAGAAAATTCCTATAGACATTAATTCTAACATGTGGTAATTATGTGTTAAAAAAATAAAGACATAGTTTTGAGACTGTTATGGCAGTACCATTCTCCATGACAAACCCTTGCTAATAAATATTCATGAGTCGTAACAGCTCTGCTTTCTTAACACTGATCTTTGCAAAATATCTATAGACACAAAAGCCATAACAGAGAATAAAGTATACCCCGTGGAGTATTATAAAACAGTACATTCATTAAGGAGTTCTTATGACACCATAAATGTTTTAGGGAGAAGATGTGAATATAAAATTACAGGCTTCCAATACTCCAACAGAGACTATTGGTTTTTATACAGTCTGTAGCTCTGCCTTTGAACAAGAACTCCAAAACAAAAAGTGCTTTTAATGCTTAGCATGAGATTGAAAATGGTACCACTCATTCTGGTTTTCAACATGGCCAGAATTGAAAGCATCAGCTCTCATCTTTGTCATTTTGTGAATGAAAGTAATGGTCTCATAGCTACATAAACAGATGGTGGTTTAAAAAGCCGCTGAATTGGAATTTTTTGTGTAATTTAAAAGAATGATTCAAAATGTGCACTTGAGAGTAAAAGGCCAACAGGCTTCTGCAGATATGCAACCTAACAAGGAGGTCAAAGGATATTTAGGCGTAAAGGAATCCTTTTGTGATGGATTGTGCACCTGAGAAGCAGTGAGAGAGAGTTTTGGCTACAGCTTTTCCAGAGAGAGACTCAGTGTCAGCATTCCAAGTAATGTGCCCATAGAAAACAAACTCCAAGGCACTTGAGTTCCTCAAAGAATAGTTTATTGGATACATCATATTGGCACAGACAGGTGAAAGCTGACTCTGAGTTTTCCCACAGCTTTCACCTCATTAAAAATAAAAGTTTTCCCCTTCCCCCAAGTCACTGGTCACGCTGTCCAATCCAGGTGCTGGGCAGTTGCTGAGTTACCGGTCCCTCCTCTGATCAACAACCTGTGAGAATGTCCTTGGTCCCCCCTCCCACTGCTGTGTGGCAACCCTAAAGCCTCCAAGATGGCTTCAGCCAGGTTCACTTCAGGGTTGACACTCAAGATCAAGCGGTTGTGCAGCCCTAAACTAGATGGGGAAGGGGGAAAGAGGGTCACCATAGCCATACCCTAGAACAACCCGTGGCTCTGGAGCCACATGTAGCTCTTTCATCCCTCTGCTGTGGCTCCCTGTTGCTCAAAATATGCATCACAACTACCAATGTGCGACACCTGCCGGCACATGATTTATTAAGCTTTTCGACCCATCTTTTTTTTCGGAGTTCAAAATGTTTTTGTTGCATGCAGAAATAAAAATGTGTTTTCTCTGTAGCAGATCATTGATTTCATAAATGCAACACACTATAGTTTTTTTATACATAGCATAAAGGTAAAAAATAATATATACAGTGTTATCTTCATTTTAGATGTCAAAAGGGTTTTGTGGCTCCTGGTGTTTTCTTTTCTGTGGGAAACGGGTCCAAATAGCTCTTTGACTGTTTAGGGTTGCCGACCCCTGCCCTAGAATCTCTCAAAATACATGTGGTAGATTAGAAGGTTATAACTTAAGTTTGTCAAGATTCTATCCATTAGATGTAAGGATATAAAGGATTGAACTTGACTGGATTTTGTTGTGTCATTTCTGGATGTTGACACCTTCCCCTCAATATCTATACATGTATAGTGCCCAATACATGTTGTCCGTAGGTTAAGAATTCCCAATTTAACAACAATCCCTAGTTATAAACAGCTTGCCTATTATTAAAATGGTGTACAATATTCTCCTTCCTTGAGCCAGCAAACCGCTGGAACTGCAATGCTTTCAGGAACTACTGAAGCTGCATGTTTTTAATATACAGCCTATTTTCAGCAGTTCTGAAAGCGTTGCATGGCTTCAGCAGTTCATTGATGACTCATAAGAGCCGGGGTGGCTCAGTGGTTAGAAAACAGTAGTGCAGTCTAATTCTGCCGACTGCCATCAGATCAATTCTCACCGGTTCAAAGTTGACTCAGCTTTCCATCCTTCCAAGGTCGGTAAAATGAGGACCCAGATTGTTGAGGGCAATATGCTGACTCTGTAAACTACTTAGAGGGGGCTGTAAAGCACTGTGAAACAGTATATAAATCTAAGTGCTATTGCTATTGGTTCAAGAAGGGGACAATGCTATCTGCCATTTTCAGTAATAGACAGTCCATTTGTAAATGAAAGTTCTAACTTATATACAGATTCAAGTTAAAGACAGAGTTAGGAATGGAACTCATTCTTAATCCTGGGACTGCTTGTATGTGACATGAAGATCTGCAGGGATATTGCAACCACTTACAAACTTTCCATAATCAGAAACCAATGTCTTGAATTCATTTACAACTTTCCCGAGTCTGCTTAATACAGTATGTAAAAGTCTGCCTAGCAGGTATTACATGCTAATATTGGGTCTGGGATTACTAGGGAGATTCTCAATCTTTTTAGTTTTTATGACAGTGAGCTTTACATCAGCAAAAGACAAATAACTCAAAGCTGGCTGCAATGTAAGTTTTCTAGTAGTGTGAGTTTTATGCTATGAAATTGGTAATCGATCTTGATTCCAGATTATTTATTTAAAGGTATTGGCCTCCCAATTCCAATGAAGTCTAGACCGTGCACAAAACTAAAAAAAAAAGACATAAAATAGCTAAAGATATTGAATAGATTGCCCTTATTTGTTTGCTTATTAATGCTGCTTTGACTGTTAGTTTCAAATGAAGTTGCTTTGCGCTTCTTTAAATTATAATTACCATTCAGTTTAATCTCTATTGGATTGCTAGTTGTCTTGGTGTATCTTTGACAGAAAAGGAGATATGTATAAAATAGATGAACAATGATGGAGACATGATTTTGCTCAAACTTGGATTTGATATATATGACTTCATTCCCATCTTTTACACTCTTTTGTTCCTATGCATATACAATGCAACATTCTGCTCCATGTGCAGAGTCATCTCTTGAGAAATGGAGCTGATGGGGTAGCAGGTCTATATGCACAGACCATTAGTGATCCAATCTCATAGATAGAAGTTTCATATTAACTCGCCTGGACTACTGCAACGCTCTCTACATGGGGCTCCCCTTGAGGGGCACCCGTAGGCTCCAACTGGTCCAGAATGCGGCCGCGCGGGTAGTTACGGGAGCTGCATGGCGCTCCCATACAACACCTCTCCTGCGTGAGCTGCACTGGCTCCCAGTGCGCTTCAAGGTGTTGGTTATCAACACCAACACCTTGGACCTAGATATCTTCGAGACCGCCTGCTGCTACTGACGGCCTCCCATCGACCTGTGTGCTCCCACAGAGAGGGCCTCCTCAGGGTGCCATCAGCCAAACAATGTAGGCTGGTGACCCCCAGGGGGAGGGCCTTCTCTGTGGGGGCACCCACCCTCTGGAACCAACTGCCCCCAGAGATAAGGAGAATCCAAGACCTCGGTGCCTTCCGCCGTGCCCTTAAAACTTTCTTTTTTCAGCAAGCTGAGCTGGCTTAACACTTTTAAATGTTTTTAACTGGTTTGTCATTTTTTTTTAATTACGGGGCCAAATTTATATATATCTTTTTAATAGTATTTTAATGTTTGTAGTCTATGTTTTTATTTGACTGTACACCGCCCTGAGTCCTCAGGGAGAAGGGCGGTATATAAATTTGATATAAAATAAAATAAAAATAAAAACTCAAGTAAAATATGTATTTCTTCCACTTGTTATTTTTTTAATGAAAACACTTGGCACGCTCAGCTGTGAGTTGTCAAGTATGAAGTGCTGAGAGATTACTACACAATTGATGCTGTCAACCTTGACAGCACTGATCACTTGTTGGAATGGGAAGGGTGAAAAGGTACCTGGACCTGGTCCACTTCCCCCATCTGGTGCTTGTCAAAGCTGCCAGCATGGCTTCTTTGCTCCATACATCCACCTCCAATTAATTGAAAACTGTATTTGTTGTTGATGAGAAAGTCTTGGATGGATTCTGCTGATTCAGTGAACCAGATTCTAGTGAAGCAATCTTCACTAGATCACAGCATAATTCATTCAGCATCATTTGAAGCACCTGATTCTGCTCTTATTCAGATGGACTCTGTTGAGCCAAAAGAGTTTAGGGTTGCAGGTTGATTTGGATTTGAAGTATGATTTTATTACTGAACAAATTTCAAACAAACAAAACAGATTTGCTTTGAACATTCACATACAATAAAATGATGAAACCATTTTTCCCCCCAGATGTATACTTTGTTCCTAGTCCCAGTGCACCACAGTTACAAAATTTTAAACTCCATCAGTAGGTCAATTAATTACAGTAAAGGAAACATAGGAGCTGTAAAACAAATAGAAATCAAATCAGGGAGGGTTTTTTTTTAATGATTTGATTTTATAACAGTGTTCTTCAAATGTGGTAACTTTAAGATGAGTGGATAGCAACTCCCAGACATACAGTATATACAAACAGAAATTTTAGTGACTCAAATAGAACAACTTTTCAAGAAAACATCTTTAAAAATATAGACTGAAGATTGCAGTAGACTTTTACAACTGAGCCAGCTTGTTGCTGTGATTTGCCTCCACATTGCCTTATTGTTTCTCCAGAGCTTATAAAGTCAGAAGGTGAACAAAAGCCGTTTCTAACTATTGCAAATGCCAAAGGTTGTGTGCAGGGGCTTTGGGGCATTGCAAAGAAAAGCAAAAGGTCATTCTTAGACATGAGCAAGTTTCTTTCTTTGCCTAATGATTTTGATGGCATCCTTGGTCTTGAAGATCTGCATAGCTCTAGTTCATGGGTGTCAAACTTGATCATGTCATGTGATGGTTTTTGCCTTTTCGGAGCTGGGGTGGGTGTGGCCTGCACATGACACAGGTTGTCAGTTTGGCACCCCTACTCTAGATGATGACCATTGACCAGCAAAATCATAATAGCCCAAGAACAGGCAATTTAGCACTTTTCCCCACCTAGAATCCTGGATATTTTCCCTTATGCAGAATGGAACAGAGAAGGCAGACTATATATTGTTTTCTGTCAGAGAATTAAATTTGAACAACCTAATTCATATTCCTAATTATTTTCAGACTGTTGTCATCTACAAATAAATAAGACCTGACATATACTCCCATGTTTGCAAAGAAATAGTTTTTGCAGAACTCTGCAAATGTAGATATTTCACATAAATGTAATCTTAGACACTTGGTGTGTCAATGAACATATATATCTATATATGTTTTCCAAGTTGTCATTTTCACTTGTCCAATAACTACTTTGAGGTCAAAGCAGTGATTTGAATAGGTATTTGGGCAAGACTTCTAGAAAATTTGGGTAATGCTATCTCTGTCCTATTGTTCATCCCAATAGGTAAATTTCAACATCAGTGAACTGCAAGTTCTTTCATCACACAGAGTTTGTGCAATGTTGACTCAGAAGATGTTCTTTTATTGAATTAGCAAAGCATGTGTAAAGGTTAGGCTGCTTTATCAATACTCTTGAGTATAAAAGTGCTTAAAAATAAAGTCTGCACTAAGGCTAGCTCTACTCCTGGTGTACTCATGGTCATGCCCATGTGGGTTTTTTGGCAACAATATGGAAGTGGGGTTGCTCTTACCTTCTTCCAGGATGAGATAATAAATAATTGCAATGAGAACTTTCTTTGGCAGATTTCTTCAGGAAAGAGAGCAAGGTATAAGTCACAACATCCAGATTGTGCCAAATTCAAAAGACTGATCCTTTTAGGTGCCAAATAAACCTCAGACTTTGTAAACATGAACACATAATGTAAGTAATGGTGATAAGCACCAATGAAGCAAGCTGTTGGCTTAGAATTGTATGCAAACATAGTCAATGTGTAATGACAGATGAAATACATGTTACTGTCAATATCAACATATTATTTATGTGAAAGAGGACTCATACAAAGACTGGATGATGGGGTTAGACTATGATCATAAGTTGTGCTCACTTTATCATATGCACTATCACATTGTTTACTGCTAGAGAACTTCATTTGTTGCCTGGATTCAAAATATTGTATACATTTTCTAAAATGCAGAAGTCTATTTGCAAGCAGTTGTTCCCAGACAGGTTTAGATTTAGAAAGCTTGCCACACTGGGCCCATAATGCATTTTTATTATCATAATCACCATAACAAACTAGAAGCTCAACTCTCTCAAATTTTCTGACCTTGCATTTAATACTGAGAATTCCTTTACAGAAGATAAATTTGAAGTGAGAAAATAATAGGGAAGAGAGTTGCTAGGCACTTGTAGAGACAACATAATAGAGGGAAAGGGAGAATTGTGCTGAAAACAGGCTAGTAGAGAAAAATCTCATGGTCTTTGTCATTTTTGAGGATCCCTATCATGAAACATTGGGGAAGTAATGTGTAAAATGCCTAGTATGGGATCCTGACTCTCACTAAAAGGATTAGATTTTTTTCTCTGACTGCAGAGAGCAAATTAATTCAGATTTGTTTAAGGAATTGAAAAACTCTCTTCAGAATGCTAGCTGTTTCTGAGGTACTAATGATTTATTTTATCAAAGCTCATATATATCTTAATAAATGATCATGTCTTCTCAGTGCACCTTGATTTTGAGTTTCATAATGCCTTTCTTATAGCTCATGGACATTTTATTTTGCAAATTAAAGATTTTATGCTTGTCAACAGAAGCCTTTTTATTTAAAGAGGCATTTAATATCAAGAATCTTCATGTGTTTTCATTTATATTCAATGATTATACTGTTGTCACTGATGAGCATTTTCTATATGCTGATATTTAAATTGCTTTACATTTCTAATTTAAAATGTTAAGGAAGCACAATTTGTGTTGGGTTACCGACATAGGAAGTATAAGATAACAAGGATATGCTCATGTCACTGTTTAACAATGCAAACTATTTAGCCCCACTACAGTGTGGTAAACATGGAGCACATAAATCGCCATCAGGATCCATCAGGGCAACATATAGCAAGAAAAAAGACAAAAAACATCTATCCTGGAGAAAAAAGTTATTACCAAAATGAAAGAGAAGAAAATACGTTTGTTCCCATTATAATAACCAAGTACATTCAAGCATGGACATAGAGTCATGGAAAACTTCTTGGCAAACATTTTGAGCTTGGGGAGTTCATTGTTCATCTGCTTTGCTTATTAGTTCATGAATTATCTCAATAACATAATGACCAAAATGACAAATCTATCTGGTATGAACTGTAGATGACAGAGAAATTTTAAGGCAGTGGATTTTTTTTCAGTTATGGTGTCCAATCTCTAGCCATAATGGATTATAACTCCTATGATCTTCAGTCAGAGCACTAGTTGGATTGATGGTAGCTTTAGCTGTGGCAGGGAAGGCTGTTTAAGGAGTCAAATGTTTCAGAATCTGATTCCCCTCCCCCATTTTTAGGTATATTATACCCAAGCTGAGCTGTAGAGATCAGTTTAAACTACAGCAGTGAGTGGTACGATGTGATTTGCATACAAAGAAAACTACAAGATCATTCATCTTCTACGTTCTAATTCCTCAAGGACTCATACCTGAAAGCCTCTGAATCATTTTTCACATCTAATGCTTAGGTACGGTATTATCAGCACCTTTTTAAAAACTTTATCTGTGAGATTTATACATCACTTCGTAATCTGTTCTGATTTATAATACCACACCTTATTCTCTGTAGCATTATGAAGTAATTTGCATATGCAAACTAGATTGCATGTTATCAAACTGGCCCTTGCCTATGTACAATTAGTTATTTCTAAGCAACCTGAAATGAAAGCAGGAAACGTCTACAAACTATCTCCGCCCAGTCTTAGACCCTCTACAAAGTTATAAGATATCCTTCGAATGCATTATCAAAATTCAACTATTTTTCCACTTAATTTTGAGGATTTGATGTCAAAGCAATAAAATTTGAGGCTCTGGATTCTCATCCCTTCTCATCTTTCTTCATTTTCCCTTCACTCTTTTCTGTAATAATCATTTTAGAAGAATGCAAGGTACTACTAAGATTCTTTGAGGTAAACATTATAAACTCTGTAATTAACAAGTAAAGTAGCGAGCATGTATTTTCTGTACAGACAGAGAATATTTCTAATGAATTTAGGTGATTGTGAACTCGATAAACCTATCACTGCTTAATTTTGTGATATACCCAGTAATAGCACATGCCTTTTCAGTAAAAAGGTTGTTATTTTGCATTTATTTTTCAAACTTTATGAACTCGTATGCTGCAGATGTATTTTAAAAGCCTGGGCAGTACATGAGCACTTATCATATATATTCTATGCATGTAATCCTAAATTATGAATTGCTAAATACTAATTGCATTCCCACCAGTTAGGCCAGATATAGTAAAAAACAATTCAGGTTCTGAAAAAGTTGGCATATAAAAAAGAAATTGGCATAGTTGGTGGAAAGGCTTCCCACAGAATCTTAAATCATCAATTATATGAGCTTGTCAAACTTGATTCACCTTTATTTTCATTTTATTTTTATTTCAATCTTAGTTGGTTTAGCTTGTGGGTGAAGAGGAGACATGAACTAATATTTGAATGTTTCTTTATTAGCATTTGAAGAAGTAGACTCTGAAAGATCTTTCCTAGTGCCAGCTTATACAAGGTCCTCTGCGAAACTGAATAAATTCTTCCGCAACTTGTCATGATCTCCTGTCAGAATTTTTATTTCCAATGAATTCCCTCTACTACACCTTTTGCTCATTTATTTTTTGTTCTTCAAAGCTAGCATTTCTTGAGGGACAAGTGACAACAGGCACTAAAGCATAAAGTGACAGGAGTGTAGGATGGAAAGCAACACGACCTATAATTAATTTTCTTTCTTCAAATCCCCATCAGTATTATTAATCTAGAAAAGTATGATAGGTGGAATTATCTTCCAGCTCATTTCTTGTGCTAAGGTTAAAAAGGTAAAGGTAAAGGTTCCTCTCGCATATATGTGCTAGTTGTTCCTGACTCTAGGGGGTGGTGCTTATCTGTGTTTCAAAGCCGAAGAGCCAGCGCTGTCCAAAGACGTCTCCGTGGTCATGTGGCCAGCATAACTAAAGGCCAAAGGCGCACGGAATGCTGTTACCTTCCCACCAAAGGTGGTCCCTATTTTTTTTTTTACGTGCTTTCAAACTGCTAGGTTGGCAGAAACTAGGACAAATGTTTGTTAATGTTTATGTTTATTATATTTGTATACCGCCCTTCTCCCGAAGGACTCGGGGCGGTGAACAGCCAGCAGATAAAATACAGAGAATACAAAAATTAAAACAATATTAAAATCCAATTAAATTAATTTGGCCCACAGTTAAGATACCCCTATATTAAAATCCATAATTTAACAATTTAAAATTAAAGCAATTTAAAAAGTTTGGTCAGGTCAGCCCGGCTTGATGAAACAAAAACATCTTTAAGGCACGGCGGAAAGTGTGCAGATCCGGGATCCACTGTATCTCCGGAGGCAACTCCTTCCAGAGGGTAAATAATGGGAACTCACCCCGTTACATGGCACTAGGGATTCGAACCGCTGAACTGCCGACCTTTCGATCAGCAAGCTCAGCATCTTAGCCATTGAGCCACCGCATCCCTTTTTGTGCTAAGGTTACAGTAGCACTAATTTGTTATTTGTATACAAGCACCTTTTTTGTTATGGTGAAGGGCCAAAAACAGACAGTAACAGACTATTCCTGAAGAATAATGGAGAAGATAATAGAATAGAATAGAATAGAATAGAATAGAATAGAATAGAATAGAATAGAATAGAATAGAATAGAATAGAATAGAATAGAATAGAATAACAGAGTTGGAAGGGACCTTGGAGGTCTTCTAGTCCAACCCCCTGCCCAGGCAGGAAACCCTACACTTCAGACAAATGGTTATCCAATATCTTCTTAAAAATTTCCAGTGTTGGGGCATTCACAACTTCTGCAGGCAAGTTGTTCCACTTATTAATTGTTCTGTCAGGAAATTTCTCCTTAGTTCTAAATTCCTTCTCTCCTTGATTAGTTTCCACCCATTGCTTCTTGTCCTGCCCTCAGGTGCTTTGAAGAACAGTTTGACAAGATGAATCTCAAAGAACTCTTTTTTTTCAAGTTGTCTCAATAAAATGAAGCATATGCTATTATGGCAGAAATTATCTACTTCTAAGTCAGCTCAAGACATGGAGTTCACCACATATTTCATGTACGTAGCCCTAAAGGACATTACTCAGAAGATAATCTGCACTTTTCAAAAGAGTATATTTCTCTTAGCAGTGTAGAAGAAATCTGCCATGGATTTCTAGAGAAATGAATTGGCATAATCTCCCCAAATGGATTCTGATGGCAACAATACATAAGATTTGTTGTCTCTCCTCTAGCATTTATAGATGATAAAATATGATTTAAAAATCATGCATGTAGAATGTATTTTAAATTAGTATCACCCAGGAAGGATTATTACATTTTTGTTTGAAGTCTACTTTGGGTAAAATTTGTCTGCTCAGAAAATTTGCCTTAAAAATGATATGTATGATATTTATTTATTTATTTATTTATTTTTATTCAATTTGTATACTGCCCTTCTCCTAGTGGACTCAGGGCGGTGCACAGCCAGAACTAAAACACATATCAATACAAAATTTAAAATTATTAAAAGAATTACATACTTTGGCCCAAATTTAAAACAATTCGAATTAAAACCCATTGACAGATTAAAAGCTAAAAAACTAAAAAGGGGGGGGGTTCACGCCAGCCCTGCTTGATGGAAAAGAAAAGTTTTCAGGGCACGGCGAAAGACCCGGAGATCCGATATCCTTCTTATCTCCAGGGGCAAATCGTTCCAGAGGGCAGGAGCTGCCACAGAGAAGGCCCTCCACCTGGGGGTCGCCAGCCGACATTGCCTGGCTGATGGCACCCTGAGGAGTCCCTCTCTGTGGGAGCGTACTGGTCGGTGGGAGGCTATCGGCGGCAGAAGGCGGTCCCGCAAATACCCAGGTCCTATGCCATGGAGCGCTTTAAAGGTGGTAACCAACACCTTGAAGTGCACCCGGAAGATCACTGGAAGCCAATGCAGCTCACGCATGAGAGGTGTCACATGGGAGCGCCCCCTCGCTCCCATAATCCCCCGCGCGGCCGCATTCTGCACCAGTTG
This sequence comes from Pituophis catenifer annectens, assembly GCF_029215685.1. Lineage (NCBI taxonomy): Eukaryota > Metazoa > Chordata > Lepidosauria > Squamata > Colubridae > Pituophis > Pituophis catenifer. Next base: position 98,493,791 of record NW_027256881.1, read on the forward strand.
GAGCCTCCGGGTACTCCTCAAGGGGAGCCCCATATTGAGTCAAAATTGAAAAAACAAAGTATCTGAAATTTTACATACAAAAATCTTCAAGTATTTTACACCTTTACAACAAAACAGTGAATATTAACTTACGGAAAAAGGCCTAGGACCTAATTTTAAAAAAATTATCAGCCAATATCTTTGTTGAATAACAACTATTAATTGTTTACGATGATTTGACATAACATGATAAAAGAATCATGGGAGTTAAGTTTAAAAAAGAAACTTATTATGTAAGAACATTTGCAGATGACATGGTGTTAGTTTTGGAAGATCTATTACAGGAAGTAGAAACATTAATGGAAAAATTAAAAGACTCTGGCATGCTAGACAGTTTTAAGATTAATAAGCAAAAAATATTCACAAAAATATGAAAATAAAAGATAAAATATAACTGATGGGAAAAAAACTAGTTTTAACATTGAAAAAGTAAAATATTTGGGCATCATTATGATGAATATGAATTGTATTTTATTTCAAAATGATTATGGGTTAGGGTATAAAATGGCATAAAATTAAAAAAAGAAATCTTAAGGTGAGAAATTAAAATTGTCTCTGCTGTGGAGTAATTGTGAGATTAAAAGTGTTTCACCTAGAACAGCTTTTTTCAACCTTCACAACTTTATGAGGTCGGGACTTCAACTCCCAGAATTCCCCAGATAGCCATGCTGGCTGGGGAATTCTGGGAGTTGAAGTCATACCTCTTCAAGTGGCCAAGCCTGAGAAACGCTGACCTAGAATGATATTTTTTTCCCCCACAATACTTGTTTGGACAGCTAATGTACTATTCAAATAATGGCAAAAGATGTAACTAAATTTGTATGGTAAGAGAAAGTGTTAAATGCATGTTAAATACAAGTAGCACATGATAAACATACACATGTTAAATACAAAGTAAGATGCAAAAGAAAGAGAAGGATTGGGTTTACCAGATTTGAAATTTTATAGCTTGATGTTTAGTTTGAATGAAGGAATAAAAGTTGCTGAGAAACAAAAGACTTTTAGTCCATTATCTGAAGCTATCTACTGGAAAAAAAAATAAACTTCATATATCGTGGTGATTAAAATAAACACATTTGGGAGGAAGAAAAAGAAAAGAAAAGATGTGTATAACTATTGATAGTGTTATAAAATTAATTCAGTACCATTAAATCTAGATCATATAGAAACATGGTTTTCAACTTCTCATTTTTAGCATAGAATGAGACCTTTAAAAATAGATAGCTGTCTCATATCCCAGATTCATTCCTTAAAATCAGAAGAGTAAAATCTTTACTATTAAGGGTTTTTTGTTTTTTGTTTTTTTGCTAGCCCCAGGCTCAGCATAGCCAAATCTGTTCATGAGATGAGAAATTATTTGGTCCAAGTTACTTATGTATAGAATTTCTTCCCAATATTGCAATGATATATGTAAATATTTGAAACCAGAACAAGGCTGTAGCTGAAAAGACTGGATAATATGAATTGAAGAACCTCCAAATTTCATACAATGCTAAAACAAAATATCCACTTTTAAACATTCTTTGAAGGATTTAATAGCTTAGTTACCTAACATAATCAAATCTGCTTGGAAAAAACGGCAGTCACATCCTTGCAATCTCTCAGCATTTGCTTAATGTTTTTTTGTCCTGTTTATTTGCTGCTGCAACTATGGTTGCCAGTAAAGAAATGAAAGAAAGGCACATGGGAACAAATTTATATGTTAAAATATGACTTGGGTGCTAGAACTCTAACTCATCTGATCCTAAATGACTTTAATTCTTAAACAGAGAGCAGCATATATAAAAAGAGTAGATTCTCCCATTTGAAATCAAAAGTTGTTCAGACAGTATTTCTAGTCCTATCTTTACCTAAATGAAGGCTACGTCTTTTTGATGGAGGCAGTATTCTGTTAATGGTCCCTAAATTGTGTGTGTGTGTGTGTGTGTGTGTGTGTGTGTGTGTGTGTGTGTGTGTGTGTAAATTTGGAGACTGATTACTTTGATTACTGAAAAAAAGTTATATTTTTTCTGTAGCCTGAGCTCATGTAATGAGCTTTATGTAATGTAATGTCTCTGGCAAATGGAGTAGAATCATGCAGCTTTGTTTATTTTCTCTTTATCCCCATGCTTCCCATTAGAAAATTTTACTACCATGACCTTTTAGAAACAAGTACTTTATGTACTACCTTGAGTGTCTAAGGGATAGAAATGAATATTTCACTTACAGAAAAGAAGTAAACCTAGAACTTCTAAACAGAGCAGTGTTTCTCCGCCTTTGAAATCTTAAGCTGTGTGGACTTCAACTCCCAGAAATCTCCAGTCAGCAACTTGAACTAGAACCTGGCCATTCTTGGATCATTTATGAATTGGCATTTTGTTTCTCTAAACTATCTGAAAAGTAAGCCTCCTTTTACTTGCTTCAAAGAATATGCTACTAATTACATCTACAGAGCCACCTGTCATAAAGATTTGGTGCCTTGTAGGAACTATAGATAACTTCCAATATTATTTATTAAACTCAGGAGCCTAGTCATACTGATTTTTACCCATTAACATTTTTATTGAGTTAAAATATTTTTTTTTAATTAAGATACAATAAAGATACAAAATACAAAAGAAAATAGGAAAACAATGGGGAGGAAGCGGAGAAAAGAATAGTTAGGAAGGATTAAGAAAAAGAAGAAGACGAAGCATTGACTTCCGACTCTCTCTGTTGCAGTAAAATAAGGCATTAACATCAAATCCCAACTTTTTGTTTTTTCATAATAATATAAACTAGCCATTTCTATAAGGATCTATCAGTCTAATTGGTAAAACCCAAAATCAAAGTTTCATTCTTTTCCACTTCAAGCACAAAGTTCAGAAGCTGCCTCCATGTGGAAACAAAAGCATTTATACTCTTTTCTTTAATCAAAATAGTCAATTTTGCCATTTCAGCCAAGTCCATCAGCTTCTGCAACCATTCGGTGCAATCGAAGTGTCCTTCCATTTTTGTGCATATAATAGTCTTGTTGCTGTACTGATTTTTAAAAGACTGATAAAACAAAGTGGCAAAGGCTATCAGTATGGTTGATTTCCTGGAACACTGAGCTGCAACTACCCATCATGTAACTTTGTAAGCATTGTAGCTTGTGGGGATTCATAGCAGCCTATCAATTGTACAATAAACACATTTTTTTGTTGCATAACCCAACTGCATCTGTATATAAGACGATATAACCCTTTGAAGGCCATTATTTCACAAACCCTCTATGCGTATAAAGTTCACTTTTCCTGCATCTTCTAAGATTTCTTTGTTGTCCTTATTTATTTATTTATTTATTTATTTATTTATTTATTTATTAAATTTATATACCGCCCTATTCCTAAGGGACTCAGGGCGGTGAACAGCGAACGATAAAAATACATGTAATACAAACGTTAATAATAAAAAAAACCAATTAAAATATACTAAACATTCTGGTCCTAGATAATTCAAGACATCCCAGTTTAAAACAAAATCAAAAAGTAATATAAAGGGAAAGTTAGGCCAGGCCGGCCTGCTGAAACAGGAATGTTTTGAGGGCACGGCGGAAAGTGCGCAGATCCGGAATCTTCTGTATCTCTGGGGGGAGCTCGTTCCAGATGGTGGGTGCCCTCACAGAAAAGGCTCTCCCCCTGGGGGCCGCCAGTTGACATTGTTTGGCTGACGGCACCCTGAGAAGCCCCTCTCTATGGGAGCGTACTGGGCGGTGAGAGGCTATTGGTGGCAGAAGGCGGTCTCGTAAGTACCCCGGTCCTAAGTCATGGAGCGCTCTAAAGGTGGTAACTAAGACCTTGAAGCGCACCCGGAAGACCACAGGGAGCCAGTGCAGCTCGCGCAGGAGGGGAGCCACATGGGAGCGCCATGCTGCTCCCATAACTACCCGCGCGGCCGCATTCTGGACCAGCTGGAGCCTCCGGGTGCTCCTCAAGGGGAGCCCCATGTAGAGAGCATTACAGTAGTCCAGGCGTGAAGTGACGAGGGCATGAGTGACCGTTTTTAACGAGTCCCGATCCAGAAAGGGACGCAACTGGCGAATCAGGCGAACGTGATAAAAAGACCTCCCGGCCACAGCCGTCAAGTGTTCTTCTAAAGACAGCCGTGAGTCCAAGAGGACGCCTAAGTTGCGAACCCTCTCCGTGGGGGGCAATGACTCATCCCCAATAGTCAGTGATGGCACCAATTGACTATATCGGGACGTCGGAAACCACAGCCACTCGGTCTTGGATGGGTTGAGCCTGAGTCTGTTCCTCCCCATCCAGATCCGTACAGCGTCCAGGCACTGGGACATCACTTTAAGGGCATCATTGGGGTGGTCCGGGGTGGAGATGTATAGCTGAGTATCATCAGCATACTGATGATACTTCACCCCAAAAACCATATATATATATGATATATATGATAGACTTCCTGGACAAGTTGCCCTGCAAATGCACCGGAATTCAACACTGTACTGGGGTGGCATGCCCTGTTGATTTTTTTTGGGGGGGGGGGCAGGGAAGGGGGTTAAGTGATCCAGACTGAATAAGCTGATCTGAGGTGGGAATGTCAGTTCAAACAGAGTAACTGCATTTTTGGTGCCAGGCTCAGCATGGAAAAAACTACATTATATCTGAAAAATATCTAACATCAATTCACCTTTCCTGACAGAAGTATGTGCCTACATACTTTAATGACATTTGGGTTAAAATGCTGACAGAGGTATGAAAACTGGGTATTTTTAAAAAAAAAGTCTATTTTTTTTCCCTCCTAATGCATTTTAGTACTCTCAAAAAGTGCTTTGACAAATATGGCCAATGCTTTATGTAAGCATTTTAAGCCACATCACAATTTTCCAACCCCAAAAGTTGGACTAACTGTTTTATTTTATAAGTGGAGGGTTCTTCCATCTCAGTTTTTATATAACCAAGCAATGAAATTAGAAATATGATTAGAAAATGTGACTACTTTATCTTGGATTCAGAGATATTTTTAATGTTTTAGCACTTCAGGTTCCAGGAAAGGTGACTATGATTAGTATCAATTATTAGTGAAAGGATGTTTAAAGAAAGATGGTTGTGGGAAATAGCTACTGATTTAACTGTGACGGAAGCTTCAATTCTTCATGCTATTGTGCCTTAATCTGCATACTGTTTTCCCAGTCACAATGACAGAGCACTAGCATATTTTGAGGACATTTTGACATCATCCTCAACCTATCCTGGGCAACTGGAAAGGCAGTTGTTGCCCATCTTTTCTTGTTCCACATCAAAAGTAGTAGAGTTTTTAAATTTCTGCTGGCACAAACCTATGAGCTTGATTTCATTGAAGACAAATGACTCCAAAGAGCTACTATATGATGTAGTAGAAGTCCCCTCCAATCACTGGTCGCTTCCCCATGACCTTCCATCCTGGCTTGCTTATCCTCTTCTGAAGGGACCTTCCGATAAAGTCTGATTAAAACTTTTTAAAAAACAGACTGATGAATCAGTAAAAGTTTGACTTTTTTTTTAAAAAAAGTCTGTAACATGGATTCTCTTTCCTTACTTCCTTCTTTCCTTCCTTCCTTCCTTCCTTCCTTCCTTCTTTCCTTCCTTCCTTCCTGTTTTTCTTCCTTCCTGTTTTCCTTTCTAGCCCAAATGACATTGGTGTTTCCTTTATTTCTTTTCTCCCCCCATTCATCAGTCGATGTGCTGCTGTATCAGACGTGAGGGAAAGTAAACAGAGGTGACATCATTCAGAAAATCCATTAATAGAAGCTATGCGTCTTCAAAGATATATCCACAGAAATAAAAATGAGTAATCAGTGCTTGTTTTCCTGGCACATGTAGGTGGGGTAAAGAAACAAAGGAATCTATTTGGATAGCAATTTCTTAATCAGATTTCAGTTCCAGTTTTTACCTGGAGGCAAACAGCTTAAGGTTACCTTAGAGAAGATCCCTGTAAATTATTCATTAGTTGGCCTCCATACTGCTAGATGAAAATACCTCAGTAACGCTACATAACCAGGGGCGGGTTTCAAAACCCGTCACTACCGGTTCGCTCGTGGGCATGCTCGCGTGCGCATTAGCACAATGCTTCTGCGCATGCACAGAAGCGTCCGGGCAGGTGGGCGGAGCCTCCCACCACTGCCCGCTGCTACTGGTTCGCCCGACCTGGGGCGAACCAGTAGCAAACCACCACTGCTACATACTGTACAATACTGCATTGTACAGTATTTGAGTACTGCAGTTACTCAAATTATTGCTTGAAGACCAGTAGCAGAAATATAGAGATCTTCCCTGTTGAAACAACCTGAGGAAAAATATCCCAACTATTATAAAATTCAGTGCTTTTAATAACCTTGCCAGATAGGAGGCTAAAGGTAAAGGTTCCCCTCACACATATATGCTAGTTGTTCCTGACTCTAGGGGGCGGTGATCATCTCCGTTTCAAAGCCAAAGAACCAGCGCTGTCTGAAGAAGTCTCCATGGTCATGTGGCCAGCATGACTCAATGCCAAAGGCGCATGGAATGCTATTACCTTCCCACCAAAGGTGGTCCCTATTTTTCTACTTGCATTTTTTATGTGCTTTCAAACTGCTAGGTTGGCAGAAGCTGGGACAAGTAACAGGAGCTCATCCCGTTACGTGGCACTAGGGATTCGAACTGCCGAACTGCCAATCTTTCGATCGACAAGCTCAGCGTCTTAGCCACTGAGCCCCCGATATGAGGCTAGCCTGTTGTAATTTAAGAATGACCAAGTTTTGTTGTAAGCCTTTCTCAAGTTTTATTATGTTGTCTCTGACCCAGATTCAGCAAGATAGACTAGTTACCTTTCCATAGCTTTAAGGGTTACCTTAAAACAGGTCATCTCAGCTGTGATTGTGATGGAATTTTTTTCATGGACCTAAAGCACGGGCAGACAGAGAAGTCTCTCCTTTTTAAAACCTTCCCTGTAATAATACAGGGATAAAATAACAGGCAGAACATATCATAACCATAACACATAAAAGGCATGAAATGGAAGAGAGAAAAAGACCCACAGTTAAGGAATTAAGGGGGCAGATCATTAAATGTTCATAGTTTGAGAAACACCAGCAGATTTTGGGCAATGACTGGAAATGGAAATTGTTCTGATTAGCATACGTCAAAGACACAAGGTTGAACTGGACAGATAGGCATATATTTTTCTCATTTTCTGGAGTGGAAAATGGAATTAGATATAGCAACACATACTGCACATTATAATCATACCTTATCTTCTGTAATGCTTTTAGTTTCCCGTTTTTGCAAAAACAGTATTATTTTAGTGAAGTATCATTTTGAGCATGTTTACCGAAAAATAAAATGCAACCATATTCATTGGAGTTTTCCCTTAGTTATATTTAGCTCCAAGTTTTGAAAAAAAAGTTGGATTTCCAAATCAGTTCATGATAATTAAGCCCAAGGGATATTAATCATTAAATTACAATTGCTAAACAAAGGATATACAATAAGTTAAGGGAACAGGAAATAAAACAGGGAGAATGCAATACAAACAGGTAATTATTTGGAGAAAGACTGTGGATATATGTCACGGTTAGCAAAAGGTATGTTCTAATATTGTCAAAACAAAATGCAGAGTAAATTGAAATTCTAGAAAGCAAGAGGGGGGAAAATAATAATGGTACTATAATTTTCAGAACCACTCTGTATTTTGCATGCAACATCTAAAACAGCAATATCCTTATTTAGAGTCGATAATTCAATATACTGAAAAGATAATGTTTTCAGAACAGATGGGCTAGATCACAGGTGTCAAACTCGCCATTTCACATTGCTGTCACATGACGTTTTGCGATGTTTTTCCCATTTGCGGAGCTGGGGTGGGCGTGGCCTGTGTGTGATGCATCTGGCCTGCCAGTTTGACATCCCTGGGCTAGAATCAGGGGTGAAATGCTCCCAGTTCGGACCGGCCCAGATGATCCAGTAGTGATGGTGCCGGGTGGTTCGGAGAACCAGAAGCAAAAATCCCTGCCCCTTCATCCATGCCCACCCAATCACCCGGTCGCCAACTTGCCGCTTCTTTAAAAAAATGCTTTTAAAAGGTAAAAAAAAAAGATCCTGCATCACAGCTGATCACACACACACACACACACACCTGCGCTGTTCTACTTACCCCATGCCTCCTTTTGGCATGCACTGCGTGCGCACCTCGCATTTGGTGCATGGTGCACACTGCATGCGTGCATGCACGCACACAGCACACATGCGCAACCAGCGAACCAGTAGTAAACCAGCTCAGATTTCACCACTGGCTAGTTTTGTTACTTATCAAGGTGGTCCAACATGAAGGTAACTACAGTATTTTCAAGCTTCCTAACAACTGGCTAGGATTATGTAACAGGTTCTTTCATTTGTGGAAAAGCATCTTTTTCTAATGAAGAGTCTTAAAGAACTCAAAAGTATTGCTATTTTAAAAAATGACATCGGCCTATTGAAGGTTTCCCTTAATAAGGAAATGTAATTTCATCTTGTTGATATACACTGGACTATTGAAAATAATCTCTTCACTTATAGTGTTCTAAACCAAATCACATTTTCAAGAAAGTATGCCTGATCAGTCTAGAATGATTGCTCAAACTCCATCATCTAGCAGGTGGCTTCTTTTTCCCCTTATTGTCTTATTGCATGTTTTAAATCACTCTTTTTTTTCTGTGTTTTGCATACCCCAAATGGGAATAATATTATATGTACCAGAGGTGGGTTTCCCTGCCCCCATCTATTCTCTGCCTCCCAAGTCCCAGCTGATCAGGAGGAAATGGGGATTTTGCAGTAACCTTCCTCTGGATTGGGGAGGGAATGGAGATTTTACAGTATCCTTCCCCTGCCACACTCACCAAGCCACGCCCACCAAGCCATGCCACGCCCACCAAGCCACACACACAGAACCAGTAGTAAAACATTTTGAAACCCACCATTGATATGTACATATGTGTACTACACAGACAACCTTCTCATTGAGTGATATAAATACTGAAGCTAAGTAACTCAAATTGGATAACTTATTTTTCTCGCTTTTAATGGTATAAAATGTTTCAGGTTGCTGGAAGTTGGGTGAATTTTTAAAATATATGTAAAAAAAATGTAATTACCTTGAAAATCTTCCCACTGTTTTTTGTGACATCTGAACTTTTCAGATGCCTTTCTGGATAATTAAAAGTAAGAAGGGACAGAGTAACATCATAATGCCCTTTTGACATTCTTGTATCATAGTCTTGCTTTACTAAGAATGGCTAACAATATTAACTTAATCTGAATGTCTTTTTGAGAAGCCACTATTTTAAAATATATAAGAAAGCAGGTGGAAACAGTATTTGCACATCCAAATGCATGGAGTTAGAAAGGAGCACAAAACAATAAACATTGTTCTTAATGCTCATTTTAATGCTCATGTCAAAGCCTCATTTGACTTAATACATTATATTTCTAGGAATATAAACATTGAAACAAGCAAACAGCACTGGGTAGGGACAAAAGTGTCAATGGTCAAATTAAGATCCAATTAAGCCTGTGGAATCTTACCTATTTGAAGGCTGTTCCATAGCAGAAAGCGTCAACTAATGAGATTATCTTTCTAAAATTAGCATCACCATGTCTCCTTTAATTAATTTAGTTTGGTCTTATTATGTCATATTCCATACTACAGCTATTTGTTCTAAGCATATTTGGATGGCAAAAATAGTCAAGTATTGTCATAAGGACATTTTGTGTCAGCTAGTCAAACTCAATTTTTGGAAAAAAAAAATCAATGATGAGTATTACTATTATTTATTTTTAAACCACCCATTAATATGTCAGATTTATCTAGTACCTGCAAGTCTTCTAGGACTAGGGAAATTAAATCCAAACCAAAGAGACCTAGTTTATTAAGCTGAGCCCCTCAGCATCCAACAAATTTTTGGTGCTATTTAACCAAGCTGCCATTAAGGTAACTTCAGAAACACTATGTCCAACAGATAAGATTCTACCTTTTTTTCTTTTACAAGGAAAAAAGATCAAAATCAATTATTTTTCTGACAAATTAGTACTTCTATGGGGGAAAATGCCCAAGAAACAGAACTCACACATAATCTTGATTTCCAATGTGCAGCATAACTTTTTATTGTATTTGCCTAACATAAATATTACGGTCTTTGCTCTCTCTTAAAAATAGGATAGGATAGGATAGGATAGGATAGGATAGGATAGGATAGGATAGGACAGGACAGGACAGGACAGGACAGGACAGGACAGAACAGGACAGAACAGGACAGAACAGAACAGAATAGAATTCTTTATTGGCCAAATGTGATTGGACACACAAGGAATTTGTCTACGGTGCATAAGCTCTCAGTGTACATAAAAGATATAAGTGATAAATCATGATCATAGTCATCATAAATACATTCATCATGAATCATAAGATACAACATTTAGTGATAATCATAGAATACTAAATAAGCAATCAACAAAAATCATACTAGGAAACTACATACATTGGCAACCTTCAATCTCAAAAGACTATGGTATCGTGCTCTGGAAAGAGGTCCTAAAACAGCATCTGGTGTGACTAAAAAGGCCAATTCAAGAGTGGAAATCCCTTCCACACTGAGGGCAGGGTCCCCTGCCCAGCCCCCAGATTTTGCTGGTTCCGGGACTGCCTCTGCCTCAGCCTGCCGAACAAGTGTCTCTTCAAATTAGAGAAGGCCATGCTGCATCTTTAGCCTCCAGGCTGATACTCTCTCTTTAGATACTGAGCTGAATCAACATATTGGTAAAGCGACCACCACGTTCTCCAGACTTACAAAGAGAGTATGGCTCAATAAGAAGCTGACAGAACATACAAAAATCCAGGTCTATAGAGCCTGTGTCCTGGGCACACTCTTGTACTTGCAGTGAATCTTGCAGTGAATCTTGGACCCTTTACGCACAGCAGGAGAGAGAACACCTTTCATATGCGCTGTCTCTGACATATCCTTGGCATTACCTGGCATGACAAAGTTCCAAATAGCGTAGTCTTGGAACGTGCTGGAATTTCTAGCATGTATACACTATTGAAACAGCGACATCTATGCTAGCTTGAGCATGTCGTGAGAATGGCTGATTGTCAGATTCCGAAACATCTCCTGTACGGAGAACTAGTGCAGGGAAAGCGCCTTAGAGGGAGACCACAGCCGCGATATAAGGCTATCTGCAAGAGGGATCTAAAGGCCTTGGGAATGGACATTAATGACTGGGAAACCTAGGAAACTAAATAAAACAATATAAATAATAAGGATACTAGCAACAAAGTTATAGTCCTAAGTAGAAAAGGAGATAGGTAATAGGAAGGATGATAATAATAATAGTAATACAGTCTTAGTAAATAGTTTGACAGTGTTGTGGGAATTGAACAAAAAAAAAAAAGTCTTGAAAAAAATAAAAAACATATCGTCACTCCAAAACTTGAAATTGGGTATCTTGTTCTGTAACACATGTAATATTTAATATTTGAAAACTAGTTCCTACTCATTTGCCTACCGTCAGTTTTTACATTTTTAATACTTACACTTGCAACATTTATTATCGATGAAACTCTAAACATTCAACATTTCAGCAGCACAAAACTGCTTACTTTCTTTTTATTGTGCATACCAATGGAGGCTGACAAATTTGATAAGAATTCTTCAAGCAATGCCTTTTAAACTGAAGTTTGGCCTGCTTCAGGGAAAAGAAATCAAACACTATAATTAGAGTGATAAGCACAACAATAGATGGAAAATCCATCTACTCAGACCCCCGCCCATGTTAGCAAGTGTAGCTGTTCATATGCTGATCAAATGTCCAGCGAATAAAAAATGAAGATTGATCCTTCTGCCTATACAAGCTACAGCATGCTTTTGCCTCACATAATCTAAAACCAAATATATATTGTAGAAGAAAATCTCTTTTGTTCCTAGATTGTCAGCATATAGACATCTCACAGCTGTTGTGAAGTGGATTAATGGACTGGAATAGGGGAAAAAAGTCCTAGGATTTGGGACATAAGGAAGAACTGTTTCAGTGTTTCATTAGCAGTCAATTCTCAAATTAGCACATTCTGATCTGATAGCAGTGCTTTGCTAAACACTATTTCTGAATAGTGTGGTGTAAGCTAGTGTTTCTCGACCTCAGCAACTTTAAGGTGTGTGGATTTCAACTCCCTGAGTTCCCAAGTGCTGGCTAGGGAATTTTGGGAGATGAAGTTCATACACATTAAAGTTGTTGAGGTGGAGAGACACACCAGTTGCTGTAAACAATACAAAAAAAATCTGAATTTTAAAAAAATATCCATGGAAATAGATTCTTGCTACTCTTCCTACAATTCAGGGCCAATATAAGGAAGAGGAAGTACTCCCAGATATTATGATTCAGCCATCATTAATGAACTGGAAGGTTATTTTAGTAGTCCTTCTACTTATTAATTTAACAAAAAAAAAGTCACCTAAAGATATCTATAATAAGGGGATGAGCCGTGTCCATTCAGAGTTCTACCATTGCTGTAGATCCTTCTGTAGTCCTATCACAACAAGGTCCTCTTTAGGCTTTGTTCACTCCTGGCCTTGAATTGTCTCAAATAACATTAACTAAAATGTCCCATTTAATGTAATTCAAGATTACTTTATTCCATAAATGAATCTCTCTCTCTCTCTCCCCAATATATGTAGACAGTGTTGCAATTTACATCAACAAATGCAAACCCTGGGAAAAAAAAATTCTGGCCATTAGTAGCTGCAATATGCTGGTGAAATATTGCTAACTTAAAACTATCATTAAATAATGATTTAGTGAATATTAGTCATTTTAATAAGTATCATAACAAGAGGACCATCTGGATAAAATCAATATTAGTAAACTGTCCTTTTACTTTATTGTGGGAGATTGTCCAGCTGTGGTCCTCCTTAATAATTGATGTTTTAAAATCTGCTTGGTCTTCCACAAATGTGTGGAAAATACATCTATACAAAGAAAGAAGCTTCTCTGAAAAAAATCAAGGCTGACATTTCTAAAGAAGCAAAATAAAGTTTTTGCCCTCTGTATGTCATGCATAACCTTATGCTGGGAATGACAAGAACTATGAACAATTTGAGGTATACCTATGTGTTTCCACTCCACAGAACACATCTTTTTACATTCAGGCCCATCTGCGTAACTTAATCCAGCCTCTTGCTGTATGCTTGGTTGCGTTCATGACCTTCTGACTGTGATCTGCTTTGAAAGCTCCAACAGGTCTATGCTTGCGATTTTTCTGCCAGAAGATGTCAGCCTAGTGGACCTTGATACTGGCGTTCTCATGCCTATCTTTCCAGAGAGATTGTGGTAGCTTTACTTTGGAGAATGGTCCCATAGGCTTTCTTGTCAAAGGTACCATGTGAAGGACAACTATAGCTCTAACATTTAATCCTCATGAACAGTTCATTTCAAAAACTAGAGAGTCCAAACTTCTTCTAGAATCAATGAAGAAGTTGTTTAAGGGTGGGAATCTCCTGAGCAACATGGGGGCTACTGCAACCCCAGAGTATCCTGGCATCCTGGATGCTTATTCCATCTTCTATCTTATCTGTTCTGCTTTTCTCCAAGTGAATGAGCACTTACCAGTAACACAGGAGCAAGACAGCCTGTTTTGCATGCACAAACTGCCTCCTTGTGGGCAGGGATGTGGGTGGTGATGTGGACAAGCTTGAACAAGAAAAGGTCCTCCTGAATGTATCTAACACTGAAAACCCTCAAATCCCTGATGTCAAATATGCTATCTCGTAGAAGCCACATGGACTTCAAAATAACATTTCATCTTTCACATCATTGTGCAACTGAGGCAAACTACATACTTGCGTCATTTTGCATCAAGTAAGTTTGCAAAGGATGTGTTGATATCATGAGACATGCAACATCACTTTCCCTTTCCCTCTTCCATTGTTCTAGATACAGACGCCCATAGAGCAACAATGAAAGAGATGATCAGTGAAATATGGCACATGTATTTTTCTGGTTCTAACCAAGTAAATTTCTCATACCTGTTAGATTTCAACAGCATGAAAATTTCACTCAGAGCATTTGGAGAATAGAGCTCTAATATTTCCCCCCAAAATACTAATAAATCTATCTCTAGAAACTTAAACAGCACTCAGGAGCTACTGGTGAAAGTAGAAGGACTATATATTGGACTGATAAATTGAAGAGGGTTTTTTTTTTTTTTTTTTTTTTTTGGAGATACAAGAAGCCATAATAATGGAGATCAGCTTCTTCAGAATCTAGCAACTCAACTCTCTTGATATGATAGCTTCTTCATCCTGTCCTTTTTGGTTTACATGTTTCTTGGCCTGGAGTACGGAGAGCATAACACCATTCTTGATACCAATCCTGTCTAGTCTGAGGTCCTTTGCTTCTAATGTTAGCAGTTCCAGCTCTCACACTTAAGAGACAAAAACATAATACTTCATGGAAAGGAAATTAGGTTTCATTTCCCAAAGGTAAATTATAGTGGATAATCTTTTTAAAAAGCCTTCCCGGTTGATACACTTAACAATAATACATTCGTCCTATAGCCATGCACATGAAAATATTATGCTCAGATTTAATGACACATTCTTGGTACACATCTCCAGCTGAATTGAAATTTGTCCTCTATCTTGAGTAATGAACTTCCCTGAAATAAAAGCATAGCACAAGAGATACAGCCCTTGATGATATTGTGAACGTGGAAATAAACTGAAGATTTCATACAAAAATATAAAGGGAAAAGGAAAGTTTCAATTGTGGTCTTACTTATTGAATTTCATCCTAACTGCCTCCTCCTCCTCTTCCTCCTCTTCCTCATCCTCATTTCCAACTATCTACTTAGTGGTCCTGCTACATCAGACTGAGCAGTGTTGCTAGCATAGCATTGTAGCATAGCTGTACCTTTACAGCTAAAAATCACTTCGTTTAATTTCTCTCTACTTGGGAGAAAAACTACATATTGAATATTGTTAGTATGATTTCAAAGGAAATTCACCAAACTCCCCAAGGAAATTGCTTAGCATGAAAGGAAGCTGTTGACATTGTTTGTTATAGGAGAAGGGAAATAAAATCTGATCCAGTAAGCTAGGAAAAATAATAAACTAAAATCCAGTATTATTAAAAAATGTAGAAGAAGGAAAAGTTTGAATTAGAGCAGCTCATCTTTGATGAAAATGGATTAGATGCTGAAGAAAGAAAGAAAGAAAGAAAGAAAGAAAGAAAGAAAGAAAGAAAGAAAGAAAGAAAGAAAGAAAGAAAGGAAGGAAGGAAGGAAGGAAGGAAGGAAGGAAGGAAGGAAGAAAGAAAGAAAGAAAAAAAAGAAAGAAAGAAAGAAAGGAAGGAAGGAAGGAAGGAAGGAAGGAAGGAAGGAAGGAAGGAAGGAAGACTTTTGTAGAAAATAAAACTTTAGAGCAGTTTTTACTACAAAAGTGGAGTCATTTTTTGTATAGTATTGAATAGTGGTCAAACTTGGCAGTATTTCTAATCATGCCTTTTGTTATGGAGATTATTGTCTAATGGTTCAGGAGTCAGGAAATATTTTCTCCTGAGAAGTAATAGCCAGGAAACAGTAGGAATGTCCTTTAGGGTTTTAAATGGGGAAGACCATTAGAGTATGACCAGAAAAGTGAAGCATAGTTAATGATATCATCAATCATTGGTCCTTTAACTGATTTTTTTCCTCAAAAATAATACAATGGGAAAATAACAGAGTTGGAAGTGATCTTAGAGGTCTTCTAGTACAACCCCCTGCTCAAGCAGGAGCTCCTATAGCTGCCCAATCACTTCTTAAAAACCTCCAGTGGTGAAGCCACAACTTCTGGAAGCAAGCCATTCCACTAGTTAATTGTTCTGTCAGGAAATTTCTCCTTGGTTCTAGGTTGCTTCTCTCCTTGATTAGTCTCCATCCATTGCTTCTTGTCCTGCCTTCAGATGCTCTGGAGAATAGCTTGACTCCCTCTTCTTTGTGACATCTCTTCAAATATTGGAACATTGCTATCATGTCACCGCTAGTCCTCCTTTTCATTGCACATAAATTGATTAGAATCAAAGTGAGAGTCTTTCAGTGATTTTTCTATTGTGAGTGATTGTGCATATGGATAGCATCTAATGGTACCCACAGCAAATCACCATAAATCCAGTATTGTCTGTTAGATTGCTTCCAGTTATGGTTCTGGTTAGCTAGCCAACCGGTCAACCACAGCCTATTCTAGTATAAACCCCTTGATTTTTAATATAGCCTTTTCCTGAAATAAAAACACAAAACTGACTGTTGAAATTCCATGGGGACTGGTTGTGTTCTGCCCCCATTGGACTTTCAATTTGTTTGCATTTAGCCCCTTGATTTTTTCAAATAACAATTTGGTATTTTTACACAACTTAGAATTCCTCAGACAAGTCAATGCCTTTTTAGGGGGGCCTTGTTTTATATGGTTAAAAAAGAAGATACTGCAAAAAGTATAGAGATACCAAGAAACAGATGTAAACCTAACAATTTAGATCCTCATTTTACTGACCTCAGAAGGATAGAAGACTGAGTAAACCTTGAGCCATTGAGACTCGAACTGCTGAACAGAAGTAGCCTGCAGTACTGCATTCTAACTATTGTGCTATCACGGCTCTCTAGTTGGAGAGCAAGGAATGGTTAAGATACAGAGGAAGAACAATATAGATTGATTTCAATGGAAATAAAACCAGTTTTCAAAGTGGATAAAGTTAGATAAACCAGAAGACGCCATTGGAGCAACTAAAAATAAAAAGGATGAAATCATTTGGAAGGAAAATGAAGTCAAGGGGATGCTGGAAGGAATATGTCAGAGATTTCTATGGGAACGGTAGTCATATGTCACAGAGTGGAATTAAAACCAATGTCATCAATGTTGATGTTAAAGTTAAAGAAGTAAATAATAGGTCCACTGTGCATGTTGAAAAATGGTAAAATTGCAAGTGTAGATGGTGTAACAGGTAAAATATTAAAATTTGGATGTAGTTTGCTTATGGAAAGCCTGTGGGCTTTGAAACAATTTATCTTCCCCCAAATAGACTACACAATTCAGATGTATAATAATCTATACTTTGTAAAATTATCTGGAAGTTAATCTTATAAATCAGAAGTGTTTAATGGTGGTTCTACATTTTGGGTCTGATCCAAAAATAGACTTGCTTGATCCAAAATATTTTGTCTGAAACATCATAGAGTGCTTCCAGTTTAGACAATTAACTTCCAGAAAACCAATATATTACTCCTAAAACATTGCATCAATAAGACTGAAGAGGAATGGAAAATTCCATGTTATGTTTCCTTACTATATACAGGTAATCATCAATTATGACCACAATTGAGCCCAAAATTTATGTTGCTGAGTGAGAAATTTGTTAAGTGAGTTTTGCCACATTTTACGACTTTTCTTGCCAGATTTGTTAAGTGAATCACTGCAGTTCTTAAGTTAGTAATACGGTTGTTAAGTGAATCTGGCTTCCCCATTGACTTTGTTTGTCAGAAGGTCGCAAAAGGGGATCATGTGACCCCTGGACACAGCAATGGTCATAAATGTGGGTCAGTTGCCAAGGATCCAAATGTAAATCATGTGATCATGGGGATGCTGCAACGGTCACAAGTATGAAAAATGATCATACATCACTTTTTTCAATGCCGTTGTAACTTAGAACAGTCACTAAATGAACTGTTGTAAGTCAAGGACTACCTGTATTACCTCCTAGGTGAAATTTGAATGATGCTATGTATTGTTGTTTGATTATACTTTTCAAGTTACCTGCTAGGATACCATGACTGTAGCCTTAAAAGATAAAAGAAAGAAGAAGTACATGAACAAATAAATAAATAAACTGCAGATTCACTTTGACTTGCCCAAGCATATATTCTCCTGTTGTTATTTACATTTCTTCCCAAAGTACTCCCAGTGCTGATTTCTCCCTCGGGGTCCCAGAGAAAAGTAAATATGAAACATGAAACCACTTGGGGTTGAGGAAACATAGAAACAGATGTGGTGGATTTGAAATTGTAAATAATTGTAATCAAGGGGATAATTAACCCTCTTTTCCCAGCTGACTTACCATTTAAAGGTTTGTCCTTGTGTGGCTACATCACATTAAAAAATAAAAAGCAAAATGCAAGGGATTTATTGTACATGTTTACATGAAACTCATCATTTGAACTTAAATCTTGCTTTAAAAAAAGAGAAAGGAACAACTGGTTTTCAGAAAAGATTAAATATTATTCATATGCCACTCTCCTCACAAATTAGTTACCTTTATCTTTCTTTAAGGTCATTAAATACCGCTAAATACTATTTGTTTATTTTTCTGTTGCATATACAGTATATCACAGAGAAAATTACGCCAAACATAAAAATGTATATGCGCAGCAACATTACCAACCTTATAGCATAGCATCAATATTAATCATCATTATAATAATAATAATAATAAAAAAGAAATACAGTATCATTCGTTAACAGTATGCACTCTTGGGTTTCTTTTAACTACAATCTCATTGTGTTTTATATTGCTTTGGCAGTGGGGTGATGAGTCAAATAACTCTACAGTTCATTTTTGCCTTTGGCAAGAAAGTTGAATTCAGCTCAGGGAAAATGGTTGCATAACCTGTAAGGAATTGTTAGACAATCAGAAGAAAAGATCAGCCTTCCTCTTTCTGCTCGCTGGTAAAAAAATTTAATCATCTGCCTTTCAGAATGTAAAGGATAAAATATGATGTGTACCTTGTCTTCAATTAGTGTTAATTGTTTTGGCGGTACTTTTCCATGTACAAAAGTGTCTTACAATTAAATTCTCATTTATCCTCCCAGCTCTCTGAAAAGGTTATAATGAGAAAGCGTAACTTGTTTCTAGGATGTATTGCTTAATTGTGCCCCTCCTCTCTACACCCACCTTTTATCCATTTCTCTTGCTTTCTATTTCAAGTAGGATGAAAAAGGGTGGGGGAGAAAGTCTCAAAAAATTCACTTTGGATGAATTAAATCGTACATGAAATCCTTACCCTTATATCAAGATTGTTCCATTACTTCCAACCAGAATATTTACCCATTTATAAATTTAACCTGGGACTAATGCATATCTCCATCCGAATCCAAAACTATTTTCTGGCCTTCAAGAGAAAGCAAATTTAAGATAGGATGGAGTAAAAATTGTCAAAATCCCAGAAGACAGCTTCAAAATTAAAAATTTCATTGTAGATCTGGACATTGAAATCCAACCAACATTATTCAGTTCAATGGCAAGAAATGTAGGATTCTTCACTTAGGTAGAAAAAAACCAGAGAATAAAGTACAAATAGATATCTATGGAGATACTTAGTTATTCAGGTCATGGTTGTCCCAAAGGTGCTTTTTCAAGAGGCAATTGGAGTTTGTTTTTTTCTTTGAAGACATTTCGCTTCACATCCAAGAAGCTTCTTCAGCTCTGAAGGTAGATGGTGGGGAATGGAAGGATTCATGGAAGAAACAATTACTTCATAACACATGGCACAACAAACCCATCAGGACAAGATTCAGCAGCCCATCTGCATTTAAAAGACAAAGGCACAGGAAAGAACACAGAGAAAAATGACAAACTGATGTACTCGGGGGCTAGAAATCCCATGATAAGCAATTAATTAAATACAAGTTAAACAAGAAAAGAAAACTAAATTATAGCAGAATTCAAATACCTGAAGGATTTGGATTTATTCTCCATACTTCCCAAGGGCAGAACAAGAATGCAGTGGGTGGAATCTTTATCGCAAAGGCAGCTTCAAATTCCAAATATGAAAGAAAAGAAAAACTTGTGGTTTCAGAGAACTTCCAAAAGTAGTGATTCTGGGAAGCCCAGAATGAAAAAACTGGTATATAAAATTATGGGGAAAGAATTGTATTCTCTTCATCTAATTTGAATTTAAATGAAATCCAGTTCCATCCAATGCATTTTGTAACCACCAGCAGATCGTTCAAAAGCCAAGAAAGGTGTTAACTGATTAATCTTTATCATAATTTATATTAAGATAATCCTCTATATTATTTCATTTTTTATATTATATTTTATATTATTCCCCACAGCAAAGACAAGCAGAGATGGTCAAATTGATTCTTTTATCCAAAGAAGAGAATATATCTAACCTTGTTTCTATTCTGAAATTGCTTCTAGATTTTGTGCTTGCAATGGGAAAAAAAATGAAACTTGGATTTTGTTTTTGTTCATTAGATAGGTTTATTGTTGTTATTATTGTTACAGAAATGGTTCGTACACACTGTTGTGTAAAAGTAAAAAGTTGCGGTTGTAATGTTATCTTCTACTGTGCTAAAGAGAGTTGGAAGTTGGTGCCTTTTTCTTCCCTTTTTCCCTCTTTACACCATATTTCTTTTCCTTCCCCTTCTTCTTAGTTTTCCATTACTTTTTTTGAATTTCTCTTTGTATTTTATATTTTGATAAACCAATAAAAATCATAATAATAAAAAGAGGGAGGGAAAGCCCAAGAAAGCTGAGAAAAATCTGCATACTCCTACCTTAAAAGTCTTCAAGATTGATTAACCTTGGCACATGTTTTATATAGCTCCTTATTCCCATGACTTCCACAAGCAAAATAAATATTCCAAATGTAGTAAAGTAAAAATACGTTTACATCTGAATATGGGGATAGTTTAGCTAGTGTAGAAAATTCACATTTTTGAATTTTAAAGAGACTGAGAAAGAGAATGAAACCCTGTAACTGGATTCTACCCACCTTATTCATAATAGATAATTTCACAGAGGAAAAATATTTTTTCCTTTGATTTTTTTTTCTTAGTGGCAGTAAGGAGTTATTAAATAGAGGAGTGATAATATATGCCCAAAGTCTATGCCTCAGGACTGCAAGGGTTTTTTTAGAGAGAGAGCACAAGCAAGGCAATTTTTCTACCACCCGAAGCAACTTGAAGGTTCATCCTTATTATATTAAAATGTAATAAAATAAATTCATGCATGAAAATGTTTTGGATTTATGTGCACAAGACTCCATGGTACTTAGATCAGTGCTAACATTAATCTACATCAATGCTATTTTTTCAGTGTGTGCCTTGTCTTACTTCTGCTACCACATATATAGGCTAACATTCAGGACCTTTTGAACGCTGTAGGGAATTAGCCAATGTACAAGTAGAGTTGAATATCATTTACCTGTGACATTTTTCCCCTCTCAGGAGCTACATGTTCTTTAATGTAAGATTAAACCAGAGCCCAAATATAATCAAAATACAAAGAAATTTTAAAGGGCATCCGAGCAAGCTTCATGTGGTTTTTAAAAACAGGAGGAGGAGGAGGAGGAGGAGGAGGAGGAGGAGGAGGAGGAGGAGGAGGAGGAGGAGGAGGAGGAGAGGTCAGGAAATAACTATCACTTTGATTGATCTCATATGTTCATATTCATCTGTTTTTGAAACTTGCTTAATTCTCTTGACTATCTTAATTAGTGAATGCAAAGTATGAAAGAAGAAGTAAATAATTGACTATATCAAATAAAATGCACACAAATATTAGCTTTCTCAGTTTATTATTTCTATAAGAAATGAATGACTGTAATACTACATAATTAATTGATTTTTATTAAGATGCTGGATATTGAAATAGCTGATAATGGAAAATACTAGTGATTATATTAAGGGAATATAAGGAAATACTAGGGATTATATTATGTGAGATTTTAAATTTAAGGGTTTTAACATAGAGATGAAGGGAAAAATTGAATTTGGTTAAGATTAGAGGTTAGGATGAAGGGTAATATTGGTTTATTAAAAAAAATAGAGAGAATAAATACTATGGCAAAAAGAGAATATATAAATTGTGTTGAAATGAATAAAAATTGTCTTAAATTTGTGAACTGGCCAATACTCTGTTCAGAAAAAATACATTGTATGTTTGTTTGTTTGTTTGCTTGCTTGCTTGCTTGCTTGTGTAAAAAATAAAAACTTTAAAAAAATATTAGCTTTCTAATAAAGTTGCGCAATACTTTGGATCCGATTGGAATGTACTTTAGAATGCATGGAAGCCTGAACAGCAACAAAAAAACGTTGGCAGCTTTTTAAAACAGCCACATCTAGATTGCAGTGGAAGCTGCCCCACTGCAGCTGAACAGCATGGAAACAGATTTTTTTTTTTTTTCAGTGAACGGTAGATAAGATACTTTATACATGCTCCCATCCATTCTAAGGCATCCTTTCCCAATCAAATCTGAAGCAGTGCATGGCCATGCTCTCTAATAGTCCAAAGTAATTATTTATATACACAATAGGTTTGCAATTTATACATTATAATGAGGCAATTCCAATGGAAGAGGATATACAGTATGTAGCTCAGGGTTGAACCATGGAGTCCTTGGTGCTCTCTGAGCTTGCTTGTTTGCAGAAGTTTCATTAGCCAATTAGGTAACATCATCAAGTAAGTGTGGGTACAATTAAGTAATTATGAAAAACATATTAAGTGTTGCTGTAGATAGCAGTAAGCCCCAGATTTTGAAGTCTGGGAACAAGGCTTTTGGTGACTATAAAATATCTGTAATGCTCCCCCAAATATGTTTCTCTTTGAATAGTTATCTGTCCAACCCCCACCTCTCTGAATACATTGTCCAAAGATAGCTACATTGCTTTCAGAGAACATTGAAATAATTTCCTTTTCATGAAATTCTATAATAGTCTGGCAAAAGAAATAGATAAAAAATAGAAATATTGTTAGGTGCTACAAGAAAGCTAAGATTTATTTAGACTTAGACTTAAAATAACTTTACTGTCACTTTGAATGTACACTAATCGGCACACATTAAAATGAAATTTCATTGCATACAGCTCTCAAAGGGTCACCACCTCCAATATACACTACATATATAACAAAATAAATAAATAAATAATAAATTAATACATAAATACAAAATTATGCATACATATATATTATATGACACAGAGAAACAACACAGTCTAATTTGGATGTATACATGTACATGGAGAGGAAAACATGAATCTTGAGAGTTTACCACACAAATGGCATAGGGAACAAAGCTGTTACAGAATATTAAAAACAAAACAAAAACAAACATCAAACAAAAATATCTTTACTTAAAATTCTGCTTCAGGTAGCAGGTCAATTTAGCCAAGAGGGATTTCAGATAACTCCAGCTCTGGTTTTGATCTGGATAATCTTCAAATCCATAAATTGCTGTAATGGGGAATCTGGATTGAGAAAGTCTTATTATGACTTAATGAGAAAGTCTTATGTTCACTTAATGAGAAAACCAACAAATAGCTATAATCTTTTATCTGGATTGAATGAAATTTGGAGACACCCCAAATGTATGGAAAATTTGAGCATGTGGAAGGAAAACACATTTTCTTGCAACATCTGTACTATTAGGACCTTATTGTTATGATTTATAGACAATAATTAATTAATAATCAGATGCAGCCATAGTTATGGACATATAATGTACCGGTAAATGGGAAATAAAAGGAAATGGGAAATAAAAGGAAATTATTTACTACTGGACAAGATAGGAAAGACTCAAGCAAGATCAGTTGTTTAATGTATTTTTATATAACATTTAAGGCATAATAGTATAGATCACAGTGCCTTTGGTCTCGTAAACATGGTTTTAAAAGCCAGCATATAAATAAGGAAATAAATAAGAACTTTGTAAGCAAATAACTAACTTTAGTTTCCACCAGCCAGAAAAAGAAAGAAGGAAAGAAACTATAATCACTGGGTTATGTTTTTTTTCCCCCAGCATTCTGGCTCCCCCAGGAATTAATAGCACAAAGAAAGGGGGAAACTGTAGCACAGTCGTGATCATCAATGTTCCTCTCTCAAGCATTATGACTGCAATATTATTTCCCTGGCTGGAAGATAGAATTGTTTACCCAGCTTCATTCATTCTCCCCAACCTCATTTCTCTTCATTTGCATTTGCTTTTGGTGGGGAAACTTGAAAAGATATGCATTCATTTTGTACTCTTGTTTTTGATCTTCAAAACAAGATCAACATTTTGGGGAGCAGTCAGACACCACTACAGATCATTCAGACAAGGCTAAAGTGTCCCTAAGGCAGATTGTGAGTTAAGAGATTTGGCTTGCAGGAAATACATATTCTTACAACGTAAAAAAAAAAGAAAAGATAATCACTTCTGAACAAGCCATTTCGGAGAACAGAGGCCACTGCCAGCTTTTGAAGAGCCTGCCCATAATTATTTTTTTAAAGGAAACAATAAAATAAGGTGTTAGAAAGCAGAAAAATTATCTGAATATTTTGTCAATTATAAACAAGTATTTCAAGCTTATTTCTTTTTGATAAGAGGGACCAAACTGTATGGCTTGGTACCCTACTTCCAATATATAGTAAGAATTAATGGTACATAAGCGGGATGCCTAAATTAGGAACCTAAACTTGATGGGATGTCTAACAGGGAATCAAAAATTCTCCTCTCTCCCCAAATGTCCATGATGCAACATTAGGCAGACAGTCATAAAAGGTAAAAGTAAAGGTTCCCCTCGCCTCGCACATATGTGCTAGTCGTTCCCAACTCTAGGGGGCAGTGCTCATCTCCATTTCAAAGCTGAAGAGCCAGTGCTGTCCAAAGACTTCTCCGTGGTCATGTGGCATGATTAAATGGCAAAGGCACATGGAACGCTATTACCTTCCCACCAAAGGTGGTCCCTATTTTTCTACTTGCATTTTTTACGTGCTTTCGAACGGTTAGGATGGCAGGAGCTGGGACAAGTTATGGGAGCTCACCCCGTTACACAACACTAGGGGTTCAAACTGCTGAACTGCCAACCTTTCGATCGACAAGCTCGGTGTCTTAGCCACTGAGCCACAGCGTCCCGTTTAGACAGTAATAGACAGTGGCTATAGAGTGTGCATGCAATGTCTTTAAGCCATTTTGTTTGTCTTCAACATTTCATTTCATTTTCTTTTGAAACTTTTTTTTGGGGGGGGGGTTGGTCTTTTGGGAGGTTGAGCCTGTAACTAAGTTCATATACATATAAATGAACCAACTGCAAATTGTTTTGCTTTTTGACCTTTTCTCCTTTTCTGTTGTTGCCCCATCTGAATTTAGCCTTGTAAATTCCTCAGTTATGTGCTCACAATCTGGAAAATGTTGGGCACACTAATGATGTTTCTTTTTCTTCTTCTTCTCATATATTAAGGAAATTGCCTTTTTTTGACAATGCCTAAAGCACTGTTCCTGCAAGACCATTTTATGCATAATATTTATTTTAATGAAATATTTTTTTTCATGTCTCTTCCTGTGAAAGGTGAGGAGGTAATATTTCAATTCCTTGAATAATCTTCTGCTTAAGTGTGAGTAGTCCACGCCATGTTATCTTCCTATCACTACAAAAGTCATCTAATATTTTGAAATAGAAGATCCTTTTTGTTGCTGCATTTCCTGGTACTTCATCTCCAAGCTGAAATTATAAAGTATATCTTATCCTGTTTTTCATAGCAGATGGAGGCAAAGATGCCCTTTCCCCCCTTAATGACTGTATCCTCTCATTGTCTTTCAGCAGAGTTTTTCCAAAGTGATCAAGGTCCTTTCAATTATATCCCATCAGGATAGAAAATAAAGCCCATTATGACCTGTTTGGATAGTTCATCCAAAGCCTAACTCCAATTTGCAACTTATTTCAAAGACTCAATTTGATTAATTTTTGAAACTTAAATAGAAGAATTGAGTCAAACGAATCAGAATATGTGAGATCTAATTCATTATTTGCCAGTTCAGTTCAATAAAAGTGGATGGGTATATATATGCATGCAGAAAAGTCTGTCAGATCTCCAAGCTGATTCAAAGGTAGCTTCTTTGATTTAACATGTCAAGATCGATTAAACAATTCAATTTGAAGATCCTGCAAGGTACTTGCAGGACATTCTTAATATAGGTAGACCTCATTTACTGACTGCCTTGTTCAATGACTTATTGAAGTTGAGACAGTGAAAAAATAAATTTATGACCAATTCCGCATTTATAGCCTTCCCAGAATCCATCAGTCAAGCATGATTGCCACTGCAGTCAGTACAGATTTTCCTGTGCCTGATCCCCTTTCCACCTTGGAGAGCAGAAAGATTGGAGAGGAAAAGACTACAAGACCGCAAACAATCACACAATGGGGAATACACTTCAAAAGGCAAGCAGTAGCTCTGGTAGCCCCAAGTGCACTCAGGGTTGGCAGCAGTGATCACACTACACAAACAGCTAGTACATTCCCCACTGTATACCCCATTGTGAGGTTATTGATCTAGAAATTTAGAGCAAATTTATAATATAGTAGCAAGATAACTGAGCACAATGATAATATTGCTTATGTGGTTTTTATACACTCTCAGTTTGTCTATTGGTCCCACTTCAAAACATTACATTTATCATATAATATATCTATATCTACAAGTCTCTCTCTCTCTCTCTCTCTCTCTCTGTATATATATATATATATATATACATATATACATACATACACACACACACACACACACACACACACACACACACACACACACACACACACACACACACACATATATATATATATATATATATATATATATATATATATATATATATATATATATATATATATATATATATTTGTAGATTTTCACAGGTAGAGGTATGCAAGTTTTGGTGTATTTGGGTCTTTTCCCGTGTAAGATTGAGAGTATCTTGGCGATGTTTCGACGAGGTCTCACTCGTCAGCTGTTTCATAACATCTTACTAATCTGCAAACATTAACTCCATCAACCAACCAAGATGTAACAGCACAGGCAACCAACCCGCTCATAGCAACAAAACCAGCACCCCACACCTCCCCACCAGTATTTATAGAGAGATGGCAGCTCCGATCACGCTTTCCTCGCACAAGCACGAAGCCGAAGACACCAGCTGAAGATCTTCAGGCTGGTGTTTTCGGCTTTGTGCTTCTAGGAGCAAT
The DNA here is from genome assembly GCF_029215685.1 of Pituophis catenifer annectens. Classification (NCBI taxonomy): domain Eukaryota; kingdom Metazoa; phylum Chordata; class Lepidosauria; order Squamata; family Colubridae; genus Pituophis; species Pituophis catenifer. Next base: position 98,520,789 of record NW_027256881.1, read on the forward strand.
TGCTCCTAGAAGCATGAAGCTCACATTGCTTCTAGAAGCACGAAGCCGAAAACACCAGCCTGCAGATGACGAATGAGACTTCGTCGAAACGTCGCCAAGACACTTCCAATTTTATTCTTACAGGTACTAATCAACATGTCTTCATCCAAAAATTATGAGTGATGCACAGGAACAGACCTTCCCAGTGATATCTTCCTAATTTGAAATGGTTTTCCCAATGAGAGAAACTTGGCATTTACTTGATCATCTCTTCAATGCCAAGCAAATGCATTTTATTTTCTTCAAGATCCTATAGATTATTTTATTTTTCTATAACCTTTTAATCCTGCCTGAGCAGAGGTTGGACTAAAAGACCTCCAAGGTCCCTTCCAAATCTGTTATTCTGTTGTTCTGTGTACCTGCTATGTATACTTTTGTCATTTATTTGCAGTATTCAAGTCGATGGTTAATTTTAAATTATGATTTGGCATGTTGTAAGTTATTCTTATAAAATAATATTTTGGACTTTTAAAGCAACTTTTTGTTTTCAGTACATGCATAAACAGTGAGTAATGCCTTCTGCCCTTTAAAAGAGTCCAATCAGGCAAGATTGGATTTGATTCTCTTCTTTACCAGCAGGAATTGCATCTTCAGATCGCCACTGATTCAGCCAATCAACATGAAGAGCTTTAAGGGTTTATGGATTCCCTACCAATAAAGCCGATAATTTCATTTCATTACATGTGCTCTCGCACTCTCAGGATTCATATACAGAAATGTAAGCACAGAATTTAAATGGATTATTTCTAGTTTATATATATTTTTTCAGTTGCAATATTTTGACAGCCAGACATGAAGAATATTAATTGGAGCAGTTAATTGGCTTTATTTGTGAGGAACTAATTTACAAAATTGTATGCTTTCCTCAAGGGAACTATCTATGAGAGGCAGCTTTGCTGATCCTTTGAATTTCTGGCCAAATGCAAATGGTCTAGGGTGTCCTCTAAGGACAAAGGATTGTTTATGTAGCCCTATCACTACAATTTACCGTAAACAAGGATATCTACTGGAGACAGGGATAGCCTGATTCCCTGGGCGAACCAGGATACTTTGAACACATTTTGAGGCTCTAGAAGGCCATAAAGGGGATTGGAATTGTCAAGTACCTTCAACAGCAATTTGATTGAGAGGTCAGAACAGAAAAAACCATGACTTAAAATTCCTGCACTTCTTGCTCTGAAATTATGTAACTTTATCATCTCAGAATTGATACATGAAGATTTCATACCCATTATGTCTACATTTTTAAAAGTACATAATTGTCCTGTGAGCTAACAGTTTCGTTTTCTGAGTTGCACATCGGATTCAGACCCCGAATGAATTCAGGTTCTGATTTGGTCTGATTTAAATTCATATGATGGCTCAGTGGGTAAGACGCTGAGCTTGTCGATCAAAAGGTCGGCAGTTCAGTGGTTTGAATCCCTAGTGCTGCGTAATGGGGTGAGCTCCCGTTACTTGTCCCAGCTTCTGCCAACTTAGCCGTTTGAAATCACGTAAAAAATGCAACTAGAAAAATAGGAACCACCTTTGGTGAGAAGGTAACAGCGTTCCGTGCGCCTTTGGCATTTAGTCATGCCAGCCACATGACCACGGAGACATCTTCGGACAGCGCTGGCTCTTCGGCTTTGAAATGGAGATGAGCACCACCCCTTAGAGTCAGGAACGACTAGCACATATGTGCGAGGGGAACCTTTACTTTACCTAAATTCAGCAATTTTTTTACATCAGCAAATCTAGTTCAAATGTAGCTTTTGGTAGGAATACGCTATCATTCTAAACAAAGATATCTCTCTTAGATTTCCTAATGAGAAAAAAAATGTTATTTATCCATAGTTAGATATTGATTAGAATCTATGCAAGACAGAACTAAATAGGTTTAATAACATAAAGATAAAACCACAATGGTAATCCTGCACTTAGCAGATTTCAGTTATTACATTTTCAGATTGTAGTAAAAGGCATGATCTGATCACTTGCTAAAGTGTATTGCTAAAGTTTATTTCCTGGTGTAAGTGTGTGTGTGTGTGTGTGTGTGTGTGTGTGTGTGTGTGTGTGTGTTTTAATGTGGTAAAATGTGGCATTCTGGCAGGATTACTGAATCTGACTAATCCGAAATAAGACAAAGTAAAGTTCAGATGGAAACTTCTTAATTCATACTGACTTAGTCATTCAAGTATAAGGAAAGCCAAACCACATCAAATTAATAGCACAGCTAATTCAACCTTCAATTCCCAGACCAGAGCACCAAATATTGGGGCAAGACGTTGCAGACCATTCTGCTTCCAATTCTAAGGCATGATTTGCAAACTTGGCAACTTATGCCAGAATTCTCTAGGCACACATGCTGGCTAGGGAACTCTGGGAGTTGAAGTCCATACACCTTAAAGTTGCCAATTTTGAAAAAGGGAAGCATAACCCTCGTAGCTGATCGTTTGTAGATGTTCACAGCAAGATGTGGGACATCATTCTTTACAACAGGGGTCTCCAACCTTGGCAACTTTGAGACTTGCGGACTTCAACTTCCAGAATTCCTCAGCCAGCTTTGCTGGTAAGAAGTCCACAAGTCTTAAAGTTGCCAAGGTTGGAGATCCCTGCTTTACAACACCCAGATAATCATGCAAAATAGCCCTGGGGTTTACCAGCTTGCTAGCAGTACTGGGGTTGGGTGATATGGATGTCTACATTGCAAATCTACCTTTAACCTCAGGTTGGCTTCACCAGTCCTGTAGTGGGGAGTCTTATTCTTACCCACTGCAAATTCTAAAACACCCTATCTCTAAAATGTACCTTGCTGCACATTTTTTATTGTCTTATGTATTGAGATCTTCACATATTCGTTCTTTGTCTGAAGTACATGACAGATGAATTGAACCCTAGATGTATTTGCCCTTTATCAACAAAAGGAAATACATTTGATTGCATTGGGTTTTAGAAACAGTTTAAAAGCAGGTTGATATTGGTTTCTTTATCCCTGGCTTTTGTTTCTTTCTGGTGTATTCTCCAAGACACAAAGAGAATTTCAAAGACCAGTGCTCAAGTGCCTTTGTAAACATCCCTCTGGGTTATCTTTGAAGAAAGCCAAGCCTCCCATTATGATTTGTTGTATGTATGGTGAATTGTACAATGAGGCTTTGATCATTTTGGAACCTTTGGGCACTCTAGTAATATGAATAATTTACTATGCAGATAATTAATAGCTGGGCAAACCTGGTTCATAACAAAACTTGGCAACAAACTGCACTTTATATTAAATATATGCCTCATTTTCCACTGCATATTTGCATATGGGACTAAAATGAAATTTCACCAAGACAAAAGTAAAGCTGTATGTATTCCTTAAAAATAAAATAATATATATATATATATACTACCATTGAGAGGGGGGAAATCACAGCTCAGTGGCAGAACATACCAGTTTTATGTGCTAATGTTTCCTTTTTCAGTCCCTGATATTTCAGGTTAAAGAAAAAAAGCAGAGTACTAGAGAATTATTGTCCATCAGAAGAAACAGAGGTAATGGTGGGTTTTTTTTTACCATTTTACTAAGCAAATTCTTTCTATTGTGCTAGGTCAGGGGTCAGCAACCTACAGTTCCGGAGCCGCATGCGGCTCTTTGGGCCCTCTGCTGTGGATCCCTGTCAGATGATCCCACCACTGGCTGGCCCCGCCCCTCGCTCTCCCCTCCCAGTCACTCCTCGCCTGGCCTGAGAAGGTAAGGGCGACGGCGGGGGATGGAGAAGTGGCCAGGACAGAGACAGATACAGAGAGAGGGGGAAGAGAGAGAGATAAAGAGAGGGGAGAGAGAGATATGTCAAAAGGATTTTGTGGGTCCTGGTGTTTTTTAACAACTGGTTCTATGCCCTAATGACCGGCTGGGTAGGCGTGGCTAGGGGGGGTCATGGGACTAGTGGAAGAGAGTGACATCAAGTTGGCCATGCCCATCCAGGTTTTGTGGCTCTCTGTATTTCCTTTTCTGTGGGAAAAGGGTCCAACTGGATCTTTGAGTATTTAAAGTTGCAGACCCCTGTGCTAGGTCAACTGAAACATCTCTTGTTATGTGGACACCTATTTCCTGAATTTGCAGCAATAGCCGTGCTAGAATTCTGGCACCTTGTCTGCATATGAAAGGGTGAGGAAGCAAAGCCAGCTAATACTCATCCAGGGGAAAATACTTTTTAAATTAGCGTATGATTTATATATTTATATATTTCTCTCTCCTGGAAAATCCATTTGAGGCTAGCATTTATTCTTTTTGGCAGGACTATTTTCCAGACATTTCAGTTTTTATAAGTATTTTGAGATATTATTTTTCCATGTTGTTATTGTTGCTGCTGCTGTCTTCGATTCCAATTGTATTTGACCTTGTTTTTGTAAACTGTTCTGACTACAGTATACCTGTTTTCCTTTTTACAAGTCAGATGAAAAAAGCCAAACCAAACCGATGTCTCTTCACTCCTGTACATGCATTATTGACTCATTAGTGTGACAGATTGCAAAACAGAACATAGTTCTAGTTCATATAAATCTTTGTGGAGCTGCCTTCGGCTACTCTCATAGCCTCATATAGAGCATAAAATATTAAATGAGTCCATAAATGTATAGTAGCCATACATGGACAAGCTTGCCCACCAAAATCTATTGCTATTTAATAGCAGAGGTTTGTGATAGCAAAGCAAGCAGGTTGTCATACACTCTACTGTCAAATATGGTTCTATTTACTTTCATGTTCCATTACACTCTGGTTGCAATTGCATGAGATGAATTTGGACAAGATGGATGCGGTTAGAAAATATGGTTGATTTGTACTGCTTTGTCTTAATTGCCTCTGTTTTGTCTACAGCAGTCTCTTTAGGGTTAGTTATTACAGATCAAATTATGCAAGTGGATACATAAATTTAAAATGACTTCTACTGATTTCTTCACTGTGGGTTGCCTCCTCCCGCCCCTTCCCCTTCATTTCATTTCAGTATGCAATAGGTGGCTCATCATTAGGGTCGTATGGTTTGAATACTTCTTCCATCTATGAAGTCCTCTTTTAATATACATCAGGTTTTTATTTTATTTTGAAATAATTTATAGGTTTATTTTAATTTTTCCATTAGGGAGTGGCAAGCACTGATCACTTATAGATAGAGAAAAACATTAATACTCAATTGAAGGAAATAGATATTGTCAGAATAAAGTTCTTGACAGTAACAGAATATAAAATGAAATGTTTAACCTACAGTTAAAACTAAAGTACTTCTATGGTCATTGTGCGAAACAAGCTCTAAAGCAAAGAATTAATACATCAAAGAATTTTGAGAGTTATTAATACACAAAAGCAAAGTTAGCTCTGCAACATGACTCGAAAAAGTGTAGGAAGAGAGATCAAAGGCGGCTTTGGCCAAGTTTTTCTTTAGAAGTGTGAATTTCAGAAATGCCTTTCATAATTTAAAATCAGGCACACTCTTTGTGATTTAATATTTTAAATCTGCTCCAGACTGCAAATTTAACATGGATGATAATGTTTTTTTTTTTAACTCCATGAGCATTTCAGTCTGAACTCTCCATAAAATGCTAAAATTTATTCTTTTCTATCAATCTTGTAACCAGTCCTGTTGTTGGTTTGGATTGTTAATTCAGGGTGCTTAAACATTATATTCGGAATGGGACAACTTGCCACAGCCAACTCACTGCGTCAAACACACTGCGGCCAACTCACCACGGTCAACTCGCCCCAGCCAACTCACCACGGGCAACTTGGCGCAGGACAACTTGCCAAGGCCAACTCACCCCGAGACAAGTCATTGTGGAACAATTTAAGAATTCTATTTAATTATTTAAAGTAAATAAAAATTATTTTAATTTTTGCCATTCGCATTTCATTCTGTCCCTCCTTTTGCATCCTTTCTTTAATGATTCTATCTCCCATTTCTTTGATATTAGTGTAATTCTTGTCCTTCAGTGAGTTGGCCATGGTAAATTGGTGGTGGTGAGTTGGCCATGGCAAGTTGGCCATAGAAAATGGTCATACACCCTTATATTCCTCATTCTAAATCATTCTCTTCTTTTTATCCTGATAGCTTCTCCTCTTCCATACCACAACACAAGCTATCCTCTTCTCATTTTTTTTATTGCCAAAAAAGTGTGTGTGTGTGTGTGTGTGTGTGTGTGTGTGTTATTTGCACTTGATAGGAGTACGAACTGATTGCCTCCACTAGTTTACATTTAAATTGAGGACTTTGGGAAGTTGAGCCAAGTGTTGCAGGTAGCTCTAGCACTATAAGAGCAAACTTTTGTGCTTGACAAAGAAACTCAAGCCAAGTGGCCATTCTCTGAGTTCTTCTTTGCTTTTTCAAGTCCTTTCAAATTTGCCTTTGCCTCTAAGTAGCCTACTTTGTTCTACTGTATGGCATCTGTACCTAGAATTCTGTGCCTACAAATTAGCTTTTCCAAATTCTTCTGCCAATTTGTGAGCAGAAACACAAAAGGATCATTTTGCCAAAATATTCCAAAGCAATGTTTTCTAAAAGTGTATCTGGGGTAAGGCTCACCACCAGGATTAAAACAGTAGAAGCAAATATCTGTGGAGTTTCAGCTGTTTTCCATTATTCACAGGGCTTACACTCAGCATCCTTCCAGGGCATTATGGCAGGGATTATTCAGTGTTGAATATTCTGTGTTTTTTTTTTTACATCAACTTGTTCAGAGAAGCCATGTTTCTTTAAGCATACAGTAGATGCCATACAGCTACCATATTATAATTTCCTTGTCCTTGGAGCTTGATGGGTCCAGCCTTATGGCTGTTTTCTATTCTTCTTAAGAGGTTGAAAAGAATCACTTATATAAGGGACTTGAATAAATCTCCCCCTATTTAGCTGTAAGTATGCAAGCATTAGCAAGGTCACTTACAGTCTTCTATTACATCATCTCATTTACATTGACATTTCTCTACTAGTACTTTATATCTAAAGACATAAACTATAATTATTTCTGTCAGCTGGTTAGTAGGGTCTCTTTTTTACAAAGGCAAAATGTATTACTTAGGGAAAAGAGTGCACCAGGGAAGAAAATTAGATTTGAAGATGAACTTTCACGGAATACTTACAAATGGCATTCTTAACAATTTAATTAGGACTACATCAGGCTTCATTTTATCTAGTGGTACCATGTCTTCATGTGTCCTCATTTCAAATGCAGTAAATGCATTTTTTTTGTTGTTGTTGTTAATAAGGAACCCAAGTTCTACACTGAAGACTATATTATTTTGTGAACATTACAAATCTAAAAAAGGGATAAACTCCCAATTTTTTTATACATACAAAAGGATTTCAACTCCTGCCATTGCCTTTTTGACGTATAATTAAATATCGTCTCTATCTGCTATTTACTAACTATTCATGATCTTAATATACATCGGTAGGAATCTGCTCATGCTGGGGTTGTTTATTGCAATTTTATGTAATTCACCTATGACAATGACATCTCAAGCAGGATATACAAAATGAATTGGATGAGCCCACAAAAACTGAAATAAGACACATTAAGATCTTTGCAAATCTTCATCTCAATGGAAGTTTGTGGAAGGGGATTCAGATTCTTTTCAAGAAGTGAGTGCAGAAAGGATTCTATTGTAAAGGGATGCAAGTTGGTTGGCAACAGACCTTGTCTCTCATCTTGCCTTTAAAAAATAAGTTTGCAAAGGCTACAGGTAGTAGAATGACATCCTCTTGACTCCCCAATTTTTAGTCTCCTCTACTACTTTTAAGAAAATAAGTTTTTAATCAAATATATTTTTATCTGAAGAGAAATTGAGAAAGAAGGAGAAAAGAAATATAAAAGTACTCTGTCATTCCTTCCCCACCAGGGTGAAATCAGCAGGTTCTAACAGGTTCTGGAGAACTAGTAGCGGAAATTTTGAGTAGTTTGGAGAACTGGCAAATACTACCTCTGGCTGGCCCCAGGATGGGGTGAGAATGAAGATTTTGCAATATCCTTCCCCCAGGAGGGGAGGGAATGGAAATTTTGCAGTATCCTTCTCCTGGAATGGGGTGGGAATGGAGATTTTGCAATATTCTTCCCCTGCCACGCCCACCAAGCCATGTCCATAGAACCAGTAGGGAAAAATTTTGGATTTTACTCCTGTCCCCCACCCCAAATATTTTCATTCACTACCTTAATCCACTGGTCTAGTACTGCATTTTGGAGAAAACAACCCTTCTCCAACCTTATACAGATCACAAACCATTAGCATACCTGCATATATGCATTTCAGATGAATCTGCCAAAAGTTCCCAGACAATTTAGGCTGGAAAAGCTGAGTTTTGAAGACGTTGTATACATTTTCTAGGGTAGTTCTGCGAGGTCTGTAAACTTGCAGTTTGATTGTCAGGAGTTTCAGCATTAGATTGAGATTTTATTTATTTATCACACTTAGAAACCACCCATTTCCCCACAAAGTCTGGACCATGAGATTATACAGGAGAATATTGATTTGGTTACCTAGAAATTAGCCAAGCATTGTTTTGTTGATTCTAAAATTCATAATCTGGAGTATAAATCAGATATTATCAAATAAGAGCTGTGGTGATGCAATGGTTAGAATGCAGTACTGCAGGCTAATTCACTGCTCACTCCAGGAGTTCGATTCTGAGTAGCTCAAAGTTGACTCAGCCTTCCATCCTTCTGAGGTGGGTAAAATGAGGACCCAGATTGTTGGGGAGAATATGCTGACTCTGTAAACTGCTTAGAGAAGGCTGTAAAGCACTGTGAAGCAGTATATAAGTTTAAGTGCTATTGCTATTGCTATCATATTCAGATGCCAGTGGAATTTGCACTTGTAATTGAAATTTTTAATGTGTTATCCAGTAAAGTTGTTAGTGCAAAATGGTGGAAATTCTCAATAATTTTTGAATAGAAATTGCAGACTAATTCATCTAATTAGTATAGCTGTATATTTTCTAAAATGACAGCAAAAAGATCCTTGGACCTAAATACTTGCTGTCTAACTCTTCAACATTTAGAGCAGGCCTGAACATCTCATAAATAATTACAAGGCACAAAAGAAGAATGATACACAGATGAGCTGTTCAGCAACTAGGAGCACCATGGTATGGAATGAACTGGCAAAGTAGGGAAAATAAGGAACTGGCAAAAGCCTGGAAGTACTTGGAAGCATGTCTTGGCAGATGTTCCTTTCAGGGCAACAGGAGCAGTGATGGATTCTTCCTGGCAGCTGCAACATTTGACAACTTAAAAAAATAAAAAAGCCACACAAGACTGCATGTTGTGAAGGCCTGATCTAGTTTACCCATAATGGAATCCAGGCAATCATGAACAACTGAATATCTTCACCAGGACTCAAAACAATCAAACTGCTGAAACATTTGATAGAGATGACTTTGGCCTTTATAATTATGATCACCATAAATCAACCTTGCTAACTGCAAACATTCAAAACACCTGAATGTTAGGCTAATGCCATTCATAAAGAGGAATCTGCTTTTGTTGGATACATTTGATCAAATACCTGTATCCTTACCAGAATATATAATTAATTTGAGGCATGTACCGGGGTGAGTTCTACTAACCTCCGCTACCAGTTCACAACGGGAGCTCTCTCATGTGCGCAATTCTGCACATGTGCAGATCATTCATGATGATGTCCAGGCGGGTGGGTGGAGCCTCCTGCCACTGTTACTACTGGTTCGTAAGAACCGGACCGAACCGGGAGCAACCCACCACTGCCATGTACATGTGTGCATGTAATGTTTAAATTAATAAAAGGTTCAACTTCTTCTCCTTGAGATAAAGGTCTAAAGTTCCAGGATGATGGGAGGTGAGCAAAGTGCTATTCAGTATTACAGTTCTTTTACCTTTGCATACTTTGATTACTTTGCTCTGCGTTGCTGTCTTAATTTTATGAGAGGGGTTTTTTTGCAACTACTTGCTAGTTCATATCTTAGATGAAATTGAATATTTAAAATAAATGTCTAAAGTTGATTCAATACCATTCTGAGAGTGCTCTTTCAGTATTCCTAGACTCTTCTGGAAAGCTGCCATTTGGAACACATTGTCAGACTAAAAATAGACTCATGGTAAAGCACTTGTATTAGTCTCAGAGACTTACCACTTGAATGGGCTTTTCTCCTCCCATCAACAGATGGGAAATGAAGAGCATCTGGAAAGGATGTGAAGGGATATTCAGAAATCTGGGGAAATTACAATAATTAAAAAATACTTTAGTTCACAAAGAAGATTTTAGCAAAACAATGCTAAACTAAACAGAATGTTTAAACAAATAGATGAATTTATATACTTTGGTAGAATGTGCATTGTGTATAAGAAAAGCATGCTTCTGCTCATTTAGTTATATGTTGACAACAATAGGAATGGAGTAATTACTATTATTGTTATTATTATTCTGCATTCAAGTCAACGTTAACCAGGGGTGGGTTCTACTTCCCTTTACTACTGGTTCGCAATGGGAGCGTGCGTACATTTCTGCACATGTGCAGATCGTTAATTAAGACATCCAGGTGGGTGGGCCGAGCCTCCTGCCGCTTTTACTAACGGGTCTAAAGAACCAGACAGAACCGGGAGCAACCCACCACTGACATTAACTGTCTGGCAACTGGAGACAAGTTCCACAATTTTCTTGGAAGGTTTTTTTGGGGGAAATGGCTGGTCATTGTCTTCTTCCTGGGACTTAAAGAGAATGACTGGTCCAAGATCAAGTGGCTTCATGCTCAAGACAGGACTAGAACTCAAGGTCTCCTGTTTTCTAGCCTGATGCCTTTACCAGCCAATAACTGGCTGTTTCTTAAGAATTGCAAGCAGTAAAATAAGAAAAAAATGGGTGCTGAATAAATGTGGACTTGACCACAAAAGTGAGTGACCAGTTCAAAAGAAGGGTGTTGAGGTGGCTTGGTCATACATTATGAAGAAGGCAAATTAAGATTGAACCACAAAGCTAATACAGTATATGAAGGAAGAATGGTAGAGAGGCAAGGGATGATAAAGTTATGGTTGGATGGAGTTGATGAGATGCTCAGAAATGGGAGAGGTGAGAGTTTTAAAGAACAAAATTAATATATGAATCAGTATATAGTTATGGTGGAATTTAGGGTAGTTTGCAAGGATAAAAATGGAGGATGGAGAAATATAGTGCAGTAAAGTGTTGGTGTAAACTAAATTTGACCAGATTTGCCCTTGCCTTCCCTTTTTCCTTTCCTTTCCTCCTCTTCTGCTTTTATTTATCTGTTTACTTAGTTCTTACTTTTTTGCAATCTGTATAAGAAAGCATGAAGGGCATATGTGTATATATTTTACTAACACAAATTTGTGAATATAATTCCTATAATCTTCCAGGGTACAAACCTAGATTAAAGTGTATAAGGGCACAGATTTGGTCTAGTGATTAAGGCACCAGGCTATGAAACAAAAGAGACTGTGAGTTCAAATCCCCCCTTAGCCATAAAAGCCAGCTGAGTGACGTTGGGCAATCTCTTTTCTTTCAGTCTGACAGGTTGTTGTTGTGAGGAAAATAGGAGTGGGAAGGAGGATTAGATATGTTGGCGTTATTTGTAAAAATAATCAAGGTGGGATAAAACTAAATAAATAATCTCATGCCAATGGCTACAGCATGGAGTTTCTGGAAGAACAGGATATATACCTTGTCCATACATGTGTTAAAAGAGGAGAGTCATGGCAAGCTGAAATTATAGGAAGTCATGGATATTGAGGACTCCTGAAGGCACTTTGCCCAATGTTACAACACCACTGAAAAAGGTAACTTACAGTCCATCTTTTAAATTATGCCATCACACCTTCTCATGGTCATGTGACCCTGACTTGGGAGCTTGGTAGTTGGCTCGCATTTACAACAGGGGTGAAATGCTACGAGTTCGGACCAGTTCTGGCGAACCAGTAGTAATAAAAGCTACTGGTTCAGGCAAACCAGTACTAAAAAAAAATGCTACTGGTTCAGACGAACTGGCATTTCCAATGATCAGTTGTGCCGCGTGATTTATATTTGCTAGAAAGTAGGAAATCCTGCTTTCTAGCTAATCTAAATTGCGTGGCACAGCTGTTCCCCCCCCCCGCTATTCTACTTACCTTAGAAAAGACTTCTTAATCCTCCTTTTTCAGCACTGCGCAGTAGCGCCTGTGGTGCACATGCATGCAAAGCGAGTGTTTGGTGCACATCGCGCATGCGCACGCACAGTGAACCGGTAGCGAAGCGAATCAGTAGCAGACTTCAGAGCATTTCACCCCTGATTTACAACCATTGCAGCATACTGTGGTCATGTGATCATGATTTGCAACATTCCTGGCAGGCTTCCAACAAGCAAAATCAATGTGGGAAGCCAGACATGCGATTTATTTAACAACTACTTGATTCACATAATGACTACAATAAAATGGTCATAAAATCAGGTCTGATCATATGACTATCTACTACACACCAGTCAAGGCCTTCCTTCAATCTTTCACAACTTCCTGATTATAGGCTCTAATTTAAAGATGAATTGCTAAACCTTTCACAGCCAGCAATGACCATGATTGAGGAGAGTCATCAGCATCAGAGATAATAGCAATAGCACTTAGACTTCTATACTGCTTCATAGTGCTTTTTACAGCCCTCTCTAAGTGGTTTACAGAGTCAGCGTGTTGCCCCCAACAATCTGGGTCCTCATTTTACCGACCTTAGAAGACTGAGTCAATCTTCAGCCAGTGAGGATATTGTAGTGGATATTACTTGAGTTTGTGGATAAAATTTAGAAAAGAAATCAATCTCTTTCTATCTTGTTCTTTTAAAGCTGAACTATACTTTTAAAGCCTTCACGAGTTGTGGGTGCTCCAACACCAGAGGTTATTAAGAAAAGAAATGGTCAGCCATTTGTCCAAAATTGTATAGGGACTTCTGCTTGAGCATGAGATTGGATTAGAAGACCTCCAAGGTTGCTTCCAACTCTTTTATTCTGTATTCTATAACAATAGCATGTTAAACACTTGCACTAGCTATATTTTATTTTTACCCCTCTCCCTCATACAGTAACTCTGGGCTCTATCCAGTGGTGGGTTCCTCCCGGTTTGGCCCGGTTCCACCGAGCCAGTAGCGGTGACGATATGATGTCACCAAACCGGTTCTCTTTGTTTGGGAGCTGGCCCTCCGACGGCCCCCGCATTATTCTTACCTTTTATTTGGCTCCGCCCCCAATTTATTCACTGCCTCCCGAGTCCCAGCTGATCGGCTAGAAGGAAAAAAACTGTTTAAACTCTTGCCACAGGCCTTCAAAGGGCTGCCCTACAGCTGATAAGTGTTAAAAGGCAGTGTGATGGTAGACCAGTGCGCTCGAAAAACAAGTGGGTAGACCGGTGCCTCCAAAAACAAATGGGTAGACTGGTACAGCTCTGCAAGCAGTTAAAAGCCTGATAGACCAGTACCTCTGCTAAATCCTAAAGAATTGTCACATGACCATCAAACCATGCCCACAAAATAAGCCACACCCACAGAACCGGTAGTAAAAAATTTTAGAATCCGCCCCTGGCTCTATCTCAGGCACATACCATATAGCATAGGTATAATACCTAGATTAAAGAAAACTTTTACTCCACCTTGCAAAATATATTCATAATTTGGCATGGGTTCTATGCACTTATGAGTTTCATTATCTATTACACTGGATGGAATAGTTCAGCAATCAATAGGAGAATTCTGCTGGGACCAATACACTGAAGTGACACAAAAATGGTATCTTACAGAGAAGAATATTTGTGTGCATATGTATTTCAAAGTGTGTGTGTGGTGTTCATATGCATATACAAGTAGAGGTAAGCGGCATGCCCAAAACAGAGTGTTTGATTAAGTTCCTTGTTTAATTCTAGCAAAACAAGGAGTAGGATCTAATTTATGGTAAGAAAAAAAAATAAATCACACCATAATTTGTCATGTAATGATTTAAAAGTAAAGACTCATTACTGTAATCTTTCAAGTCACCACAGTAATTCTGTTTATTGGCCGTCTGGTAGTTTGTGAAAGTTAAAAAAAAATATGAATACATAAAATCAGACCATGATCCCTCTTGCAGTCTGACAGGCGAGACTCACTCTGCACAGACTCATTGTGTTTTTAAGACTATAAATAGATATTGTGCTTAGAATGAATAATGCCTGTATTTTCATCATGTACTGTAGCTGACTGTCTCATCATAGTAGAGAAAGTAGGAGAGGACAGAACAGGAATTATATCAATGTCCCAGTTAAACTCAACAGAGAGCTTATCACTTTTATACAAAATAATGCCATGCTTCTTTAGGTACATACATTCTCTTTCAAGACAATAGAATCTAGCAAATAAACTTGCTCACAATGGCATTTTTTGTTTGACCTGCAGTAGCTAGATTATTTCTATTGGAAACCTACAAGTGGCTCATTATTCCAGGATAACGGGAAGGTTAATATGTGTCACCCCCATACTTGTACAGGGCTTAGGTTTCATTGAAATCATCTTCGTTGGAATTGAGATATTAGAAGATTCTTTCTCTTTTTGGCCATACCTTAAATTCTGGGTAATTTATTTAGCTTTGGAGCTCTCCTCCACGGCATGTCATGACCTTTCTAATTGTATTTATCTTCACAACAGCTTTGTGTGATAGTTTACCCACTTTCTGTTTTAGAGATGATAAAAAGAGAGGAAGGGAAAGGATTGATCCGAAGCTAGCCAGCCACGGCTCATCTCTGTAATGTGACAACGATCATTCTTCAAAGTAGGATATCAGACCTCAAATGACACAGGATGTCAGCAATTCATCAAGTTAACAATTGGCAAGTAAGGAGATAACAAGTGATGTGTATACCAGTGTAAATCAGCCAACAGTAATTAGGGAGAAAAGTCTAGATACTTAATTTGAATCAATCAATGAAGAGAGGTACATATTCCAGGTGTCTTTAAGTGTTTTAAAAGGCCACAAAATCTGCAAAGCATGCTATTTCAGTCCTACTTGGGAAGAAATAGCTAAGGTAATATCTCTAGACTAGATGTATTGACCTTTATTAGGCAGAATTGGGCTACAAAATCCAGGTGATAACTTGTGATGGCAGAGCAGAGTAAGTGTTTTCTTTGTCGCCATCCAGGGATTATCCAGGTTTTTGTAGTCCAGATCTGGTAGTCACTTCAATTATTGCAATCACAGTCTGGTGGGCTTTGATGTTAATGCACTAGTTTTCTTTGTTTTGTTTTGATTTAGTTTTCAGCTTTCTGTGACCATATTGCCACTGTTGTAGCATATCTACCCTCCAAAGTATCTGTTTATTACACATGTGATTGTGTGTAATTACATGTGATTATTTGGGAAAAAAAATCTTAAATGCATTGCATTGATACACAAATCATGGAGTTCCCAAACTTGGATATTATTTTATGATTTCAGGTGAAAATATTGTTCTATTGGGGAGTTTCTATTTGCCCCATGTCACCAATATGGCTGTTTTTCCTTTTCTTTTTGTGCAATCATACAATTAGTGTTCATGTTTCTAACAAAGAAAAATGTACAACTATTTCAAATCTAGGTTTTACTTAGACTTGAATGTCTCTTTTGGATATACCAAGAAATAGTATGGTAATCTTCCCCCTATGTTCATGGTTGTGATCACAGAACCCAGAGCAGAAGTTCATTAGTAAAATGGCACTTAAGCCCAAACTGCTGAGAGTTGAGCAACACTTCTCACCCCTATGGGTGATACATGACTTCCTCAATCTCAGCTTTACTAGAGGCCTGGGAGTTTGAGAGTTCTGTACAATATTTAACTGTTATTAGAAATGCATTCTAAGAGTGACAGGAAGAAGGGAGGGAGGGAGGGAGGGAGGGAGGGAGGGAGGGAGAGAAATATAGCATCTAATATAGTTCCTGGGGTCTGTTGGAGTCAAACTCCTGCTTAGGAGTCACAAGTGCTTCTACCATCACTGAGACCAGTTTGGCCCAGTTCACTATTAGCATATAGCTTGATGTCATCCATAGAGAGAAGGTGACTAGTTAAAAATGGATACAGAGAAATAGCAGCAGCAGCTGCCCAGCCAATGAAAAAAGAACTGAAACCACTAGATTTTACAGGATCTTGTTGCTTTTATCAGAATCCCTCCTTTGGCAAGTAGAAAAGGGCTGGAGCTTCTAGCACATTACTGAGCTGCTGAAAACCTTTTCTATTGATTGGTCAGCTGCATTAAAGATACATTAAAGGGGCAATATTTGACACAGCCTAACTGAGCTTGGTCATTGAAGGCTTCTTCTCAAGTCTTCTGTTACGTTTGATGGCAACCAAGCAGCACATATGGTTTCCCCATTGCAGTGTAATTTGGGATTCTTAGCAGGAGAGGGTCATAAGGTTTTTGCTTGCGTCAAACATTGTGCCAGTGTGAAGAATGAAAAGCAAAATCCAATTAATATTTGAAAGGCTAATATAAGTGTTAGTGAGGCCAATGTTATTTTCAGACTACTGCATTGCCTCATTGCTGTATGTTTCCAAACGGTGGCATGTGTTCTCAATTCTGTACATTTACATTCTGTTAGGAATCCACAGTGTTCCATATGTTCTTTCTCAGGTCTCATTCATTTCTTCATCAAATGCAGAGCAAACTTTGAATAGGAAACATCTGGCAGGGTCTCAGTAGCATTCAAATGCAGTAAGGTTAAATCCCTGACAAACATGAGCAGTGAGTGAGGAAATGCCTATTTTACTTATCCAATGTTTTCTCCACATCAAAATCCCTGCTTGGACCTTATTAATAAGAATATATAAATACTTATGAGGGTCTCTTCTTTCTTTCTTTCCTTTTGAAAGAAAGGAGAAAGAAGGGTGGAAACAGCAGCTTAATCCTTATTATTCTGTGCTAATTTCCAAAGGGCACAAGAGAGCAATACTACATGTCCTGCCTGTTAAGAATCCTAACAAGCCAAATTCTGAACCTAAACCTTGGGTTCAATATGATGTACTAAAAATTGATTACACTCATGGTGGAAAGGATTTGTTTCCCTTCTAATGTATGGCTGTGAAAGTTGGAATATAAGAAAGACCAAAGCGCCAAAGAATGAGGCCTTTGAACTATGGTGCTGGAGAAGACTCCTGCAAGTCCCTTGGACTGCAAGGTGATCAAACCAGTCAGTCCTAGAGGAGATCAACTCTGACTGCTCTTTAGAAGGCCAGATCCTGAAGATGAAACTCAAATACTTTGGCCACCTAATGAGAAGGAAGGATTCACTGGATAGAGCCTAATGCTGGGAAAGATTGAGGGAAAAAGAAGAAGGGGATGACAGAGAACGAGGTGACTGGATGGAGTCACTGAAGCAATAGGCATGAGCTTAAATGGATTCCAGAGGATGGTAGAGGAAGGCCTGGAGGAACGTTGTCCATGGGGTCACAATGGGTCGGACACAACTTCGCAACTAAGAACAATAAAATATGCAATCCTAAATTCTTGGAGTATGAGCGTACAGGAGACAAGAAAGAGAGAAGAAAAAGAACCACAAGGATAATGCTGACTGTAATTTCGTGTAAGGCATAACTTTGTACTTGGAAGAAATATTTGCTGAGGTTGACATTTTTCAGCCCTGCTTTTAAATATGCACTTCATTGACAGGGCAATGTAGGGAAAAGGAAGTGACTAAAATGTAAAGAAAAGAAAGGCTTATTTGAAATTATTATTGGTACCTTGATAACAGGGAAATCATTATATGTATCTGAAAGGTATGTTTGCAGTGTATAGTGAATAAAAAGGGGTGTTGAAGGAAGCTTTTATTTATTGCTTATTTGACAGTTTAATTTAATTTAATTTAATTTAATTTCGAATTTATATACCGCCCTTCTCCCTGAGGACTCAGGGCGGTGTACAGCCAAGATAAAAAACATAGAATACAAATATTAAAACATTTAAAAATATATATAAAATTTGGCCCAAAAAATTAAAATCGCAGACTAATTAAAAGGATTTAAAAATTTTAAAAATTTCTTCTTAAGCCAACCCGGCTTGCTGAAAAAGATAGGTTTTCAGGGAACGACGGAAGGCATTGAGGTCCTGGATTCTTCTTATCTCCGTGGGCAACTGATTCCAGAGGGTGGGAGCCCCCACAGAGAAAGCCCTCCCCCTGGGGGCCACCAGCCTACATTGTTTGGCTGATGGCACCCTGAGGAGGCCCTCTCTGTGGGAGCGCACGGGTCGATGGGAGGTCATCGGTAGCAGCAGGCGGTCTCGGAGATAGCTAGGCCCTATGCCATGGAGCGCTTTAAAGGTGATAACCAACACCTTGAAGCGCACCCGGAAGACCACCGGGAGCCAGTGCAGCTCGCGCAGGAGTGGTGTTACATGGGAGCGCCATGTTGCTCCCATCACTACCCGCGCTGCTGCATTCTGGACCAGCTGGAGCCTCCGGGTGCTCTTCAAGGGGAGCCCCATGTAGAGAGCGTTACAGTAGTCAAGGCGAGAGGTGACGAGGGCGTGAGTGACTGTGCACAGGGAATCCCGATCAAGAAAGGGCCGCAACTGGCGAATCAGGCGAACCTGATAAAAGGTCCCCCTGGTAACAGCCGTCAGATGTTCCTCCAAAGACAGCTGCCTATCCAGGAGGACTCCCAGATTGCGAGCCCTTTCAGTGGGGGCCAAAGACTCGCCCCCAATAGTCAGTGATGGAGTCAACTGACTATATCGGGATGCCGGGAGCCACAGCCACTCAGTCTTGGAAGGGTTGAGCCTGAGCCTGTTCCTCCCCATCCAGATCCGCACAGCCTCCAGGCACTGGGACATCACTTCAAGGGCATCGTTGGGGTGGCCTGGGGTGGAGATGTACAGCTGGGTGTCATCAGCGTACTGGTGGTATCTCACCCCAAAGCCACGGATGATCTCGCCCAGTGGCTTCACATAAATGTTGAACAGAAGGGGCGAGAGGACCGATCCCTGCGGCACTCCACAAATGAGAGGCCTCGAGGTCGACCTCTGCCCCCCTGCCAACACAAACTGCGACCGGTCGGAGAGAAAGGAGGAGAACCACCGTAACACGGTGCCTCCCACCCCCAACTCTTCCAGCCGGTGCAGCATGATACCATGGTCGATGGTATCAAAAGCCGCTGAGAGATCTAATAGGACCAGAACAGAGGAATAACCCCTGTCCCGAGCCCTCCAGAGATCATCGACCAACGCGACCAATGCCGTTTCCGTGCTGTGCCCAGACCTGAAACCTGACTGGAACGGATCCAGATAGGATGTTTCCTCCAGGAATTGTGGAAACTGTTGCGCGACCACACTCTCAACAACCTTCGCAATGAAGCGAAGGTTGGAGACAGGACGATAGTTAGCCAATATTGCTGGATCCAGGGACGGCTTCTTGAGGAGAGGCCTCACCACCGCCTCTTTCAGGGCAGCGGGGAAGTGACCCTCACTCAAGGAAGCATTAATAACGCCCTGGAGCCAGCCTCGTGTAACCTCCCGGGAAGCCAGTACCAACCAGGAGGGACACGGGTCCAGTAAACATGTGGCCGCACTAAGTCTCCCCAAAATCCTGTCCACATCATCGGGAGTCACAGCATCAAACTCCTCCCAGATAACATTCTCAAGACTGTTCCTCGTCACCCTGCCCTGATCTACCCAGTCAGAGTCCAAATCCCCCCGGATCTGAGCGATTTTGTCATACAGGTATTGTCCGAAATCCTCCGCCCTGCCTTCTAAGGGATCCTCCCGCACTCCCAGATGGAGCAGGGCGCGGGTCACCCTAAACAGGGCGGCCGGACGATTCCCTGATGACGCAATAGAGGCGGAAAAGTAGTTAGACTTTGCCGTCTTTATCGCCACTAGGTAGGCCTTAATATGCGACCTTACCAGTGTTCGATCAGATTCAGCGAGACTGGCCCTCCAACCGCTCTCCAGGCGTCTTTTCCGGCGCTTCATTTCCCTCAGCTCCTCAGTAAACCAAGGAGCCACCCGGGATCGGCATCGGGTCAGAGGCCGCAAAGGCACAACTCGGTCCAAGGCCCCACCAGCCGCCCGATCCCAGGCGGCTACCAGGTCCTCGGCCGAGTCATGTGCTAGATCCTCAGGAAATGGCCCAAGCTCCGTCTGGAACCTATCAGGATCCATCAGGCGCCTGGGGCGGATCCATCTAATTGGGTCCGCCTCCCTGCGGCGAGGGGTCGCGGTTCGAAGATCTAGGCGAAGGAGTGAGTGGTCAGTCCATGACAAGGTTTCCATGTCTATATCCCCTATAACAAGACCACTCAACCACTGGCCAGAGACAAAAATCAGATCCAGAGTGTGACCTCCCCTGTGAGTAGGGCCATGAACTAACTGGGTCAGGTCCATGGCCGTCATGGAAGCCATGAACTCCCGAGCCACCTCAGACGTTTCACCGACAGATGGCAAGTTGAAATCACCCATGACTAAAAGCCTGGGTGTATCTACTGCCACCGTGGCTATCACGTCGAGTAGCTCAGGAAGGGCTGTTGCCACGCGGCAGGGAGCCAGGTACGTAAGCAACAAGCCCATCTGAACCCCACGGCCCCACCTCACAAGGAGGGACTCACATCCGGCTATCTGAGGCACAGTGGTCTCCCTCGGATCCAGATCCTCGTTAATAATAACCGCCACCCCCCCCGCCCCTCCCCTGGGCCCTCGGCTGATGGAATGCTCTGAAGCCTGGTGGGCACATTTCAACCAGAGGGACGCCACCCTCCGGGCCCAACCAGGTCTCCGTAATACCCGCCAGGTCCGCTCCTCCCTCTTGTATAAGATCGTGAATGAGGGGGGCCTTATTAACCACGGACCTGGCATTGCATAACATCAGCCGAAGGCCCAGATCCTGAGTATCTAAGCCACCTAGTCTCCAAGAGGAGCCATGGGGACCGGGGCAAGCAATTGCTCTCAAACAGCGAGTGCGAGCCCCCAACACATGATATGGTCCCCTGCTCCCGCCATATCTGCCCCTCCCATCTACCGTGCTGATGGTACAAACCTCATAGGTATCGTCCCCCATCCCTTTCCCAGTCCCTCGACCAACACCTCCCAAATCGTTACCCTGTGCCGGGCTCGGCTCTGACCCTGGTGGATTTCCCCCCCCATCCCCCAGAGTCTTCTTCCCAATTTCTCTAGAAAGATCATTACAAACCCCCCTCCCAGAACCCCTTAAAATCTTAAAAAATTTCCCTAAAAAACCCCACAAATTCTTCCTTGCTCCATGCCATCTCTCTGGACTCCAAAGTCCGTCATCGAGATAGGCCCTCGATAATGTGGAGGGCCAAACCTGCGAGTGGGGAGAATCTCGCAGGGCGAGGAGTTCCGACACCGAATACATTTGTTACTGGGAGTAGTTATGGCTTATAACCAGGGGATCAACCATGATGATTTAAGAGTCCAACGGAAAAGTATATAAGTCTTAGGTAGTATACATTGGAAAACGCCACTGCCTTCATGGCAGTGGGAGGAGTCCAAGAATAGTCCAGAAACGATGGAAATAATAGCCGAGGCTGACTCCCTCAATACTCATACCTAAGGTAAACTTCTCCTTTCAGTTAGGGAGGACAGATAGAGCAATGCCAATCCATAGGTCCAGAAGTATAAGTCGGTTTACAGAGTTAGTGCAGTGGGCATATCAGGAGATGATCCAATGGAGAGTAGATGGAAAATGATGGTGGTATCCAGCTGAGACTGAAAATGGCCTGGATAGCGTGGGACCATCATACGGGCTAAACCCGGCAGAAAAGGGGGGGGGGAGCAATACAAAGCGTTTAGGGGGGGGAACACCCCCATAGTCCTCTTCCGGTCCTCCACATCGCCCCCTAGGTCTTTCCCGGTCACAACGCTCACCCAGTTCAGCCTCCATCAGTTCACTGTGGGGCCTCTGGGCGTCAGTGAGCTGGTCACAAACGGCCACACACCTCACAGCCGCCCAGGTCAGTCCAAGATGGTCACGCCGGAATTAGTTCCTGCCATCTCCCTCGCAGCCTTCAGGCTGCCGCCGCCGCCTCCACCGCCAGCCAGCAGCCGCCATCACAGCCTCCTCCCTGGCTGACGCCACAACAGCTGCCAGCCTCTCCGCCATCCTCCTCGTCTTCCCCAAGCCCCGCCAACACCTCCTGGGCACCCAGGACTCCGACGAGGCTCCGACGAGGGGTCCGCCGGGAGCGCTGCGCTGCCGCCGTCTCCCCGCTGCTCAGGCGACCGCCAGCTGATCGCAAAGGCCGCCGCCACAGCCATCCGGGCCGACAACGCCCCCAAACGCCTCCTCTGCAACACCCGACTCCCTCTGGCCAGGAAGCACTCCGGAGAGCTAAAAAGCTCCCAAAAGGTTGGCAATAGCCTCCGCTAGCCTGGTAGGGGCCATAGTTGTTTCGTCTGGCCCCCAAAGACCCCCTGTAGTCCAAATAACACCCCCTCGGTGGTAGCGGACTCAGCAGGGAGCCGCCATCTTGAGCATGCGCAAAGGAAGATTCTGTACAGTTCTTCTGTACTTGTCAGCTTTAATTCTATTTTCCTTATCTCCATGAAATAAGATCTGTTTTCTCCAATAGCTACTCAGGTTCAGGTCTCCTCTTCTGGTTACACAACAATGGCAGGATCTCAATCTCTCCCCTCTTTAAGAGCATTTTCATTCACTTCTCTATTCCACATTAGTTCACCTTGAGTGATGCCCAAGTAAGATGTGGCAGAAGAAACCAGGCAAGAGAAGCTAGACAGAGTAAAAAAGACCTTCTCCATTCATGCTCCAGTGTAGATTATTTTCCCCTTGGTGTCAGCTCCACCAGGTAAACCTGGTCAACTCTGCAGGGTCTTTGGTGCTCTCTGAGCTTGGTTGCTTTCTTGCAGATGTTTCATTAGTGCAAGAAAACAACCAAGCTGAGAGCACCCAGGACCCCTCATTTCAATCCTGAGCTACAAATATTCTATATTCTCTGCAGGAAGATTCAAATGCCATTTATTGAGGGCATTGTTTTGCAAGTCTGATTATGTCCTCCCCTCCTCCTCCTCCTTAAATTTAATAAATTAGGGAGACATCTGGACCATTTCTTAATGTTATTTTTTTCAGTTCTGGATGTTTTTAAAAATGTTTTGGCCCCTTTTGCCTAGGTAATAGTTTTTTTATATCTCTGTCAAGGTCATTTTCCTTACTCTGTACACTGTGTGGTGAAATGCTGAAAGAGGATAGCAGCAAAACCAGAAGAGAAATTTAATCACTTTGCGTATGATGAGTAAAAAACCCACAAATCATGACAACACTATCTGTCAAGTAACCCAGATTGAGATAGGATCAACAATGCGGGTAGCCAATTTTATGCTGATATTGTTTTGTGCCAACTCAAAGGTGGATGGACAACATTTTAACTCAGTGGTTGAGAAAAATCCTAAGAGAGCCCAGATGATTCATTTGCTTCTTAGGTTTCTACATAAGTATGTGAAAGGTTCCTCTGAAAGTATTTTGGAATATTATTCAAAAGGCAACTGTATCCTTTTGATTAATAAAATATTAATGGGCAATGACATGTAGGTTAAAAATAATTTTAAAAAGAATAAAATGCAACAAAAATATAGGAGAAGTAAAGACAGAAAGAGAATAAAAGCCCAGTGAGATAGAAAAAGAGAAATGCAAGGAAATAACAGGAACTAATAACAAGATACCAACAGCATCAGCCATTTTCCTTCTGATTGAGATAGCAGCTAATAGAAACTTATTTGGAAAAATGAATTTTTGACCTCAAAATGGGATTGAACTTTATGAATTAGGGGTGTTAAGAGGTTCTAGCCCATAGTGTCATAGAAGAGCCAAGGACAAAAAAAAGAGGGGCAACAGTTTCAGGCTTTTTGGAATAGACTCTCTGTACAAGAGGGATTTTAATATGATTGTGAGGAAGAGGTCAAAATGTCGTGAAAAGCTCTGTGTAGCAGATGTGAGACTGAATGAACACTTATCAGGAGCAACTGAGTTCTGGTCTAGAACCTGCCTGTGAGAGTCATCAGTAACCCTAGGTCCATCTGTCATCTTACAGCACAAACTCTATGGTAGATTTCTGCTGAGGTTTTCTCTAAAACTAAATATAAAAGATAATGGCTGTGAAAGTTGGACCATAAGAAAGACTGAGTGCCAAAGAATTGAGGCCTTTGAACTATGGTGCTGGAGAAGACTCCTGCAAGTCCCTTGGACTGCAAGGCGATCAAAGCGGTCAGTCCTAGAGGAGATCATCTCTGACCGCTCTTTAGAAGGCCAGATCCTGAAGATGAAATTCAAATATTTTGGCCACCTAATGAGAAGGAAGGACTCACTGGAGAAGAGGCTAATGCTGGGGAAAATTGAGGGCAAAAGAAGAAGAGGACGACAGAGAATGAGGTGGCTGGATGGAGTCACTGAAGCAGTAGGTGTAAGCTTAAATGGACTCCAGAGGATGGTAAAGGACAGGAAGGCCTGGAGGAATGTTGCCCATGGGATTGCGATGGGTTGGACACAACTTTGCAACTAACAACAACAACAAAGGTAAAGGAAAGTTTTAATTAGTAAAAAAAGGTGACATATGTGGGCTCTTTCCTCAAGGGAAACGATTCCACAGAGATCACAGCATTTGAGGGGATGCAAAAGACAATACGCAAAACTTGAAGTGGACAGTCAGAGTTTCTCAACTTGGCCACTTGAAGATGTGTGGACTTCAACTCCCAGAATTCCCTAGTCCACACATTTTCAAGCACCAAGGTTGAGGGAAAAACTGCTTTAGGGATTTAAAGGTATTACAGATGTGAAATGCAAAACATCTGTTAAACAGTTTCATGACATCTGAAATGCCTCTGGACTGGCCCAATATTTGTTATTAGCTTTGTCAGAAAAAAGTTTTAATTTCTTTCCACCAGGCTGCAGAAGCCTGGAATAAAAAGAAGAAAGTTGCTTAAGCTGATTGACATCAATTTGTCATTTGGGTCCCTAAATCTCCTTGAGAATACTAATAATTTTAGTTGTAGTGTTTAATTGTGAGTCTTTCTTCCCTACAAAAGACCAAGCAAAAAAGTGAAAGGATATCAGTAACATCTGCATAAAGCAGCACAGCAAGTGTCTGTCTTTAGGGGTGGGGGGGGAAATGAAATGAATCTTCAGATCAAATTAAGCCATACTGTTGTTTGTTTGATTTTGGCTTAGTCTGTGATGCAAAGTTACAATAGTTGTAACCCAAGGTTGATAGCACAGGATGATGCGAAAGCCAGTTATAATTTATTTAGTAAATCATGATTCATTAAATTATGGCTTAATATCAATATGTTAATCTGGCCTGTGTAAGAAAAGTTGTAATAGAGGAACCAATGACTGATTGTAAAAGAATTTTCAAAGTCAGCATTTTAAAGGTATGAACATAAACATTTTTTACGTAGGATTAAGCTCCATTGGGCAGTATAGGACATCTAGTTTAAGCTACCATACTATCCCTCTGTTGCCACCTAATGGTCACCCAGATATTTGAAACCCAGGAATGGAAATCCTAATTTAATTAAACTTCCATTTTGCTGCATTGCATATAGACGCGTGTCATATGGGACAATTTCTGTAATTTCTTGTATTACTAAAAATGAGCTTCTCATATGTTGTTTAATGAACCTTCTACAAGTTCTAAAATTGAAATTGCACCTTTGGATCTATTAAATTGGAGCTTATCCTCACCGTTCTAATTTCTTGAAGGAGCCTCTGGAGTTTTTTAGAATTTCTCAGAGGGACAGAGATAGATTTTAATTGTACATCAGTAAACATGGGCACCATGTCCCGTACTGAGAATTGTAATGTCTCTGGGCCCATCATTTTCTATACTTAATTAACTGCTCTATTCTTTTCAGCCCTGCTATCTTGCCTGCAGGTAAGTTTGGATTAAAACTAATTGCTTTTTTGTGGAAAACAGACAGAACTCGGTCTTGTTTTATTGTGTCTGAAAAATCTGAAATATGAAGTCTACAAAATCACTTACTTTCTGAAAGCCTCAGGAAATTTTGTTAGGAAATCATGAATTGTCCATTTTAGCTACTAGCGTCCAGATGTGAGAGCTTCATTCCTTTAACTTGTGTGAGTAATCCATGAGTGCTCTTCCCTGAAAAGAAAGATTTTCTTGTTCCCTTAACACTGAGCAGATTCTCACTTCCTGAATGAGTCCAGTTTTTTTTTTAATCAGTTGTTCGTTGATTTCTTCTAGGCGTGCTGTTTTAAGGATCTGATGAAAGAAAATGAAAATAATGGCTATGATTTACATTTATACAGCACTTCGGAGAATTCAAAGTGGCTTGGATTCATTATCACACTAACTCCCCAGGCCTATAAAAAAGACCATTATTCTTTTCTAATATTGCATACAGTGGAGTTAAGCCTAGGAGAATGTGGATTGTACATACAGTATTGCGTCCTGATGAATGTTCATAGCCAGTAAAGAGTGGAGATATTCCATGTTAACAAATTAATAATTAAAGGTCTTAAAAATATTGTGTTTCATATGATCTTGAGATGAGAGTAATCCAACAGAAGATTCTTTTAATGTTTATCAGATACCCCAGAGAATGCTTTAAAAGGATTGGCTGTCAACCTTGTTATATTAGAAGTGTAAAATGTGTTACAGGCAGTTATGATATGATATGGGATCTATTGTGCTTTGGGTTATTGGTTGGTTAAGCAGGCCAGCAATCTTGTGTTGTTGCTTTATTGATTTGGTTGTATGCATATACCAAAATTCTTGCCAGTTCCTGAAAATGACTTCTCCAAGTGTCTACATACAACCAATTCTCTCTTCCCACATTTTAGTTTAATCTTAATAAGTGGTTACAATCAGTATGATTGGATGATGTATCTGTATTTCAAATTATTTACCAGAAGTTTGGCAAATCAATTTATAAAGACTTATGGATTTATTAATCGTGGGGGACAGCAAATAGGATATAGGACCTCATATTTACCATTTTGAATTTCCTATATGTAATCCCTCTATTTCTGAATTGGCTGTTTACCCATGTCGTGGAAAGATTGATCAATATTATTGCATATGGTCAGGATTTAATGATGTGTAACGATTAGGCAGAATTATTTCTTATAACAAATCCTCCTCCTCCTCCCCATTGAGCATTGGGTCTTTCTTTACTTCTATAAGAGTACTGATTTCCTGCACATATCCAAAGGCAACGTGTTGCATTCCAGATATTGTTAATTACAATGATCACCTATCTAGTCAGCTTCAGCAACAGTTGGAGAACTGTAGATTCTCTAATCTAGTACAAGAATTATTCTACACAGACAATGTTATAATCTGTTAGATGCAACTATCTGTTTCATGCTACATAGTTACTTTTCTTTAACAACTGCTTGTCTTATCTCGCTGCTTTATCAAATTGTGATTTTTTTTCTGGTAAATCTGCAAATTTTTAAAATTCCATTTTCTTAAGATGCTTTTTTATCTGCACTTTTAAATGCACTTTTTAAGTATACATTTTCTTCTTAATTTACACATTTTTGTATATAGTTTTGGGATCTTTTATTTTGAGTTTTTAGCAATGCACTTCTCTGCTGGTCTGATACAATATTCTGTACTTTGGGCATAGATAAAATGTGTGTCTTTCAACTCCCAGACTTCTGAGCAATACTTGTGCTGATAATAAGAATTAGCCTACATATCTAGTGAATACCCATGTTGGGGAGGAGGCCTGCCTGATATCTACTAGGGCTACCTAAAATCTAGTCCACCAGCAGAGATAGTTTCCTGTATCTGTTTTCTCTATTTGGTAACCCTTCTCTGCACTCCTGTATTGACTTTATTGCCCAGTTCAGATTTTTCTATCATGCATAAACCTGGAACTCTTCTCCAGAGTCTTTCTAAGACATTGGATATTGGGCAGAATTCTACATTAATGCTTCTAATATGGTAACCCTTTTATTCCTTGTAATCTAATATCACAAGAAAATTGTGAAATTTAGAAGTTCTTCAAAAGCAGTTCATTTAAGAGATTTCAGAGTAGGAACTATAACAAATGTTTAGTACTTACAGAATGGCCTTGTGATCAGGAATAAAGCAAAAAGGAGATGAGCCAAATCTTCTTTTCCACCTTAACTGTCTTTCATTCCCCTCTCTTCTATTCTTATTCTCCACTCTCTCTAACTCATACATATATTCACAATTTCTATAGCCACTTGGAAGTGTTAGTAGTAGAAGGACATCAGGCCATAAAAGAATAAGGTGGCTGGACACCATCAAAGCTGACACTAGCCAGAGCATAGAATAAGTCAAAAAAAGTAGTGTAAGATTGGAATATGTGGAGAGACCTGGCCCACAGAATCGCTAAGAGTCAGACACAACTGGATGGATAATATCATCATCATAGCCACCCATCTCTGTCTAATAGATTGTGGACAGCTTTACATTTGATTCATATAGATTACTCTGTATCAAAACCATCTATCCTCTGCTTCATCCATGAAGACTGCTGTCTGTAGTTTATCGTAGCAACAAGTGATACAGAATTCATATCCTTTCACCAGCTCACAACGGAGAGTTAGTAATTTTTCTTGGGTTTCTCAAAGAGAGCAATCCAAAGTTACATCCATGACTATATCTGGGTGAGCTTTTTGTTTAGTATTTGGAAATTCCATATCTTTGTATTAATATAACTGAGCTCATTTCACTACTCAGTCTGCAATATACTAATGTTGGCTTATTTTCCATACTTACCTTCACCTTTGCTGTGATAATAAAGTACCAGTATTTAAGTGTTTTAACCTGCCCTTGGAGGAACCTAACTTGACATTTTCCACAGTTAATATTTAACATTTTCTTGAATTTCACATGAAAAAGGTCGTAAATGGAGAGGAGTAGAATGAATAATCAACCAACCAAAAAAAGATAATAAAGGTCAAAGCAATTTTGACCAGCCATTTTTGCAAGGATTTAATATTCGGGAGACAAGATGCTACTTCTTGATAAATGCCTTCCTCAGTGGTAAACATTTCACAAGAACAAGTGAGTAGCATCCAGATTATCTTGATAAAGTCAGTGATGTATTAGGACAATGGAAGGGATAAAAAATCAATCAGTTTTATTTAACATAAAAATTGGTGACTTACACCACCAAAGAGTTTAAAGAAATAACTTCTAGAATTATGGGGGGAAGCCAGGGGTGAAATGCTCCCAGTTTGGACCGGATTGCCTGATCCAGTAGCAATGGAGGCAGGTGGTTCAGAGAACCAGTAGCAAAAATCTCTGCCCACCCCCCCATGCCCAACTGAGCCGCACAATCATCAGAGGCTTTTTTTTACTTTTAAAAGCATTTTTTCTACAACCTCTTCGGCCGAAAAAATGCTTTTAAAAGTAAAAAAAAAGCCTCTGACGATCAGGCAACTCAGCTGGGATCGTCAAAGGCTTTTAAAAGAAAAAAAGCCTCTGCTGATCAGGCAACTCAGCTTGGATCATCAGAGGCATTTAAAAGCATTTTTTACAACCTCTTCACCAAAGAAGTTGTAGAAAAAATGGTTTTAAAAGTAAAAAAAAATCCGCCTCACCCACCCAGTCACATTAAACCCCCCCACCAAGCCATGTCCACAGAACCAGTAGTAACAAATTTTAGATTTCACCACTGGGGAAAGCTCTTAGATGGAAACAGTATTAGAGAAAACTATTATTCCAAACTAAAATAAAACCCACATTGTTATGTGAATTAATATTAAAAAATGCTAATTCATATTACACAGGTCATACCAAAGTGCTGTTGTTTTCAACAGATTCTTGATTAATTGCTATTATTTTCTCATGCTCATATAATAAGATTCTAGGTGTCATCCACTCAAACACCTTTCCAGGGGAGATTAAGAAAAGGTAAACATTCCTAATAATCATCCATTAGACAAAAAAAAGAAATAATTGATCCATAGCAGTGAGGAGTCTCTATATTAAATATGCCCTTTGTAGATTCATAGGCCTGAATTTGTGGCAATGTCTCAGCTGGTAGCAGGTCCCCAAATGGGTATCCCAAAGTTGATTTAGAAACTGTTTTGCATCCACTAGATGCTTTCATTCTCCTCAGAGCTCTTAGGGTCAATCTGCCTGACTATGTCAGCCTTGAGCTAGTGTTGGTGGGGCACACAAATGCATTTAACTTATTCCCTGGAAAATTTTCCAGTAAAGACTTTGAAACTGGTTGATCATTTGCCTTTTTATACTCTCTGAACCCACTTAGGTGTGCTCTTCCCAAGGCAGCATTCTCTCAATTAAGGCATTCCATTTAAAACATGGATTTTGTTTTATCATTTATAAGGACATTTTATTACTATGTTCCACATGACATGATGGATAATATCATTTTGTTATTTTACATAGGTTTACACAGTTTTATACATGGTAACTTTACTGTTTCTTGTGAGAATTAAGTCTGCATTTTCCCACTGCTTCTGCCACAACACACACACACACACACACACACACACACACAGAGGGAGATGGGGAGAGGGGGAGAGGGGGAGAGGGAGAGAGAGGGAGAGAGACTCTTTCCAGAAATATTCACTGCTCTTAGAGGTTTGTAATGCTCACACATTTAGCAACAAGCTGCAGCAAGTGAAATAATTCTGCTCATGTTTACATCATCTTACTCCTAGAACCATTGCTTTTAAATCAATTTTATTCTATTTTGTTTACTTTCTCTTGCTTGAAGCTCCCTTAAAAGAAGAAAGTCACAATTAGGCTGTCAAAATAAATGAATAAATAAATAAAATGAAAGCAGGGTCTCTTGTTATGTTACTACTTCTCTGCTCTGCTTTGCTTTGCTCTGCCCTGCTCTGCTTGTTCTAAGCATCTCCTCAGAGAATTTAATGTAACATTATTGGTAAAGATCTTCAGTATGTCAATTCACCATTTCTCTTAGACACTTGTCTGCACTTGCACAGCCTTAAATGCACCTGTCTTAACCTAATATTTTCACCAGTGGTGGGATTCAAATAATTTAACAACCGGTTCTCTGCCTTAATGATTTCTTCCAAAAACCAGTTCACCAAACTGCTCAGAAAGTTAACAACCAGTTCTCCCTAAGTGGTGCAAACTGGCTGAATCCCACCACTAATTTTCGCCCATTAGGCAACAGGATCCCACCATAGCCTCACAGGATAGAAATATGGTTACCCTTTATTATATATTATCATAGCAGGAGCACCAGACGATCTATTGTAGGAATGATTAGAGGTGTTTAGGGTAGTATTAGAGCTTCAGACTCCCTCTTTCCCCTCTGCCATTTCTCTCCCAGTGCTTGCTTCTCCATTAACACTTTCTTTCTTGACTGTCTTTCCTACCAATTCCCTTTTCTCCATTCCTCTTTCTGTGACCAACTTCAATCTAGGTTTCAAACACAGGAATGGAGAAGAACTGCAGTAATGCACCATAGCGAAGGAAGAAAAGGGAGAGAGGGTTTTTTTTTTTGCCCAATTTTATTTTAATGGTACTAAATTATGAAATATAGATGACATATAAATAAAGCCCTTAGATGCAGCAGCCCCTTTTCCAAAGTGTAGCGTGCTGAAGATAACAAGCATAAGTTGGGTATGGGGGAAGAAACCCCTGGAAAAGCTGAAGTCCAATGCTCTCCATTCCTGCAGAGTCCTAATTGATGTAGATTTTCTTCCCTGCCTAGTAATGCACTGAAAGGGAATGGTAGCCAAGCCAAAGGAGAAAAGAAACCTTATAATAACCAACACATTCACAAATCAAGACCATTTTACACGTACTCAAAGCAGATGCAAAAAACAACAACAACTAGGAAATGGATAACAAGAAGAACATTACATTTTATACTGGCATTCTTTGCGATAGTGCTTTATAGTGGGGAAAGCATTTTATTATTTTCTTCTTACTCTTTGACATATTGTATGCCTTGATGTTTTGATTCAAAGAGATTAAATATCAAGAAAAATCACTACCTTGATTCTTCAGCTACACAAGCACCTGAACAGAATTGTAAGCTATCTCTTCACCAAGGAGTAGAAGACAACAGAACAGAGAGATCAGCTTTCCCCTCTAATTATTTCAAATGCACTTGAACACAAAGTTTTAAAGGTTATGTATCAATCTTTCTCGACCATTTTTCAGGCTCTTAGTATAAAACGGTAAGAGTTTCAGTGAATAAACTAAAAGGATCAAAACGTTATACAGACAAGAACTTATTCTCTTGTATGGTGGGTCGTGACTTGCAACAACCACAACAAAAAAAAAATCCTTGCAGAAGTTTAAATACAAAAGCAAATATCAAAGCCCAATTTATCATAGTTTTTCCACCAATTTCAGCTTATTTATTTATTTATGTGTATTTTTATCCTGCCAAGCTCAATAAAGCATTAATATCTTAATCAAAAGCAGTGTTTCTTATAAGAAAAGAATACTTGCTCAGAAATATATACAAGGCATTTATTTCTGTCATGTTTGGACTGCCAAACTGTGAAGAAAATGACCAAGATTGTTCTATTTTGATTAGGATTGTCAGTGATCTCAAGATTCAACTCAATTCTCCACTTCAAAAACCTGCTCGCTATAATTTGGATGGAGTCGGTTTGAGGCACACTCTAACTCTGGAAATAACAGGTTTCACTTTTTTTTTTTTCTTGAGAGAATAAGGTAAAGATGTAAGTACATTAAAGCAGCTATAAAGGAACATAGACAACCCAGTTTCAGACCCATAAATAGAGGGACTTTTCCACTGGATTGTTATAAAATATCCTATTACACTATAGACAACAATGTGATAAACTGATTAACAAATAATTTCAGACAAGTTTACCTGGATGATTTAGAACCTTCATCGACATTGCAAGGGACTTTGGGGAGGAAACCCCTGAGGTTAGTGCAGGAAGAGTTGGTACATTATATTCATATTCATATTCAATGTCTTTCCTGTTTGTGACTACTTCAGCTTCAACCACAACAATACACGAGCAAATAATAAATACAAACTCAAGGTAAGTTTGTAAGTTCCAAACTCGATTGCAGAAAATATGACTTCAGCAACAGAGTGGTCAATGCCTGGAATGCACTACCTGACTCTGTGGTTTCTTCCCCAAACCCCCAAAACTTTAACCTAAAACTGTCTACCTCACCCCATTCCTAAGAGGTCTGTAAGGGGCATGCATAAGAGCATCAGCGTGCCTACCGTCCCTGTCCTAATATTCCTTTTTACTCTTACTTTTTTCATGTATTCAAATTATGTTTATACTTTTACCTGTATGCTTGACAAATAAACTTATAATTAAAAACTTATGATTATAACAAAAGCATGGATCTTCTATTTGTATCAGCCTTACTATGAAGGACAGGTAGGAAATCCACCAAATAAACTAGTCCTACTTTATTGAAAAGCTACATTAATAGAATCTTGAAAGTGAAAAACCATAATTCTCCTACCATATTCTTTGTAACCCAAGAAACTAGGGAAGGTTCATTCCAAGCTTCTTGCCCACCAAATATCCAGCTGGCTGCCTCTTATCTGACAATTCCCTAAGCCATGTCATGCTCATGAGCAGGATTTCAATTACCCACCTTTTTGGAAACTCTCCCTATTTTTAGGGATTATATTAAAGTTACATTACAATAACCTAACTAATTTCTTTTTACCTTTGAAGCTGCTTGGATGAGCAGCGAAACATCTCAAACCAACAAGAAAAATAGGTCCAGCTGCCATAACTCAATCTTCACACAATATGATACGTTCTTGAAAAAACATGAGATGCTTACTGGATCAGGACAATGTCTCAGCATCCTGTGCTACCTAGTCACCAAAGTTATATTTAGAAAGCATATAAACATGTCATCTTCACCATTTTCTCCAGTAACTGGTATTTAAGATATGCTGCCTATGGTTCTCATAGTAGTAAAAAGGTGTTGAAACTTGATCAACCATGAATGTGTTCAGTTCTGATTGATTGGTTGATTGGTTGATTATGTGCCAGTGTTGATTCTTAGCCACCACAAGATTTTCTCCATAATGAACCTGGTTTTTCAGGTCTTCTAATATGGTATCCATCACTGTTGTAAAAGCTTGTTTTATCCAGAAAACTAGGTCTTTGCATTATCTGTCCAAAATAAGATAATTTGAGCCTGGCCATTTATGCCCTTAGTGAGAACTCTAAATTGATTTGTTCAATTATTCATTTGTTTGTTTTCTTCGCTGTCCGTAGTATTCTCAAGAGTTTCTTCATTACAAATTCATCAGTATTTTTTCTGTATTTTTTCTTCAAAATCCAACTTTTACTTCCATACAGGTAGTCCTTGAGTTACAATGGTAATTGGGACTGGAATTGCTGTAACTATGTAATATGGTTATAAAGAGCAAAATCATGATAATTAAATGAGGACCTAGCTCAATGCAAACCACTTCTGCTTGGTCCCTCCCATCTCTGAGCCTCAGTAAGGTAAGGAATTGCCTTCTCTTTAACACCACCTACCTACCTACCTATCTTCCACCCATCTCTTTCCTTCTGGACACCTTGCATTCCACCACCATGGTGGTTGCAGCTTGTGTATGGTCTTAAAGGGCAGTCCCATGTAGTGTGCAATGCAGTAAATCAAATGGAAGATAACTAAGGCATGGATCACTGTAAGAAAGGCATCTCAGTCCAGGAATAATAGTTTGCTAGGTCTATGCATGCGAATGACTTTAAAGAAGTACTTCAGATTTTACAAAAACTCCCAACTACCCATTAAAGCATCTCACCTTTTTTCGAGCTTTCAAGTTATTTAAGTAAATGATTCATATGATTATGTGCCTCTTAAAGCAGCCACATCTTCTTTTCACACTACCTGAGAAGCCTGACAAAAGATGCACTTATATAATGAATTGCAGAGCGGTGCTGATCTCACATTTGCAGATGACCCAGAACACCTATCCTTCATATTGCAGATGTTGCTGGTTGCAACATCAAAGCTTGCACTTCAAAGCTTGCAAAGCTTAAATTCTGCCTTTCTACTAAAGTGTTGACTCTCTCATGCAACCAGCCAATTCTGGGTGGACTGTTCTGTACGACAGATTTGAAGCAAAAAGATGATTGAATGCAAAGGATGCGAACATAACACTTGTCTACAGTTCCTTAAAGCAATTCTACACTTTCAGGATCACACAACATTTTGCAAAACCAAGAAATTTCTGGGTGCTATATTGGCACTGTTTGATGTCAGATCGAAAATATTATATACCTCCCGTTCACAGGGATCCTGCTTTCTTTCATACAGCCACAGAGTCAGAATAACAGACTTGCAAGCTCTTCTAGTCCAAGCAGGAGACCCTATAAAAGTGATGGCTAAATTTTTCCAGACCGAGTGCCCAAAGCACATATGCCCGAACCCCAAAAATGCAATCTGTGCACGGATCCCATGCATGCGCCCCACCCCTCCGCATGCATGCATGATCCCCATATGCGCCCTGCGCCCCATGCATGTGCATATGGCCCCCCTGCATGCACCCTTCCCCACACATGTGCATGCACCCCCCCGCATGCATCCCACCCCCCTGCATGCATACACACACACCCCACACACACCCCGCCCCCCACGCATGTGCAGCAAAGACCCGAAGACCAGTTGGCTGGCGGGAGGCATGTGCATGTTGTGGCGGAGCTGAACTGGATGACGGCTCATGTACCCACAGAGAGGGTGCCATAGGTTCACCATCACAGCACTATACCTTTTTAGACAAGTGGCTATCCAGTCTCTTCTTAAAAGCCTCCAGTGATGCAACACCTACAACTTCTGAAGCCAAGCCATTCCACTGATTAATTGCTCTCACTGTTAGGAAAGTTCACTTATTTCTCTTATTTATTTTATTCATTTAATTCACAAGGCTTATACACTTCTCCAATTTGAGAAGTTTAGAGATCTCTCAAAAGCATATAAGATCAAAACTAACACAGATCAGTTAACTAACAGGTAAGAGCCATATGCTGAGGACCAACCATAACATTTCCTACATGAGGAAAGACTATGAGGATTCCCTCAGCCCTCGAAGGGCCACTGAAATTGTCTTAAAAGCCTTATGAAAATCTAACAGGGACTAGTCCAGGTGGTCGCCAAAAGATAACACCAATTTGAAGGCCAAAAATGAGCATTTGAAGAAAAGGCTGGGAAAGTCACTACCATATTATCTGATCCAATGTGCAGTCACTGTCAAGCAACATAGATGAGATGGTGTGAGAGCATAAAATGGGCAACATTTGAAGGTTTCTTATGAATCTGGTAAGTCAACTCATCAGTTGGCTAGCTGCCCTATTTGTGTGTTGAACTGAGATTAATACAGAAATGGTAAATCAGTCATTTGTCTTCATCTAATCAGGGAAGTAAAGATCTACTCATTCTTGAAATACAACATAATCTTTTTAAAGTATTTTGAAATGAATGCTTTGCAGTTTTCTGCAGTCTTAATATTTGATTTTTTAAACTAAAAATAATGTACTCCTATCTTTTCACAGGTGCATTTGAACATAATGCAATCTGCAATGCTATTTGTGTGTGAAAAGCTAAACATTTCAAAGCAGTAAAGAATTCATAGACTATTTCCTTTCTGCAAAAGGAAAAGCACATTTCTTTCTTTTGTTCAAGAACACTTCTATAAAACCAGCAGCAAAACTAATAAAATATTCGAGCTGTTTTCCTTCAGAGCTGATGTTTAAACATGGTAATTGTGTTTCTGAAGTCGGTATATATCATGTTCTGCTTAAGATGCAGAGAGGATCTAGGAGATAAGTATTCATAAATGCATTTTTCATTTCTCTTATTTGAAATCCTGATAAGTTCTTCTTTTTCAACAGCCTTGTTAATGGTTTTTGGAAGAAGGAAAAAAAATTAACTTTTAATATCATCCAGGCAAATTTAAGTTTGCTACTGTATGTTCTTCAGTTTTTCTGTTCAGAGTGTACTCTATTTAATATAATAGTACTTTAATATTTAAGAATGTTTTCCCATCCTAATGGGGACACTTATAGCACTTTCGAAAGTATTGTTTTGTTAACATGAACAAGAATAGAAAAATTAGAAAGAGAAAATGATGCAGGAAAAATTATATTTTAATATTGTTAGGAAGAACTATTTGGAGAAAGGACTCTTCCATCAATATTACAAGCTCAATGGAAATTCTTTCCAATGGACTTACCTATTTTTTCTTCGGGCTGTTTAATTATTTTCCAAACTACAAATAATATGATCCTTTCCAACATTTTAAACCATATATATGTGTTACCCATGCCAGAGAGACCCTTTCCAAAAATATATATTTTTATTATTTACATATAGATATATTGAATACAGTGTAATTGTCCTGGCATTCCATTTGCCATGAAACAAAGGTAAAAACAAAATAACATATATACTATTTTAAACAGTGCTAGTGTTGTACAGTTATTTCTGACCATCATATTCTAGAATGTCAACTTATCTATCTATCATTCTAATACCCACATTCTAATGTGGAGGGCTGGTAGTTTTAAATTTCTGGACATTTATATCTCGGAGGACCCTCATATGAGGAGTTGCTGGAGAGAGAAGAAAAACATCTTCTCTTTTCAATTGACAAAAGTCATAACATAAAATCTGGAAAGTTTTGTTGGTCTTCATTATTTTTATCTATCAATCAACTTACAAAAATGTAAAAATGTTTTTGAAAAATGATTAGTCTTGAAGTTTTATCCTCTTCCAAGAGAAGATGACTGGTGTTCAACAATTTTGTTTATTCATTATTATAAAATTAGAATAATTCTCAGATGTGACTACTCCTGAAATTATGAAAACAGAGATATGTAGCAATTTCATCAATACCAACTTTTTGCTATTTATTGCACATTATTCCCTGACTTGCTTCCAGTTATATTTTTCAGTGCTGACTTTCATCTTTGCTTTTGCCCAAAAATCAAGAGGACTCAAAAGCAGAATTTTGGACTATGGCAGCTTTTCAGAAGTACCACATAAAGTAAATAAGTTCATATCATGTTATGATTAAATGTTTGTTGATTAAACAACAATTGTAAGATGTACCTCAAAAATGCCAATTTAATTCCTCTTTCTGGCCTTAAAAGTTTCAGTAGTTGCCACAAGTCATGCTTGTGAATATTTATTATTGAAGTAATTTTTATCCTCTTTCTCAATCTCAGTAGGGTTTCAGGCCCGGATAAAACAGAAGATTGCCTTATTGAATTGTGAAGAGCAAAGAAACATACCCAACCCTGACTAGTTTTTTCTGAAAAGTAATATAGCCTGACAATTGGAACAAATTAGATTTACTCAGAGCAGACAAGTTTGCAAATGTATAATAAAGTCAGTGTCTCTGGAAGGAAGAAGTTGGTGCATTTTTTTTCCAGATCCAAAATGGCTTTCACAGACATCTCAGATATTCTGGTACCAATTCTTGTGCCAATTCAAATTTAATATATCCCAGTGTACCTTTTGCCCTCAAACAAATTGATTTGATTTGATTTTGGTTTTATTTTTACCTTGCCAAAAATTCCTCCCAACACTATCTGTGACACCGATGCCAAATAAATCATTCTAATGTTCCCCTGAAGTGAATTGAAAATTAATTTACAGGGCCAAGATGATCCTCCTAATAACAGGGTACATGGAATGGGGAAATTGGAAATCATTACCCAGCAAACATTATCTGCATTATTTTTGTAGCTGCTTTAGATTGCATTGTAATAGAAAATTAGGAGACCGGCTGTGAAGAAGTTTAAGAGGGTCCCCCGAAGAGCTTCTGCCTCAAAATTGATTCTTTAAGAAAGCATTAAAAAGCTATTGGAATTGATTGCCTGCTAATATAAAGGAAAAACTCTTTGCCACTATTTGAGTTTAAAAAGAGCATCTTCATTCATGCATGTTATTAAAACTACTGGCCTGTAAGCCCCTGTAGATAGATAAAGGATATGGATGGGATATTAAAAAAGCAATCTTTACCTTATCTGGGATTTAAACTTAATATGTTGCTTTTATTAATTTAGAAAGAACCATTAGTTAGGATGTCAAAGAATAGGTTTACAATTAAAATGCTATAGAAGTGAGGGGTCTTTAATAAACAGCCTACCAGGGATCTTTCATTAATCTTTCAAGCATGAGGACCACCCCTGTAAACATTACTCTGAATGTACAGTTTTCTTTACTATCAACCTTTCTGTGAAGAAGCAATAACCCAAGAGCTGATATCATGCCGATTAGTTGCTACAGTCCCCCTACAAAGAAGAACAGACCAATCGGTATTCAGTCCTTCAGCCCATCATGACTTGGCAAGCCACATTCTATATTTTAGTAAAAGAAAGGCAGAGTTTCATTGGGGATATTTGAATGTTTTGAAACACATATAGCTGCATATTCCTGCATACACTGAAATACCGTGTTTCCCCCAAAATAAGACCGGGTCTTATATTAATTATTGCTCCAAAAGACACATTATGACTTATTTTCCAGTTGGGTCTTATTTTGGAGAAATACAATACTAAACGCCTCCGTCTGGTTGACTATCATAACTGGGGCTTATTTTGGGGGTAGGGTTTATTTATATTACGAGCATCCTGAAAAATCATGCTAGGGCTTATTTTCCAGTTGGGTCTTATTTTCGGGGAAACTGGGTAGATATTGGCAAGGGGAGGGGAGGATAA
Organism: Pituophis catenifer annectens; assembly: GCF_029215685.1. Lineage (NCBI taxonomy): Eukaryota > Metazoa > Chordata > Lepidosauria > Squamata > Colubridae > Pituophis > Pituophis catenifer. Next base: position 98,560,445 of record NW_027256881.1, read on the forward strand.
CCCATGTTTTATACTTTTAGATCTTCAGTGAAAAAAGTTGAAGTGTGTAAGGTAAAGGTAAAGGTTCCCCTTCCACATACGTTCTAGTCATTCCTGACTCTAGGGGATGGTGCTCATCTCCGTTTCTAAGCTGAAGAGACAGTGCTGTCTGATGACGATTCCATGGTCATGTGGCCGGCATGACTAAATGCCAAAGGCACATGGAGTGCTGTTACCTTCCCACCGAAGTGGTCCCTATTTTTCTACTTTCATTTTTACATGCTTTCGAACTGCTAAGTTGGCAAAAGCTGGGACAAGTAACGGGAGCTCACTCTGTTACACAGCGCTAAGGATTTGAACTGCCGAACTGCTGACCTTTTTGATCAACAATCTTAGCCACTGAGCCACCGCATCCGCCATGTAGCTAACATTTAAAAAATGGGGACATTTCACAAAGAGGAGCTTAGAGACCATAATTATAGATGGATTGTGAGCAGCCAGTTTTTCTACTGCTAGTCTACTACTAATTTACACAAAACGAGAATTCCTATGCCCAGGAAAGTGTATTAATCTAAGGTTTTCTGACCTATATGTGGTTCAAGAACAATGGAGATCCTAGATATCTTCAGATGTTATGGAATGACAACAGCAAACAGCCTGAGGCATCATGGCCCCTCAATCTTTTAAGAAATTCTGATATATGCATGGAAAATGTGATTGTGGTAGAAAATTGGGAGCTATTTTTTTAAACAGAGTTGATTCTAATATCTCATGGAATATTGTAGCACTTTAAAAATTAATCTGGTCATACAAGAACCATTTTTTCATAAACCTTGAAAACAAATTACATACCCTTAGACTTGGTATTACTATCAAGCTAACCAACATTAGCTTTCTTGTGGGAGGAAGGAGTGAAAATAGCTAAAATACCAGCAATTGAATTTGTAAAATATACAGGTTAGAAAAAAATAATGGCATATTGTATATAAAGTTTCAGACTTTAGAGTGCCCTTCTATATCTTCCAGTCTATTTTTAATCTTTTATCCTCTGTTTTTCCCCCATGCCTTCAGTCTGCTAAGCTGTTTTATGCCTAAAGATATTTATCCATATACAGGTGAAACTCGAAAAATTAGAATATCGTGCAAAAGTTCATTTATTTCAGTAATGCAACTTAAAAGGTGAAACTAATATATGAGATAGACTCATTACATGCAAAGTGAGATAGTTCAAGCCTTGATTTGTCATACTTTTGATGATTATGGCTTACAGCTCATGAAAACCCCAAATTCACAATCTCAGAAAATTAGAATATTGTGAAAAGGTTCAATATTCTAGGCTCAAAGTGTCCCACTCTAATCAGCTAATTAAACCATAACACCTGCAAAGGGTTCCTGAGCCTTTAAATGGTCTCTCAGCCTGGTTCAGTAGGAATCACAATCATGGGAAAGACTGCTGACCTGACAGTTGTGCAGAAAACCATCATTGACACCCACCATAAGGAGGGAAAGCCTCAAAAGGTAATTGCAAAAGAAGTTGGATGTTCCCAAAGTGCTGTATCAAAGCACATTAATAGAAAGTTATGTGGAAGAGAAAAGTGTGGAAGAAAAAGGTGCACAAGCAGCAGGGATGACCGCAGCCTGGAGAGGATTGTCAGGAAAAGGTCATTCAAAAGTGTTGGGGACTTTCACAAGGAGTGGACTGAGGCTGGAGTCAGTGCATCAAGAGCCACCACACACAGACAGATCCTGGACATGGGCTTCAAATGTCGTATTCCTCTTGTCAAGCCGCTCCTGAACAACAAACAACATCAGAAGCATCTTACTTGGGCTAAAGACAAAAAGAACTGGTCTGTAGCTCAGTGGTCCAAAGTCCTCTTTTCTGATGAGAGCAACTTTTGCATCTCCTTTGGAAACCAAGGACCCCAGAGTCTGGAGGAAGAATGGAGAGGCACACGCTGCAAGATGCTTAAAATCCAGTGTGAAGTTTCCACAGTCTGTGTTGATTTGGGGAGCCATATCATCTGCTGGTGTTGGTCCACTGTGCTTCATTAAGTCCAGGGTCAACACAGCCTTCTACCAGGAGATTTTGGAGCACTTCATGCTTCCTTCCGCAGACGAGCTTTATGGGGATGCTGACTTCATTTTCCAGCAGGACTTGGCACCTGCCCATACTGCCAAAAGTACCAAAACCTGGTTCAATGACCATGGGATTACTGTGCTTGATTGGCCAGCAAACTCGCCTGACCTGAACCCCATAGAGAATCTATGGGGCATTGCCAAGAGAAAGATGAGAGACATGAGACCGAACAATGCAGAAGAGCTGAAGGCTGCTATTGAAGCATCCTGGTCTTCTATAACACCTCAGCAGTGCCATAGGCTGATAGCATCCATGCCACGCCGCATTGAGGCAGTAATTGATGCAAAAGGGGCCCAAACCAAGTACTGAGTACATATGCATGCTTATACTTTTCAGAGGTCTGATATTGTTCTATGTACAATCCTTGTTTTATTGATTTCATGTAATATTCTAATTTTCTGAGATTATGAATTTGGGATTTTCATGAGCTGTAATCCATAATCATCAAAATTATGACAGATCAAGGCTTGAACTATCTCGCTTTGCATGTAATGAGTCTATCTCATATATTAGTTTCACCTTTTAAGTTGCATTACTGAAATAAATGAACTTTTGCACGATATTCTAATTTTTTGAGTTTCACCTGTAGTAGGGCTATATTGCTATTATCCTTCTCATCTTCTCATCTTTCTCATTTTGTCATCATTCCTACTACCTTCTCCTATTGGTATCTTATTATTTATCATATGTTGTTTGTATTTTATGCTTTATTATTGTATCTTATGATTTATGATCTATGACCTATCACTTTGTTATTTGTACATACACTGAGAGTTTATGCACTGGAGACAAATTCCTTGTGGATGCAATTACACTTGGCGAATAAAGAATATTCTATTCTGTTAGCCTTTGCCTATTGACTGCAAGGGGGTGACATACAATATATTTTAAAAGGAGCAAAAAGATAGTGGGTAGGAGAGAACAATTCTGAAAACTTCAGAGAGATGAGACAGTGTGAAGAGGGTTGTCAGAGATAGAAAGGCAAAAGGATGTAGGCTATATGCCAGTTGAAACAATCTAAATGGCTTTGGTGACTATTCTCCTGGGTTGAAACTTCTGCTATTGAATGCCATCTCAGAAATGGTAAAAGGGAAGCTATCAAACCTAGCTGGGAACTATATATCTGGTTTAGATCACAAAGCTCTGATTGAAGGAGACCAGGAAGTAAATGCTTTTCATTACTCTTGTTATTACTGTATGTAAATAGAAAGTTTGCTTCTCTTATCACATATGTTAATATGGTAGCATTCATCACATTGGTTGTATCTATATGCACAACAGCTATTTCCATGGGTTTATGCAATGAAATGAGTCTCCCTGAAGCAGTGATGTTTACCATCTAAATGAAAAGTGAAAACCACACATATGTAAGCACTTCCCCCCCAAAAGTGTGTAGTGAATTATTTTGTTATTGATTAATAATGAAAAATTCTCCCTTCATTCTAGTATAAATAAATTGTACAAAAATATGGCATTTTTGGAAAGAGAAAAACAAAGTCATATAGACTAGAACTGTAGACAAAAAGTTTTGTTTACTCAATGTGATTCAACGATAAAATAATTTTGACTCAATTGCCACTTTTGCTATCAGCATTCCCCTTTTCAAAAATATAAGTGGGCAATAGATACCATCCTATCACACCAAATCCATGATTAACTAATACATAAGACAGTTTTGGAATCATCTAATCTTGCCTGATTAGTGCCAAAGGTATAACTTTGTTCATATATTTTCTTACTCTCCAGGTGGACACATGGAGTTATCGATGGAAAGAATTCAACTAGTAGGGCTATAGAATTGATAGCTCTTTCTGAAACTGTGCCTTTAAAAATATTTCCAAGATAGCTTACAACAGAGTTCAGTACTCTGCATAGCAATCAAACCGACAAAGTTAAAACATCAAGATAAAGTCAGGAGACTTCAATCAATAAAATACAACATTACAGATTTGAAGTTACATCAATCTCTTTTACATATGGACTCAAATTATCATTGTCTGCGTATATGCCTAAATGACTTTTGTCAATTGCTAGAGGAAAATCTCTATTTTGATAATAGACTTTTCTGTGGACACATGAAATCATGTGAAAGGAAAGATAACATACACACACGTACACCTGCATAATATATTGGAAAAGGGAAAACTTTAAATAGTGCTGTGTGTGCAGAAATATGGGAAGCTCAGAGTCAGTAGTGTGATCTCCTCCTCCACGTAGACAAACCCACATAGCCACTGAAATATTCAGAAGAGTGCTTGAATATTAATTTCTTTAGGGTTTGTTTTTTTTTAAAAGAAGAAAATGATAGAATTTACCTTCTCTGCTCTGCTACCCTCTGTTGACGAAGCTGGGCATTCCAGAGATCGTAGTCCTGCTGACACATTTAGGTAGGGAAAGCTGATCTCTAAATTGTAATTCATGAGGAAATTGCTAGAACATTGTACTATGACAGTGTGTGACCAGAATGGAAATTCTTTCTAGGCAGAGACTAAAGGATTTTTGATTATGAAGGTAGAATGGATTCATCAGATGTTCCAAGTTTATCTGGAGGGACTTTGGGAATGTCGCAGGAAAGATTCATTAATTGATCTAAGCTTTAGAAGAGAAGTACCTGGGAAGATAGGACACTGTAAAGGAGCTCAGATAAAATATAGAAAAAGAGGTTAGCGGGGAAGAAAAAGCAAGGTGAAAGAAAAGCTGCTGCAGTACCACCTGTAGCAATACAAACAGCTTTCACGTACCAAATTCAGGATCTCAGAGCCTTTCAAATATCTGTGTTTCTCAAAGGGAAAATCATGTCAAGACCTTGGCTGAGCACTGGTGCAGCTCAGCCATTTCAGAGTAATTCTTTCTCCTTACATCATTTACTTTAACCATGCCTGCACATATTTCTTTTTTAAAAACCTGTTGTGTATGCATGTGTGCAATTTTTATATCTACAAATTACAGATTTATCCTACAGATTACCAAGTTAATTGTAGACTAACAAAGTCTGGCCTTTGAAACCCCTGGAAATTAAAGATACTTTTTCATTTCTAGAACTAGTTTAGCTGTAGTTTCATCCTGCAGGGAAAGGGATGAGAAAAGAGCAGAATAATTAAGGAAGATCTCTTATAGCAGAGGTGTCAAACTCAAGGCCTGCAGAGTGCTTATATGTAGCCCGTGGGGCCACCCTGGAAACAGCGAAGGAGTGGCCCATGGTACCTCTGCCAGCAAAAATTGAGTTCAGGGAGGCTGCGCTCGGCCCGCCCGAGCTCCATTTTTGCTGGCAGTGGGCTGCAGGAGGCCATTGCGGCCAAAATTTGAGTCTTGAGTAACGTTGAGCTGGCCACACCAACTTGGCCACACACCCCGGGCCCCCTTAAGTCAAACACAACCCTAATGCGGCCCTCAATGAAATCAAGTTTGACACCCCATCTTATAGAGATGCAAAACTAACATGAACATAGATCTTAAATTTCAATCCTGTTTATATTTATCTTGAACCAGTCTCGCTGAACTTAGTGGAGTTTATTTCTGAGTAGATTTGTATAAGCTTGGATAGTGGGCTGGTTTTATCGTGATTAAGATGCTGAACTAGTTGCTTGGAGACCCAGGCTCAAGTCTGCAGTGAGCCATGATGAAAAGTCTGGTCCATTCAATCTATTCCAGCTAATTCTACCTCATAGGTTTGAGGTTGTAGGGAAAAAAATAAGAGCAAGGAGTCCTATGTATGTCACCCTGAGCCTCTGGTGGAAATTGGAAACAAAGCTAGTCCATAAGCAAAACTTAATTTTCATTTTATTTTGAACAAATACAGATTAAATAAAAAGGAAATGACCAAATAGCTTTCAGCTATAATTAAATTATCATTGGGCTTTGCACTTCTTCAAATTTTTCAGCGCAGTTCTTTAATCAAATTATGTATACAACAACAAAGAACAAACAATAATTTGTATGCATGCATTGGTGTAGTTAGAAAAATCACACACATATATAAGGGGAAGGCATGTTTGGAAATAGGAGTGAACAAACCTATGTTTGAAGAAATGTGCATTCTATAAAAATCATACAAATAGCTTCATTCATCTACCCTAAAGGAAGCGGGGGTTGTGAAGAAGGAGAGAGAAGGAGGGAGGGAGGGAGAGAGAGAGAGAGAGAATAGTAGCTCTGTCATAAATGAAAAGTGGGAGTGAAATGAAGAAGGTGTCTCGATGGATAGTTATATCACCAAAGCTTTAAGCTATGTAATGTTCAAAAAAAAATCTTGCAGTCTTGCAAGAATTTAACAATAGAATACACAAGAACCTGTATATTTTCCTGCCTAAAATAGGCGTCAGCATATATTTTCATACTAATGACTTAAATTTAGGTTCTGTGAGTATATTTCATATACCATGTCTGTTCTTTCCAGCCCAGCGGAATGGAAAGAGGCTCAGGACTTTGTTTGTTTGTCTATTTGTCTATCTGTCCATCAGCAGGTTAGGTCTCTAAAAACTGAACAGCTCACATTTAAGCAGGTGGAGAAATTATTTTTAAAAAGGGTTTTTTTTTCTTTTAAAAAATGGACCACATCGGGTCAGTACCAGCAGAGGAAAAATACTCCAAAAAAAAAAAAAAACCCAAGATGGGAGCAGTGGTGAAATGTAAAATTTGTTACTACCGGTTCTGTGGGCATGGCTTGGTGTGGGGGGTAATGTGACTGGGTGGGCGTGGCCAACTTTTTTTTTAACTTTTAAAAGCATTTTTTCTACAACCTCTGGCCGAAGAGGTTGCAGAAAAAAATGGTTTTAGAAGCCTCTGATGATCCCAGCTGAGCCGTACAATTGTCAGAGGCTTTTTTTTTTTTACTTTTAAAAGTATTTTTTCGGCCGAAGAGGTTGTAGAAAAAATGCTTTTAAAAGTAAAAAAAAAAAAGTCTCTGATGACCGCGTGGCTCAGCTGGGCATGGTGGGGAGGCGCAGGGATTTTTGCTACCGGTTCACTGAACTACCCACCACCATCGCTACTGGATCGGGTGATCTGGTCCAAACCAGGAGCATTTCACCCCTGGATGGGAGTCAAGTGGAAAACTGCTGCCCCACGTAAATTGCTGCTCCCATGGAAGGCAGAGGAATAGGAAAAGGATTCTCTGTCACCTTCCATAAGTGCAGATTTTTGATCATCTCCTACCTTGACTTAGAACATAAAATAACATTAGTTGATTGCTCTGACCATTAGGAAATTTCTCCTTAGTTCTAGGTTGCTTCTCTCCCTGATTAGATTCCAACCATTGTTGGAATTGACAATTTCTGTCCTTATCACCACAGTGGTCTCCATTAAGGGCAGAGGTAAGAATAGGGTCTACTGTGGTAGAGACTGGTGAAGGTAACCAGTAATACGGTAATATTGACTTTGTGGAACACCATTCTCCTAAAGCCCAACTGGGGTTGGGGGGGGGAATAGTGGCTGGGTAAAGTCTAATCATTCCAACAGCAAAAGAAGAAAGCAGGAGGAGCTGGAGCCGGCCAAATGAAAAGATGCAATCCTACCAATTAGGAGGCCAATTAGAGCTCTGCTGATGGTTTAATCCTCAGCCCCCTCCTCTATATGAAGTGGAATGTTTTCAGACTGAAAGGCTTGTGTTTTTTTCCTTTGGGAAACAATTCAATCTGGCTTTATCAGGTCAGGTTTCCCTTCAGATGGAGACTCTAATGAAGGGATGTCCAACCATGGCAACTTTGAAATTTATGGACTTCATGGCTGACTGGGGAATTCTGGGAGTTGAAATCTACAAGTCTTAAAGTTGCCAAAGCTGGACATCCCTGCTCTTGTGTGGCAACCATCTCGGAGTGAGGCAAGAAGGTTGGATGGCTTAAGAAAGTTGCTGACTCTTCCATTTTAAGCCGTCCTCCCTCCTCCTTCCTAGTCACATAGCCCAGAGCAGAGAACAACTGCAATATATACAAGTACAGGGCAGACAAATACACAAGCAGATGTAGATGAAATGCAACCTGAGAGCAGAAGCACACCTGCTTTCAAATAAAGGTAACAGATAGGCACCCACTTTGATTTTCTGATACAGGCCTACCCATACACATAATCAGCTTGCATGCATACACCCTCATATCCTTGTGGGACAGTGACATAGGTTATATTTATTAATATAGTGCATCTGTTTTCTGCCAAGCAATGGTACTCAAGGGGCCTAGCCGTACTACGGTAGAAACATAACAATGAATAATAACGCATTAGCAGTACTATATTAAACAATATAAATAAAAGGGCAATATTAAAAAGATGTGTCTTCATAATATTCTTGAGGAGTAGAGACTAAATGCCATTGTGTTCTACAATTTGGGAACAACACTGAACTCTTGTGAAGAGCAGCATATCTAAGGAACTAAGCTGTATTCATGAAATTGTGTGGTACTTTTAAAAACATCCTTTTGTTTTTAAGGTACCTCATGATTCCTTCTTTTTCTGCACCAGACTAACAGAACGATCCTTTTAGAAATTTAAAACTGCTTCTAGCTTTTTCTTTTTTTAAAATACCCTTTTGTGGTTTATTTATGCTGCCTCTGTTTGCTTTTACATCTTTCAGATGGAAACAATGTTTTATCATTCTTATACCCCAGAGAGGAAAGACTTTGACTTCCGGAATTGCAGAACAAAAGTATCCCATTTGTGTATTTGTCTTCTCTGTTTGGAGTATCTCAACAGACGTCTTCGTGGCAATCTCATCTTCTGCTGAATGATTATGACCAGGATGTTTTTCCATCCGCATCTTGAGTCTTCAACAATATTGCAGCTTTGCAATTACCCAGAAAATCGGCAACCCCCATGCAATTAAAATAATGACATAGCATTGTTTCTTGCTGCTTCTTAATGCCTCTGTCTCTCTTGCTCGCCCTTCTGTTTATCACGGAGAACAGCTGTGGTCATATGCTTTGGATACACCTGGTAGCTATAAGATTTCACTGCCAGGGTGATTTGTTTTCTTTTCTATGCTGTACTGTAGAGTGTGGGAAAGATGCCCTGGCTGGGTGTAAGTAAAATTGCAGAGCTGCAGATAGTTTTGTGCATGGGGGTAAAATTGCTGAGACTGGCTAGCTTGTAAAATTAGAATACTTGCATTAAATCTATCTAGGGCACCTCATCTCCTAAACTCATATTTGCAATTTCAGGAGTCAGGCACCTTTGGGAGTGATTACAAGAGATCATCTGCATTTGCCTCCATAGGGGGCAGCAGCTAGTCAAACCTGGCTGCTCTTCAAAAGGTAAAGAGGATTTGAACTAGTTAGTGCTTTCATGGAAGACCAAAAAGAAATATAAGGATCATAGAGAACATTGAGGAATGGGGAGAGGGGGGAATTACTCTAAAAGAAGGCCTTGGTAAACCTTTATGTACTGTGGCCCAGATGATTGCATGTTCCAGTTTATTTATGAATAAATAAACTCTTCCAATTTTTCCTCACCACAACAACCTTGTTAGGCTGAGGCACATGAACTAACCTAAACATTTCACTTCTACACCTCACTAGCTCTCTATATCTATGAAGTCACCAGACGCCAATCACAACTAAAGGCATCTTGAAATTAAGCTCTATACTCTATTCATAGCCTCAGTGTCTATGAACTAGAGTCCGGGGCTGTCAAACTCATGGCCTGTGGGCCAGATGTGTCATGTGCTGGCCACGCCCATGCCCAGTTTAGTGAAGGGGAAAAAAGATGTGATACATCACGTGACAACACCATGATGACATGAGTTTGACACCCCTGAGCTGGATACTTTTGAGGGTAAGCTTTCATTTGTCTAAAGGGTGGGGGGACTCTCAAAAGCAAATAAATGTATAAAATCTCAAAGAATTATAAACTTGAGAACCTATACTGATGTAGTGGTGTAGATAGAAACCAGGAGACAGTGAGTTCTACTCCCATCTTAGGCCTTCAAGCCAGTCACTCTCTCTTAAGCCAACCCATTTCATGAGGTGGTTGTTGTGGGGAAAACAGGAGGTAGGAATTTTAGGTATGTTCCCCAACTTGAATTACTTATAAAGGTGGGATAAAATCTAATTAATTAAATATTAGGTCACAGTTAATAAAGGTACAAAGTAAGTTCTTGCAATGGGCTGCAACAACCTTAATGACCACTAGTCGAGATAATAAGTAAGTGTATTCTACATATACTCTTCTCTATGCTGTAGGTAGGCATCCAGATTTCTTCAATCCAGATCTGAAAATCCCATTCCAGGAATCATGGTAATGAAGAGAAACACTTTGGCTGATTTAAAAAAAGAAAAAAGCAGTAGGCTACAAAAGAGCTCAAACATCTGCTGTCTTCTCCCCTACTTTGATTTGAATTCCTTCTCTCCTGAAATGATGAGATGGTTTTCCTAAATTTGAGACCTCTATGCAAATTCCTGATCAAGCTGAATCATGTTGTTAGATTTATAATTTTGTTTTCGGGTGATATTTTAATTAGCAGCAACAAAAACAACACCAACGCAAACTTGCATTTTCCATATGAGATCTAAGAGAGCCCTGATGGAAATTAACATCTTTTAGTCCTAGAGCAGAGTGTAGAATAGTTTCCCTAGTCCAGAAGTGAAGGATACTTTGTGTGTGTGTGTGTGTGTGTGTGTGTGTGTGTGTGTGTGTGTGTGTGTTGTGTATTGAGAGGAATGGGATTCATCTGAAAGGGCAGATTCAAACTATATTTTGAATTCATCCTTTAAGAAGCGACAAGGGCACATACTCATTGTCTTTTGGATGGGAATGTAACTGCAGTGAGTTAGTTGAAGGAATTTAGGACAAGATTGGGCCATGGCATTGGTAGGAATGGGAAATCAGCCTGAGGTAAGAACCCAAGAGGAACGATGGATGAAATTTGCCTGGGACTCTATAGGAATTGGCAGTTACTCTTCATTTTGCTCCAATAGCATTGGTGCCCCTAGTAATAGGGAAAAAGGAGTTATGGATATTAAGATTAGATAGCAGTTAGGCAACAGTGGTTAGAGAAGTTAGATGGCACAGCTGATCTGTTATAATTGTATTAGGAAAGATGACGGAGTTATCGGGTTGATGATTTCATAGATCTTTGTTATTTTTATTGTGTTACAGATATAATGTAAGCATATCAGAATACATATTGATTTTGGTGAGACTTCCAGGAAGTAATGGTGGGCTGAAGAAAGCTCTGTGAAAAGTGAAACTGACAATTATGGCAAAATGAAGAGCTAGTGAGAAAACCATCTAGTAGGTAATTCATTTCTGGACAAGGAACAGCCTTGAGATTGCCCACAAGTGCCCCAGACAGCTGCTCCTCATCAGGAGATTGAAAGACAATGGTCTCCATTGGGTTTGGAACTCTGGGAGAGGAAGGAATAGCAATCGTGCTCAAATTGCAACTGGCACCTTTGGAAAAACACTTTGCATACTTGCAAATCTCTTTTTTTAAAAAAAATCTCTTTCAGAAATTGCTTGTTAACAGATTTTCAGCTGTTAGGAACCTTTGGATTGACAGGATTTATAGCACTGAATTTTCTTCAATGCTTATCAAAAGATGTTTTAACTACAAATTTAATAACTTAAAACACTTTTTAAAATAAACAGTAAAAGGGTAATTAAAACTTGAATTTTGGAAAGTTACTAGCCAAATGTCCGGATAAATTTGAAATAAGAGGAAATGCTTTCATTTTGATTTTTTTAAAAGAATATAATAAGACTTTAAAAATTGGGAACTAAAAGGAACTAAAGATTATAATTAAAGCATTAGAATACTCAAAATCAACGTACAATTAATTTTAACATTGGACATATAGCAATAGCACTGGCACTTAGACTTATACATTGCTCCATAGTGCTTTGCAGCATTCTCTGAGCGGTTTACAAATGTCAGCATATTTTCCCCAACAATCTGGATCTTCATTTTACTGACCTTGGAAGGATGGCATGCTGAGTCAACCTTGAGCCAGGTAGAATTGAACTCCTGGCTGAGAGCAGAGTTAGCCTGCAACACTGCATTCTAACCAGTATGCAGTGATATGCAGTCTAACCATGATTCCTACACCATGTGTCACACCCAGCCCAAGAATGACATAGAATAATGGAACCAAAGATCAGTTCTTTATTTGCTTATACAGATAGAATCTCGCCAGACTAAGCCTATACTAATTATGCCTAACAGATACACCCTAGGAAATTTCAGGGAATGGCTCTCCTACATCTCTTACTCTGTCTCTGATCCAGCTCTGAGTTGTATTGTCTCTTGTCTCACCACCAACCCTCCTTGGAATGTGTTCCCTTTTTCAGGGGAAACTGCCTATTCACTGTGGTCCATCACACTACTTCCCCTTCACAGACACAATCCATCACACCATAATAAGGATATTTTTGAACAATAAACACAGAAGTTAATTTGAAGAATACAGAGAGGGGTAGGTTCAAGGTTAAGAAGGGAATCCTAGTCACAGCCTGAGGAAAAGAAAGGCCATTGTGGGACTGGAGGTGGAAGGACAACATTGATACGAGCTTAGAAAAGAAATCACCACCAACAAACAAGGACAAAAACTGAGAGAAGAAGGCTTGTGCAGAACCAGTTTATAGGAGAAGCATATGGCCTGTCTGATAGGCGCATCCTGGATCAGGCCTTCTGACTCTGGAAGTTGCCAAGCAGCTCAGTTTATGGCTGTTCAAATTAGAAAGGAGGGCTATAAACTGAGCTGATTTATAGGTGTGTTGAGTTGGTTTCTCCCTGTCCATGAACATACCAGCTGGTGAGGCTTGAACTTTCTCTTAAACTGTTTGCAAATTACTCTGCAGGACTGGCAGTAAGTACCATGAGATTATAAATCAATAAACACCACGCACAGCTGATATCCCTTTTACTATAGGAACCTGGAACGCAAAGGAGAAGATGGATTAGGGGTTCCTATGACTTCTTCATTGACAGACAGCTCCTGTACAGTGAGAATTGGACTCCTACAGCATATTTGACTCTGCAGGAACAGGCAACAATTTAGATTAGTCCACCACTGGGTGGATGCTGCAGGCCAGGCAACCCTAGGAGGTGTTTTCTCCAGTGGTTTATAAAATGTGATGCCATTCCCTCTCATCTCTGACACTGTAATGTGCACCATCCCTCCTACTATACAGATCTTTTCACACACAGCGTGAAGGTCTGAGGAATTATTCTAAGCTCTGCATACTGGTGGAATATATGAATATAACTAATATCCATCTCATTTACTGCTAACAAATAAAGGAAAATATAACGTACATGTTCTCTTGTTGCTGTTCAGACTGGGTACTGCCTAGTCTGAAGCCCAAGAATGAATGTCTGTCACATCCTTGGGTGGAGCCCCCAGAAACCTTTTACAAAATTTTGAGCTTTAATGCGAACAGAAGAGAGAATATTGAAAAATTCTAGAACGATGTTCAAGACTTTCTTATTTCATCAAGCCGGCCTGACCTAAGTCTTTCCCCTTTTTAAATGGAAATTTTAAATTTGTTTTTAAATTATTGGGGTTTTAAATTTGTTCAGCCAAATTATTTAATTTGTTTTATTTTATTTTAAATTTTGTATTTATATGTTTTATTCTATGGCTGTTCACCACCCTGAGTCCTTCGAGAGTAGGGCGATATATAAATTCAATAAAATAAATAAATAAATAAATAAATAAATAAATAAATAAATAAATAAATAATGCAATGCACACATTTAATTTTCATTTCACTCTTCCCCCCACCTCTTTTGCTCTCCATTTTTTCTATATATATTTTTTTAGTATCTTCTCTGTCATCTCAGTTGAAGACATTTGAATGTGGTTTTCTGACTAGAAGGAGTTTAAGAGTTTGTTTTATTTGTGCTTATCAAGTACAGGTAGTCCTCGACTTACAACCATTTGTTTAATGACTGTTCGAAGTTACAACAACACTGAAAAAAGTAACTTATGACAATTTTTCACACTTACGACTGTTGCACAATCCCCGTGGTCATATGATCAAAATTTGGATGCTTGGCTAGTGGTTCATATTTATGATGTTTGCAGTGTCCCAGGGTCATGTGATCAATTTTTGCGACCTTCTGAGAAGGAAAGTCAACAGGGAAGCCAGATTCACTTAACAACCATGTTACTAACAACTGAAGTGATTTACTTAACAACTGTTAAGTTGCTTAACATATTGTAAGCCGCCCTGAGTCTCCGGAGAAGGGCAGCATATAAATCAAATTAAAAAAAAAAAAAAACTGTGACAAGAAAGGTGATTAAAAAACTGTCTCATTTAGCAGCAGACATTTTGGGCTCAATTGTGGTCGTAAGATGAGGACTATCTCTAGTTTATAGTGCAATAATCAAAGATCCAAAGATTTCCTCCCTTTTTTTGTCTTCACTAAATTTGATCATCTTGTTTTAAGGCAGAAACAAGCAAGCAACAGCAGCAACAAAACTAGAGGCAGCCTATGAGATTTGTGCAGATTTATTATTAGCCCAAACCTTCGCTAGATTGGAAAGTCCTCTGATTTATTCATAACACCTGTAGAGCCTGTAGTACAGTGGATTAAAGCACTGTTATTAACATCTGCTGCTTGCAATTACTGCAAGTTCAAATCTCACCAGGCTCAAGGTTGACTCAGCCTTCCATCCTTTCAAAGGTAGGTGAAATGAGGACCCAGATTGTGGGGGCAATAAGCTGACTTTGTATAAATATATACAAAAGTATGAAGGCTATTGCTTAACGCATTGTAAGCCACCCTGAGTCTCCGGAGAAGGGCGGCATATAAATTAAAGCAAAAAAAAAACGCACAATGAATGAATTATTTGCATTATTTGTTCATCTTCAGTGATACATTAGATATGTCACATGGATTGTCATTATGGAACTACACAGTTCCATGATCTCAGTTCAGGAAGTGTGCTTTGCCATAACTGAAGCAGTTATTTTAAGGAAACTTGTTGACAAGAGATTGCCATGGTTAAGTTCAGAAAATTCCCTAGAGGAAAACAAATGATATATTCCAAACTTTGGAACATTTTCCCCGATAGATTTTTGTAGGGCTCTGCAAAGTTTTAATTTCTGCATCATTTATTTTTAAAAGCACAATACTAAGGTATTTTTTTTAAAAAAAAATATTCATTATTTATTACTGATATTTCTGAGTTGCTCTATGCCAAACAGCTTCAAACTGGTATGTGGTGATCCCTGGGAAATGGTTCCTCTTAATCCATCTCCATTTAACTGTAATAACACTGATCCACAAATGTTGGGAAATTATCGACCTCCGAGATAAAAGGTGTTAATTTTACATATTTTGATTAGATGAGTAAGAAAACAGTGATAAAGGTGCTGGTTGGCTATATTTCTGTTGATACAAAACCCCTTTTCCAGTAGTGAAATCCAAATTTTTTTACTACCGGTTCTGTGGGCATGGCTTGGTGGGTATGGTGTGGCTTGGTGGGTGTGGCTCAGTGAGCGTGGCAGGGGAAGGATACTACAAAATCTCCACTCCCTCCCCACTCCTGGGTGAAGGATATTGCAAAATCTCCATTCCCATCCCACTCCAGGGGAAGGATACTGCAAAATCCCCATTCCCACCCCACTCCAGGGAAGGATACTGCAAAATCCCCATTCCCTCCCCACTCCTGGGGGCAGAATATTGCAAAATCTCCATTCCCTCCCCACTCTGAGGCCAGCCAGAGGTGATATTTGCTGGTTCTACAAACTGCTCAAAAGTTCTGCTACCGGTTCTCCAGAAGCTGTCAGAACCTGCTGGATTTCACCCCTGCCCTTTTCCTTTTTGCATCAATGGGTTGCTGGGTTTATGTATTGAAAGGGTAGTGAAGTCTCTTTTGGGAATGAAAATACAGGTGGATCTTCCTGGCTACGGTGACTGTTTTTTGTACGGAATTTTGCTGACATACTTACAGTCTTTAGTTTTCACTCCTTGTAGGTAGAATCCAATGCAATTACTGGGACAATGATTTACCAGATGTGCTGGGATTTCTTTTGCTTGATGTAACAAAAAAAGGTTACATGCTCTGTAAACTTTAAAGAAATGGGTAAAATATTGCCCAGAATTGCCTCTGGCAACTGCTGGCTATACCATGCCTTTCCTGGCTCCTATGTAGGAGAAGTTGGGTTGGGGGAAACTGAACATCTCATTCCAGAAGGCAGCGATTTTGATCATCTTGAAGGAGATCCTCTTCAGGGATTCCCCACCCCCCGACTTCATATATTTTTAATGACCAGTACCCTGTTGCCAGCTTCCATCTGGTAAGCAGAGTTTGGCTGCAGAATGTACAGAAAAAGCATTATACAGTACTGTTTTAAGTCAGTTTTAGACCTGGGTGCAGATCTGAAATGACATAGTTTGCTATTTTTGAAATGTTGTAGATCTGGATAGGGATAGTGCAGCCGTTTTGTTCCTATTAGAGCTTTGGGTGGCCTTCAGTATCATTAACCATGGCATAGGACCATGGTTAATGATGGACCTAGTTACCTTCGAGACCGCCTGCTGCCACCGACGACCTCCCATCGACCCGTACACTCCCACAGAGAGGGCCTCCTCGGGGTGCCATCAGCCAAACAATGTAGGCTGGTGACCCCCAGGGGGAGGGCCTTCTCTGTGGGGGCACCTACCCTCTGGAATCAGCTGCCCCCAGAGATAAGGAGAATCCAAGACCTTGGTGCCTTCCGCCGCGCCCTTAAAACTTTCTTATTTCAGCAAGCCGGGCTGGCTTAACAAATTCTTTTAATAATTTTAATTGGTTTTGTCTTTTTAAATTTGGGGCCAAACAGAGATATTTCTTTTAATTGTTTTTAATGTTTGTATTATATGTTTTTATCTGGCTGTACATCGCCCTGAGTCCTCAGGGAGAAGGGCGGTATATAAATTTGAAATAAAATAAATAAAATAAATAAAAAATAAATAATTCTGACCATGGATTTGGGATTGGAGACTCTGTTTTTCAGTGGTTCCACTCTTTTAGTGGAGAGATCCAGTGATGGTTCTAGAAGAGAAGAGTTTGGCTTAACAGGCTGCATAGCCTGGCCTTCTCTAATAGTTAACATTTATAGGAAACCAAAGGGAAAGATCATCCATTTTAAAGTGAGGGTGGAAAAGTATAATATCATCAATATATTGATGATATTCAAACTGCATATCACCGACCAAGTCCAAGAGTTCATGCTAAACTCTTGTCCTGGTATCTTTTGAAAATTGTATGAGATAACATAGGCTGAAACTGAATCCAAGAAGACAGGAATTTCTGTTTGTTCATCAAATTTCTCAGTAGATTCCTGGATTGGCTCTTGAGGAAGAGGCAGTATCCCTGAAGGAAAGGGTTAGCAACTTGGGACTTATTCTTGATTCGTAGCAACTGAGTCCTAGGGGCTCAATGGTTAGAATATAGTATTGGAAGTTAACTTTACCCATAGCTAGGAGTTTGATCCTGACCAGCTCAAAGTTGACTCAGCCTTCCATCCTTCTGAGGTTGGTAAAATAAGGACCAAGATTGTTGGGGGCAATAGCTGGCATTTGTAAACCAATCAGAGAGTGCGGTAAAGCACTATGGAGCTATATATAAGTCTAAGAGCCATTGTTATTGCTGTACAGGAGAAGGGGAGGCTCTTCCCAGAAGCCTTTTGACCACATTTGTCTGGTGTACCTGTTCCAACCTTGTTTGTTGCAAGTTGTACCACTTGTAATTATAACTCATTCTCTCATGTCTACTCAGTTGGACTATTTCAATCTGCTCTCAATAGATTTGTCTTTGAAGACCACAAGGACATAGCAGCTGGCGTAAAGTCTACCTTTATAAACATGTTATATGTGTGCCATGATCCTACAGTGGGTCCCACTAGATTTCTCCATTATTTAGAATGCTGATTTTGACTTATAAAGTCCTTAGGCTTAGTGCCTTAGTACTTGTAGGAGTGCCTTCAGCAACTGAAATTGGCCAGTTCAATTTGTGCTTCCTGGAAAAAACTGCTGTTGGTTCCTAGGTTTCATGAGTTGGGACCTTATATTCAGCATGGCATATGATCAGGCCAAAACACTAATTAAGCAGTGCATAGTACAGAGAGACAATTAGATCTAATTGAAGTCTCCAACCTTTATTATCTATGAATACAATAGGTATATGTCTCCCCTATGCCATAGTTAAAGTGCTTAACCACTGGAGGACCTTTAGTCTAGCACAATGTCATGCCCTCCCCTCATTTGTCTTTAAAGGCCAATGTAGGAAGGTTCCCTACCCAAAGAGACAATGGTGCTTTGAGTCTGAACACAGACAACATGCAATTTTCTAGTTCCTGTATTATAGAGACATTCGTACTAGCCCTATCTCACCATTATGGCTACGGCACCCTGTTAGGATATGGTTTGAGCCTAACAGTTGTCCAGGCAATATATGTGTACTGTAACTTTAATCTGTAAATGTATTATGTGACTTTAATGCTGAGTCATGCTGTAATTAGGTAATGACTGGTTGTGAGAGTATTTAAGCAAGGTATTGTAATGTGTTCAGTTGCTGCTATGATATGCTGCCATTGATGATGAAGCTGCTATGATATGCTGCCATTGATGATGAAGCTGCTATGATAAGCTACCATTGAGAGGAGTTGATATCTGTAATCATCGTTGGATGGATCTGCAACCATCGTGGTTTGTGAACCAGAGTGAGTTTGTTATTCTAACCAACTACTGTTTGTTGAGTAAGAAGATTCTATAACTACTGGACTGATTTAACTGGCAAAGACTTGGAATTTGTTTAAAGACTATGAGACTGTTTTTCTACTATAAAGTAAGCTTTTGATAAACCAGTTTGCATATCTCTTATTCATTGCTCTCAGCAATGTTTCCTTGTGCATTTACTCTGCTATTGGTAACCCAACACCAATATCCTTAACACACCCAAAACAATTCTACACCTCCCTGCTATTCTTAAATACTAACCCTGCTGCAACATATAATGTTGCCAGGTTCTGCACAGCAGTGCTTAAAATTCAACAGATGTGCCATAAACTAGTTTTAACAAGCATTCTAGTTTGTTGTTTGCTCTGTACTGTGATAGATTTAGTTTGCCACATACTAACTTTTACACTGCTCTGCACCAATCTAATACTCCTACCCCTTCTTTTAGATTCCATTTAGACCTTTGGTTTTTAATGTGTAATTCTGCTTTATATCTTTTAACTTTTTATTATTTTTTTAGACTTTGATGTATTTTCTATCATTTTTAATTGATTGTACCCTATTTCCTGGTGTTTGTCCGTAATAAGGGTTATGTTGAGTTGAGTTGAGTTGTGTTGAGTTGAGAGGCTTAGAGATATTGTCTTTTGATCATGGTGCCTATTTTGTGGAACAGAAGTTAAATTAATCTTTTATATGACTCACTTTTAGAAATTGCAATATATATATATATATATATAATATTAATTTATTTTAAAATTCTTCTAATTGTTTATTTAAACATTTGGCCACTTTTTTTACCTTAGTTTTGTGACTCCAGGTGGCAACGTATTTTGTAGTTTGCAGGTTTGTGATTGCTGTTAATCACCAGAAGCCTTGCAGATTTTAGTGGCATACAAATTTAATAAATATACACATAAACGCAAGAATAATGCATGGACAAGATTCCCAGTGTATAAAGAATAAGGAAGATGACCTTGATGGAGAAATACAAACTGGGTTACCAAAGTGACAAAGGAAAGGACATCTTAAGACCACACCAAACAAACAGAATTCAAAATAACTCAAACAGATACTTCCCTGAGTATAAAAAATAACATGGTATAATCAGACTTGCAAGGTTCTATTATTATAGCCAATCTCAATAAAAGTTATTTTAGCCTTCTTGTGGAGTTGATTTAGTGATCTGGTTAACTAACTAATGGGACTGGCACAATTTAGCTCCATGAAACTATGTTGAAGTCCCAGAGCTGAAGTCTATAACCACCACCAGATGACATGGAAATATATATTTTTGTGCTATCTCCCATGTTGAGTAATCCATGCTTCTTTATTCTGGCATATAACTTATTCCTTAACATCCTTTGAATGCCTTATTCATTAATTCACTAATGTCAAACCCAAGTGGAACAGGAATAGAACAAAAACATCAGTGTCTCTTCATCCATTTTACAATTGCAATATAGCTGTTAACAAGTCCTATTCGCCTATTGTCTAAGGAATCCAATAAGCAGGGAAAAGAATATTCTGCTGAATTGATTTTATGTTCATATAGTTAATCTTTTTTTTTAAGACTCCTTGATTTGCTAATATAAGATAATCCATCTCTGTATTCCAGATTCCTTGTAGATAACTAATACTCACCTTAGGGCACGTTTGCTTTAGAAGCACTATTGTCTAGAATGGGAGCTGGCCTAAAATACCTTGATTTAAAGAAATGTTGACTTCAGATGCAACCCTTATTTTGCCAGGACAAAGAAGCATAGCAGATGTTTTGTTCATGTAAGAAGTGCGGTAGAAGAATGGTGGGTAGATAGAGAAGAGATAGAGAAAGCAGATGATCTAAGATACTTCTTCATAGCAATTCATACTACTGGCATTCATAAATGTCAAACCAATTTAGTTAGTTAGTTAGTTAGTTAGTTAGTTAGTTAGTTAGTTAGTTAGTTAATTAGTTAGTTAGTTAGTTAGGCAAACATGTATGCGATAACAGATATAAGTATAAACATGGATATGAACACAGGAAATGGATATGAATAAATGGGGACAGTAGGACAGGGAAGGTAGGCACGCTGTTGCGCTTATGCATGCCCCCTTACAGACCTCTTAGGAATGGGGTGAGGCCAACAGTAGTCAGTCTAAGGTTAAAATTATGGGGATTTGGGAAAGAAACCACAAAGTCAGGTAGCGTATTCCAGGCATTGACCACTCTGTTGCTGAAATCATATTTTCTGCAGTTGAGTTTGGAGCAGTTTACCATGAGTTTGTAGTTTGCTCGTATATTATTGCAGTTGAAGCTAAAGTAGTTATTGACAGATAGGATGTTGTAGCAGATAATTTTGTGTACTACGCTTAGATCAGACCATAGGCGGCGTAGTTCTAGGTTGTCCAAGATGATCATTGATGAAAAAGGTGATGAAATAATAAAGGTTTAAAACAATATGAACAACAGTACTTTGGACACACCTCAAAAAAACTGAGTAAGGTGTGTTTAATTACGTGCAGCAGTGAAGTTTTAAATAATGCTTTCACATTATAAGTTGATCAAAATTGTTTTCATATGCCTATATTTACTACAGACTATCACTGATTCTAGAATATGCTCAAATTCTATGCAGAAATTTCTTTTGTGCTAGCAATTAATCAAAGATTTTGCCTCAGCTGCAAAGCTGTGAGAATACAGCCAGAAACACAGTTTCCAGCAGCTGATTAAAAACATTCACCTCTTTATAAACCACAGCAAACTCTGCATGTTCTTCTCAATTTATATTCAAGATAAGTATTTAGGTGCTTCATCATATAAAAGACAGATCATCAAATATGAAAAAAGAAAAATAGTTGAATACAGAAGTTAAATAATTTACATGGATTTTCATCAGAAATCTTTTTTAAATGACATATTTAGAGCCACAAATGAAGAAAGCTTCCCCAGGAAAAGTATTCCAAAATATTGAAAAGATTAAAACAATAACAACAATAACAATTAGAGGCCAAAGCATTATACATTTACATAGAAGCATTAAAACCTAAGAAATATATGGTCTGATTTCTTCTGATTAATCAACTTCCCTGGTAAGTTACCATACTGTGGCTCAATATGAATAAACTTTGATATAAAGAATACATAGGTATCAGTGAAATAGTTTCGACCATATGTAGTAATAATTTATGCTCAAATTCAACTACTATCCTTGAAGTATCCTCCATTCTTCTAATAAAGCAAACCAACTGTTTGAGTACAGATGAGGAAATAATGGACTTCTTTCATTTCAATTTTTTGAGATTTTATATCATTACTCTCTCAGAGATGATTTTGTATACTTCTCTCCTAAAAAAAATTGCAGACTTTAAACTTCTGGAAGCAGAAAATAATGCTGTGAAAAATATAAAAAGTGAGGAATAACAATCAGAGCCTTCCTCTGAGGCTAGAGAACATGCTTAAGTGTGCATGTGAAGCATAGGACTCACTGGAAACTGAAGCTATGTAGAAGATTCATCTGCAGTCTTACAGCCTTGACAATTATGTACCAGCATGGGACAATGCCTCAAAACGTACTCTTTATACATTTATCTTCTAGATCAGGGGTGTTAAACTTAAGGGCTGGGGGCCGCATCCAGCCCATGGGGTACCTACATCTGGCCCATGGGGCCACCCTGGAAACAGTGAAGGGCCGGCCTCCAATGCTTCTGTCAGTGAAAACGGGCTCCCAAGCTCCATTTTCGACTGCCACGACCTCCTGCAACCCACTGCCACTAAAAATGGAGCTCAGAGGGTGGCCCTCCTGAGCTCCGTTTTCACTGGCAGAGGGCTGCAGGAGGCCCTGGCAGCTGAAAATGGAGCTTGGGAGCCTGTTTTTACTGACAGAGCACTCGGCCCCCCAACAGGAATGACATTATGCTGGCCATGTCCATTCTGGCCACACCCACCCCGGGCCCCTGAGGTGAAACACAACCCTGATGCAGCCCTCAGTGAAATTGAGTTTGATACCTCTGTTCTAGATCCTCAGAATGGAAACAAAGCAAACATGAAAACTTGTTATGCCTTCAGCTTCATTGTACACCCTCTACCTTTGCCAAGATTTAGAACTCTTGATATTTGGATCCTCATGGCTTTTGACCCCTCAGATCAACTCTGGATGTATCCTTTTTCAAATTTGACATGGTATATCAAACTACTTGGTTGCAGAGACCAAATTTAAAAGTCCATGTTCTTGATATGACACTTTGCTTGCCTTTATAGTTTTTTGCAAGCAGTTTGTTCTACTTGAGATCTCTTTTAAGGGCCAGAAAGTTGAGGTAAAAGCTTTTTTAAAAAATTATAGGTAAATATGCATTTTAAAAGTTTGAGTAGTTTATAATGTGGGTAGCTAAGAATAATGTAACAATTGTGTTCTCTTCTAAGGCTTTTTTTTTTCCAGATTCCATTTTCTTTGAAATTTTAACCAAAAAGCAAAAAGTTCCAATTCTTGTCAATCAAATAATGTAAATAACTTTCTGCTAGAATGCCAAGACAATGATGAACAATAAAATATATGAAAAAGGAATGAAAGTTTCTTAAGGTGCCTCAGTGCAAAGAATAAAACTGAACCATTATTCAGAACTGTGTAAAATCAAGGTCTCAAAACAGTTCAGGGTAAAAAAAAGAATTTCATGTGGTTTTTGAAAAACCAGGAGTGAAAAAGCATGCTATCTCATTCTAGGAAAAATGACCCTGTTTATCCTTATTTTTCCTAATTTATCATATTTTATCACGTAGAAAAACATATGAGTTTTATTCAACTTTTTATTGCAGAATTTACATGGGGTACTAAAGAGCTAATGATAAAAAATCTATGATGCAATCTTTAATTTTATTTAATTTAAGATTGTATAAAAAGAAAAACTAAGAAAAATTCTTGCACAGTTATTTTGCTTTAAAATTTTAACTATTTTCTTGATTCTGTAAACATATCTGTTTTTATATGTTCCTTAATCCCTAGGGAACTTTTGAAAAATTCTGGAATCCAACATGATTTCTTGATTCTGTAAACATGTTGTTGAGTACATGTTCCTTAATCCCTAGGGATCTGGATCAATCACAATTGATTCTACAGCACTTTTGAAAGATCCTGGGATCCAACATGAGAGACAATTTTCCTTAATTTCTTCTCTGTTTCCAATGTCACATTCTATGCTACCAAAAAGTCAAACTGAAGAGAAATGAAAATGAGACATTCATCTGATTACTAAGAGCTGATACGGACACTGTATAACTCAAAGTATGGAAAATCATATGAGAACCTGAACATTTTTAAGCAGTAAGGCAACTATGATATAATAAGTAAGACTAATAGGACAATTCTTATTATTGGAATACACAATTGAAGAAAATACCTTTTTTTTTTTTTTAATTTGATTTATATGCCGCCCTTCTCCGGAGACTCAGGGCGGCTTACAGTGCGTTAAGCAATAGCCTTCATACTTTTTATATATTTATACAAAGTCAGCTTATTGCCCCCACAAACTGGGTCCTCATTTAACCTACCTTAGAAAGGATGGAAGGCTGAGTCAACCTTGAGCCTTGGCGAGATTCGAACCAGCAGTAAATTGCAGGCAGCTGTGTTAATAACAGGGTGCTTTAAACCACTGTAGTACCAAGGCTCTTGTTCAAAAGGAACAAGAACCTTGTTCAAAAGGAATGCAAACAACAGGAAGGAAGGAAGTGTTATGCTGTAAATTCTGCTTGGAAATCTTGGAGGATAAACTAGATCAGTGTTTCTCAACCTTGGCAATTCTAAGATGTGTGGACTTCAACTCCCAGAATACCCCTGTCAGCCATGCTTGGCTGGGGAATACTGGGAGTGAAGTCCACACATCTTAAAATTGCCAAGGTTGAGAAACACGGAAGTAGATGGTTAGTTAGATCCTGTTTAGCGGATTTCAATTTTAAAAAGTGGGAGGGGAAATAAAAATAATATTGGTTTGGAATCTAATACTAGCTATCTGCCCAAGAAAGAGATGTGGATAATAGTTTTGAAAAGCACATTTCAGATTTTTCAGATAGGAAGGAAATAGAAATAATAAGGGATTTTAATTACCTTTTTTACAAGCAAACATTGCTGAGTGTGGAAATCTGGACATGTCTTGCTTCCAATCAACTTCTCTCATCTATGGGTGAATGAAGATCCAAGTCAGGGACAATCTTGACTTAAAATCAAATTAAGGCAAATAGAAATTGTGGGAACCATTTGAAAAAGTGGCCATGTAATTGTGAAATTCTTGATATTAAGGGAGACTAAAGCTACGTGAGGGCAAAGACATATTTGTCTTCTAAGAAGCAAATTTCAAGCTATGTTAAATAATAAGCAGGATCCTATGAGCAGGAGAAATCAGTAGGAAAGGGAAAACAAGTTCTGAAAGTGCAGTTGCAAACAATTTCAGCAGAAGAAAAAAAAATTGGAAATCAGAAGAAGCCAAGGGGAATTAATGAAAATATGAACATCAAAAATGAGATATACACAAGCTGGGAAAGAAGCAGGTCATTAAAGAAGAGCTGGATTTGTAGACATAGCATCAGGAAATCTAAGACTCAGAAGAAGCTGAGCTTGGGAAAAGTTGCAATTTACAATAAAAGGGGTTTCTGCCGATATGTTCAAAATAAAAGGAAGGAAAAAAAAGAAACAATATACTAGCTGTTCTGTGAAGATTAAAAGGGAAACCAAAAGCAAAATAAATGACAATACAACTCAATTGAAATCTTATTTTGGCTCAATATTCTTTCAGAAGAGGATTTGCTTTCTACTAGGCAACAATAAAGAAAAATCTGAAAAAACAAAATCAAACTCAAAAAGTTTGAGTTTAACAATAACATATTAAGAGTTTATTTATTCTTAAAGAAGACTAAACTGACTCTATGATTAGATGTCTTAAGGTGCTTTTTCAAAAGGCAACTGGACTGTTTTTTTTCCCCCTTGGGGAAAAACAAAACATTTAGTTTCTCATCCAAGAAATGTCACCAGTTGTGATGGCATGAGGGATGGAAGAATAGGTACTGACAGTTGAGACTAGATGGTAGGGGATGGAAGGATAGGTTCTGACCAGATTTTTTTAGGGTGGGCAGTCATCTGATTGTAGGCATTCTCTTGCCTTCAGGGTCACCTAAATCAGGATGCAATTGGATGCAAGGGCTGTGCTGTAGACTGAAGATAGTTGGTATGTTAACCCTCCCCCTCTGTAGAGAGAGGGCTGCTCAATATTAACATAAATGGCCTCTTTTACCCCTCTTTCAAATCACTGATCCTCTCTATCCAAAATGTGGGCTTTTGCTGTCTTCAAAAGAGTGACCTTTGTCTTTCAAGTGCAGATGGACCACTGAATCTTGTCCTGATGGGTTTGATCTAAGGAACTGAATGAACTTCTTGATGGCATAGATGAAAATCTGATCATTATCTCTGAGAAACTTTTTAAAAATGTTAAGGTACCAGATTATTGGACAACTGTTGTCCCCTCCTTTCAAAAAGGGAGAAAAGAAGTTCAAAGAAACTACAGTCCAGTCTACTAAATATTGGAATGTGGGAAAATTTTAGATCAGATATCTATTAATGGGCAATCAGCAGAAATAGTATGGATTTATATGCCAAATCCATCTAATTTCATTTCTTGATACTATTCTCCTTAGTAGATTGGAAGGTAATATTAAGTGGGATGTTAGATGAAGGCCTATACATATAATGTGTAGAGGAGAACAGAGATTGCCTTGAGGAATGAATTTAGCAGCTGTTAAGTTGAAAAAAGGAGGGCGTGGGAAGGAAACACAAAATTGATTTTCTTCAATATAAGAGAAAGGAGAGAGAAATTCTGTCAGCCTTTCAAGATTCTGTTATCATCCCTTTTAACAGTACAGTTCACCTAGTATCTGCTTTTTGACCTGGCCTATTTTCAAGAGTTGTCATACAGTATCTTTCTGATCAGGAACTCAGCTGGGCCCTTATGAGATGAATCTCAAATTGCCTTAATTCAATAGAAGCTCACTTTAATGACCCCACATTACCTGAACACTCAAGATTCAGACTAAACTGTTGATTCCCAGTTATGCAGGAATCTCAGGTTTTTAGAAACAGTCTGAACTCTTTAAATCTAGGCTTGTGATGAGATGTCACTGTTAAACTTATGCATTGGATTCAAAATCATTGTTGTGTAGACTAGATGTAATTTAAATAAAAGCTTTTAAGAGAGATTTTGTAGAACTTTTGTTATTATGCCTTGCAGGATAATGCTGAAGTTACAATTGGAGTTTGGACTGCTCTTTATGAGAAAGAGGAGAGGAGAGGAGAGGAGAGGAGAGGAGAGGAGAGGAGAGGAGAGGAGAGGAGAGGAGAGGGGAAGAAAAGGAAGGAAGGAAGGAAGGAAATCCATGTCTCTGGAAAAGGTGATACTAAGTATGATTCTCATATAGCAACTATTTTATCTTGCTTATATTAATTGCTTAGAAAATTAAGTGTGCATCTTCCTTATATGAAAGTAGTTTTTTAATGTATATACCTTCAATGATAAATTTGAAAGGGAGGTTAGGATGACCAATAATTGGCCTATTGAATCTAAAAGTGACATCCTTGAGTGTCAGACTATTAGTATAAATTTTGTTCAATTTATTCTGATGGTTTATTCTGATGGATATTGCACTTTTCAATTTACTTATGTTGGATCCCAGTCCACATTAATATTTTTTGGGTGGGGAGTAAATCATGCCAATAGGAAGGGTTTCCATCAAGATGACTTTGCTTTCATCTTGTTTAAAAATTAGAGATGAAATTTAAAAAAAATGTTGGACTGGTAACATTTTGGGATAAGTATTTATTCCTTTTATGTTGATTTGGGGTGACTGACTATCTGAGCCAGTGAAGCACTTCAGTCTTTTCCAAATCTTGCTGGGTCAATATACATTAAAGAAGCCGTCCCTGGATCCGGCAATATTGGCCAACTACTGTCCTGTCTCCAACCTTCGCTTTATGGCAAAGGTTGTTGAGAGTGTGGTCGCGCAACAGTTTCCGCAATTCCTGGAGAAAACATCCTATCTGGATCTGTTCCAGTCTGGTTTCAGGCCTGGGCACAGCACGGAAACGGCATTGGTCGCGTTGGTTGATGATCTCTGGAGGGCACAGGACAGGGGTTGCTCCTCTGTTCTGGTCCTGTTAGACCTCTCAGCGGCTTTTGATACCATTGACCATGGTATCATGCTGCACCGGTTGGAAGAGCTGGGGATGGGGGGCACCGTGTTATGGTGGTTCTCCTCCTTTCTCTCCGACCGGTCGCAGTTCGTGTTGGCAGGGGGGCAGAGGTCGACCTCGAGGCCTCTTATATGTGGAGTGCCTCAGGGGTCGGTCCTCTCGCCCCTCCTGTTCAACATTTATGTGATGCCGCTGGGCGAGATCATCTGTGGCTTTGGGGTGAGAAACCATCAGTACGCTGATGACACTCAGCTGTACATCTCCACCCCAGGCCACCCCAACGATGCCCTTGAAGTGATGTCCCAGTGCCTGGAGGCTGTATGGGTCTGGATGGGGAGGAACAGGCTCAAGCTCAACCCTTCCAAGACTGAGTGGCTGTGGCTCCTGGCATCCCGATATAGTCAGTTGACTCCATCACTGACTATTGGGGGCGAGTCTTTGGCCCCCACAGAGAGGGCTCGCAATCTGGGAGTCCTCTTGGATACGCAGCTGTCCTTGGAGGAACATCTGACAGCTGTAACCAGGGGGACATTTTGTCAGGTTCGCCTGATCCACCAGTTGCGGCCCTTTCTTGATCGGGATTCCCTGTGCACAGTCACTCATGCCCTCGTAACCTCTCGCCTTGATTACTGCAACGCTCTCTACATGGGGCTCCCCTTGAAGAGCACCCGGAGGCTCCAACTGGTCCAGAACGCAGCAGCGCGGGTAGTGACGGGAGCAGCGTGGCACTCCCATGTAACACCGCTCCTGCGTGAACTGCACTGGCTCCCGGTGGTCTTCCGGGTGCACTTCAAGGTGTTGGTTATCACCTTTAAAGCGCTCCATGGAATAGGGCCTAGCTATCTTCGAGACCGCCTGCTGCCACCGACGACCTCCCATCGACCTGTGCGCTCCCACAGAGAGGGCCTCCTCGGAGTGCCATCAGCCAAACAATGCAGGCAGGTGACCCCCAGGGGGACGGCCTTCTCTGTGGGGGCACCCACCCTCTGGAATCAGTTGCCCCCAGAGATAAGGAGAATCCATGACCTCAGTGCCTTCCGCCGTGCCCTTAAAACCTTCTTTTTCCAACAAGCCGGGCTGGCCTAATTCTTTTTAAGTGTTTTTAATTGTTTTGTTTATCGTTTTAATCAATGGGGCCAAATTTATATATATATTTTAACTGTATTTTAATATTTGTATTTGATGTTTTTATTTGGCTGTTCACCGCCCTGAGTCCTCAGGGAGAAGGGCGGTATACAAATTCAAAATAAAATAAGATAAGATAAAATAAAATAAAATAAAATAAAATAAAATAAAATAAAATAAAATAAAATAAAATAAAATAAAATAAAATAAAATAAAATAAAATAAAATAAAATAAAATAAAATAAAATAAAATAAAATAAAATAAAATAAAATAAATCTCTTCAGATCTGGAAGACATGTAATGGAACACTGTGTTTGTGGAGTACAGGAAACACTTGATCACCAAGAGCCTTGGTGCCGCAGCAGACTAAAGCACTGTTAAGTAACACCAGCTGCCTGCAATTACTGCAAGTTCAAATCTCACCAGGCTCAAGGTTGACTCAGCCTTCCATCCTTTCGAGGTAGGGAAAATGAGGACCCAGTTTGTGGGGGCAATAAGCTGACTTTGAATAAAAAAGAACACTGCTTGGGGGGGAGGGCGAAAGCCCTACTAAGCAGGTATATACAAACGTATGAAGGCTATTGCTTAATGCATTGTAGGCCACCCTGAGTCTCCGGAAAAGGGCGGCATATAAATCAAATCAATCAATCAATCAATCAATCAATCAATCATGATCCTTGAGACTATATAGCAGAGGCCTAATATTGCAAGTACTCATTGATTTGAGTGATTTGTTTCTTAAGATCAATGCTTACTGAATTAGCAATTCAAAAAATTGCTTTGTAGCTTTTGTGTGGATTTTTGTGGATTTCTGGGGTCTTTTTCTTCAATTTAATGTGATTAGTTGGATTTACAGGTTTCTTTCAGTAGGTGGCACTAATCTGATAAGAGGCCTGCTGTTAGTAGGTGGCAATAATGGTATAATAATCTTGGTAATAATATCTTCACTGTGCGTCACTATTGTCCCTGAGGGGCAAGAAGGAAAGGAAAACAAATGTACCAATAGTTTTTGTATTAAAAGGGTACTGTATTTTTCGGAGTATAAGACACACCAGAGTATAAGACGCAACTACCTTTTTTGGTGAGGAAAAGAAGAAAAAGAAATCTCCCCCTGCCTCTGAGCAATTTTGCCTCTTTGCAGCAAACAGCAAATAGCCTGCTTTACTTTCATTTTTGTTTTCAGCGTAGCTTGATTAGCACAAGGGAAAAAAATCTGCTCCAGCAATTTACTTCTTTGCAGCAAGCAGCAGAGCCCTGCCCAAAACAGCTGAAAGCAAATCAGCTGAGAGTCTGGAGGTCATCCATTCAACTTGTGCTAATTAGGCTGTGCTGAAGCTGAAAGGAGCTGTTTTTTCTTGCTGTTTGCTTGCAAGGAGGTAACTGCTGTGAGGCAGAGGCCAAAGGGTGGGTGGGAGGGGCTACATTTGGTATATAAGACGCACCTTAATTTTCACTCCCTTTAGGGGGGGAAAAGGTATGTCTTTAACTCCAGAAAATACGGTACTTGGTTTACTGAGTACTGAGCTGTCCATGGTCCTGAACATATTTCCCTTGCCTTTTCTCAATGTGAGTACTAGTATTCTGAGCCAATTTCCTGAAGATTCACTATCACAGTGTTTGCAACTGTGGGCAACATCCAGCTATGTAACACAAGAATAACTATGCTCGCTGAGAAAAAGCAATTGAAGACCATACAGCTATAAATTTCCCAAGTTGGGAACACAGCTGTACCAGGCTAGTATTCCACATTTGTATTAATTTTTGGGGCAATGAAATGAAGGGAAATTTATCTAATTTTCAGATGTTGTGAACTATATAGGGATTTGCCTACAAGACCGAAACAAAATTTAAACTGATCTTTATAAGTTAAAGAAATAGACTGAAACTAATAGAATGAAATTCAGTGGAGAATAGGAAAAACTAGATTATGGGTTTTTAAAAAATATGATAGCCAGTTTGATCTAGTAGTTAAAGCACAAGGCTAGAAATTAGGAGACTGTGAATTCTAGTCCTGCTTCGGTCATGAAAGCCAGCTGGGTGACTTGGGATGGTCATTCTCTCTCAGCCCAACTCACCTCACAGGGTTGCTGCTGAAAGGAAAGTAGGAAAAGGGAAGGCTATTATGTATGAGTTACTTATAAAAATTATTTCTAAAAATAATAAAGGCAGAATATAAATCAATAAAATAAATATTTAATTTCCTAACAGTGTTTGTGAAAAGGATCTTGTAATTATGAATCGGTACTGTGAGAAGTCTCCTGAAAAGGCAAAGGCAAGCTTTGGTTGCCTCAGTGGACTGATAATAGCAATAGCAGTTAGAATTATATACCACTTCACAATGATTTTCAGCTCTCTCTAAGCAGTTTACAGAGTCAACATATTTCCCCCAACAATCTGGGTCCTCATTTTACCGATCTCTGAAGAATGGAAGGCTGAGTCAACTTTGAGCCGGTCAGGATCAAACACTGGTTCTAGAATATATTGCTTTGGTCATAATCCACCCTGAGTACCATATTTAGTTCTGAATATCACACTTTAAGAAATATTCAGAAAAATTATGAGATTCAGAATTAGGTAATTATTTATGGGGCCTGAAACTAAGTATTACAAGAAGAAACTGAGGGATTTAAATACATTTAGCCTTGGAAAAGATAACTGAAGGGTTATAAGTCGGCGATTACTTGAAGGGAAGTCACATAGAAGAAAGACAATATATACTTGATATATATTTGAATTTTTGTTTATATGTTTACATGTTTTGTATGTTTTGTCATGATTTGTTTTGTTTAGTTTGTATTTTCAAATAATTTTTTTTTTTAAAAAAAGAAGAAAGACAAGATATGTTCTGCATTCTGTAGCTCAGAATACTGAATAATGGACATAATTTTTAAAAGAGCAGATTCTGTTTGAATGACAGGAAAACTTCATAACAGTGAAAGCAGTTTGAAAATAGAATTAAACAGTAAGGTCCCTTTCAATGAATTTGTTTACACAAAGACTGATCATTCATTTATGAAAGATAATTTAATTCAAATTTTTGCAATGAGCCTGGGAATGAACTAATTAAGTAAAAAAATCACTTTTTAAAATTATATTAGTTTTCCCAAAAACTAGGTGGGAGGTAGGTACAATTTGGTTCATATAAAACACGAACCCATACTATGGCTTAGTTTTATTTTAGCATACATACAGCTGCTCTGCCACCAATCCCCTGCCAGCATTATGATATATGGCTTATTGTTATTTATATCTTGTTTGATGAATTATATATGAGCATTAGCCATAAACATAACCATGAGAGAGAAGTTATGAATATCAATATACATTCCAGTAATCCTCCATTGGATATCTACGAGAGAATGCAAAGCCCCATTATATACCATTACCAGATTGTACCTGTTGGCATCAGTACCAAGACATTTTTTTCCATATGTACCTCATAATAGTAAAACCTCATGTCTTCCATTCTGCAATTTACTCCATTTCTATCCAAACAGTTCCTTCAATCTTATTAGAGCTACTTAAAGATCATCAATAATCCTTCATCTTCCTCTGATTCCTAGTGATCCTATTCTATCTAAAGTTATTGTAGGTTATAGTTGAGCAATATTTACAGCACTATAGACTTTCTATTCCTGATCTGTAATGTTTTTGCATCAGGCTAAGGTAAACTTGAATAAAAAAAAAAAAAGTTCCTTACCTTTTGGAAGTTCTTGGCTACTGGTTCCAAAAAATGCAAAATTTCTACTCCATAAAACAAATTTATTTTCCTGAACTGACCTTCAGGTTTTGAGTTGCACATGTTAAAATGGGTGGGGGATGAAATAGTGAAGGGATCATACTGTTATATCACTATAGACAAATTAATTTTAAAAATTAAATTACAATCACAATCCACAAAGTACCTAAACCATCTAGAAACTAAATCCTATTTCTTTGTTATTTGGTCTCAGTTGCTCAGAACATGCCAGTAGTTGAACTAAAGACTTAGAAGAGATGGAAATGACTCATTATAAATGTACAATGCAGGTTACACAAGTCTTCCCAACTTTTAAAAATAAATTAAAAATGTACCATAGCAATTACTCTGCTAACCTCAACTTTAAACATCACTTGCATTCTGAATCTGCCGTGGAGGAACAAACTCCTGTGATCTCATTATTGTTTTTCCCCCACCTTCCTCTATATATAGCCTTTATGGTTTTCTTTGTCCATATTCCTTTTCTAAGAAATAAGCTGTCAAACTACACCACTTTTATTGGAAAATACATGTGTAGTTTGAGTGATAGCTAAATCAATATGACTGTTCTTCTGATTTATGGTGAATTCTTATAGAGAAGCCTGAAAGAAATACTAAATTTTTGTGCTGTAATGAAACTTGGCATTTGACTGCCATTATAAAAAAATAAGCCTTAATTCTAGTGCCTTTAGGCATTTTTACCTAGCACGTTTGGCATTTATATAGCAGATTATCAGAAGTGTCCTGGACTATGGTAGTTGTGTAGGAGTCATAAAAGTGTTTTCATTTAACTGAACTGATTTTAAAGCCTCTAATCATATTGATGTCCATATCAGGTTGAAACCAAACCCAATTCTTGCCAATGACTTAAAGGATTGTTATCTGAATCAAAAGTCATCTCATTTTCCACTGAAGCAGCTAAGCAATGGTGAACTATGTGAAAGTCAACAAGGTTATAACTAAATTCTGTGAAAAAAAAGGGCTGAGAAATATATAACCCAAACAGATTAAAAAAAGATATGAATGTTGACAAGTATAAGTACCTACCAACTGGTACAGGTGCCAATGCTGCCAAATACTGTGGCCAAATGTAAAGTAATATCTCCTAAACTTCTGTCTTACGATCATCTCCTGAGGTACTGAAAACACCTAACATAAAATTTCCAAATAGCATAGCTGACAGTTTTGAGACTGGTAGTCACGATATATCTACAAACATAATGGAGAAGCATGATGTAGGAAATTATCAATATCATGAGGTAGGGATTTTTCAGATTTGTTGTTTAACAATAGGAATAACTAATAGGGAATTGTATCCTGAAATAGGATACAGCAGGGGGTGTCAAACTCAATTTCATTGAGGGCCACATCAGGGTTGTGTTTGACCTCGAGGGGAGGGCAGGGGGGGTGTAGCCAGGATGGGCATAGCCAGCTCGACATCACTCATATTGGGTGTGCCTGTGGTGACCCAAGTATTCTGCAAGCAAAAACAGGCTCCTGAGTTCCATTTTTGGACCTGAAGGCTTCTTGCAGCCCTCTGCCAGTGAAAACAGAGCCTGGGCAGGCCACACGTGGCCCTCCCAAGCTCTGTTTTTGCTGGCAGAGGCACCGTGGGCCAGTCCTTTGCTGTTTCCAGGGAGGCCCCATGGGCCAAATCTAAGCACCCGGTGGACTGGATCCAGCCCCCAGGCCTTGAGTTTGACACCCTGGTATAGGGGCTCCTGCTTGAGCAGGGGATTGGATGAGAAGATCTCCAAGGTCCCTTCCAACTTTATTATTTCTATGTCCCAGTGGTGAAATCTAAAATTTGTTACTACCGGTTTTGTGGGCGTGGCTTGGTGGGGGGGGGGGTAATGTGACTGGGTGGGCGTGGCCAATTTTTTTTTTACTTTTAAAACCATTTTTTTCTACAACCTCTTCGGTGAAGAGGTTGTAAAAAAATGCTTTCAAGAGGCTCTAACGATCCCAGCTGAGTTGCCTGATGGGCAGAGGCTTTTTTTCTTTTAAAAGCCTCTGCCGATCAGGCAACTCAGCTGGGATCGTCAGAGGCTTTTAAAAGCATTTTTTTAACAACGTCTTTGGCCAAAGAGATTGTAGAAAAAATGTTTTTAAAACAAAAAAAGCCTCTGCCGATCAGGCAACTCATCTTGGATCATCAGAGGCATTTAAAAGAAAAAAAGCCTCTGCCAATCAGGCAACTCAGCTGGGATTATCAGAGACTTTTAAAAGCATTTTTTCTACAACCTCAGAAGAGGTTTTAAAAGCCTTTTAAAAGCCTTTGACGATCCCAGCAGAGCCGCGCAATCATCAGAGGCTATTTTTTTACTTTTAAAAGCATTTTTTTGGCCAAAGAGGTTGTAGAAAAAATGCTTTTAATTTTTTTTAAAAAAAGCCTCTGATGATTGCGCAGTTCAGCTGGGCGTGAGAGGGGGCAGGGATTTTTGCCACCGGTTCTCCAAACCACCCGCCTCCATCGCTACCGGATTGGGCGATCCAGTCCAAACCGGGAGCATTTCACCCCTGCTATGTCCTATATTGTCATCAGTATCATGCACTATTAGTGAGGTGTTCAATGCATCTAGGTGACTACAGTTAAAAGCAAGAATATTAGACTTGAGAGATGCTTGGTCTGATCTAGCAAAAATTCTGGCATTCATATGCCCATACGCCAATCTAGGAAAATTACATCAAAAAATTAACATGAGGTATAGGAGAGAGAAAGAAAAAAAGCAAACGAAAAAACATGCATTCAATAGATTAGAATATTCAGTATTTAAAACTACTCTATAGAACTTACAAAAATATGGATATATATATGTGCAAATATTTGCATCTGGAGATGTATTAAGGCTCTGGAAATAAAAGAAACAAAAAAAGAACAAACGAAGAGTTATTCTAAGAATATAGTATTGCACATAGCAATTATATTCAAATTCAAATGATACCTTTTTTAAAGTTACTCTAAACAATGTTTCTGCTGTGTTGGCCACAGCTTACTTTGGCAGCGATCATCACAAAATATTCTGACAACGCTCCAAATAACCATAGAACCCACATTAACCTAAAGCTAAAGATAGTTTCCAGCGTATTTCAAAGTCATTATAAAAGCAAAGATCTGCCTGCTGGAACAGTCTTTAAACCACTCAAAATGTTGATGGGCTATTTTAGGCTGCTTTCTGCAGTATTTCACAGAGTGGAAGTAGATGAGTACCACCATCTGAACTGAGAAACAGGTATAACATATGTTCAGCCACATTCTTGTGAAGCTACCAATTTTCCTTTGCTCTCTTCTTGAGCTTTCAAAAGGTAACTTTATATCCTATTTTACATTGCTGTTTCTATCTGATATTAGCTTTCAGAAGGAAACTTGCACCTGTTTCTCTAGATGTTCTTTGAAAAGAAGCCAATTTATTTTTATATGTAAGTTTTCAAGTTTATTCATGGTGAGTGATGGGCCTTATTTATGCAACTTTCAGAGTGCTTGTCTCAGGCAAATTTAGAGATATAATTAATCACATGGGAGTGCTGCAGCTTAACAATTTTCTTTTCTCTTGATGAAGTCAACTCCTCCAGATATCACCCAGTTTTATGTTTAGAAATGGGAGCTTTTGTACAGAAGATTTACTTTGGCAAACACATTTTGACAGATAGCTCTTGATCAGCAATGTCAGACTGAAGGTTGCTCCCACTGAAGCAAATATAACTGGGGTAATTTTCTGATGATACAAAATCATGCTATCTGGAAGATATATTTTGATAAGACTCCTGCCATTTACTGGAGGTTATTCCTTGCTGTACTGGGAATAGCGCAAAACACAGCAGTGGCCCTTTTAAATCAAGTATGGAATATGCAGCCATGTCAGATAACTTGAATTATGAAGGCCAGGGGCTGAGGTAGGATACTCTTTATAGGTCATTTCTTATTCTTTCTTCAACAGGAAGGTATGAGCAACATTATCAAAAGTGGAGTAGCTATTATTAACAGATAAGACAACATGTGTTTTGAATAATTAATTAAAAGAGCTGTGAATAGAGTATTGAAGAGCCTTCAACAAATCATAATGGGGAGCTGGATTAACTAACCGCCCACTTTCCTTTAAAGTACCATTTTCCAAATAAAATAAAATTCAACTCTTCAAAGAACACAAGGAAATTGAGTTTCATCATGGGGACTCAAGCCTTGGCTCTATTTACTTCTATAGCATAATTTAACATGGCAAACAGAATAGTCTATTATGACAAAATCCAACTATGTTTCCTGTCAGTCCCAATGGAAATTAAATCTTATCAAAAGAAACAAAAATTTGCTTTATATATTTAAGATGGCTTCCTTTCCCTTCCCTTCCCTTCCCTTCCCTTCCCTTCCCTTCCCTTCCCTTCCCTTCAACCTCTGAATTATTCTTTCCATAGATTCTTTTGTTTTTATTGACTAGATGATTTATTTAGCTACACTGATCTACTTCAAACTTTGGTTTATGCCATGTGAGTTTTACGGCTGCAATCTTACTGGGTGTAAACCCCATTGAACTCAGTGGTTTTATTTCTATCTGGACATGAATAAAATTGCAACATCTACCATATTTTGCAGCAGGACATAATCTGAGTTTCCTACATCACTATTGATGCTAATACAAAAAGACTGAAACTTATATACATAATCACCAGATATGTGGGAGAAGTTGTATTTCTGTTTTAACATATAGACATAATTCCTATTATAATAGTCTATAGCTACCCATTCCTTCAATTTTTTAAAGATGGCTCCTGATATATTAAAACCATAAAATCATAGTATATTGAGGATAATGCATGTAAAAACTAGAAAGCAACATAAAATAATCTCTGGTAATTTTAGACACTAGTCATAATGACTAGTGCAAGCAATTTCTTTAATTTGTAATGTATATTCCTTCAAAATTTGGCAATTCATTCTGACTAATTTTGAGAGGCAACTTCTTCCTGGACCTCTGTCACAAAGTTTGATCTGATAGCATTGCTATACATAGCTGGTTCTATGTATATTACAGATTAATATCTGTTAATTCAGTTCCTCTAGCACATACTGTAGAAGATAAACAAAAATGCCAGTGAGTTTCATTTTCTCTCTTTATTTCATTGTGACAATGTTCCCTGGATAGCAAGTATTTATTTATTTATTTATTTATTGCGATTTATATGCCGCCTTTCTCCCTAGGGACTCAAGGCGGCTTACAAAATGACAACCTCAATACAAATCACAATACAATACCAAATTAAAATCAGTAACCCAATTAAAAACGATTTAAAATTATACCAGTGTACCCCCAAACGGATCAGTTTAATTGGCGGAAGAGCCACGTCTTCAGCTCGCGACGGAAGGAAAGAAGGTCGGGGGCTGTCCTGAGCTCAGTGGGCAATCCATTCCAGAGGGTCGGGGCTCCCACAGAGAATGCCCTCCCCCTGGGGGTCAGAAGTAGACAGAATTCAACTGAATCAGAAATGTACATGAAACTTCATTAATCTTATTGCATTGGTTCTGGCAGTAGTCTCAATTATACTCATGAAGTTATAGTATACTTGGCCTTTAGTAAGGCATTTAGTAAGGCAAGTGATTGTCAACAATCACTTCTTGGTAAGATAGAAAAATATGAGATAGATAGATCCATCACTATCAGATGGATTCATAACTGGCTGACCAACCACACTCAAAGAATAGTCCTCATGAAACTACATCTGCATGGAGGGAACATGCAGTGGGATACCCCAAGGTTCTGCTTAGGCCCAGTACTCTTCAACATCTTCATAAATGATTTAGATGAGGTAATAGAAGGGGAACTCATAAAGTCTGCAGATGACACCAAGATGGGAGGAATAGTCAACGCTTTAGAAGATAGGCTTAAGATCCAGAAGGATCTTGACAGACTTGCACACTGGGGTCTAGCCAACAAAAACTAATTCAATTGTAAGAAAAGTACACATTTCACATTTAATCAAGAAAAACAAAGCTATAGAAGAGATTGTACATGGCTCAACAGCAGTAACTGTGAGAGGGATCTAGGAGTCCTATTGGACAACCACTTAAATATGAGCCAGCAGTGTGATACAGCTGCCAAAAAGCCAATGCAGCCCTAGGCTGCATCAACAAAGGGATAATATCAAGGTCATCTGAAATGTTAGTATGTCTTTATATTGTTTTAATAGGATCACACTTGAAATACTGAATCCAGTTTTGATCACCATGACACAAAAAAGATGTTGAGATTCTAGAAAGGGTTTAGAGAAAAGCAACGAAGAAGATTAAGGGCCCAGAGGCTAAAACATATGAAGAAAGGTTGCAGAAACTGGATGTCTTTTCTAATAAAAAGAAGGACTAGGGGTACCATGATAGCAGTCTTCCAATATTTGAAGGGCTGTCACAGAGAAGAGGGTATCAGCCTATGCTCCACAGCACCTGAGGGCAGGATAAGAATTAATGGATGGTAACTTATCAAGACAAGATCGAACCTAAAACTAAAGAGAACTTTCCTGACAGTGAGAACAATTAACCAGTGGAATAGATTGCCTCCAGAAGTTGTTGGTGCTCCATCACTCCAGGTTTTTAGAAAGCGATTGGATAACCATTTGTCTGGAATGGCAGACAAATGCTTGAGTAAGGGGTTGAACTAGAAGACCTCCAATGTCCCTTCCAACTCTGTTATTCTGTGTTCTATATT
Source organism: Pituophis catenifer annectens (assembly GCF_029215685.1). Lineage (NCBI taxonomy): Eukaryota > Metazoa > Chordata > Lepidosauria > Squamata > Colubridae > Pituophis > Pituophis catenifer. The sequence continues at coordinate 98,599,975 of NW_027256881.1, forward strand.
CTGTTCCTTTTTAGCCATTAAACATTGTATTGGGAAAGTATTGGAAAAAACAAGGGCAGTAGTTAGTTGTAAATATTGTATTATGTCCTTTCTAGGCAACTTAAGTGTCTCTATTAGATACAATATATGAACCCTGGCAGACATTTGATTGTTCTTCACTTACATTTGCTGTAATAGGACATCATAATAGTTGCTGGTTTGTCATTTATTCAATTCAAAATAGTGAACAGCAGTAGTTATATGCCTATAGGGCCTTCTCTTGCTTTTGGTAGTTTTTACATTTCTAATAAATTCTCCCCCACAAATTTGGTCTCTAAGTTGCATTTTCTGAGATATTTTCCTATGTGATACCAATGTGAAGGAAGTGTGTGAACCGTAAATCACACTCAAAAAATAAGCCTAGAACTTGCTGACAAGAACATTTTTGCAGCACGTTTATAGAGTCTTGAAAGGTCTTGTTTCAAATACCATGTTTTTGTTTATTCAGAAAAAAGTATACATATTTTTAACCTCAGATAATGAAAAAGGGGAGGGTTTATTTTCCGGCATATCTCTAAGCAGATGCATTTTCCCATACTAGAGTTCTTTAAACATCATTCACATTGATGTTGACAATCAATTGGGTGTTAACCTAAGGAAGGGATTTGGGGAAACCATCAAGATTTGCCCTTGCATCTTAATTACAGCTGCCTCTTTGAAATCTGTTCTAAGCTGTGCTGCATGAGAAGAATGGGAAGATAAATGGGTGAGCTAAAGATCTGATGTCTAATATCAGCTATTGAAGATTTGGGATTTGATTTAGTACCTCTATTGAAGAGTTTGGAAAAGAATCCTAAATCTTTCATTTTCTTTTAATAAATTACTCTTCTAACATGCAATTTACCGTGTTGGCATCTTGGTGTTTCAGGACAGTGGATTTTATTATTATTATTATTATTATTATTATTATTATTATTATTATTATTATTATTATTATTATTATTTTAAAAACTATATTCTTTTCACCTGCTCTTTCCTTCTCCTTAGGCATTTATAAACAGAAATATGTGACTATATAATGTTCAGGATTTCAGAGAAAGAAAGGTGAATTTCACTACAAGGTCAAGATGCAGTACAGTAAGATATTTTTAATCATTACCCTAGCAAAACGTATCTTCACATATCTATCTGGATCTATGCTGTACTTAAAGGATGCACTACAGATCAGCTCTTAGTAGACAAAGACTAATATTCTTGGCCCAACATTGGCTACAGAACATCTCTGTATATTCATAGAATGAACATTAAAAGTATTTAAAAAATAAATATCCAGTGCCTTATAATTAAAACAAATATTAAATGATATTTAGATGAATATTTACATGTATGAATTTAAGAGGTGCCTCTACTGCCAAAGCCAAGAGTTTCATTGATGCCATATTCTTGATGATATCAGGGCTACAGATCAGTATTTCTTCATTTAAGTAGAAACATGAGACTCAAGGAGGTGTCAGGAGAGATGCTTACTGTAGAATTCCAGGCTGGCTGAGATGCCAGCACATAAATCTTCCCAATGTTCATATTCCTGAATTCTACAAATCACCTTAGGAAGCAGATCTAGCGGTCTGTATTGCAATCTCACACCCTGTGTTTATCCAAGTATGAAATGTGTGAGTGATTCATGTACAAAAATGTGAATTGATTCTGAAAAAGGGATGGATGAGGAAAATAACCTTCCCAGTTATAATGTCCACTGTCTCCCAAACAAATGAGACTGAGCTTGATTTATTCCTGAGATTTACATTTATAAAAGGTTGTAATCTTGTCATAAAGGGTCAGGCATAGTCATTTTAAAATAGAAAATAATAGCTTTAACCATGGGGTGTTACTAGAGACTTATTGGTGTGATGGAAGCTGCTTTCAGATTGTTAGAGTAAGTAATCTGCCAGGAATGCCACATACTATTGGCCTGATTTATATAATTCATCTCTAGATATTACTGGGCTCATGTAAGATTTAGCCACGTAAAAGCAGCAATGTTTTTTTATTAACTGGTCAACTGAATATGTGCCATAACCATTATTTTGCTGATTGTCTAGTAAATTATTTTCCTTCTGGAACCACAGATGCTATCTAGTACATATTTCCCTGTTTATTAGACATGTGCAAGATGATTTTTAAAATACAATTTAAGCCTTCCAGATCCTTCAAGTGCCTTCCTTAGAAGATTTTCTTTGATGATGTCATGCTGCACTGAATCATAGGCTGAGCCCTTAAGATGAGGTCCATCTATGCTACTGCAGGAAAGGGCAATTTTAATATGCTTTTCTTAATCTTAATGTCAAATAATCATCTCTAGTACATACGGACTAGGGCTGAAGATAAAACCCCAATATTTTTCTTCTTTAGATTGTCCTCTTCCCTATATATATAAACGCTGTATGCTATAAAAAAGATTTATTTGCAAGGGTCATGGATGGCTATAGAATTTTGAATGATGCCATGCTTAGCAGTTATCTATAATCTAATTCAACGCATTATTCATGCCACACTTTTTATACTTTAGTTTGCAGTGTGCTACATTTGTATAATAACAAGGTAACTGCATTCCTATTTACAAATCACTTTGTTCCTAGAGATACTTGGAGACACATTTTGTCAGGGAGTTTTGTATCATAGTCCTAATGTAGTAAATTATACCTATATCATTTATCCTTGAGGCTTTCTAGTGCCATTTATTCTATAATCCCTTTAATATTCAAATGTTATAGTACACTGCTCCTTTCCCACTGAGCTAACTATGGGCATGACAGGAAAGTTTTTTTTTGTCAGAGAACAAGATTATTTCTCTCTAACCTACCAATTCGATAGATTTGTTCTGACTGGCTGAATATGCTGTGGAAAGATAGTTCAGAAGCTGGATAAGCAACTGGCCTACTTTAGATTGGATTGTGTATTCTCTTAAGGATCAGATGCATAACCCGGATAGTTTTTAATCCAATGCTGTCATAACAAATCTCCATAAGAATGAGTTACATTTCAGCCGATAAGCATGGTGGGCTAGCTGTAGTGTTGCCTTGACAGAGGTATTTAATCATAGATATTCAGGACCCAGAGAAAATTGGCATAAAACTCCTTCATACAACATTTGTTATAATACATTCTAGAATAATATTAATTTGTTCTTTGGCTATGGTAGGAGACTACCACTCATGCATCAATGGCTTAGTGCTGAGAACTAATATTTTCCTTGTGCTGGAAATTTTGGAGCACATGGGTTGATAATGTTATTTAGCTCTGGGTTATTCTTAGGTTGATCTCTTACACAAGCACTAGAGGTATAAGTACACCCTAGCCCTTGTGCTGCTGGTTAATTTTGGCTGTCGGTTATTTCACAAATGAAATGAAAGTAGGTCCCTGCAAAGCAACAGTTCCTTTTCTGTTCTATTTCAGCTAAAAGTCTTTTTTCCAGGATGTAGACAGGGATGGGATTCAGTAGTTTCCTAATATGAACTTCCTTTATAAGAGGTCTCCTTTGAACACTGGAATAAATGTAGATTCTTTTTTTAAAAAAAATTTGATTTATATGCCGCCCTTCTCCAGAGACTTAGGGTGGCTTACAATGCGCTAAGCAATAGCCTTCATCCTTTTGTATATTTATACAAAGTCAGCTTATTGCCCCCACAAACTGGGTCCTCAATTTACCTATCTTAGAAAGGATGGAAGGCTGAGTCAACCTTGAGCCTTGGAGAGATTCGAACCTGCAGTAATTGCAGGCAGCTGGTCTTAATAACAGGGTGCTTTAGACCACTGTACTACCAAGGCTCTTTTTGAACATTTTGAGTAAATTGAGTAAACATTTGAACATTTTGAGTAAATTCATTATTTTTAGAGAATACGCATCAAGCTACAACTCCTAGAATAATTTGAAGGAAAGTCATGACTGTTAATTTAAGGCAAAGTTATGTTTTCATGTGTATTTGTGCATAGACTCACACATATATGCCCATGAGCTAAATTCAAATTTGTTTACTGCAATTCATAATTCATTTCCTGGCTGAAATCTTCTGTGCTGAAAATATGTGTTTCCATGGAACGTATCTCCATAAAATAACCTTACACAAGTATCTTAAATTAGAGCATTTAAAGGTCAAATATTTTGTCAGTTCACATGCATAAATCTGATTAATGTTATTAGGAAATGTATACTTACTGACTAGAGAATAGATCCTTTCATCTTAGGAGAGAAGCATTACTCTTTAGGCTGAATTAGACCTCTTGCAAATGGCCCTCAAGTTTATCCCACAGCAGCTATATTTGAATCTATTTTTGTCACAGGGAGTGTTAAAAATTGAGTTATGAAATTCCCCTGTGACTTGGAATCACGTATTGAAAAAAGCCACAGAATTTAATTGCCAGACACCTTGAACTGAAGTCTACTTTCTTAGATATGTTTAGAATTGTTTAATTTCAGTAAGACGACAAAAAGACTTCCCTAGAAAGCTAGTCTGGAAACAGATAAAAAGGCACTCAAGGCCTCAAGAAGGGCTGAGTGTATTTACTACAAAAAAGCTTAAGAAGTCTTTACAACAAAATTCCAGTCCCTGCTGAGTATCAAATGCAAGCTATATTTATAGTGATATATTGAAATTCCTGTACCTCTTTTTCCTGCACACATGATATAAGCCATTCTCTTTTACCTGAGATCAACAATTTCCACCAATCTCTTGTTTTGGTAAGATACCGTTCAAGCATCAGACTAAAGACTGTCCTCATTTAGTGACAAACTGGGTCTGGCAACTTGGTCGTTAAAGGAAGTGGTCACTTAGTGAAACTGCCATTGTGCTTCTGATCTTACTTCAGTTTTTCTTTGCTTTACAAACCTATGAAGGTTGTAAATATGACAACTGGTCATAAAGTTACTTTTTTTTTTTACCACCATCATAGCTGTGAAAGGTCACTAAACATGGCAATCACTAAATGAGGACTACCTATTCCATGTTTTCCCCACAATAAGACCGGGTCTTATTTTTTTTTGGGCCCCAAAATAAGCACTAGGGCTTATTTTGGGGGGTGTCTTATTTTTTTGCCCATGTATGAGAGGCCCACTTCTGCTTGCTTGCAGTGGGGCAGGAGGCCATGTGGTGCACCAGTGCTGCTGCTATGAGGCAAGGGTGGTGAAGCTTCCCCATGCGCCCCTCACCAGCTTACCTCAGGGCCTCCACAGCCAGGCCACCCATACACCTGCCTCGCACCTATGCATCATTTAATGACTGCCAGCTTAGGAAACATTTGAAGTTATGACAGTATTGAAAAAGTAACTTTGCAGCTTGGTTCTCACATCCACAAGGTCACCCATGGTCATGTGATTAATTAGTCACATTTCACAACTGATAGGTGTTTATGATCATTGCATTGTTCCACACTTTATAGCCAGGTTTGAACAAGCAGAGTAAATGAAGAAGATGATAAAATGGTTAGTTGTGGTTATATGTTGTCTTGCTTAATGATCATGGATGATTCACTTAATAATCATGGCAGAAATAAGGTCATAAATCCATCATGGTCACATGATGGTTTGCTCAACAACTAAGGTATGTCACTTAGCACTGGAGTTGCCAGTCCCAGTTTTCATTGTTATCGAGCACAACTTATATGTCGCTTGATTTTTATATTCTAAAGTGGGTATTATTATTTTTTGCTTGTTTATCAAATTTGCTATCACTCACTCTAGCAAAGCCAGCAATTTATATGACATCTGTCTTATCTGCAATAAAGCAATTCATCTACCAATGTCTTGTGTGTGAGATTCTACTTTAAGCAAGAATCTGAATATGTGATTGAATGTCTACAGAATCAATATTTATTGCCATGTATGTGTACTACAGATAGTCCTCAACTTACAACCATAACTGAGCCCAAAATTTCTGTTGCCGAGACATTTGTTAAGTGCGTTTTGTCCCATTCTATGAACTTTCATGCCACAGTTGTTAAGTAAATTGCTGCAGCTGTTAAGTTAGTAACACATTTCTTAAGTGATTCTGGCTCCCCATTGACTGCTTGTCAGAAGGTCACAAAAGATGATCACATGACCCCAGTGCAACCATCATAAACATGAATGAGTTGCCAAGCATCTAAATTTTGATCATGTGACCACAGGGATGCCACAACAGTTATAAGTTAGAAACAGTCATAAGTCACTTTTTTTCAGTGCCCTTGTAACTTTGAATAATCACTAAATTAACTGTTGTAAATCAAGGACTAACTCTATAAAGCCTGACAAACTTTGCCACCACCTTAAGGTATGATGCAACTGCAACTTCCAAAATTCTCCAAGCTAGTTCAGTCATGAACAACTCTGTGTAGTATTTATCTCAACCTCTGTACTTCAACTTAAAAACATATCAACACCTTATCTACAATTGTAAGAGAGTCTAGTGGTTAAGGCACCAAGCTAAAAAGCAAGAGAGTATGAGTTCTAGTCTCACCATAGCCATGAAAGCCAGCTAAGTGACTTTGGGCAGCCCGCCCGCCCCCCTCACTGAAACCCATCTCACAGGATTGTTGTGGGGAAAATAGGAAGAGGAAGATGTGTTGGATATGTTCCATATATATATGAGAGAGAGAGAGAGAAGATGATAGATATGTAGATAGATGATAGATAGATAGATAGATAGATAGATAGATAGATAGATAGATAGATAGATAGGCAGGCAGGCAGACAGACAGATTGAATGAATGATACTGCTGAAGGTCTGTGGTCCTCAAGATATTTTTGAATGATGTGCCATTTATTCATTCTAGCCAGTGCAGCCACTAGAGAGAGATAATTCATACAGTAGTTCAGTAACTTCTAGTTTCCTATTCATCTATGAGTTTTCTACTAAACTATACTTTATTTAATATTTTAATAACAAGTTTAATAACTTTATAAGGATCAATACAAATGATTCCCATGAATTTATCAGGTGACAAATTTTGATTATGAATTGGTAAATTCATGATAAATATCCACCTGAATCTGGGGAGAATTGATGTTATTGGTTGATAGTCTTCTGTTTGCTAGCTGTTGAACAGAATATAAAAAGAAAGAGCTGTGCAAAACTAAAGAGATTCTTCTCATTAGATCCTAGTCAGATTATTGAATGCCTTCAGGGCTGCTGGGAGAATGAATTTCTGAAACCTCTATGTTCAGCAAAGATTCTGACAGCACAAACCTGACCTGATTCATACATTTTTGTAAACCATAATGTGACATGTTTGCATAATGTACAAACCCACTTACATGCATTTGCATTGCATCTGAATCAAGCCACCATATCTTGTTCAACATACTTTGATTTAAAAAGGGGACTGTGTTGTTTGTGAAATCAGATGTTGCTCCAGAAAACACATGGAATGACAGAAATTTCTAATTAAAGAAAAGGAAAGAGGGAAACTTAGATATCCCCTCCGGTAAGGATATCATGGATGGCAGGTTCTGATAGGTTCTGGAGAACTGGTAGCGGAAATTTTGAGCAGTTTGGAGAACTGGCAAATACCACCTCTGGCTGGCCCCAGAGTGGGGTGGGAATGGAGATTTTGCAATATCCTTCCCCCAGAAGTGGGGTGGGGGGACTGGGGATTTTGCAGTATCCTTCTCCTAGAGTGGGGTGGGAATGGAGATTTTGCAGTATCCTTCCCCTGCCACACCCATCAAGCCACACCACACCCACAGAACCAGTAATAAAAAAAATGGATTTCACTACTGGTCCAGTTGGATTTTTCTCCTATTCATTCTCATAACAATAGCTCCATTAGAAAAACGAATATAATCTAATTTATTTCTGAAATTTGCATTCACCAACAGTGAGTTCCACATCCCATCACTTTGGGTATAATCATCCTAAAAGGGCAAGCGGTATATTATTAAAAACAAACTAGAACCATTATTGTATCTGCACTATTTAAAAAAAAAAACAATAGGAGTGGTGGAATGTAATTGCTGTTTAAAATGTTATCTCTAAAAGCAGGAGTGCTGTAGGAGTATGCTGAGTGATCTAGAAATCTTTTACTAGCAGCAATTAGAAGCAGCTATCTATCCCTGGTAGTAAAAGCTTAAATTGTGTGTCGTTTCTATTAAAGCCCCCTAGGGTGCTTCTTAAAAGAGCATTTGCAATGTAGGGGTGAGAAAAACACAATTCCATACATTTCAGGAGAGCTTTTAAAAATGTGCTGGGTCATCTTGCGTCTTTGTCTCTGACTCTTGATGTTAATGTTGTTTTAGTGGGAATGGCAACACACCTGCACAAATCATTGCTTTGCGAGCCCAAGCATTCAAAAGTGATTTTGTTCAGTTTCATAGAGACCTTGATTAGCTGAGTCCCTTTGCGGGTCAGAGAACTCTCCTTGTCATACAAAGGCCACAGTCAATAAATATTTAAAGTCATACTTCATATGTAAATATGGATGTTTCCATTTTGTTAAGCTCGGTTAATTGCCTTTCACTCTGACTGGGCACTCTGCAAAAACCACAAACATTCCCAAAAGACTGCCTTGAGAAGGTCTCCCAGGATTTCCGCACAAGGATGAATAGGGAAAGCCAGCTCCCCCACCCCCTTCTTATCTTCCACAGAAATGTAACTAAAGCCAAGTATAATCTATAAAAACTCCAAATAAATTAGTTGGGTGGTTTTTTTTTCCCCTTTTGAAAGACACAAAGCATTATTCCTAAAATTATTCTGCCTTTTCCTCCATCCATCCACCCCAGTGCTGATTTTTAAGAGTCTCTGTTCTAATGGAGATTTTTCTCTTTCTTCCTATTTAAAATGTCTGCATCAGGAAGAGGAAGAGAACACCTTAGGGAAAATAATTATTGGGGGGGGGAGAGATAGTGTATTTCCTCAATTTTTTTTCACAGTCATTCTGAACTGAATTGGGTGTTTGCATTTATTATTTAGGGGAAAATAAAGAGAAGTCCAAATGAGGGCATGAGCTGGATGTTACATAATATGGCAGTTTGACCCTCAATGGTTTAATTTTGTTCCTATAAAATATTCCTGTAATTGAATTGGAATTACCAAATTTCATAAAAGAAATTGTTTAGAACCTTACAAAACTCTAGTTAGATTTCTGTGCACAATTCATTCTGAGGTGAAGAGAGTCATGCTGAAGAAGCATTTTATTTTTTTTAAAAAAAATAATATTTATTAAATTTCCAAAGATTAAAATACACAGTAGAAAAAGAAACATAATACACACAAAAAAAGCAAGAAACACACACACACACAAAACAAAAGATATAAACAACCAAAAACAAACATATAAAAATTTCAATACTGATAACAACTTTTCTGCATCGGTATCTGTAACCTATTTAACCTCTTTACACAAATTCTACTTCTAAATATCTCTATTTTAAACTTACATCTTTATCTAAATTATTTTGACTTCTATTTACAACTTGATCTCGTAAAAAAAAATCTCTTAAGTTTTATGTTTACCGAGTACTATTTAATATGGAATAAATGGTATTCCTGGTTGGAGAGAAAACATGAAGAAGTATTTTAGACCAGTCACTCACTCTCAGCTGAACCCACCTCACAAGGTTGTTGTTGTGGAGAAAGTAGGAGACAGAAGCCTTAGGTATGTTTCCCAAATAGAATTATATATAAAAAGGCTGAATAAAAGAAGAACATCCAGAATCAGACATCAGAAACAGGCTAAGAGATGAGCATTGATTTATAATGTGAAATACGTTATTCACAGAAGAACTGGAAGAACTGCAAAGGTCTACCCAGGGCAAAGAAATCACAGCCTTGCTGAAGGCAAACCACAGGAGTCACCAGTAGAGGAAGCCAGTATATCTATTGAATGGTTTTCATTCAACAGGGTGGATAAAAATCAATGATTTTTTTTAAAAAAAATAAAAAAAAATCAGATTTTTTTTAATTTAAATCAGATTTTTTTGATTTAGATCGGATTTTTTTGATTTTTATTGAATTTATTTTAATAAAAAACTTTTGGGGTAAAAATCTATCGCAAGATAGTTTTCTATTTTAGATACATAAATAATTTAGTGTATTCAGCATGAAATGGAGCTTAGTTATGTAGCATGAGGCTGTATATTCTGCAACACTGGGACTATCGGTGAGTCAACAGTGGGTCAAAGGAGTAGCAGAGATGACAGTTGCTCTTTAAAAATTATGATTTAAATCGAGTTGATTTAAATCAAGCCTTTTTACTAGTGATTTAAATCATGATTTAAATTGTGATTTAAATCAACTCGATTTAAATCAAATCCACCCTGTCATTCAATAATGAAAACTCTGTAGGTTTTCATTCCCAAACAGGGAGTGAAACTCCCAGACAAGGAGCCTCTTCTCCACCTTCTCCTCAGAAAGAATAAAGACCTCTAAACTAAAAAAAAATTGAAACAAAGAGTAACTGAACTCTAGAACAGCACAAAAACAAAAGAATAAGGTTGCCTGTGTTGAAGCTTGTTCCAAAAAAACAACAACAACAACAACAACAACCCACGGCTAGCACAAGTATTAAAAGATGCCAATACTGGAATATCAAATATAAGCACCAGCTCACTGCAAGAACAAGCCAACTAATATATAGCCCAGAGGGATTTATAACTGAATATCTTGGATGCAAAATCAACAAAAAAGAAAATAAAAGTCAAACAATGCATCACCAATTGGAAGATAAGGCTGGAAAATAAGATCAACAAGCCAGGATCAGATGAAAGCAAATTAGAACAGATGAAAGGTAAAAAGTGGAAAAACAAGACCAAAGATTATCTGAACAAGAAATATCACCTAGAAACAAGGAACATCAAGAAAGCAAGGGAAATAACAAAGCAACAAATAAATAACAATTATAGCAAGAAGATCAGCAGATATAAAACCAAAATTGCACACTTCATGCAGAATCTCCAATTTAGAATCAAAAATGTTTCTACCAGTCCATCAGTGGAGAGATTGTAGTAAACCAGCCAATATCTGAAAAAGAAACAATGCAGTTCTGGGCACAGCCCAAATAAATACAAGAAATAGAAGAATGGAGCCAAGATAAAGGAGATGGAAAGGAAAAAAGAGAAACTGAAATGAAAGAACTTGCAATAACAGCAAAACGGTAGGAAAAAGTGCAAGGAAGATCAAGAATTGATCAGCACCAGTTGAGATGAACATCGGGTTTTTGGTTGAAACATCTGACTAGTCTACACCCATTCATTGCCAAACAGTTTAACAACCTACTGTAAGGAGGTGAAGCTGAAGATTGGTTAACATCTGCAAAACTTGATAATGAAAGATCCAACAAATGGGCAGCCCCAGGCAACTACAAGCCAATTATCTGCTTACTAACAACATTCAAATTACTAACTCATATGGTAGCTGATGGAGTCCATCATCATTTAGTTGAAAACAAGCTCTTACAACCTGTTCTGCCCAAACAGCAGAGGAACAGAAGAACAACTCCTAATTGACAAGATGATTCTAGAAAACTGAAAGAAAAAGAAGACCAACTTGAATGTAGCATATATTGATTCGACTTCCTGACACATGATTGAGTAATCAAATGCCTAGAAATAACAGAAGTCAGTAGAAATATCAGAGGCTTTGTGCAAAGATCAATGGCACAATGGAAGACATGGTTGCTGATGAGTGATGATAGCCTGGGAGAGGTTAATATCAAGACAGGATTTTCAAGGAGACTCACTATCACTACTACTGCTGGTCATTGCATTGATTCTTCTATCAACAATACCAAACAAATCAGATCCTAGCTGTTAAATATTAAAAGCATCTGTTAGGCTACTCCACCTCCTTTATATAGATGATCTGAAGTTTTATGGGAAAACGCCATCTGAAATAGAATCACTGCTCAACACTGTCCATAAAGTAGATATTGTAATGACGTGGACAAGTGTGTCACCTTATCATCAAAAGGACAAAAATAGTGAAAACTGAAGGAATCAAGTTGCCCTATGGAAATAATATCAGGAATCTGGATGAAGATCACTACAAATACTTGGGCATCCTTCAAGCTGACAACATCAAGTATATTGAAGTCAAGAAGGTTAGAACTGAATAAATAATGAGAGTGAAGAGGATCTTAAAGTTCAAAGTCAGTGGAGAAATACAATCAAAGCAATTAACACCTGGGTAATTCCAGTCATTAGATATACCACTGGAATAGTGGACTAGACTCAAGAGAACAAAAAGTCCTATACAGAAAGATCCGCCAAAAATAACAACAATGAATCAGGCCCTTTATCCACACAACAATATTGACAGCAGGGGTGAAATGCTACCGGTTCAGACCAGTTCGGCCGAACTAGTAGCGATGGCCGCAGGTGATTCGGAGAACCAGTAGCAATGGTAGTGCGAGGCTCCACCCACCCGCCCGGTCATCGTTACTTCCTGGTTTTAACCAGGAAATAACCTGTTTTTTATCCTCTGCGCATGTGCAGAAGGGCCTGTGTGTGTATGTGATGTGTGCATGCTTGCGCGCAGTGCATGCACTTCCAAACCAGTAGGGAAGATAAGTAGATTTCACCCCTGATTGACAGACTCTACTTACCAAGGAAAATAGATGGGCACGAAATGTTTCAAGTATACCAGACAATCAAAGAAGAAAACTGGGTGTTACACATGACTGTGGCAAAGGAAAACAAAGATAGTACCAATAGTAACAGTTGCAATCCCAAAACATCTGGGATATTGACAAAATTACCATGAGTCAATTACAAAAGACAACTTTATTTGGAACATCTTATATTCTGTGATGATCCTTTTAATATTATTAAACAACAACTTCTGCCTAACCCTAACCCTAATCCAAGTCCTTGGTAAGAACTGGATAGTTGGACAAAAATGTCAAATCCAGCCAAAATGTCTGGTTTACTGTGTAACCAATCATAATAATGTAACTGAAGTATGACTAATTTGTACACAAGACAGAAAAGGATGATAGAATTGACTAAATGCTTTCTGTCAGAATATGCATTAATCTTCAGTATAGTATGCTCCTATGTTTTGAAACAAGAATCTTGCAAATAAAAATTATTAACAGCAGGATGGGAAAAAAATTGACTCAGCTTCTTCCTGCTGTGCTATTTTCCAAATATAATCTGTTTATTTACTCCATGTGGCAGATGCCCAAGAACTATCATTCTTTGAAGGAATATCCACAAAACAATTTAAAACCACAAAAACTCCCACAAAAATGCAATGGCATAACATAATTAATAACCTTAATATCATAACACAGAGACAAAAGCTAAACAAACAACATCCCCATTTGGGAGAAAGGAACTACATTTTCCAGAGTAAAAACAGACACAAAATACACAAAATATATTCTGCAGAGTTAAAATGACAGTTTTTTTAAAAAAAAAAATCTGTAAGAATATCAGAGAATATCTTTTGCTGAAAAGATATTCAGCTGTAAATATTTGCTGAAAAGATATTCAGCTGTAAATATTTGCTGAAAAGATATTCAGCTGTAAAGCAAGGCTTTCTGGGAAAACATACCATAAACAAGAGGCAGATAATTAAAAGATCCCTCTTGCATGGCCCCCAACTACATGTGAACATGCAGCACATTTGATGAAATAATGGTTGATAGATAAGAGATCCTTCCAGTATCATGGCTTCCAAATCTAATTCAGCATCTTGAATCGAATCTGAAAACAATATGGGAGTCTGAAGTTGATGAACTATTGACGTAATGCCTAATTTAAGACAGTATTCTGATAAAATAATTCAAAATAGGTCTGCTGTATACCCACTGCAGTTTCCAGAATACTTTCAGATAAAGACATGCAATCTAAAGAGGATTTGGAGGCAGGGAACATATCTAGTAAGAGTTGTATCTGATATTCCCAGATAAACTAGAAGAAACAATTTGAAGGACCTTTGTACTTCCACTAAGTCTCTGTTAAGAGGTCCTTGGTGAGTTCCTAGAAATATCTATGACTTTCTTTAATGACACTTTGGAATTAGTTACCATATTTTTTGGAGTATAAAACACTCCGGACTATAAGACACACCTACCTTTTTTGGGAAAGGTAGGGTGCATCTTGGGAAAAACAAGAAAAAAAAATCTGCCTCTGCTTCTGCCTCCCAGCAATTTGCCTCCTTGCAGCAAACAGCAAACAGCCTGTTTCAGCTTCAGCACACCCTGATTAGCACAAGCAGCTGATTGTCAGTTGGATCGGCCTTCTGACCATCAGCTGTTTCAGGCTGCAGGGATTGCCATAGCCTATTGCTACCTCCACCCACCCCATTTTTGGTCTCTGCATCCCATTTTCAGTCTCCGCATGCCCAGTTTTCGGCCTCAGCGCATCCCATTTTCCACCCATTCCAGGCAGCGGGGCAGAAAATGGGATGTGCGGAAGCGGCAATAGGCTATGGCAATACCTGCAGCCTGAAACAGCTGATGGTCAGGAGGCCGATCCAATCAATAATCAGTTGCTTGTGCTAATAAGGCTGTGCTGTAGCTGAAACTGAAACAGGCTGTTTGCTGCAGGGAGGCAAATTGCTGGGAGGCAGAGGCCAAAGGGTGGGGGCCAGCAGATGGGCGGGGCTACATTCAGTGTATAAGACGCACCCAAATTTTCACCCTCTTTTGGGGGGGGGGAAGTGTGTCTTATACTCCGAAAAATACAGTAATCATAGCCTTCTTCTGGATTTTTTAAGAAAAACTTTCTTATCCTTGATATTCTCTCATTCATGTATTAATCAATCAAACACATTTCTGTATAGTTTCTTAGATTAGACAAATCAACCAATGCCGCCACCTTTGAAGATATAGGACAATAGGACACTCACATTGCAATGCTGCTACTCTAGAGAAACCACAAGCCCATTTAGAATTATTTTCAGATGGAAGCATAAACCACAAACAGTACTTGGGATGTCTCAAGGCAACTCAGTATGTGGAGAGGCTAAATTCAATTATAATCTCCTTGGCACCCAACTTTTTTATTTTATATTATTATAATCTTTTCTGCAATTGGTCTCCCCAATTTCTATTACCAGGAATCAGAACTGCAAAATTTCAGGATTAACTGTAGCATAAGGATATAGTTGCAGCCTTCTAATGCAGGAATAGAAATGGCAAAAGTGAGACCTAATAGTTTCCAGATTAAAGATACGTAAATATGCAATAGCCATTTAGCATGAAAGCTACCAAGTATGCCATATATCCCTTAATTTGGAAGAGTAGGATGAATGAGCACAACACCCTGAAGCCATTAATATCATCTTCACACTCTCACTGGTTTTGAGAATCGATTGTTATACTCTAGATGACTTCATTCTTATCTAAATAAAGATGCTAACCAAGCCAAACCATGTGTGATTCCTATCTGATCAAGCTGATAAATCATCTTAGGCTGTGAAGTGTCAAGAGAGCTATCATTTACTGCCAAGCTCTGGTCAAAGGAGCTCGGCACTTTGTGTGATATAATCCCAATAAAAATTGGGGTGCATTGACATAATATACTTCAAATCTTATTTCTTATTTGATTGTAAATCTCAATGTGGGTAGAATGAAGCAGAAATATTTGAATATGCACTAGCTTTATTCCAGTATGCTTCTAATGCAATTCAAAGGGTTGGTTATCGTTTTTAAAGCAGGTCATGTTACAAGGCCAAGTTACTACCTATCTCAGCAGGTTTCTGTCCATTCCACCAGATCCTACAGAATGAGCATTCTCCAGGTCCCTTCTATTGGATAGTACCATTGTCCATGAACAAGGACATGTACCTTCTTTAACACAGCTCATGCTCTATGGAAGAGCTCTCCTCTGCGATATCGATGGTCCTGACCCTCTTGACTTTCCAGGAGCCTGTTAAAACCTGGCTTTCCCACGAGGCATTTCGGGTCAGGATGTTAGGGGACCACACAACACATGGATATTTTCATAGAATGCTTATATAGTGCCTTGGTAAAAAAATTTTCTTGCATTGAATTATTTTAATTGGTTATGGTTTTTGTAGGGACTGTTCAACAACCCAGGGTTATTTCTTTAAGTTGGGAGGCTACATCAAGTTTCTAAATCAATACATAAATAAATATGGCAGAATATAACATGCTATTTCTAGCTAAATGTGTGGTGCCTCTTTTGTTGGGAAAACCTCTTTGGAGACAGAACATTAACACATTGCTTCCATTGTCCTAATCATTTTCTATTTAGAGGCAGTTATGAATACAGAGCAGCATTAAACATTCCTTCTCCCCATTTGCAGATCATAGTGGCAAAGTTCATACCACCAGACTACCTTATATAGAGCTGTTGTGGTGCTATGCATCTGACCTTCTCCAGGTCTGGGTCTAGGTTGCTGAGAGTTAAGACCAACTTCATGCCACATAAATGATCAATCCCTGAGAAAAAGAGTGTTTGAAAAATACTGGACTGGAATAAATTTCATTTTAGGTATTTCATCCCTCTCTGTCTCTCCCATTATGCTGTTCTATACCCATATGTTTACCTACTTCAGTTCTGTGCCTTATTAAATGAAAGGCAAATAGTCATTCACATGCCAATATTATTTGAGAAGAATCTTGGCATGGTACAGAAATATCCAAAGTGGACTGCTGCTTATTCTAATTCTTCAACAAGTAATCCCCTATAATTGTGCAAAAAAATTAGTTAAATTTAATTATATTCTTGGTGATTGTCTTTCCTTCCTTCCTTTCCTTCTTGCTGCCAACTAGCAGGTGCTATGTAACCCCAATATAAATTTGTATTATGAATTAAACCAAACACAATCCTGTTACCTAATTAAAACAGAAACTATCTACATGCATTCTTCCAGGTGCCATTGTGACAGGAATATATGTGATCATAATTTATGAACAGCAATTATATGTAATTTGAAGTCCCCAAGTTTACATGGGACCTGAAAGTTTTCACAGTCCCTCATTCCTCTTGGATTATATTAATGGGACCCATTAATTAAATTGAATCAAATTACAGTTTAGTTCAGATTTAGGTGATTTGGCCACACCCAGACATTGTCCTGCTTTTATTTTTTAAGCACTGTTCCCACAATGCCAGTCAAAGATAATTAATTAAAAAGCAAAGGGATGGGGGAGTCTTTAGTCTGGTTCCCACAAATAAGCAGCATTACTCTTGGGTCATAATATTACTCATGAATATTTATAAATGTTCTAATTTATCAATATTAATTAATAGCGCAAGATCAGAAAATGTGAACAGACCTGGCCCATAGAATCACCAAGAGTTGAATTCAACTGAATGCATAACAACATCATCATCATCAACAACAACATCATCATCATCATCATCATCATCATCATCATCATCATATTTATGCTTTGTGGGAGGTTTTTTTTTTTTCCTGTCCCTTTTTCCTCTTGGTAGAAAATTTTTCTTGAAAGATAGAATTTCCTTTCTGTTTCCAAAACTCCAGTCTAGATCTTTCTTCCTTTTCTATGCATAATTTTATTTTCATCTCTGCATTTGCTGCCACCCCATGTTCCTCCTCTTTGAGTTTTGCAATTGTGTTTTATTCAGCTATGTAGAAGAACATGTGACTTTCTATGTTATTTTTGTATTATGTTTTTCAATCCTACCCTTTTTGATTTTAAGGCAGTCCATTCAGGAGTCTTCTTGTCAAAAGAGTTTCTTGTTTCTTTGTACCTCTCATGTTGCTGACATTATAGCTGGACTGCCTCATGGCCCAAGTTTATGTAAAGGTCAGTCAATTTTTTTCCATTATAAAACTTCATTATTTTCTTGTAACTGAACAATAGACCTGCTATTTGGCACCAAGCTACTATCCCAGTTACATTTCCTTTAGTCACTGATTTTTTAAAAAAATGGAAATAGTTATGCAGGAGCTTTCTGCATATTTGAGGCCTATAACTTTGAACCTAAACTATACCAGTTACACATTGACATGGTGGTGGGATTCAAGTAATTTAACAACCAGTTTGCCCAGGGTCAGGTTGGCTGTCGTGGAAGGTGTGACCCATCCCCGTCCTCCAACTCTTCTGCACATGCAGGACGAGCCTCCAGTGACAGTCAACCTGACCCTGGGTGAACTGGTTGTTAAATTACCTGCCCCCCCCACTATCAAAGTGGATCCTGGGCACTGCGCTGCAATGGAGAATGGGAAATGGAGTGGACAACACGAGGAAAGGAGGAGGAGCAGGGAGAAGAAAGCGGGAAAGTGTCCTCCTTTTTCCCTCACACCAGCCGCTCCTTTGCCCGTTTCTCCATTTCAGCGTCATGCCACAGAGTTTGCCCCACCTACCACCACCCACGTGCCTTCACTTCCCCCAAGACAGTTGGTTAAAGAAAAAGGATTCCATCACATGCTGAATGCCATAATTAAACCATGGCTTCCTAAGATGCCATCTCTGTCAATGGATAAAGCGAGGAGGGCAACTCAAGGCAGCAAGTACCTCCAGCCCCAACAAAGTGAAAGAAGAAGAAATGTGAGAGTAGCGCCTGCCTGCATCTCTTTTCCACCCCTGAACAATGTGTGTCTCCTAAAGGCCTCTGGTTTGACACTCTGCCCTCTCTGCCTCTTTCTGCGGCATCCCTCTCATGCCCACGTTCAGGTCATCAGCACCTTTCCTCAGCGTAGCAGTGTCTCAAACCCGTGGAGGATGGCAGGGCAGCTCCTGGCCTGCGTGGTGGACTGTGGCACCAGGTGAGCCCAGAGACACACACAAACACACAGAGGGATGAATGGGCAACTGGATATGTGGCTGACAATTGGCTTCCAGCGCCAAAGAGGGCGGGGAAGGGAAGCATCCGGGCTACTGCTGCATTTCATTGGGTATGTGGAGCAAGATGGGGCTCCTCTTGCCATCTCTTCTCCCTGCCTCGTCGGGAATGACAGGGCTTCCTGCCCCTCACTTCAGCTGGTTCACCAAACTCCAGAAAAATTTAGCTACCGGTTTTGGTGAACTGGTGCAAACCAGCTGAATCCCACCATTGCATAGACATACATTTATTTGAAATTAGAATCCTGAGGACTTGTCAGCTGATTCAGAATCTTCAGATTGTGATTTTGATTTTTAAGTTCTATGAGATTTTAAGTAGATATATTCAAATGTTCAACAGTTCATGGTCGTTTGGGGACAATTTTGAATAACAGCTTTCTAACTTAGCAAAATCCTCTTCAGATAGCCAGATCTAGTGCCTACTCTTATTTATAAGCTTTTTACAAGTGTACCACATGTCTTCAACAAAATTACTGCTGGAGATAATACATAGCAATAATACCTTTTAAAGCATTCCAGCAAAATAAGGTCACGTTAAGCAAGCCCTGGTTACTTTCTTTTCTTTAGCCTATTTGTTATTTTCCATGAAATAGAACACAATCTTTGATACATACTCTTTAGCTTTTCAGTGCAAACTTTTTTTCCACCTCAGTCCCAGCCTGAAGGTAGTCATGGCTTCATTCCTTTCTTCTTGTCAGTCAGTATCTCTGCTCATACAGTTGCTTGTGGTTTAAGTGTTTGCTTAGAGTTCAATCTTACCAAGAATCAGATTTAGTTTCCTGCTTTTCTATGACCTCAGTCCTTTTTTTACTTGTATATTTCTTATACCTAGGCCTAGGATCTTCATGAATATTCTAAGACTAATTGGCTTGCTGTGTTAGACAGTTTACGGGACACCTTCGCCAAACTAAGGGTAAGGATGTTCACTTAATACCATGCTCATTTCCGGTAGTCCTCAACTTACGACCACAATTAAGCCCAAAGTTTCTGTTGCTAAGTGAAACATTTGTTAAGTTTGACCCCATTTTATGACTTTCCTTGCCACAGTTGTTAAGTGAATCACTGCAGTTCTGAAGTTAGTAACCATGGTTGTTAAGTGAACAACCATTCACTTAACTGGCTTCCCCATTGACTTTGCTTGTCAGAAGGTTGGAAAATTGGATCACATGACCCTGGGACACTGCAACCATCACAGTTGCCAGTTGCCAAGTATCTGAAATGTAATCACGTGATCATGGGGATGGTGCAATGGTCATGTGAAAAATGGTCATAAGCCACTTTTTTCAGTGCCGTTGTTAACTTTGAATTGTCACCAAACAAACTGTTGTAAATCGAGGATTATCTGTATTTTCATTCCGTTTCTGAACATAAGGACATTTGGAATCATTACTGTTGTTTAGGTATTGTTTCTTCTGGTTCCTCATAAGTGGATGGATGGACATCATTTTTTCCAACTTTGCCTATCAAAATTTTTTTGTCTGAATCCTTGTAACCTTGTGTTTGCATCATCAGCTACAGAATCTAGCTACCCTGTTTTCTGTTGCCTCAATCATGCCAAGCACCAGAGGCTTTTGCAATGCCACTTGCCTTCACTATATGCATCCAGCTTTAGCTTCATCATTCCAACAAGCAAAACACTTCATCCCATTTGCCTTCTTGTAAAGAGCTGATTTGAGGATGGGAATAGCCATCATGGAAATTTTTTGTGAAAGTGCTCCAAAACTGCCACTTGCTCTCTAGATACAAACCTACCTACTAGTCAGAAGAGCTGGCCAATCCCTGCCTTAGAGGGAAATCGCACAGGTAAGTATTCACCTGGGAGAGGGGAGAATAAAATGGATATGAATATAAATGAATATAAACATAAAGGAGAGCTTGTTGCAGTTTGTGGGAAGAAGAAAAAGCAACTTGAAAGATATGGTAGACTAAAAAAAATATGAAAAAGACAAAGGAAAATAGAGGAAAGGGAGAGCAAGAAGAAGTACAAAGTGAGAGGCTTATCAAAGATGGACCTACTGACTATCTGATCAAAGATTTAAAAAGAGAGTGGGGGGGGGAAATGCAACTTAAAGCAATAAATGAAATCATGGCTATAGGGGGGAGAAAGCAAAAGAGAAATTAGCCACAAGGATATCCTGAGCATCTTTCGGGACATTTCTGAATTCTATCTTTAACAGGAACTTTTGGATATATTAAAAAAAAAAAAAAGCTCTGGAGACCAAAAGGAGTCCAAGTCCTTTTTCTATGATCATTTTGACAAGAGAAATCCAAATAGCTTGAATTCTTGCATTTATTCTTTGTTTCCCTGCTTTGTTCAAGTAATTGTCTCCTCTCCACCCCAAATTCACACTAGCCACCTCCTCAACAACACCTCACCTATTAACCAAGACCATCGTGTCCCTTGATCAAAGCTAGCAGCTGTTCCTGTTGGATCCAGTCTGTAGACTGGAGAGATTTTCCTGCTTCCCTTCCTCTGTTCCAATAATTCTTTATTCCATACCCTGGAATATTTCAGATATGGTTGGACTGCATTTCTAAAATAAACCCAATTGGGAACTGTGAGTTGTAGTCACAACTCTCCTGGAGAAATCCAGATTAGATATGGCTACTTTATGGCATCCTAACAGAGCAGAAGACTTCGTTGCTTCATCATTAAAATGAAGACACTTCTGGAGATCTGCAGCAATGTTTTTATCCAATCTGCTCGATTAATTGAAGTCAATTTTCTCCTACTTTCCATTGTTGTAAAATAAAGCGACATTCTTTTTTTATTTATTTCTTCCTTTTTTTCCCTTTGTGTTTTTCTTCTTGTTGTCAGGCACAGGACTTGCAATTAAAAGTTATGTGAAAGTTTTTTGTTTGTTTTGCAGCAGCATTGTTAAATATTTATGAAGGGCCTTAAGTCTAACTCGCCTTGAGGAAAAATAGAGGAATTAATAATGTATGCCATTGCTTTGCAGAAAATTAAAGGTTGGGAGCACGTGTTTAAAAATTAAATCATCCACAATCTAAGCTAACAGATGTTATTTAGTTAAAATCTCACAGACAACAAAGTATGGAAAAGGTGTCTACTCTTTCCTCACTCCCTACTCTCAGTGAAATCTTAATGATTCATTGCAGCTGAACAGATTCTGAAGCCTGAGGCTATCAGATGGATAATAAAGAGGAACTTCCATTATATCCTTGAGAACTTTTTCTTCTTTGTCAAATTTCCTATGCTATTATAATTTAACAATGAATGCCCTGATCTACACAGACAATTTTCAACATATGTAGCTCCAGCTTCAGGAGTGGCTGTGTAAGTAAATCAATTAAGACCCGGGGTGTCAAACTCGATCGTGTCACGTGATGTATCATGATGTATTGTGATGTTTTTTGCATTTGTGGAGCTGGGGTGGATGTGGCCTGTGTGTGACGCATCTGGCCCATGGGCCGCCAGTTGGACAAGGCTGAATTAAGGCAGGCCTCATTGAGCAGGAGCTCTGAGTTCAGGTAAACCCTCAAATGGCACCCCATCCTTTAATAGGGAAGTGCAAATTAGAGTGAAATATCCCTAAATCTGGGCAGCCCAAACACTCACAGCCACTCAGTTTTGATAGGAGTAAATCAGAGATGGTTCCATCCTATCATAGTCTTTAGGCACTGGAACAGAATCTTAACAGTATCACTTGGTTGGCCCAGGGTTAAAAGATATAATTTGGTGTCACCAGCATACTGATGATACCAAACCCCAAATCAGCAGAGGATCTTATACAGTGATTTAATATCTAATATTTAAGTGAAAAAGAAGGGAAAGAAAGAGAAAGAAAACAGTGTTGTGGTCCGCCAGCAGCCTGCGCAGCTGGCAGCAGAATCGGACAATGAGGAGGCTGGGGAGGAACATGGGCCAGTCCTGGACTCTGAGGAAAGCTCAGACGAGGGCTCTGCCTCGGAGGCAGAGATGGGGCCATGGCCATCTGGGAGTTATGGGTGGACTCTGGAGCCCCCAGAGTTGGACATCAGAGAGGCAGAGGAACAGGGGGAGCCTGTTCCTAGTGCGCGCATACGCAAAGCTGCCAGAAGGCAAGAACAGTTAAAACAAAAGGGACGACTCGGGAGTAAGGCTTGGCCCCTCCCATAAGACATAAAGGAAGAGCAAAGGCATGTGGTTCTTTGCAGTAAGCAATGTTGTAGATGGTGTCAGCTTGTACTTTGAAGCTCCGTTTTTGACTCTGTATTTCTGTGTGGCCTTGCCAAGATAATTGCCAATTAGGTCTTTGGCAGCGTGTCAAAGAAGATAAAGGTGGGTGTTTACCAGCCTTATCCAAAGAACTATGGCAGACTTCTGTTCGATTATTTATAAACCCTTGGTGATTCAGCAGTGCTGTGAATGAAAGGAATTCCCAGCTGTTAAAATAAAAAAAGGGGTTTGACTAATTGTGTGCTTTTTACTACATCAGGAAGCCTAGGTCAGAACAAACAGAACCTGAAGCATCCCACAAAGGAGGGTCCTAGGGAGCAATCTCTCCCTCACCCTCATGACTGGAACTGATCCTGGAGATAGGATGAGAACTATTATAAAATGGTTCACACAATCACCAACCTGTGGAGCCAGCTCAGAAGGACATCTTGGCCAGAAGAGTTGAAAACTGCCAAGACATCCAGGAGCACAAGGATAGATATGCAGAAAATGAAGAATGTCACTTCTAGGGTGCTTCTTAATTCATGCAGGTTATGTAAAAATCAAGTAGGCTGAAACCCACATGAATTAGTACCCCAACTCAATATTTCAAAATCTTCAGCAATATCCAGAGATTCTTGGCAGATGCACAAATTGAAATTGCTCACTGGATGGCAAAACAATCTTACATCTATTCTATAATAGAAGACTATCTCTCCACCTAAACCAAGCACCGTACTTTTCAGAGTATAAGACGCACTCCACCCACCCCCAAAAAAGTGGGTGAAAATTGCCCTGCGTCTTATACACTGAATGTTGTCAAAGCCCCACCCACCCACTGCCCCTCACCCTTTGACCATTTCCGGCCTCAGCATGTCACATTTTCGGCCTCTGCACACCCCATTTTACATCAATTCCATGCTGCAGGAATCACCACAGCACATCGCTGCCAATCGCTGCCTCTGTGCGTGACTCCACCCTGATAAAAAGGGGTCATAAAAAGAGAAAAATATATCTCATATTTATTATTTACAAATAACTCAAGGCAAGGAACATATCCAACACACCTTCCTCTTATTTTCTCCACAGCAATAACTCTGTGAGGTAAATTATGACTATATAGGTAGTCCTCAATGTAAGGCTACAATTAACCCCAAAATTTATGTTGTTTAGTGAGAAACTTGTTAAGTGAGTTTTGCCCCATTTTAAGATTTTTCTTGCCTTATTTGTTAAGTCAATCACTGCAATTGTTAAATTAGTTAAATTACAGATGTTAAGTGAATCTGGTTCCCCATTGAGTTTGCTTGTCAGAAGGTCACGAAAGGGGATCACATGACCCCAAGACACTACAATCATCATAAATGTAAATCAGTTGTTAAGCATCCATATGTAAATCATGTGACCATGGGGATGCTATAATGGTCATAAGTGTGAAAAATGGCCACAAGTCACTTTTTTCAGTGCCATTGTAACTTCCAACGGTCACTAAACGAACTGTTGTAAGTCGAAGACTACCTGTATAAGCCTAAAACACAATAAAAATGAAATTAGTTTAGCAAGATTTATTTTGACAAATCTATGCTTACTCTAATTCTTATAGATATGCTCAAGAATCTTCTCAATGGACTTTCCTTTAGGTGGATCGTTCTTCCCCCCACCCCCTCTCTTTTTGAGGATAGAGTTAATATGTATCTTCCTTTATTCCTATGCTATTTCATTCAATCAAGATTTCTTAGAGATAGTAAGAACCATCTGAGAACAAGCCTCTATCCCCTTCCTTCAAAATATTTGGAAACATTATAAAGAGTTTGGTGACACTACATTATATAGCACAGAAAGAAGCACTACATTATATAGCACAGAAAAAACAACAACACTTGATGGAAGTCTTGTGCTGTCAGCGTACCCTTTCTTTCTAATAAATATTACTAATCAAGGTAGTAGTATTTATTAGAAAGAGTGCTAATGACCAAGATGACTGCAGGGAATATAAATCCTTCCATTCTCCACCGTACAGTCAGAGCTGAAGAAGTTTCTTGGATGAGAAGCGAAATGTCTTCAAGAAAAAACAAAGAAAATCCAGTTGCCTCCTGAAAAAGCACCTTTGGTATAACCATGACCTCGATGACTGAGAATCTCCATGTTAATCAAGGACTTGAGATTTGATCCTTAGATTGTTTCCTGATAGGGATTCAGGGAAATATAGGGAAAGAGAAAAAAATCCTGGAACACATAGGAGTTCAGTCAAATCATAATTCGTTCAGTTTATAGGTAGGCTTGCATGCTCACTCGGCTATGAAGATGGGTTAAGTCTTCCCATTTAAAGCTTCCCATTCTATTTATAGCTATTCATACTTAAAATGAAAAATCACTACCATCAATATGTTATGGACCTAGCAGTGTTTACTTGCCTAAGGTAGTTAAATTGTTCGTCTCTGTTTTGCTTTATTTTTCATTAATGTTTGGTTTATTCTGTTTTCATTTCGCTTGGGATGTTTTTAAAATCTTCCTTTTTATCCCTATGTATTCTAATATACGTGTTTATTTACAGCTGTATTTATTGTGCGTTTGAGAGTAATTTCCCCTAACTTGTATTTTGTAAAATTGGAGAATGTTCTCCATTTCAGAAAATAATTGACTTTCTACTTATGCAATAATTCAAAAATGAGAAATTAAATAGCTTTGCATTAAGGTGTGCAGTTCTCTCTCATTCTCAGCCTGAGGCAAAACGATTCAAAAAGCCTTGAACCATGAGTATAAAATTATAGTGAACTAAATGAAACTTTATTTCCTTATTTCCTTATAAGATGGTTAATGTACAGTAGTACTAACATCTAAAATTTAATCTTTGGGTTGGCACAGTCTTTTGTTAGCAAGAAATATTTGCTTCCAATTTATGGATTAGATTTTGTATGCTGAAGAAATGCATCTTTGTGTAAGGCTCCCTAAATAGTCATTGCTGTGCAGTAGAGTTATCACAACGGATATCTACAATATTGCCTAACATCTCATCTTAGGGATATTCTCCCATTCAGAAAGAGATAGCTGGCATGTAAGTTGAAAGAGCCTCACCATTTACATTGTAGAAGCCATGTCTCATTGTAGATCTAAAGCTGTATCATCCTAATGCAACATGACAATGAATGCGAACTTTTAAGGAAGACAATCATGCTTTCTAGGAGATGCCTCATCCTATTGGTAAGAGAGTCTGAACTAGTAAAGTCATTGGTTTGTAGAGAGGCCTAAATCATTGTATATGTGAGGAAGGTGATGTATTAAATAGCTGGCAAATAATTAATCAAAGCGGGAGACAAAACAGCTTGTCACCTCACTCTTTATGAAAACAAAACACACACAAAAGGGGGCATATGATGCTTTATTGCTTTCCAATTTCCTTGAAAGTCTGTTAGCCTAACATGCCAGCTTTTTCTTCACTGTTTACATATTATACCACCTACACAGTAAAAACAGAATCAGGATATTTTCCTACAAGTAAGAAAACTAATCTATATACATGGAAAGATGTATTCTACAAAGGCAGAGGTTCTTTTTTAAGAAGTTAAGATTCAGGATAGAATTCATATGGTTGATCCTATTAGGGAAATGAGCCTCAAGGTGGCAAATTATAAGAAAAATATAAGAATGTATATCCAGTATGTGTGTGTGTGTGTGTGTGTGTGTGTGTGTGTGTGTGTGTGTGAATGAGGGTATTCAAGAGAGAGTGCTTTTGTGGCTTCTCACCATCTATGAGAAAACTAGATGCAGCTATCCAAGAAATAATTTCTGATACTAGTACATACCAGATATATTTGACTCTGGTTCTTCTCATCCCTCCTCAGCCATCTTTCCTTTTACTACCTCTCCCTTTCTCTATGAACCCCCTACCCCAGTAGATTTGTGTATGTATAATACTCTTTTCTTTGCTTCAGATGAAGAGGTCGATGATGTTCCTTTATTGTGATTATGGAGTAATAAATCTGTTACATTTTACAAGGCCACAAATATTTTTGTTCGGCTTCCTTCACAGATATTTGCTACTTTATTTTTGGAATATTTCAATGTTCTGTGGTGGTGGTGGTGCTTCTTCTTTTTAAATACAATTTTAGGAATTGTAGTTTCACCTTCTGTGGGTTTTCTCTTCCCCAGTGGATAATTTATCATTTTTTCTTCTTTAGTTAGAAGCCATTTTGGTATAAATAGAATATGAGTGTGTGTGTCTGTGATATTTTAAAAATGTTGACTTATCTATGCACCACTTCATTGATTTGTTGTTTCAGGAATCGGGAAAGAAATTTAAATGAATATTTTTTCTTCTTCAGTGAAAAAATCTTATTTTTCTATTGATAAAAAGGACCCTTTTCACTATGACTGTAATTGTAAGACATAGGATAAATATACAGTGTTTGATTAGCAAGGAGTCTAATCCATTAGACCAGTGATGGCTAACCTTTTTGCCATCACGTGCCAGGAGTGGGGGGGAAGGGGGGTCACGTGGGCATGTGCCCACACCCATAATTCTATGTGCCCTGCCTCCAAGCATGCATGCACAACCCCCCCCCCCACGCTTCCCCTGCTCCTGGCACATGATGGCCCAGTGGGCCCGTTTTTCTCTCTCCCCAGGCTCCAGAGCCTTTCTAGGAGTCTGAGGAAGCCGAAAATGGCCCGTTTGCTGAGCTCGTGTGCCCACCGATATGGCTACGCGTGCCATAGGTTCGCCATCTATTCATTATCAATGGTATGATTTCAGTGCTTCCTATGTTGAAGCTCTTTATTATGGCTGTTTTCTGACTGCTACAGTGCAATTTTATACTACCATACAAAGTTCAGAAGAAAGCTCCTTTGAGTTCAACTGGCCTAATCCAAAGCAAATAAAATGGGACTACTGTATATTATAATATTTAAACTGTATATTATCATAGATTTGCACATTATGATTATTGAAGATATTTTAAGAATCACACAACAATTGATATATCTGTATTTTTTAATCTAAATGCCATAAACTATAATCAACATAGTAGAGCAGGGGTATCAAACTCGTGGCCTGCAGGGTAGATGCATCATGTGCTGGCCACTCCCACCCCCACTTAGCAAAGGGGGAAAAGTTGTGATACATCACGTGATGACAATGTGACACTGTGAGTTTGACATCCCTGTACTAGAGCAATGTTTTCAATCTTGGCTGCTTTAATATGTATGGACTTCAACTCCCAGAATTCCTCAACCAGCAAGGGTTGAGGGATTCAATTCTGGGAGTTGAAGTCCACTCATCTTTAAGTTGCCAAGGTTGAGAAACACTTTATCAGCATGACCAATGACACAGTAGATGGGTCTATCTATAATTATAATTTCTATAATTGAGGGGCTATCACAAAGAAGAGAGAGTCAACCTATTTTCCAAAGCACCAGGAAGTAAGACAAGAAGCAATGGATGGAAAGTAATCAAGGAGAGAAGCAACCTAGAACTAAGGAAAACATTTCTCACAGTAAGAACAATTAACCTGTGGAACATCTTGCCTTTAGAAGTTTGGGTGCTCCATCACTGGAGCCGTTCAAGAAGAGATCAGACAGCCACTTGTCTCAAATTGTATAGGGTCTCCAGTATGAGCAGGAGATGGAATAGAAGACCTCCAAGGTCCCTTCTAACTCTGTTATTCTGTTATTTCAGAGACCTGACAACCATCTCCAGTGAATTGTTTGCAGTTAGAAATTGATTTCCCATTAGCTAGTTCATTATCTGTATATATGTAAGAGCTCGTTTGCTCAGCAGTTTTACATGACATATGTGATGTGATGATACATAATGAACTGCATATTCAATTCTTGACTTTTGTTTCTTCTTGACCCTGCTGCTCCATAATGTACTATTGCTTTTATCAACAATCCCATGAACTCATTGCATACAGAGACCAGGGCATGTGATAACACTCACTGTCTAGGAACAAATTATACCTGTACAAGCAAAAGACATTATGCATCATTTGTGCAGTGCAAGGAGAAAACAATTTTCATGTCTGTGTGCATTTCTTTTAACTGCAGACCATCTAAACTGATGTTCATAATAGCTTACAATTCTTGATTGGGTAAGCATTTTAATAAAACAAATAAATAATATATTCATTATTCAAAAATTCAAGGTCTTATTATAGTAGTTCATTTTCCATCTGGGTTATTCCATTATTTGCTTTGCAGAATCATTTACCGGAGCATACTTTCAGAAATTATTCTGATGATTGTTTTTTATTATTAGGCATCTCCATGTTTTGGGCACAGAAGTATTTGAAAGTTGTAGTCACTCATGAAGAAACTATTCTGATTCAGCTAATAATCAAAATACTAAGCAAATTGCAAAATATCTGGATTTTTAATAGTCTGAAGTCCTCATTATTGCCGAATTTTTAAGTAACAATCATATACAAGATTTTATGTAGATAAGTATGTATTTGCAGGGAAGCGTATAGCTAGCCTCTAGGAGTGAAAGAAGAAAAGGAAAAAACAAGCAGTGGTTAACCTATATTTTCTGATAATATAGTAAGCATTTTCCTAAACCTTAATTCCTGTGGGAGCATCATCAGTAGACTTTCTTTCTTTCTTTCTTTCTTTCTTTCTTTCTTTCTTTCTTTCTTTCTTTCTTTCTTTCTTTCTTTCTTTCTTTCTTTCTTTCGCTTTCTTCCTTCCTTCCTTCCTTCCTTCCTTCCTTCCTTCCTTCCTTCCTTCTTTCCTTCCTTATCTATCTTTCTTTCCTTCCTTCCTTCCTTCCTTCCTTCCTTCCTTCCTTTCTCCCTTCCTCCTTTCCTCCCTTCCTCCCTTTCTTCCTTCCTTCCTTCCTTTCTTGTACTTATCTGGGGTTGAGGGAATTAATTTGTTTGTGTTTTACTTTCTCCTGAAATTGTTTCTCTCTTTTAGCACTCTTGTACATTTATGAATTCTCTTCTCATTAACTCTCCTGATCTAATAGATGAGGTTATTTCCTAAACATTAACATGTGTGAACCCTATTTTTCACATGTCAATGAACATCCCAAATCCTATTTATTTGTCGTAGTAGGATGTGCAAATGTATTGGTCTTGTTATGTTGCAAAGGGTTTTAAAACCTTGACAAACCATGATGTAATGATATACTTCTAGTGTACTACCAAAGCAGTTAAGAATACCAGTTCTCAATAAAGTTTAAACAATAATTTATAGAGATGACAAATGACCACTTCCTTTGCTTCCTTCTTTAAATAATTATGGTTTTCCATAAATCTCTTTCTATGAATCTCTTTCTAAATGAAGTATAAAATGACCTGGATTGGTGGGGAGGGGGGGAAGGATTCCAACTAGTATTTCATTTGAATAGATTAAAATAGATTTAATAGATTAATTGTCTGTTGAAATTTCATGATGTAAGATAATTCAAGCCATCTTTTTCATAACATGATGGCAAAACTCACGTTACTTTCTTTATGGTGACTCAGACTTTCTGCTTGCATCTGTTAAACTGCAAAATCATTCGCAAATCTATTCTAAAAGATGAAACCTAACATAGTCTATTCTTCTAGGTAGGGATCAAGTATCCTTTCTTACACTTGTAAAACAATAAGTTCACTTCTAGTAAATTGTTCTGAAAATTATTGGGTTGGTGAGGATCCCTTGGTTTCAGTTGGTCTTTCCACTGAAATGCCTGATACTTCTATTTTCTTGATTTATATTTTTAGATATTTATGGCAGTATGGCATGTTCACAACTTATGAATAACCAATACTTCTCCATTGGTATTTTAATGGTAGTATTTCTATTAACTCTCAAGACAAAAGAACTAACTATTTTTCACATGTATCTTGTAACATTAAAAGCATTGTCACTACTTTGACCAGCATGGTGCCTACATCTCAGATTCACCTATCTATGCATAGAAAAGTCCATTAGATCCTAAGGCATCCTTAGATTTGTTATTCATGAGAAATCATATCATACGCCAACAGTATCATGTAGGAATGTTTCCTGGGCAGTTTCCCTCTTCCTTCTTCAAAAGGGAAAGGATAGTAGAAGCTGTTCTGAAAAGCGAGTGTGCAACAGATTATTCTCTCTTTTCACTCTAAAACATTTCCTCTATTTGATTTTGTTTTCCATTGGCTATACTGAATCTGAGAAGATCTGATGAAGTTGCCCAGAAATACGTCTGTATTGCAAAAAAGGATTATCAGTTTGACTACAGGGTGTTTTAATTATTCATGATAATGGATCTATAGTCCCTGAGACCAATCATTCCTACCCACACTTTAAGAGAGACTTCAGCATCCATCTATAGCTTATTTATTTTATTTGTTTTATTATTTATTTATTAATCAGATTCACTTGGCCATCCATCTCGCCAAATGTGACTCTGCAGTTGCTGCTCATGGTGTCAGTCTTATTCTATCTGGATCATCTTATATATCTCTGTTATTGTTTGTTTTCCAGCTATTGGTATCCAAATTAGTCCCAAGAAAAGAGAATTACAAGAAAGTGATGAATTGAAAAATAGAATTCCAAGATTACATTTCCAAATTATGAATTCACTCAATTTGGAATACAACTATGCACAATTTCTTTTCAGAAATCATTTCTGTTATGCTTATTAACTTTTAGTCTCAACTTTAGCATGAAGTATAATAATATATTTCCCAAGTATGTAAGGAAATACAGGCTTCTTTGTATAACTTAATGAAAGCCTACACATCTATTGCATACTTACAATGTACTAAGGGCTCAAAGCAACATGTTAAATCAAATAGCATGTGACTTTATAATTGAACCTATTCTTGATAAATAAAAAAGTTCAAATATTAATAACAAGTTTGACGGAAATACAAAAAATTATTTGTCATTATCCATTGTGTCAATTCAGACACTAAATTAATTGGAAAGAAATATTTTCTATATTTCCTTTCTTGAAGGCCCCTATTTTTCAGCACAGATGGAAAATGGGAACCAGGACCTTTGGGAAATTATATAAATTTAAAGATTTTTTTTTTATTTTGAACATATTTTTCAATATGATGCCACTACAAGCTACCTTATTCATCTACCAATTTTGCCTGGTGTGGGGATTATAATGTCATTATTATGTCAGTCATCATATTTCCCTCCCTTTACTTATCTCCGTTAGTGAATCTGAAACTGGAAATAGAAATTGAAAGACATTAATTATACTGTGGATACTGTGAACAACTCCACAGTTCTATTGTTCTGTGTCTTGTGTGGGTGTGGGTGTGGGTGTGTATGTTTGTTTGTCTTTGGGGATATGTATATAGAGTTGTATTAATACACCTGAATATATTGAGTTTATGAATTCTATATATTTTACTCTGTGTCCATATTAGTAATGTATGCATTTTTGACATCAATTTATTGAGAATCCAACCGAAATTAAACTCACAGAAAATATGAAAAAATATCCAGAGGAGGCAACCTTGTAAATATACCTTCTTTTCCATTGGTTTATCCACTTATACCAACTGTCCCATATCTTAAAATACTGTGAGTCTTCCTTATCTTTCAATTTCAACGTTAGTCTATCCATTTCTGCACATGTATAAATTTTTTGAATTATTTGCTGCTCCGTTGGCAATTGATCTGTTTTCCAGACTTGTTCTAGGGCTAACCTAGCTGCCGTAATTATATGTAATATTAGGTACTTTTTTTCTTTTCTAATGTTTTGTTTAAGCATTCCTAACAAAAAAATTTCTGGTTCTAACTCAATATCCTCCACAATTATTTCTGAAATCCAAATTTTTATTTTTATCCAATATTTCTTAATTTTTGGGCAAAGCCACCAGACATGAAAGAAGGTTCCCTGTGCTTGTTTACATTTCCAACACATTGGATTAAGATTTGCATACATCCTCGCCAATCTCGCAGGGGCTAGATACCATCTGTACCACATCTTGTAATGGTTCTCCTTATATGCTACCGATTTTGTTATTCTATATTCTTTTTTTTATTATTCTGATCGCTCTTATAATCCTTTTTTGGGTCCACAATTGCATTAAGGTCTCCCAACAAACATACATTTTCTATATTTTGTTCTATTATCTTTTCATGCAGTTTTCGGTAAAATTCTTTTTGTTCACTATTTGGCGCATATACAACCACTAACAACACACTTTTACCTTTAACATTTACTTCAATCATCAGGATTCTTCCTATTTTGTCTACGTATTTTAAATTACTTTCTATCTCTTCATTAACAAAAACTGCTATTCCTCTTTTCTTTTCGTCTGCTAACGATACAAATAGTTTCCCTAATTTTTTGCATTGTAAAAGTTTTTCATCTTGTTTTCTTATAATGGGTTTCTTGAAGGCATACAATGTCTATTTTTTGTTTGATTAAGGTGTTAGGTGTTCCTATTGTGTTAGGATCAGGGAGACCCAGTTATCATCTCTCCACAGCAACTGAAATTCACTATATGTGTTATCTTAAATGTCTGTATGAAAGCTGAAATATAAATCAAATAAATAAATAAATGAGGGGTAACTGTAAATAAATCACTGGAAGAAGCATTTGTTTAGAGATTGAGCCATTGATGGTCCAAAAGAAAATAAGAGTTATATATATGAAGCTGATGTAGATAACAATTGAATCAAGTTTTTTCAGGATGTTCCATTTGTAAGTATCCCATTAGTGATTCACCAAAAAGGTTAATAAGCTCCAATAAGACAACAATTTGTTTTGAAATTCCATAATTATGTAAGTAAATATTTCTATGACAAACTACATAGCAGTCAAAAGGTAGCCTTTCTCTCTGGAGAAGTATTAAAGAAATTTCAGTGAGCTGTACAGGGCGAGAAAAAAGTTCACTTAGTTGTGAAAATAGCTTTTCTCTTGCACAGAATCACTCATTGTAGCATTTTTTCCCCTTAAAATGGCCACATTTAGTGTCAGGAACATCTTTCCTGGAAATATCAAACTAAGCTTCTTTGTTGGGGTTGACTAAATCTGTGGTCTGCAGAAATTATATTTTTTAAGCTGCCATCTCTTGATCTATCAACATATAAAGGTAAAGGTTCCCTTTGCACATATATGCTAGTCATTCCCAACTCTAGGGGGTAGTGCTCATCTCCATTTCAAAGCCGAAGAGCCAGCGCTGTCCAAAGACGTCTCCATGGTCATGTGGTTGGCATGACTAAATGCCAAAGGCGCATGGAACACTGTTACCTTCCCACCAAAGGTGGTCCCTATTTTTCTACTTGTATTTTTTACGTGCTTTCGAACTGCTAGGTTGGCAGAAGCTGGGACAAGTAACGGGAGCTCACCCCATTACGAGGCACTAGGGATTCGAACTGCTGAACTGCCGATCTTTCGATCGACAAGCTCAGCATCTTAGCCACTGAGACAACACATCCCTTATCAAGGTATAGAACAACATATAACAATGTATGAATATATTTCCTATTGAAGATATCAATGTATTATTGTTTAATAGCACAGCTAAATGATTAGCATATTAATAATGGATGCCTTGAGATGCCACACATCCATTCTATGAAATAACAGTATTGAATTTCTCTTGGAAATATAACTAACTTGCCATCAGAACTTAGTGTCTAAACCTCCCAGCAAGTTTCACTTTATGATTTTATTCTGTATTGCATTGGAGGAAAAGATAATCTACAATTTCTTTTAAAAAGCTTTTTTTCCCCAAACACATTTTTTGACTTCAATTCAGATATTTTTCAGGACCTGAATCATTAAAAGGAGGAGAGGAAGAATCTACATAGATTTATTGTTTTATCATTAATTGAACAGAAGTAGGTTTTTCCATTTCAAGGGCTCATTTTCAGGAGCAGACAGCGTCTTTCACTCAGAATAAAAATGATACAAATAAAAACACTAAGGTAGAATCTGCATCTGGATCACTCGGACTGAGAATATCAATGAGGAATGTCATGAAAGGCATATTGAAACAATCACTGCAAATGAAGAAGATGTACTGTAGGAGTTAGTTTGTCTGTTTATTTTGATCCTGCAGCAGCCTATCCCAATAGAAGGCTCTTTGGAAATATTAAAGTTTCAATCTTATGATTTATGGATCTGTTGCCTATGCTGGATGGGATTTTGGCTCAAAGTCAAATATTGACAATCCAGGACCTGAATAAATTTGGATTAGCTCTTTAACAGCCATGAAACTCTAGTGCCATTTATTTATTTATTTATTTATTCATTCATTCATTCATTCATTCATTCATTCATTCATTCATTCATTCATTCATTCAATTTATATACCGCCTTTCTCCGAGGACTCAGGGTGGCTTACAATGCATTTAAAAAAAAACCCATTATAAAAACATTTAAAAATTAAAATATTAAAACCCATTCACACCATTCATGGCCGGATCACACAAGATTGCAACAGCGAGATCAATGGCCCCAGGTCTGCCGGAAAAGCCAGGTCTTCACCGCTTTTCGGAAGGCCAATGGGGGGTGGGTCTAGAGGGTGGTCCGGACCTCAGGAGGTAACTGGTTCCAGAGAGCTGGGGCAGCCACAGAGAAGGCCCTCCCCGCGGGCCCGCCAGCCAGCTTTGTTTAGCTGACGGGACCTGGAGGAGACCAACTCTGTGGGATCTTACTGGTCACTGGGAGCTATGTGGTAGAAGGCGGTCTCGAAGATAACCTGGCCCTGAGCCATGTAGGGCTTTAAAGGTAATAACCAACACCTTGAATTGTGTATTTTTATGGCACTTCAGAATATTTCAAAAGATAAAGCCACAGATTATGCCAAACAGATAGGCTTGCCAGGTGTCCACTATTTGAGCGGACAGTCCGCTTTTTTCACATTATGTTCACTATTTTTTTTCACAAAATAGTGGACATTTTTTTATTCAAAAGCTTTATGATGAAATGGTACGTAATCTAAAGCTGTACAGTCTAAGAGAATAAGGATAGGAGAATCGCGTTTTGTCTTTTTTTTCATAAGTTAGAATGAAACAAAAAATACGATGAGCAGTTTTTTGGAATGAAAGTTTTATTTGCCTTATGTAAAAAACATTTGCCTGAGAATGCCGTGCAAAAGTTCAAGAAAGAAGCCATCAACGTGTATCAAAGAGCCATTGCGTACCTAGAAAAGTGGTATAATTTTACCGATTCAGTATATGAGATGCTAAATTGTTTCAATCTAATTGATTGCAATAATCCTCCAACTTTAGAAGAAATGACGAACATCTGGTTATTATCCCCATGGCGAGAAGAACTTCCACCCAACACTCTCTTCGATGAAATTTCTGTCTTAGAAGAAGTTTATGTTCATCTGCAGAGCGATTCATCCCTTGATAAGTGGACGTACTTTTTCAAGAGCCAGCTCCGAGTTTACTGAAACTGTTCCAGTATTGTGCATCAATTCCGGTATCAAATGCAAACGTTGAACGAATTTTCAGTGTCATGGGAAATTTGTGGACTGACGAACGTAACCGACTGCTTGTACCATCTGTTCGAAGTGAACTTTGTATATTTTTTAATATTTCTCAACGTTGTACTGAAATTAAAGAATTATTCCTTAAACACAAAGAATTGATCAAAGCTGCACAGTCAAATAAAAAATACACACAACAGCAAAGTAAAATGTAATTTAATATTTTACATATTATTATAATATATTTGATGTTTTGAATTTTAAGTAAAGTTTTGAAGTGATTATTTTAATACGTGTTAAAATGTTTGTAAGAAAATATATAATTTAATTGTAAAAATTTTTTTTATTTTTTTACTACTTAACACCCCCCCCCCCCCCCGCTTGTCCACTATTTTTTGGAAGCAGACCTGGCAACCCTACAAACAGAAGGAGGATTATTAAGAAGGAGGATTAATAAATAGTTATGCCAAACAGAAGGAGGATTATTAAGGAGGGGCGGAGATGAGATCTTTACGATTAAGAATTCTTCTGTCCAATCAAACAAAACTTTGCATTCAAATAACTGATTGCCTAAATAAAAGTATTTGGCTGGGTATCTTGAAATTCAGAGAGTTTTTTATTGGGATTTGCACCTTGGCTAAGTAATTTATTTTCTTACAGAAACATCAGCAGAGTCAGAGGCTTTGAAGCTAGCACAGTTTAGTGCAACCTTTCCTATTTATTACAATAAAGGGAGCTGTTCTCCAGAATTGTGGAGATGTACAGATATCTTATTGATTATTAAGTCACTGCCAAGCCAGCTAATTCGCATGGGATCCTATGAAATATATTCAATCCTGCCTGAAATGTTTTTGACTTCTGTGTGAAGCTAAAAACTGATTTGGAATGCTCTCTGAGGACACCTCAAAATACTCCTTGCTTTACACATTTTCCTTTTATAGTATGACTTTGCAAAGTTGATATTAGCTAACTTTAAGTTAGCAAGTAACCAGGAAATTTTGGCTGGTTATCCCAGAGGCAAACTATTGATCTTTTGCTCAGCTCCATCCTAAATTCAGTTTCAGACAACTAACTTCTCTGTATATTGTATTCTGAAGTCTTTAATTTCCCTGAAGTTTAATAATTCCATGTCCAATCTTGATTTTTATTTTCATTCGATCATCTAGTGTGACTCTGGGCTTCAGTTTGGTTTGAATGTCAACCCAGGTTTTGTTTGTTATACAGGATCGTCCATTGTGATCTTCTCTTTGCATGATCTGGTTTGGCTTTTATGCTTAGCTGACATTTTCAAGGCAAGAGTTTTCTCTTTAATTCTCTAACACTTTTTCCATGTTCATCAATGGAGATACGTATTATGTTCTATATTGAGAGTTAAAGCTCTTTTTATAGCCCTGTAAAGCAACATATCATTCCTTATGTGTCACTTTTAGTCTCCATCTCAGCAACTTTAAGTCGTGTGGACTTCGACTCCCAAAATTCCCTAGCCAGTCTGGGGAATACCTAGGGAATCCTGAAAGTTGAAGTCCATATATTTTAAAGTTGCTAAGGTGGAGAAACTCTGGTTTACAGATTCCTTCTTTAGCCTTTTGGTCCTTTAGTGGGGTTACTATTTTACTTTGAATTTACTGGCTGTGAGTCACTGTTGCCGTAATTCGAGGATCGGACTCAATAAAGTATTCAGAATTATAGTATTCAAACAAAGTATTGTTTATTTACAGAAGGCATTCTATATTCACTGAGTGATTGTAGATAGAAGCAAGGAGGAGGAGCATACATCCCCTTTTATATCAGTGAGGTGGGATTAGGGAGTAGGAGTGGTTACAGAGGAATACATTAGGAAAGGAAGAATAAATTAACCCTTGGTACTCTATGAGCATATATCTCTTTCATTTAAGAATAAGGCATTTATCCATGACAAATCCCCCTCTAAATGCCGATTCGACATACAACAGTAGTTACATTCAGATTCAGAACAATATAAAACATGTAATTTTGAAGTTAAATATTTATGTTGTTTTGATTGTAAAGGTTTAGTCAGTATATCAGCTATTTGTTCTGTGGTTTCACAATGAATAGCTTTAATGAATCCATTTTGAGATAATTGTCTTACATGTTTGTATTTGATATCTATATGCCTAGATCTTTGACCAATAGCATCTGCTCTAGATATCTCTATTGCAGCTTTGTTATCTTCATATATAGTGAATGGTAGTGAAGGACTCTTCCAAACAT
Source organism: Pituophis catenifer annectens (assembly GCF_029215685.1). Classification (NCBI taxonomy): domain Eukaryota; kingdom Metazoa; phylum Chordata; class Lepidosauria; order Squamata; family Colubridae; genus Pituophis; species Pituophis catenifer. Next base: position 98,638,474 of record NW_027256881.1, read on the forward strand.
TGGTTAATAGATCATTGAACCATATGAGATTATTAGAAGCTTTCGACAAGCAAATATACTCTGCTTCAGTAGTTGATGTAGCTACTAAATCTTGTTTTCCAATATACCAGTAGACTGGGCAATTGTTAAGAAAGAATACATAGCCGGAAGTGCTCTTCCTGCTTTTAGTATCGCCTGCCCAGTCAGCATCAGCATAACAAGTGAGAATAGGCTCTTTAACATTGTTGGGCTCTAACAATAGGCAAAAATCTAAGCTGTGTTTCAAATACCTTAACACTCTTTTAATAGCTTCCCAATGATAAATCAAAGGCTTACTGACATATCTGGACAACAAATTAAGGGGTAGAGCAATATCGGGTCTGGTCCAATTGGCAATATATAAAAGGGAACCAATAACTGATCTGTAAAGTGTATTATCATTAAACTCAGGAGATGATTCATTCATATTCTTTAGAAAATCAGCTTGCATTGGGGTATCACAAGGCTTTGCATCATTCATATTGCATCTGTTCAAGAGTTCAATAATTTTATCCTTCTGAGACAATCTAAATCCTTTTTTAGTTTTACTAATCTGTACTCCAAGATATTTATTTACTTTCCCCAATGATTTCAATGAGAAATGTTCTCCTAATTTTGTTACAAATATATCTCTCTTATCTTTATGTTTGCCAATATACAAAATGTCATCCACATAAATTAACACAAATTCTAATGAATCACCATCTCTCCTAACAAAGAAACAATTGTCTGCAGTTGTAGCATTGAAGTTCATAGTTTTGAGTACGTTGACCAAGCATTCATACCAGCGTTTGCCAGATTGCTTCAATCCATACAAACTTTTGTTTAGTAACCATGTTTCGTTTCTATTTGTGTTTTGACTATGAGGAGCTCTTACATATATTTCTTTATCGAGTTTTGCATGTAGGTATGCAGTTTGTATATCGTATTGAAAGACTTCAAGATTAAGGGCTGAGGCTATTACTAAAGCTGTCTTAACACTTTCAGTTCTTACAGTGGGAGAATATGTGTCGATATAATCCTCAGGGTATCTTTGGGCAAAGCCCTGTGCAACCAGTCTTGCTTTATATAATGTGTTACCCCCTTCTAGATTCTTAATTTTAAATATCCACCTAGTGCCTATAATTGTTTTATCTTTTGGAGCTGGTGTTGGAGTGAATACTTTGAGTTCTCGTAAACTGTCCATTTCTTTGGCCATGGCTAATTCCCATTTCTTTCTTTCTTCTGTGGGGAGTTTTAATACTTCTTCATATGTATTAGGTGTTGATGCATCATTGTTTATATGCATTATGTAATCCTTATATCTTTTTGGTACTTGATTCCTGTTGCATCTAATTGTTCTTTCTGGTCTGCTGTTATTATCATGTAAATATCTTGCTTCCTTTTGTGTTAATGAATCTGTTTTGATTTTGGGACAATTTCCCATCCATGTTTTGGTGTTGCTCTTTTGTGTACTGCAGTTTTGTTCTTCCCTTTCTGTTTTATCTTGTGTCTTAATATCTGGTCTTGTTGTTGGGAGTATCTCATTAAGATGTATCTTAGACCAATTGGCCTGTTCGTGAAATACAGCTGTCCTAGAAATTATGAACTTGTTATTATTGTCAATAAATCTATATCCTTTAGTACCTGTTTCATAGCCCATGAATCTGAGCCTCCTAGATACATTATCTCCCTTACATCTCAATTGTTTCGGTATATGTACATCTGCTGTAACTCCAAATACATGCATGTGGGCTATCTTGGGTTTTTTACTATACATCAATTTGTATGGTGTTTTATTTATGACACTAGACCAAAGTCTGTTAAGTGTATAATTGGAATATAATAGTGCTTCCGACCAGAAATGTTTGCCTAAACCAGCATCTTCTAATGTACATCTAATCATGGTTTGTAGTGTCGAGTTTTTTCGTTCCGCTACTCCATTTTGAAAGGCAGAGAAAGGACTAGAGATGAAATGTAATATCCCTTTGGCTTTTAGCCATTGGGAGAATTCCTTTGACATGAATTCAGATCCTCTGTCTGTCATGATCTGTTTTATTTTTATGTTGTGTTGTGTTTCTACACGTTTATAAAATTCTTCAAACTTTTGAAATGTTTCATCTTTGTGTTTTAAGGTGTAGACAAAGCCATAATGACTATAGTCGTCTACAATAGTAAGAAAATATCGTTTTTTTGTATGTAATTGATGGAGTTAATGGACCAACTAGATCCATATGTACCAGGTTAAAAATATGATTTGATGATCTTGTTGCCTTTTTGAGTCTGGGCTTGGTTCTGAGCTTTGAGGACTTACATACTGAACATTCCAAGTAATTTTTACAGTCTTTTATTTTAACACCTTCAGCATGTTCAATCATTTTTTGTATTACAGGAAAACTGGCATGTCCTAATTTTCTGTGTAATATATGTGCACATTCATCATGAATTGGTTTTCCAATTATTGGTCTTTTGTTAGTATGTGTATTGCTGACAGATATGGTTTCATCATTATGTTCTGGTTCGTGTTCCTCATTGTCACTGTCATTATCATTATCATTTTCTATGCTAGTGTCATTTTCCATGTTTGAATCAATGTTGTGTAGCCATCTTTCCTCTGTGATTAAATATGGTAAATCTCCTTTGGTAATTATATTACCTATGTTTATTTTGTTTTTCTCTAGAGTTACTTTTCCCTTTGAGAATATTATATTTATGTTAGAGTCCCTGCTTAGCTTTATTGCACTAAGAATGTTGTGAGGTATTTTGGGTATTAATAGAACCCCCTCTATTTTCCCTAGACCGGGTAATTCTACATTTCCTCTTCCAATGACTTGGACTTCCTCTTGATTTGCTACTTTAATTACAAATTTATCTTCTACGAAGGAAGATAATATTTTCTTATCGTGTGTTGTGTGATTTGTTGCCCTGGAATCAATGAGCCAGGCATTATCCTTTGAGTCTTGGTTTTTGGTTATAGTGTACTTATCTAATCCATACAATGATCCAGACTTTCTATCTCTTGAGTTATCTCTGCCCCCTCTATGTTCTCTAAAGTTTGGTGAGTTTCTATGTCTGTATCTGTCAATAGATGATTGTCTGTCGTGGTATCTGTTTCTAGTGTCATGTTTTTGTCTTTCCCTAGGGGGTTTTGGACAGTCTCTTCTATAATGTTCTTTGGATCCACAATTATAACACTCAATTGATTCTTGATACCTGTCTTGGAATACTACCCTTTTGGTCTGTCTGTGTTCTTTGTATGTACTGTAGCGGCTTCTTCTCAAATTATCTTCAGCTATTAATCTATTTGATAAACTCTCTATAGATAGATATCCTAAATTAATTGTATCCAAATGTGATATGTAATTGTCCCATGATGAGTCTAATGAATTAATGATAACACTTTTCATCGTCTGGTCAGATATTATTTCTCCCCTTAAATGAAGTTCTGCTCTAGTTGTGTTTAGTGATAATAAATGTTCACTTATAGTAGTTCCAGGTTTTATCCTGGCTGCGAAAATTTTTTTAGACATTCTCGTTGTGGTTGCCACACTTTCACTATGAAACAGTTTAAACATACAATGAATTATTTCTGAGACAGTTAGATTATGCTTAATACTATGATAGATAGCAGGTGATATACTAGAGATTAGTAAATAAAATGCTCTGTGGTGTAGGCAGTCCAATTTTAGGGTCCATGGTTTTTTAGGAGGGTTAGTTATGAAAAATAATAAATTCTCTTTTAAGAAAACAACCTGGAGTTGTTGACTCCATTCCTGTAAATTAATACCGTCTATTCTCAATTTTGGAAAATCATTAGGCAAGTTTCCAATGTTATTTGTTGCATTACTTACAACTGGAGGCTGTCCATGGTCTTGTATATGCTGATAATTGCAGAATGGTGTAGGTATACTCGCGATTAGTCTGAATGGTTCTCTCTGTTCTTTATTGTCTCTATATTCATCTGGGCGTATTTGCGCATGTGCGTTGTTCATTTCATTCCTGAAGCTGTCGGGAGAGGTTCTCGTCACTGTAGCTCCCTCGTAGTGTTCTTCCTCTGATGACTCGCTCTCTGGTTCAACTTTAGGTGTCCAGGTGATGATCGGGGCTTGCTTCTTTCCATCGTAGTCGTCTTGGTTGAGGCCTCTGGCTCCCGGAAGCATTTGCGGTGTGGGCGAGTACTTGCAAGGCTCTCTGGGTTCGGGCGTTAGTGTTCTTGTCGTTCGGGTTGAAGTGGATAGATGCTGAAACGTTTGCTTGCTTGCTTCTGCATCTTTGCTTTTGGATTGTGCTGTTTGTCTTTTCTTTGCTGTTTGATCGGCTGGCTTTGGTATTTTCGTCCATTTCTTCGATATTTTTAAATTCGGACCGAAAGTTGCAAAAAGTGTTTTCATAGCTGTTTCGATTTGTAGTTCGCTTGGTGTTTCTTCAGTGTCTGTATCAGATTCTTCTGATGAATAGAATTTTTCCTTTTTATTTTTCATGCTGTGTAAAGCTTTTCGCACCAGCCATTTTGAACTCTGCTTTCTGATTGGTTCTGAGTCGGCCATTTTGCTGGGCTGGCAAAACCAAGATGGCTGCCATTCAAAATTTTGCGCGGGACCGTTAGTCTTTCTTTTAGTTACACTCTCATCTATAGGTAATTCGCTTACCATTTTGTGGTCTTTAGATTCTGGTGCGTTGGTGTGATTTTCTCTCGCTGCTCCGCTATCTTTTATGATGTCTTGGAGATTCGCGATGAGATTTTTGTCGTCTTTTTGGCTTTTCAGCAGTCTTAGTATTTCTGATCTGAGCGTGTTGTTTTCTGTCTCGCTCGCTTCTTGGTCGTCGGGTTCATCGATTACCTCTTCATTGTCTGTAGTGAAGTTTTCAGATTCTCTTGTCATTATAGTTGTAGATTCATCGATCATTTCTTGATCTGTTTCCATTTCTTTGTTGTGTGCCCTGGTGTTGGGTCTTTCTCTTTTGTTTCTGAAGTTTTCTTTTTTTGGCATGTCTGTTTCTTATTGAGTCAGCCAACCATCCTCTGCTACCAGATTGTTGCCGTAATTCGAGGATCGGACTCAATAAAGAATTCAGAATTATAGTATTCAAACAAAGTATTGTTTATTTACAGAAGACATTCTATATTCACTGAGTGATTGTAGATAGAAGCAAGGAGGAGGAGCGTACATCCCCTTTTATATCAGTGAGGCGGGATTAGGGAGTAGGAGTGGTTACAGAGGAATACATTAGGAAAGGAAGAATAAATTAACCCTTGGTACTCTATGAGCATATATCTCTTTCATTTAAGAATAAGGCATTTATCCATGACAGTCACATTGCCACATTTTGAAAGTTTCTAGAACAGGGGTGTCAAACTCAGGGCCTGTGGGCCTCATCCAGTGCATGGAGTGTTTAGATCTGACCTATGGAACTGCCCTGGAAATAGCAAAGGATCAGTGCCTCTGCCAATGAAAATGGAGCCCAGGGAGGGCGTTGCAGCCAAAAACAGAGCCTGGGTGGGCCACATGTGGTCTCCCCAAGCTCTGTTTTCGCTGGCAGAGGGCTGCAGGAGGCTGTCGGGCCAAAAATGGAGCCTCAATGAGTGACATCGAGCTGACCACACCCACCCTGGCCACATCCATGCCATACCATTCCAGCCCACCGAGGTCAAACACAACTGTGATGTGGCCCTCAATGAAATCGAGTTTGACACCCCTGTGCTAGAAGGTCTTAAAACAAATGCCACCATCTAGCTACATTTTTGGTGTTAGAATTACAGGTAGTCCTCAACTATGACTACCATTGAGACCAAAATTGATGTTTTATATGTGAGACATTAGCTAAGTGAATTTTGCTCCATTTTATGACCTTTCTTGCCACAATTGTTAAGTGAATTCTTGCAGTTGTTAATAACATTAACAAAGTCACATTGACTTTACTTGTCAGAAGGTCTCAAAATGTGATCACATGATCCCAGGACACTGCTACTGCCATAAATAAGAACCCGTTGCTAAACGTCCAAATTTTGATCATGGGACCATTGGGATGCTGCAATCGTAAATTTGAAAAACGGTCATAAAACTTTTTTCAGTGCCATTGTAACTTTGAGTGGTCACTAAATGAACTGTTGTAAATCGAGGACTGCCTATATCAGTGGCTAAGCCATAAGATGGCTAATCTTTTTCTTGTGTGCTGAAAGTGCGTGTGCACCCCATGCGCATGTGTGCATGACCCCCCATGCTCTCCCTGCCTCCGTGCATGTGCACATGACCCACACACACACACTCCCCCTGCATGTACGCGTAACCCCCCCACACCCCATTTTGGGCCTAGCAGGCCTCCCTGCAGCCTCCTGGCCCCAAAAATGAGCTCTGGGGTGGCACCCCACACCCCCTGCACTCCGCCCCCACCCCTGCACATGTGCGTGACCCCCCTCCACATGCCCTCATGTCTCCCACATGTGCCCCACCCCGACACATCCCCAAAATCAGCTGGCTGGTGGGAGGTGCACACGCGCATGCATGGTTAAGCTGAGCTGAGCGACGGCTCATGTGCCCACAGAGAGGGCTCTGTGTGCCAGCTGTGGCACATGTGCCATAGTTTCACCATCATGGACCTATATTGTATTTTATTGGTGAACACATAGGTTTCTGTTTTTAGTTCTGAGATTCCTAATAATGTCTGTGCTTCAGTTTGGCCTACTGTTCATAACGATGATTGGATAATTACCAGCCTTTTACATTTATAACCAAAAAACTGGAAATTTTAGGTTTTATTGGAGTTATTCCTAGGTATACATGCCCTATAGGAATACCATCTTATTCTCTTTACTCTCTCTTTACTATTAAATAAGTTAATTATAAATACTTTCCAGTGTGATCTGCCGATATGGCAAAGTTTTATGATATCTTAGAAACTGGCAAGTGTATTACAAGCTTCCAATTAATAATATTATGTTTTTCTGCTTTAGATTATCTACCATATTTCACCAGTATATATGAAGCTGATATATCTCTCTCTGAATTTTTACCCTTCGCTTTCACTCATTTAGTAAATAGTCCTGTTTTTTGCTTTTCTTTGTATTTAAAGCTTTTAAAAGTATTATATTGGTGCATGTGTACTAAAGGGACTTCATCAATTTTTTGCAATAGGTGTTCTTATGCTAAAATAAATTCCAGTATTTCAGGGTTAATGCTGGCTGGAATTATTTTCCTATGTCTAACTAAACTATTATATTCTTGCATAAACCTATCATGATTCCCGCTCTGAAAAAAAATTCATCTGCCACTAGTTATAGACATACAAATTCATACATGTTTGTCAATAGGGACATATTAAATGCTAACTAAATTTTAAGTTTGTGATCAATAAATAAACTGGCACCAAACTGCAGCAATTATAGAAAAAACTTTGTTTCCCTTTTATATTCAAAAAGTTTCCAAACTTTTGGATATTAGAGCTTGTAAAACATTGGATCTTTTAAAAAAAGAGTAGAAAGACAAAAGATTGAAAGGATATATGTGTGTGTGTGTGTGTGTGTGTGTGTGTGTGTGTGTGTGTTTCCTCTAGCCAGGTTTTCCCTACGTAACCAAGGTTTTTCTGCAGCACCAGCTCAGTAGAATCACATCCACTCGATTATGGGCTTTTTTCTTTTCTAGCAGCTAGCAAGCTCTTCCTGCTAGGTGGGAGACCTATATAGATCTATTTCTAGCTCGTTTGCTTTCATCAGTAGGGCACACCCATATCTTATGTATCTTCCCTGTAAAGGTAAGGTATCTATTTTCTTACTTCTTACTTCTAGCCAGGTTTTACTTTCAGGAAAACCTGGCTAGAGGAAAAACACATATAAACCCTACGAAGAATCTACTCATTTTGTTTTTTATTGAAAGCCTAGGATTTGAATTGATTTTTACCCATATAAAAATGTTAAGTTTTTTTTTGTTGCTACATTTCAGAAAAACCTTAAAAGTTAATAATAGTTCAGAAGGTAAAATATAAAAAAGTTCAACCAGTAAGTCATTAGAACATTTATATGAAACTGAGTAATTTATCAAAAAAACTCTCAAAGTAATTATAAACTATACCTATTATTATTTAAACTAGTAAAGTTTACATATAATTAAAGAATTATAAATTGAGGGTTCAAAATGTTTAAATCATGCATACAAAGTCATTTCTATATGAAATCTGACTAAATTATATATTATAACTTTACATTTGACAAATAATTATTTCCAAGGATATGTATGTAATATATACTAATTTTGGTTTATTGAACCTGAAAATCTAGCAACATGAAGGTGTATGCATGAAACATATTGACAGCGTTCCAAGTAATGCCTCCACTTTAAAGTAGAACCACAAGGCCTGACACATATGGGCAAAAATTATTAAATCTTAAAAGGTGATTGAGAAATTCAGGACCATCAAGGGCAACATGCTCAAAATACTAAATTGCTTGGCAATTTGAGTAGAGTTCAATATTACCTTCATGTTCCACCTGTCAACATATCTCAGCCATCTGGTCAGCATTTATGGGGGTGGGGACTATTGGCTAGCTACTGTTTATTTATTTTATAAATTATAGCTTTCCTTATGTTCAAAAGGTGATTTATATATGGTTGTTGATTTCAAATATTTATATATCACCCATTCCCTTAGAAACTCTGGCTGCCCTTTGAAGGATGTTTTCAGTGAAAACATCCATAAAAGAATACAAAAATTATGACATATAACTCAAATGGTAGCGTGCAAAAAGCTGTATATTTTGAAACTCCTCCAAATCTGTAATAAGAAGCTGGGAGTTTGTTTTTATTCTAGTAGCAATTTATTTCATAATACGTAGCCTGCCACAGAGAAAGCTGAATGACTGTAGACATCAAATATATCCATAGTGAAACACTCAAAATGTGCTGATAATCTAAGAGTGTGGGACAGACTACAGTAGAACCTCTGGTCACAACCATAATTCGTTCCATAACTTTGGTCACAAACTGATTTGGTCGTGACCCAAACCTAATTTTGGAAATTTGGTGCTTACCAAAAAAAAAAAAAAATGGTGCAGAAAGGGAAATCGGTTGCAGAAAAAAAAAGTTGTGAATTTTTTGGTCGGAAGCCAATTTGGTTGTGGTCAGAAGTGTTTGTGACCAGAGGTTATACTGTATATCAGGGGTGGGTTCTAAATTTTTTTACTACCAGTTCTGTGGGCATGGCTTATTTTGTGGGCATGGCTTGATGATAGTCATGTGACAATTCTTTAGGATTTAGCAGAGGTACTGGTCTACCAGTCTTTTAACTGCTTGCAGATCTGTACCGGTCTATTCATAGATCTTCAAACTAGAGAGGATCAAGATAATCCTTTTCACCTATGAGCTCCTAGTGACACTTGCTTTGGTGGTCCAGTTTCATGACCAGTATTAAATATTGGTTGTCAATACTTAAAATTTTGTTGGATCCAAAGATACCTTACATTAAGCATCCTATAAGATTACATGATACTCCATCAGCAAGAAGGAAATATTTCCGATCAGAGTTATCATTGGCAACCGTAGAGGCCATTGTAAGCTCAGTTTAGGAGTAAATGAACCTTTATAAGCCAAACCAGCCAAGCCAATAAAAATAGCTCTCTCTCTCTCTCTCTCTGAAATGTGGGGATTTTTAATCATACATTTTATTGTTTTCAGTCACTCTGTCACTTCCAGCTTTTCATGACTCACCGGGCATCAGTGCGCCAGGATTGTCAGTAATAGTTTCTTTGATTTTTGTAAGTTTATGTTTATATCACCAGTGAAAATATCTAGCCATATTATTTTCTGTCAGCCTCTTTTTGATTCCCCTTTATTTTTGCCCAGCATCAGGGTCTTCCTCATTACTCTCACCTTTGTATAATGCTTCCAGAATATTTATGCTTTAGCTTCATCATTAATGTTTCAAGTGAGCAGACTAGTTTTACTTCATATAAAATTGTTCTTCTTGCAATCCAAGATATTTCAACAATCTTATCCAGCATCATTCCAAGGCATCTATTCTTCTTTGTTCAGTCTTTCCAGTGGTCCAGTTTCATGGCCAGAAGTTACAATGACCTTATGAAAACCATGGCCTTGACCCTGGGCACGTTTGTTGTCAGTAGAATGTCTCTACATTGTAATGTTTTATACATGTTTACAGTACATAGTTTTTCTCCAAGTAGTGGATATATCTTTATTTTATCGCTACAGGCACCATCCTTGTGAATTTTTTGATGCTGGGAAGTATACCATTCTTCAGTGTTTCTATGTTTAGTGATGTTATTCCCAGCAATTTTTAAATTCCAAATTCTTTTTTTTTTTTCTAATTCAGCATTTTGCATACACATTATATTAATAAGGTGGCAACAGTGGTGAAATCCAATTTTTTTTACTACCGGTTCTGTGGGCATGGCTTGGTGGGCATGGTGTAGTTTGGTGGGTGTGACTTGGTGAGCGTGGCAGGGGAAGGATACTGCAAAATCTCCATTCCTTCCCCACTCCTGGGGGAACGATATTGCAAAATCTCCATTCCCACCCCATTCTGGGGCCAGCCAGAGACGGTTCTCTGAACTACTCAAAATTTCTGCTACCAGTTCTCCGAACTGCACAAAATTTCCACTACCGGTTCTCCAGAACCTGTCAGAACCTGCTGGATTTCACCTCTGGGTAGCAATATAGGGATGTCCAAGGGGAGATTAACAATTCAACTGCAACTGAATAAAACCATAGCCTTTTATTACATATGTTTGCAATTTATATGATGCATGGATACACGTTAAAAGGGGGTGGGATTTTGATTGCTCAGCATGCCCATCATTTTGACACTGATTTGACATTTTGATTTCTTTTGCAGTTGCCTGAGTATATACTTTAGGTATGCTCCTTTCACTATTCTGATCCACTTAGTTCCTCCTTATTCTGTTCTAACTATTGCTTTATACAATAGCAATAGCATTTAGATTTATATGCCGCTTCACAGTCAGCATATTTCCCTCAACAATCTGGGTCCTCATTTTACCGACCTCAAAAGAAGGATGGAAGGCTGAGTCAACCATGAGCTAGTGAGAATTGAACTGCTGAACTATTGGCAACTGGCAGTCAGCAGAAGTAGCCTGCACTCTACTGCATTCTAACCACTGCACCACCACGGCTCTTCAAATTCTTACAAATCTTACAAATTCTTAGATTGTACAAATTCTTTACTAGACAGATGCTGTGGCCTGATACATTCATGTTTTTAGCAGCTATACACAAATCATTGCGGTCCATACAGTCAAAGCTGTGTAACATCTAATAAAGTAGCTGCTGATAATATTGACTTTGAAGTAGCCTTTTACTCATAGTGACTATTTACTACTACTCAGAGTACTTGATTCTAGCATTCATCTGTGTGCAGTTTCAAAATGATCTGGTTAGGTAAACACAGGCTTCCATCTTCAAAATTAAGTGATTCAAGATGATTATCATGGCAGTCTTAGACCTTTGATTTTCACCTAAAATACTAGTATCATAACAATCCCTTAAACTAGCAAGGGATGCTTGTGAAGCACTACATGTTTATCGCATCTTGTTGTAATGTATGTCAGATCATTCTAAATATAACTTCACTTTTGAACAAAGGATTTTGTTTTGTTTTTTTAAAAAATCTTTCAAAAATGTGTTTTGATAAAGAATACGTTTCAGCTAAACCTAACCTATTGGATGCACTCAAAATACCCAAATGTTACAGTGGTCATAGATTCTATAACATCTTTTGCTTTGGAAGCAGAATAGAAAATGCTCCTAAGAAAGGAGAAATTGACTGTGAAAGATTGCTGCAAGCAACCCAAGAGAGCAATTCTGCTGGTTTTTGGCACTTACTTAATGACAATGCCCCCAGACAGTGTTTGGTCCAAGGAGTTTGATCACCTCTGTGGCTGGGTTAATATCACCTAAAGATTAGGTTCCCAAGCAGCTCTCAAAGGATCCTCTTCCTGGGTATCTATCTATGTTTGAGATTTCTAAGCACATCTCCTAATTAGAAAATGGGAAAGCTGCTGGTGTTGATTAAATCATAAAAAATCCTTTAACATCATACTCAGCATGGTAGTTCCTTGTATTGGCCTCACTATTCAGCCACACAGATAAATCAATCCAGATGATTGGAAACACTTTATAAGTATCCCAATCTTAAGGGGATACAATAGACAGGTCTCATCCAGCTAACTATCAGCCCATCAGGTTTTTTCCCCCAAGTTATATGTCAGGCATATTTATTTAAAGATGATAGATTACTGTAGATGGTTCAATAAATGATTCTAGTTGTGGAACAAAATAGCTTTAAGTCAGGCTTTTGAATTTTTGATCAAAGCATCTCTTCAACATCTGGCTAAAAAATATTCTAGCCCTTGCTAAGGGATCTTTTATACTGCCTTCCTTGACATTAAGACAGGTTTTAGTTCAATAAAACCCTACTTTATTGATGATAGCTTTATGTAGCTAGTAATCATGTTCCATGATTCAAATCAAATATAAGTCCATTGTTGTGTTCACATCTCCAATCTCCATGCAGAAGAGGTTAAGCAAGTATGTATTCTTGTACAACCCTTCTAATTTCTAAATCAGTGGTACCCTAGATACTTCCATATGTAAATTTCACCCTTCTTTGTTAAACCGCATATTAATTTCCATGCTGCTTTATTCTAATGTGACTTCTTTTTCTTGACCCAAATTGGTCTTGGTCATTCTGTCTGTTAACGTAAAACTCCCAGTCCAAGGGACTAAAAAAGTAAAACCCTCTAAAATGAAGGTGTTCCTTTCCATCAAGAGATGTTGCCAGGCTAAATGGGAAATAAACAACCACAAATAAGAGGGGGTCAATTTATTTTCCAAAGCACTGGAAAACAAGACAAAAAAAACAATGGATGGAAACTAATCAAGGAGAGAAACAACCTGGAATTAAGGAGAAACTTCCTAACAATGAGGACAAGTAACCAGCTTGCCTTCAGAAGTTGTGGGTGCTTCATCACTGGAGGTTTTTAAGAAAAGACTGGATAGCCATCTGTCTGAAATGGTACAGGGTCTCTTGTCTGAGCAGGGGGTTGGACTAGAAGATCTCCAAGGTCCCTTCCAGCTCTATTATGATTGATTGAAGCTTTCAAATCAAGTAGATATTCAATTTGAAGAGCGTATAATTTCTTTTACCTTTAACCATTGATCATGTTGCCTGGGAATAATGGAATGTAGTTCAATAATTTTTGGAGACCCAATTTTAGGAAAGGTTTGAATAGGCATTTTACCAGCAAAAAAAAAAAAAAAAAAAAAAAAGTGGGGGGACAAGAGGTTGGGCAATTTCTAGAGTATTGGGGGAGATAGTTACCTTGGTATGAGAAACTCCCAATATTTATCCTTTAAGCTAAGTTGATATAGACATCCAAGTTGCTATATGATACATTAATTCAAAGTATACCCAAAACAACATGTTGAAATGTAAAATAACTACATAGTAGGGTTTACACAACATACTAGGCTAAAATAAATTTGTGTTTCAGTGTTGCTGTGCAAACATGGCCTCTATCTGAGAAGCAAAAAATCTTCAAATATTAAGAATTTTTAAAATCTCTTTAAAACAACAGAGACTTGAATTAGAGTATTATATGCAGGCTGCAGCAGTAAGAAAAGATGACAGAGATCTAGAAAACACTTTGATGTTATCTGGCAGCCATCTGAAGCTCTGAAAGCCAGATAAGATATGTTTATTTCAGTTGAAAGACAGAACTTGACTTTTTAAAATTTAGTTCAGCATATTCTTTATGAGAACCAGTGTGGTGTAATGGTTAAATTACTGGGCCTAGAAACCAGAAGACCGTGGGTTCTAGTTCTATGATAGGTATGAAAGATAGCTGGGTGACTTTGAGACCTTCTCTCTCTCTCTCTCTGTCCCTCCCCCCCTCCCTCCCCCCCCTCTCTCTCCCTCTCCCTCTCCCTCTCATATAACATGGAAGAGACTGGTGGCATATTTTTTGTATGAAGGATCTGCAACCTTGTAGTCTTTTTTCTAAACTGAGTTCCTGATGACATAGTTAATGCAATGGTAAGCATATGGGATACTTTTATGGACATTCTAAATATACGTACACCATAGAATTATTTATGACTTCTTTCATCCCTCCCCTGAATCTCTCAATGTGGAATGAAATTGTCTGCTCCAAGAATATTTCATCTACCACTGCTCTTTTAATTTTTTTCCCCCCTGATACAATGTATTCCATCAGCAATGCTTTCATTGTTAAACCATAATATGGGAGAGTGGATATGAGCATGAAAAGAAAATGCCTTGTCTTTAAAATATAGCAATTTGATTATCTGCTATTGTTGCTTGCCAGCAATGAACTAAAGAGGTTAATGGATCACAGATACAGCAAACAGCCGTACTTCCTCTCATTCAATAGCATTTGGGGGTGATGTTATGCCTGCTTGGTTGCTGGTAAATACAAGTTGTAATATTTTACATAACACTTTAAAAGAAACCACTCAGCCTCTTGTGTCATTCAGCATGAATTTTGTGTGATGATGATGAATAAGGAATGGATAATGGGGTCTTGAAACTCATTTCCTTTTTCCTCTTACAATGGTCCTGCACTTGTGCAAAGTGGCTGTAAAATATTCTCATGTGTTCTTGAGTGATATCATACTTGGTGGCTAATAAATAAGAACATTGCAAATCCATACCCCTTGCCCCCAAAATCTGTACCTAGCAAAGGCTGAGAGAGAGTGTGTGTCTGGCCCAAAGTCACCCAGTCAGCTTTCACAGCTAGAAGTAATGCAGATAAGTTCTTTAGTCTGGCAGATTTCTGTCTCTAAGTGAGTAACAATAAAGAAACTATTCAGAAATAACTCCTTGTGTCATTCTTGGTTCTTTGAGCCTGATAGCAGAAAGCTTATGAATCACAGGCCAAAAGGTAGAGCCTGGGATTATTTTGTGGACCACAACACAGAATCTCAGAATTCACTCCATTCCATGAGAGTTGAGTGGAACTTGTATTCATTGGGTTGCGCCATTGGTTACTCTTTTAGACCCATTGCTATGTCATTATCTCAGCTTGCAACTGAGCAGAAGGACAGCAGAGAACCAGTAATTCAGAGGGGGGGGGCGAAGGGTCATTAGAAATGAGATCAATACAAACACACACACACACACACACACACACACACACACACACACACACACACCGGCAGATATTTAGAAATCAGAAATTACCTAACTGAAACAAGACAATTGGAATTAGGAGGATAAAATCTCTTTACTATTAATCGTGTGATGAATCACTGTGCGGTTTTGTGTATATATCCAATAGATCTACAGAGGATGCTCTTCACATTGCTCTGACTCATTTGGAACAGCGGGAGGCTACGTGAGGATTTTTTTTGTAGATTTTAGCTCTGCATTTAATGCAATACTTCCACATAGACTAGTGTCTAAACTTATGGATCTTGGACTTTCTTATTCAATCTGCCTTTGGATTATGGATTTCCTGTCTGGCTGCTCTGAGAGGGTCAGATTAGGCAATCGTATCTCTTCAGCCCTTATTCTTAACATTGGTACACCACAGGGTTGCGTGTTGAGTCCCTTACTCTATACTCCTTATGTGCATGACTGCATTCCCACTCACGCTAGTAATACTATTACCAAATTTGCAGATGATACAACAATGGTGGGACTCATCTCCGGGGGGGATGAGTCTGCCAATCGAAATGAGGTGAACTGGTTCCTTTCATGGTGTGGAGACAATAACTTGGTCCTTAACACCAATAAGACCAAGGAGCTTATAGTGGACTATAGAAGGAATAGATCAGATATCCAGCCCTTGCTTATCAATGGAGACCGAGTGGAGCAAGTGGCCAGTGTTAAGTTTCTGGATGTTATCATAAAAGAGGACCTGACCTGGGGCACTCACATTGCAGCACTGGTCAAAAGGGTCCAGCAGAGATTATACTACCTGAGACGTCTCAGGAAACAACAACTGACTGAAAAACTGCTGGTGACCTTCTACCGCTGCACCATAGAGAGTATTTTAACTTAATGCATCTGTGTATGGTTTGTCAATTGCACAGTGGCAGATAGGACAACATCATTGCCCAGAGGATCACTGGTTGCCCTCTCCACTCTTTGGAAGAGCTTTATAGCTCCCGCTGCCTTAAGAAAGTTCAAAACATTCTTAGATCCCTCTCATCCTGAGAACCCTTTTTTTGAACTTTTACCATCTGGCAGACAGTACAGGATAATAAAAACAAGGACAAATAGGCTGAAAAACACTTCCATCCCAGGGCACCAGTAACGATATTGAATTCTACTGTATAGTGCAATACTAATGCAATATCGGGTTTTCAATTCAATTGTATAGAATGTGAAGGATGTTTGTTTGTGTTTTATTTTTATAGTTATAATGTACACTGAAGATGGCATTTAATTTTGTTGTACGAGGTGCAATGACAATAAAGTAAATTTAACTTAACTATCAGAATTGCTCTTGGGGTTTAAAAAATGGCCCACTCTTGTTCTAAGCCGAACAGCTACTACATATTCCTAAATGTGAGGAGAGAGTCAGTTTGGTCTAATGGCATCAGGCTAGAAAGCAGGAGACCCTGAGTTCAATTCTGTTTAGCCAAGAAAGCCAGTTAGGTAATTTTGGGCCAATTACTCTCTCTTAGCCTAAATCACCTCACATGGTTGTTGTTGTGGAGAAAATAGGAGGAGGAAAGTATGTTGGATACGTTCACCACCTTGACTTATTTGTAAAAACAATAAAGGCAGCATACAAATTAAATAATAAAATACCCGATACTATCTACATAGCATGAGACCATCCCAACCAAAGTATGACTAGACCACAACTGCATTACAGTAATATATATAAGTATATTACTTATTACCAAACAACAGCAACGCAGCTCACCAGCTCAAATCCCCCTGCAACTCAGACTAACCTGAGCACAACAAATCCCCCACCTAAACAGAACACACCCCCATCCAATCAGAGCACAGCCAAACCCCCAACCAATCAGAACACACCTCCACCCAATCAGAACACAGCCAAGCTCCCACCCAATCAGTTCACACCCCCATTGGCAGTTAAAAGGAAGAAACAGCTGCGATCACACATTGCTCCTAGAAGCACGAAGCCGAAAACACCAGCCTGAAGATGACAAATGAGAATTCGTCGAAACATCGCCAAGACACCTCCAATTTTACGCGGGAGAAAACCCGAATAACCAAAGACCTACATAAGTAAATATATATATATATATATATATATATATATATATATATATATGTATGTATGTATGTATGTATGTATGTATACATACATACATACATACATACATACATACATGTTTTTCTTTTAGCCAGGTTTTTCCTACGTAACCAAGATTTTTCTACAGCCCTAACTCAGTGGAGTCACATCCACTCGATTCTGGGCTTTTTTCTTCTGGCAACCAGTAGGCCGTATGCTGCCTAGTGAGAGACTTATATAGATCTATTTCTGGCTCGTTAGCCATCATCAGTAAGCCACACCCACATCTCATGTATCCTCCCTGTAAAGGTATAATATCTATTTTCTTACTTTTCATAGGTTTTATGTGTGTTTTTCTTTTAGCCAGGTTTTGATGATGGCTAACGAGCCAGAAATAGATCTATATAAGTCTCTCACTAGGCAGCATAGGGCAGCATAGGGCCTGCTGGCTGCCAGAAGAAAAAAGCCCAGAATCGAGTGGATGTGACTCCACTGAGCTAGGGCTGTAGAAAAATCTTGGTTACGTAGGAAAAACCTGGCTAAAAGAAAAATACACATAAATTTGCAATGACAGGTGAGAGGGGCAGGTGTCATTGCAAACCTCTACATGGAACACTATGAAACCCAAGCTCTAGAAAAATCAGATCACAAACCCAAACTCTGGCTCAGATATGTAGATGACACCTTCATAATCTGACCACACGGGAAAGAAAAACTGGACAACTTCCTCACACACCTCAACAGCCTACACCCCAAAATACAGTTCACCATGGAAACAGAAGCTAACAACCAACTTCCCTTCCTGGATGTCTTAGTCTACAAAAAATCCAATGGCTCACTAGGACACACCATTTACCAGAAGAAAACACACACAAACCGCTATCTGCACACACTCTCATACTACCACCCAGCACAGATCAACTCCGTAGCCAAGACACTCATCTCCAGAACAAAATGCTTAGCTGATGAACAACACCTAAAAACCAAACTACACACTCTCACTAACATACTAACATCCAATGGATTCCAAAGAAATAAGATTACCAACCTAATCCAAAAAGAAACACCCACTAAAACCCAAGACAGAGAACAAAAAAATGGCAAAGCCCTCCTCCCATACATAAAAGGCACCACAGACAGAATCAGCAAGATCCTCCACAAACACAACATCAAGACAGCATTCTGCACAAACCGAAAAATATCCATCATCCTAAGAAACCCCAAAGACAAAATTGAGTTAGAAAATCAAGGAGTATATGAAATCCCATGCACCACCTGCCCTACCACATACATCGGACAAACCAACAGAAAAATAAGTGCACGCATTGAAGAACACAAGAACTCAGTCAGAAAAGAGGAACCAACTTCTTCCCTGGTCCAACACCTTAAAGCCACAGGATATTGACTTTAAAAAGACCAGAACTATCGCCAAAACTGAACACTTTAACAACAGAATAATCAGAGAAGCCATCGAGATAGAAAAACGCCCACACAGCATGAATAAACGAGATGATACCTCCCGCCTACTAGCCATTTGGAAACCCGCCCTCATTGACAAATGAGTCCCTAACACAAAGAATGACACCAGACCAACATTCACGAAAACCACATAGGATGTCACCACCACACATCCACACAAAAAGCAAACCCACACCGATGAAGCACGACCACGAACCAGAAGCCAGACCACAGCTGCATCATTAGCCACTTTAAATCCCTCCAATCCATACATGAAGCAAACTGACACCCACCATGAAGATGTGGCACGACCACGAACGTGAAGCCAAACAACAGCAATGCAGCTCACCAGCTCAAATCCCCCTGCAACTCAGACTAAAATGAGCACAATCAAGCCCCCACCCAAACAGAACACACCCCCATCTAATCAGAGCACAGCCAACCCCCATCCAATCAGAGCACAGCCAAACCCCCAACCAATCAGAACACACCTCCACCCAATCAGAACACAGCCAAGCTCCCACCCAATCAGTTCACACCTCCACTAGCAGTTAAAAGGAAGAAACAGCTACAATCTCACATTGCTCCTAGAAGCACGAAGCCGAAAACACCAGCCTGAAGATGACGAATGAGACTTCGTCGAAACGTCGCCAAGACACTTCCAATTTTACGCGGGAGAAAACCCGAATAACCAAAGACCTACATATGTATGTATGTATGTATGTATGTATGTATGTATGTATCCTTTGAGTGTGTGTATATATACACACATATCTCAAAGGATGAATAACTATTATATATATGTATATGTATATCAAATATACATACATATATATCTCAAAGATTAATACATAGAATAAACCTACACATAGTTATTCTGAGGTGGAAAACCTCCAGAGATTCATACAATTGGACATAACAAATGTAGTTACAGGTCCCTATTTTTTAAAAAAATGGCCAGAGGCTGGAAATAATTAGTAAGAGAGCATTGTTGTGATGCTCATGTTTATTTGACTATCTTTGCAAACAAAAGTTCTAGTCAAGATAATTATGATACTTGCATATAAAACACCATCTTCTAAGCTGACTCAAATGTACCACTGCAATACAATATTACCATCTCAGACAGCAAAAACTGGTTTTCAGCAGATCAACACAAATTAATTAATTATTCTTCTATTAATCTAACCCCTAATTAAATTTCTGCAAATCAATTAACTTCCATTATTTCTCTCTAATTCATGGTGCATCAAGACTGGACTCAATTCAGTCTCTTTGAAAGATGCATAGGATTTTTTAAAGATCCTATGCAATAAATTATACAGATAATTTCAAAATTTGCCTTATTTTTCTGCTTTTTTTCTGGTGCATAGAAAATTTGTTGTTTATGTTGTTATTTTTCATGGTCTACCAATCTCCTAAAACTATTGTCTCTGCAATTCACAATGGATTTAGAACAACTTTCTCCAGTTTGGTAACTTCTGATGAACATGCTTAAGAATTTAATCTCAACACATACAAAGTGCACCAGAAAGATTAGGATATGGGAAGTAATAATGCCAAAATATTCAAATCACATTTTTGTAATAAATGTTTATATTCACAAATTGTAATACGCTTTCCATATTCAGTCTTCTCCAAATTTTGCAGTGTAATTATACGCACATAAAATGTACAAAATGTATAGATCAGTGGAAAGTTTGTACAAAAATGCATTTTTAAAGAGAGTATGTATAATGTTTAGTTGACCAATTAAGACTCATGTCCCAAATGCATTATACAAAAATGTAGTTGTAAAAATGGATACAATAAACATATGCAAACAAATATATATATATTGTTAAACATGTTTTCCTTTCTAAATTGCAAATTGTCAATGGCAGCTTTCTAGTCTCCCTCACTTTTAAGCCTAACTATAATCATCCAGATGCATAGAAAAAGGCTTCTATGGAAAAGAAATATAAGATGACCTCACATAAAAATGTAAAATAAAGCCACTATAGGACCAAATTACACCATCTGCCAAAATAGACTTTGCTGTTCCAGGGATAGCAATAGTGAATAGATTCTGCAAGTGCCTGTCATTATCTGGACAAAAATATACAGACATTTATTTGTGAAAATGCACCTGGGAAAGAGCATATATTTTCGGAAATTGCATACAACATGGATATATTTGAATTATTCCATTTTTTAAAAAAAACCACGTGAGTGATATTTTAAAAACATGCATAACAACAAATTGCCCTAAAATAATATTCCTTTCAGAAATATATATAAAACAGCATGTATATTTTTAGCAAAAAAAAGTTTAAAAATGAACTAGTTTATGCTGTCTAATGGGACCCAGAAGCAGCCATTTTCAGTCCCTGCCCAATGCTTTGAACTCCTTCTGCACAGATATGTAGCACTCTTCCCTCTGGGCTTCAGGGGAGGAGTTAAAACTAGCCAGGGAGAGGGCGTTCAGTGAGGAGGGTTTGAAACCGTAAGTACATGATTTTGTATATTTTTCTGATAGTCTGTTATTGTCAATCCCATTTAAATTATAGTATTGTATTAATGACTATATTCGATTTATAAATTGCCTTTATTCTGTACAGTTCATGATGGCATAAGCATACCCTCTCCTCCTATGTTTCCCAAAATAACAATTGTTTGAGGTGGCTGGACCCATATAGAGTGATTGGCCCAAAATCACCCCACTGGCTTTCCATATTTAAGTGGGGAATAGACTAAGACTCCTGGGTTCTAATCTAGCACTAACCACTAAAGGAGAATATTTGTAGTTTAGGGTTGAAATGAGGGGTCCTTGATACTCTCTGAGCTTAGTTCCTCACTACACAGTATGTGTGTTTGTGCATATTGGTTTCAGTGTTTGCAATTATTTACAGAATCTGGAGAGAAATCCCAAATGTGGAGTACATAGAAGAAGGCATTTTTGATAGAATTTAAGGTATCAAAAAGCTACAGTATTCAGGTGTAGCAGCTATTCCGTTTTTCTACTTTGATCAGGATTGCAGAACTGATCAGATGAGTGATAATGACTAGATAATTAAGACACGTGAGCGGGGAATTGGAGATGATACAAATCTAAGTGACAATCTCCAAGGAAAAGTGGAACGTCTAGAGACATTCTAGAACATCCAAGAGATTCATCTGGGTGATAAAAATAAGATTCTTGGATGATGGTCTCCTAAGCATCATGTGTGCATTATAGATAGTGTTATGTATGTAGATTTGGGCGGGCAGTTTGAATTAACTGACCGTCAGCTGATTGGCTGACCACCACAGCTGCAAGGTATATAAAGGGAGCTGTTTCCCCTGGTCAGTTGCTGGGTTCTCACCCTACAATAAAGAGCTGTTGTCACTCACTGCCTGGCTTGCTGCATCTTCATTCACCCAACTTAACATTAGCGACGAAGGTGGGATTTTGAGGCCAGAAGCCACGGAAAGAGCTGAAACCACGAGCCAACGAGAGAGCTGCAAATCCGAATCCAGCCAGGCAAGCGAGTGGAGCACTAGGAGAATCTACCGACGATGTCTATCTATGTGCCGCCAGCACCTTTCAATCCAGCGGAAGAGGAGTGGGGATCATACATGTCCCACTTCGAATGCTTCCTGGTGGCCAGCGACCTACAGGGGCTATCCGACGTATGGAAGAAAGCCCTCTTCCTGAGCCATTGTGGACCCAAGGTGTTCGATATGGCTGAGGCCCTGTCAGAACTGAACTCGGTCCACACCATCTCGTGGCAGACGCTTCAGACACTGCTGAAGGACCGCTATGCCCTAACGCCATCGAAGTACGTCCAATGGTTCGACTTCCGGCAACGGCTGCAGCATGAGGGAGAATTGATCAGCGAGTATGTCGCTGCCCTGCACAAGGCCGCAAACCAGTGCGAGTACAGAGACCTCGATGGAGATGCTGCTAGAGCAACTAATCTGCGGAGTGAGAGATATTCGCTTGCAGAGGAGGTTGCTCGCAAAGACAAATCTCACGCTACACATCGCACTGGACAAGGCGAAGGCTCAAAAATCCTCATCCAAGGCAACCGAGAGACTACAGGGGAGGATGCAGAGAACAACGGCACAGAAGTCAGCCCTGGTTCACCAGGTAACCGTTGGAACGGGGAGTGAGGGAGAGTCAGACGAGGAGGTCTGCAGGACTGAACAGTACCGGCAGGACCAGCGAGGTCATCGAGATGCCTGTGCGAGTTGTGGGGGACCCCATCCGCGCCAGACCTGCAAGTTCCGAGATGCCATTTGCTGGCAATGTGAGTGGAAGGGGCACATCGCCAGAGTCTGCAGAGCCAAGCAGAACCCCCATTACAAGCCACGGAGCAACACTAGCCAATCAGAGATGGAGCAGCAGACGAGAACCAATCCGAAGGGCAGCTACAGGAAGAGCACGAAATCTGAGGATCTTGAGGCCTGCACCATCCGAATCAGCCGGACCTGCACATCCCCCAGGGAGAAGACCTACACGATGGTCGACATTGAGGGGTAGGAGTGCGTAATGGAGATCGACACCGGATCCCCAATTACCATCATGTCCTGGGACAAGCTAAAGAAGGCCATCCCCAGCATCCAGAGACAGCAACTGCGGCACCAGTGGCTGGGACTGTGCGATTACCAGGGGAACCACATCCCCATGGAAGGAATCGGCGAGTTCCAGGTGGAGTACGGGGAATTCCGGGAGAAGCTTCCCCTCACCATAGTCAGTGGAAAGCTCCTGGGCATAGTCAGCGGAAAGCTCCTGGGCAAGTTCAGAGCCCTGGGCATGGGATTCACCGGAGTCCGCAACGTGCGAAGCACCCTGAAGGACGACCTGATGCAGGAGTTCCAGGACGTGTTGGATGAATGGCTCGGCAAGTATGTGGGGACCCCTATCTCATTCAACCTCGACCCCAATATTGCCCCCATCCGGCTGAAACCCAGGAGGGTACCCTTCACCCTAAAGCCCAAGATCGACGTGGAATTGGACAAATTGATAAAGCAGGGGGTGTTAGTGCCAGTCGATCATGCTCGGTGGGAGACCCCAATTATGACCCCTGTTAAGCCGGATGGGTCTGTGCGCATCTGCACAGACTATAAGTGTACAATCAACAAGGCCCTGCAGCAGAGCACCTACCTGGTTCCGATCGTACATCACCTTCTGCATTTCCTAGGACCAGGCAAGATCTTTGCTAAACTCGATCTTGCGCAGGCGTACCAGCAGCTGCCGGTAGATGGCGCTACTGCAGAGGCACAAACTATAGTAATGCATAGAGGTGCCTTCAAGTGTACCAGAGTCCAATTCGGAGTCAGCATAGTTCCAGGACTATTCTAGAGCACCATGGAGCGACTGTTACAGGGGATCCCCGGGGTGGTCCCGTATTTTGATGACATGCTCGCCACTGCAGAAGACGAACAGCAGCTAGGGGAGAGACTGAGACAAGTCCTAGGGAAGTTCAGGAGTGCAGGACTCAGGGTCAAACGCAGCAAGTGCATGATCGCAGTCCCTTCCATGGAATTCTTGGGGTACTGGGTAGATGGAACTGGCATACACCCCACTGAAAGCAAGATTAGGGCGATCCGAGATGCTCCCACCCCCAAAGATAAGGCAGAACTACAAGCGTTCCTGGGACTATTGAACTTTTACGCAATTTTTCTAAGGGACAAGGCAACAGTAGCGGAGCCCCTGCAGACTGTTGGCCAAAAAGTCCAAATGGGTTTAGGGGAAGGCTGAAGCTACCATGTTTGCTGCTGTAAAGAAACTCCTGTCGGCCGAGAGTTTCCTAATTCAGTACAATTCTATGCTTCCCTTAGTGCTAGTCTGTGACACGTCCCCCTTCAGCGTGGGGGCCGTCCTGAGCCATAGACTACCGAACGGTCTAGAGGCACCCATCGCCTACTACTCCCGGACTCTTTCAAGTGCCGAATGGAACTACAGTCAACTTGACAAAGAGGCCCCGGCAGCTGTCTCAGGATTCAAGAAGTTCCACGAATATCTGTTCGGCAGATGGGTCTCTGGGTCTCATCACAGGGGACCGACCCACCCCGGCAGCCCTATCTCCCAGGATGATACACTGGGCCTCTTCCTGGCAGCATACTCTTATCGCCTGGTACATCAACCAGGGGTGAGGATGGGCAACGCCGATGCCCTCAGCCATTGCCCATTACCGGACAGGATAGAGGACCCCACACCCGGAGTTTCAATCCTGCTGATTGACATCTTGGACTCGGGGCCCATCACTTCAGCAGAGGTGGCGAGGGCCTCAACCAGAGACCACGTGATTAGGAAAGTCACAAGTTGGGTCACGAGGGGGTGGCCGGAAAAGACTGAGGGCGGGGAATTCAAACACTTCGCTAACAAAAAGGGCGAGCTGACAATGCAAGGGGGTTGTCTTTTGTGGGGTGATTGGGTTATTGTTCCCTTGTGCCTAAGGGAAAAAGTGTTAAAGCTATTGCATGAGGGGCACCCCGGGATTGTAAGGATGAAGGGGTTACCTAGGAGTTACGTATGGTGGCCCCTAATGGATAAAGACATCACTGAGTGGGTGGGGAAGTGCCAACCCTGCCAGGAGTCTAGGCCAGACCCCCCCACAGCACCAGTCAGGGAATGGGAACGGCCCCAGGGTCCCTGGTCCAGGATCCACATAAACTTCGCTGGCCCATTATAAGGGCAGGTATTTATGGTCGTCGTGGACGCTTTCTCAAAGTGGTTGGAGATCAGACTCATGAAAACCACTACCACCGACGCCGTCATTAGGGAACTAAGGCAGTTGTTCACCACCCATGGCCTACCGGACACCTTAGTCTCAGATAACGGGCTCCAGTTCATGGCCACACAGTTTGAGGGGTACCTAGCAGAGTTGGGGATCAGACATGTGCTCTCCGCCCCATTTCATCCGGCTAGCAATGGATTGGTGGAGAGATTTGTGAGAACGGCTAAGGAGGCCATCTCACACCTAGGCCCCAGGGACTGGCAGGAAAGGATACATAAATTCTTAATGGTCCAACACGCCACACCATACACCGCCATAGGCAGGAGCCCGGCAGAACTTCTGATGGGGAGTAAGCTCCGCGGAGTCCTAGACAGGCTACACCCCAGTTATTCCCCTGACAACTTCAGAGGGGCAAAGAAAAGACTTAGGGAGTTCACAATAGGAACGCCAGTATTCGCTAGGAATTATGGGAACTGGGCCCTCTGGGAAACCAGGACAATCACGTAGGTAACCGGGCCCAAGTCTATGTCTATAGAGTAGACATGGGAGATGGGAGGATTTGGCGCTGACACATTGATCAGTTACGCAAGCATTGGGCCGCCGACACAGAAGACACATTTGATGAACCACTCCCTAGCTACCAACAGCTCGACCTAACTCAAACCCGAGTCTAGCGGAGGACTTAGCTGTTGGCCCCGAGATCCAGTGCCGCCCCATCGCGGAAGATTGACCAGCCGCAGAAGTCGCCGCCCACAACAAATTTTCAGAGGTTCCATTGGTGGAGCAGGGAGAAACAGGGACTTCCTCCGACCTGCTCGACACCACCCCTCCGACTGAACTGCGGTCAACTAGGGTGCAGACACGCCCTGGTCACCTGAAAGACTTTGTATGCTAATGTCTACCCCAAGTGACTTCTGGGAGGGGAGGAGTGTTATGTATGTAGATTTGGGTGGGCAGTTTGAATTAACTGTCAGCTGATTGGCTGACCACCACAGTTGCAAGGTATATAAAGGGAGCTGTTTCCCCTGGTCAGTTGCTGGGTTCTCACCCTACAATAAAGAGCTGTTGTCACTCACTGCCTGGCTCGCTGCGTCCTCATTCACCCAATTTAACAGATAGTATTTGGGATACAGTTAACATTTGCTTATTAAAATATGTCTTGTGTTGAGTGGTGTTTATTTTCAAACAAATGTATGTAGAACTTCAATTCTTATGTTAAGTATTTACTTTTGTACTGGGTAACAAACATCATTTGGGAGATGAGATTTCCTGAATAATTAAGCTGTTGTTATTCAATACATATTTTACATTTACTTTGATTACTAATCCTGGTCGCTGAAGAACATGATGAATGTAATGTAGTTTTAAAAAGTTTTGATAAGGCACATGGGAGATTCTAATGAAATGGAGAATCCTTTAGGATTGGAATGTCATAATAAATGCTGATGCAATTTGGATTCATGCTGATGTCACTGATGCAACTTCCTTCACAGACAAATTTGGTTAACTCTTGGAGGAGCAATTACCCAATTTTCTATGTTCCTGAAAATATATGTACTAAACCATCTTTACATATTACAGATTTCACTGTTCTTTATAACAATACTGCAGATGGATTTGGATATTATGGCTGTTTCAGTGAAAAATGGGTTGACACTTCAGTGTTTTCTTTTTGTAGAATGTTTGATTTATTTACAATAACTCACACATACAATGTGACTTCAGAACAATATCCAATGAACAACAAAAAAAGGAAATAATATTACTTTTGGATATCAGAAGAAATGAGCACTCCTTTGCTACAAAAGGAGAAGAAAAAGTACATAGGCTTCAAAAAATGAAATAAAATTAATGCATTTTATCTCAAAATATTGTTGTGGAGAAATGGTATTCATTTAGATCTTTCACCAATTATGTTGAATGTGTCAACAATGGTCTTAATTTGTGCTTCCTGTCCAGGAGGAAAGAAAACCAAATAATACCATTAGATATGAAAGTAAAGATTCTAGATTTCTAGAATTAAATAAGAAACATAATTTGTTAGATGTTTTCTGTTATTTTTTGTATAAGTACTGCTTCAGGTTCCTACTGTTTATCATTATTAATGTAATCAGTAGGTTTCTCTTTAAGCATTGATATGTGATACTCAGTTTTAATAATTTCTCTCTCTACCTTCTTAAAATTAGGAACATGCCTATTTTAAAAAGGTACCTGGCAATCATTCTTCTGAAAAACACATCCAAACTATTATGTGGACAAACAATTGCTGGCTGTTGACAGTTTTTCCCTGCCAAATGCATGGTGAACCAAGTGAAATTCCCGGGCTCCTGGGATTCTTAAATGTATCACCTACCACATGATGCTACTTGGTGTGAAGTATTTTAAAGTTACTATATCCCTTTAGATCAGTCCACTACTCTTTATTGTTCCAGATAGTTAAACAAAGCTGACCAATTGCTAAAAGGGGGATAAACCCTTTATTCAATTTCTGATCACAGATGGAGTATTTGTTAATGATTGCTTCTGACTGCTCTATTCTTCAATGCACAACATTCTTCATTCTGATCATGCAACTCTGGCCAATTGCTTCTGCAAGAAACAAAAACAATTACTCACTGAATTATTCAGTACAATATTCCAAACGCTCTCAAAACTGTTGTAATTCCCATTTTCACATTGAGAAAACTGGTTGTTTTATCCAATTAGCTGCTGGTTTTGGCTGTCAACAGGTTTCCAATACAGAGAAAGTGTACAAATCTGCATAACTGGATGGAAATCTAATTATTACAGGTTTCCCAACTCCTTTTCTGGTATGAAGCCTTTTGATTCCTGTAATTAGCTTGTAATTTTCATTTGCAGGAATCGACTCAGGTATGCTTATGTCAAGTACACTGATTTAATGAGGAGTGTATGAATCCTGTGCTATCCATCCTGGGAAAGCAATGTCATAATGTATTTATTTATGAATTGCACTTGTATAGCAGTGAACCTTACAATTCATGATGGTTTACAGGAATAAGAATGAACACAATAAACATAGTTTAAAATCATAAACAAAATAACAATAGTAAAAAGACAAATAGCTACCAGGTTCAACCCAACAATGACAAAATATTACAAATGCCTGTGGAAAACTGTGCCACAACAGCATAAAAAGCTGCCAGTATTGGCACAAACTGGCTTTTCTGAGGGCACAGAGGCACATTCCAAAGAGAGTGGTCCACCACAGAGAAAGGGAATCACCATCTCCAGGACTTCAAAATGCTCATCCTTAGGAATATATCAAATCAGAAATATTGGCCACTTTACTGCATCAAAGTATTTATGCTCTTTCATTGAAATATGCACACTGAGAGACCCACATAAAGTACAGTTAGTATGAGTTGCATTTTTCAACAGGTTATATAAATTATTTGGGAATATTGGATATCTTATTGAAACAAAGAGTGATTTTTAGAAAGATAACTGCATTATTGTTGTCTGTTGCGATTGTAAAGGCAATCGTTTTTAATTATGATGTTCTCAGCATTAAATATGTTCAATCTGAGCATGTGTATATCAGAAAATTTCTTGAGAACATGTCTGCATAACACAGCCAAATAAATGAGATGCAGTTTTCTTATATCTCATACCGTAACTGTAGGAAAGCACAGGAATTCCAAATAACTTAGTTATTATAAAGGTGTATGTCAAAGTTTCTCACAGGCATTTTTTATTGCCTTAAGACAAAGGCAAGGAGATGATATCCCCCTACCCAGATAGTTTTTGACTGAATTTGCAATTCAATTTTATCTCAATATTGGCCATACAGTAATGTTGTATATCAGGGATCCCCAAGCCCTGGCCTGCGAACTGGGATCAGTCCATGGCCTGTTAGGAACCAGGCCGTGCAAGCGATGGGCAAGTGAGCGAAGCTTCATCTAAGCACGTGTGGAATCTATGCTGCATGAAAAACCACACACACACATACACATGTCCATGGAAAAATTGTCTTCCACGAAACCCGTCCCTGGTGCCAGAAAGATTGGGGAATGCTGTTCCATATCAGGAGGACAGATTACGTGACATACACATTTCTTCTTTCCAATAGCAGTTCTGTTCACAATTGAATTCAAGAGGAACGTCATATGGCACCTGACTTTGTCATCTCATGTTGCCTACTTTATAGGGCTGGTTCAGTTACTTGTGCAAATGTTAACATGCATTCTCAATAATCCTGAATGTCATGTCCTTTGGGTTGAAAGATTCAGTGCTACTCTGAATAGAAAGGATTTCTTTTGCTACAAATTAAATGCTATAGCACAAAATGAAGATTTGAATGAAAAGAAATCTTAGAATCTTTTTACTCCCCCCTCCCAATTTTTGTGCTTTAGTAGAGATAGTTGATAATGCCTATGCTTTCATCAGTAGAACTAGTGCTATTTTAAAAACCATTAAAAACCATTAATATCAATACTAAGGATTGCAAAGACAGAGAAAAGATAAAACCATCCAAATATATATTCTGTTGCCCTAAAAAGGATTAAAGCATTCCACAAACTTTGCACCCAGTTTCTTCTGGACTATGTTTCACTTTGTTCCCTTTTTTGAAATCCCTATTTATTTTTATTCCAGAGAAACCTTGTATAACCATGCATACCAATAAAAGCATATACACCACACTTGTAAGTGGCTAAGAAATTCTTTATCACTGAATATTTTATTGTTGTAGCCTTTTATGTCTGGTATCCATTTCTATTGTGATATATTACTACGGTAGATTACTTGTCAAACTGACAAGTTTACAGTTTTGTTATTTCCCAGATCAATAAAGTTTTAAAATGATTTATTAGGTTACTGCCTTGCTATGGTCAAGGGGAAAGAATAGCACTGACCTTACTCATTTTCCCTTTCTGTAACATTAAATTTTCTTTAATAAACTATGTGTTCACAGTGGCATATTAAATATCAATGTCATGCCTTTCTTTAGTAAAGTAAATGCAAATATCTATTAAACAAAGGACTGACAATCATTAGTGAACTATAAAGACAACCTCAAATCTGATTTACAAGAAGTACACCATTAGTTCCTTTTTGAGAAAAAAAATGCATAATTCAGATTTTTGCTGCTACCCACCATCTTGCCATGCATTATGTCATCTAAATAAATAATAACAATCAATTTTGCAATCCTTTGCATCATCACAGTTGCATTCACTGAGCAGAGGAGAGGAGAGGAAATAGCGTTGGACTTAAATGGAATAGTCACATGCTTCTTAAGTTTTTATTCTAGAATCTGTGTTGTAGAGCATTTGGTTCTAACAAGATGAAGGCATCCTCAGGGATGGGCAACATATTTAGCCATCATTGGCTGAGTTGCTTAAATCTTAAGAGAGAGATTTAGTGATTTGAAGGTCCCAGAAAAACAGAAGAAACTGCAGAAGCAGGAAATCAACAGCTGTGAAATTAGAAGGAACTATAATTAGCCTAAAAGAAAGAGGAAAAGTGGAATCAAGAATAAAGGCTAGGAGAGCAAAATTCACTAGGCCAACAACCAAAAGTGTGGGAGAAGTAGAGAGAAAACCACTTAGTTAAAGAACTACAAACCCCTATAATTGTAATTGACTGTTTTCAAACATATTAAGAGCTAAGTCATTGCTCTTATATCAATTATTAAATGTCCTTCTTACATTAATTATTAATGTAAATTTAAAAACATATTGGGGCTATTAACAACATCCGCAAATTTATTGCACCAATGTAAATACAGTATTATAACATTCAAAGAGTATATTGGGTTGTGTCTACACATGTATGAACCTTTGAACATTAAAGGTCTATCCATCTGATCTGCAGAGTTAGGGCTTACGGAGGTAATTATGAGATGCATACCAATGCACAAATTGTCCTGTGCAATGAAATATACACCTGTAGGAGTTCCCACAAATGTCAGAAGCAAGTCACTAAGTGTGCGTAGATGATAATTCATAATAAAATGGATACATCTTTACAAGAGAGATAGAGATAGATAGATAGATGATAGACAGACAGACAGACAGAGTAAGAGATACATTATGTTCCTTGGGTTTAAAAAACGAAACTGTGATAAAATGAGGCAGTAGAGCAAGGTTGGCTTATCTGTGACCTATGTCTTGGAGTTTGGAAATGCTCCACGGGAAGGGAGCAGTCTGGGTAATTGATCTTCTACAAAAGCAGAGTCAAATCATACCAGCCCTCATCATGGAGCAATGCAAAGCCGTGGGGTAGATTCTTCCCTACCAGTGGTCCCTTCTCTTTTACTCTCTAAACTAAAGAGTTGCGATCCAGAGAGCCGGTGTCGTTTCTTTTGTTTGCTTTGCTGGGTCGCTTGCCGCTGCTGCCTTTTTAAAAGTGGGCTCTTTCAGATGCCCCTGGCATCGAGCCCGCGGTCTGCCATGGGAGGGGGGGGCGGGCTGACAAAGAGACGGTTTACCATTTTGGCGTTCGGGAATCTGAGATTACCTGAGTCAGGCCACCCTCCCAGCCTCGCCAAATTCCTCAGGCGGGGTGAGGGAATCAGACCCTCTCCCCTCCCTCCGGCTCTGCCACCCCATCGGTGGCAAGGCTGGCCCTGCGTTGCATTTTTTTTTTTTTTTTTGCTCTTTTCTCGCCGTTCCTCCCCACCCACCCCCAGAGCAAGGTAGGAACAACTCGCTTAGGTCGCAAAATCGGAAGGCGGTAACAGCAACAACAGCAGCAGCAACAAGGGCGACCGAGAGAGAGAGGGGGAATCCTTCAGCTTTGGCTGAAAAGGAGGGATTGTCGGGAGGGGGAAAGCAAGCAAAGCGAGCTCTCCTCCGCCCTCTCCCCCCCCCAACCCACCCACGCGAATGAGACTCTTGTCGCCGAAAATTAGGGGGCGGGAGAGGCCACGCCACGCGCGCGAGCAAACGCCCGGGTGCCGGCAGGAAAACGCGGCGACTCGTACCGAGAAAGGGGGTGGTGGTGGTGTTGTGGAGAATGGGCGACGAGCTGCGCTGCGTGCAAACAGCGCCGCCGGGGAGAAGAGACCAGGGCTCCGTTACTTGTGAGGGAGCCGCACAGGCGCACATAAACGGGCGAGCTTGGCGGCTGCTTCCCGAAGGCGAGGGAAAAGGGCGAACCGCCTGACTGGAACTCGGGAGAGTTTGTTCGTCGGCTGCCTGTGGAAGTGAGGCAAAGAATGTGCTACAGCCCCACCTCCTCCTCCTCTTCCTCCTCCTCCCGCCGCTGCCCCAGCTCCTCACAAGCAGAGCAGCCTGGAAGTGAAGGGGCTCGGTTTGCGGCCGCTACTGCCGCCAGTCGTGCTGTGCCTGCGCCGCGGGAGCGAGCGCTGCTGCTGCTGCTGCTGCCGCCGCCGCCGCCGCCGCACCTGGCCTCGGCCGCTTTGGGATGTGCAGCAGGCGCCGCCTCCTGAACTCCGGCTAGTTCTCCCGCGCGCTCCTCGGCTCCGGCTGGGAGCTCCACTCGCGCCCGGCTCCGCTTCGGCTTCTTGCGGGAGGGGAGAAAAGCAGCGAGAGCCCTGATTGGCGAACCAAGCTTCGGCAAACGCGCCAAGCGGTGGCGTCCTAATCTCACAGGCGGCCAAAACGACCCGCCGGGGCAACCGGGGAGGAGACCGAGCGAGGGCAGCGAGAGGCTACGGAACATCTCGCCCTACCCGCCCTTCTGGACTTTGAGCACAGGAACTGCTTGGCGCGGGGGTCCGGAGGCAGAAGGGGGCAAGAGGTTTGTGGCGTCCCGTGACCCGACCCCGTGCAGTTGGACCTTCTTCCCGGCTTCGCTGGAAGGTTGGGTCTACGGATTATCCACTTTTTTGGGGCTTGGGCTGTGTGTGTGTGTGTGTTTATGTGTGCGTGTGTGTGTATGTGGGTACGTATAGCTGTGCGCGCGCGTTTGCGCCTGTGTGTCTGTGATGCTTGCAAAGAGGCGTCTGTTCCTCTGGTGCAGTTTGGGAAGGCGCTCCGCAGTGCATTGTTCGAGGATGCTTCGGTGCTTAGGCAGACTTTACCTGGGAGTAAGTCCCATTGTATGCGGGTCCGGGTGCGACGAGTGATAAACGAGGCTCTTCGGGTGAATTGCTTGATGGCACCGTTGAGGGGAGGGGGAGGGGAGGGGAATGAGTGTGGCTGGGATATTCTGGGTTTGTCGAAAATTGGGTCCGGTTGTGGCAGTTAATTAGTACGGGGCTCGCTTGTTCCTTGGCTCCTATGGAGGAGAAGCAGCTGTGGCAAGGAGAGAGTCCTTCCCCCCTGGGCTACCTGAGGGAAGGTTTTCCAGGTACAAGCTTCCTGGCACCCGCTTTGAGAAAGGTATATTACCACCTTGTGCCTTCCAAGTATTTCCTCCCAGGATCGCCTTCTGCTTTCAGTACTAGCACTCTCTTGGGGTGAAGGGGGGGGGAGGCATTTCAGCACCTGGACCAAAAAACAGCACAGGGTGTGAAAAGTCTTTTCCCCCACCCAGTCGCTTTTGGCCTGTATTTAACAGCAGGCTGTGACTGTGAAATTTGCACCCCTTTAAGGAAACCTGTAATTTTTTGCAAAATGTTGTGAGCCCGTTTTTCTCCCCTTCTGCCGGCAACTTCATTCAGATCTGTAACAGTTCCTGGCTGACCCTAAAATAGATGGATAGGAAAACTGAAGAGCCCCACAGGATCCTACGTGATTTATGCGAAACGTATAAAGCGGGAGAGGTTTTTTAAAATTTTGATTTGTTAAGCAGTTTGAGTATTTTTCCCTTAATTTTAGAATTGAGTGCTTTTGACACTAATTTGTCCTTTTGAGTTTCACACTCAAAGCTTGGTTTCCACAGACCTGAACTCTAAAGGTATATGAATCTCAGTTGGTAGACTGAGGTAATGTTCAGTAACTTTCTAATCATAAAATGATAATGTGGGTTTCAGAAAATGAGATAAGGAAAACAATTCATGCGTTGTTGTTTTTTTAAAAATAAGGATAAAAAACAGCCTTAAAACTGCAAAGGAAAAGTGCAGAAACCACTTTCTTGGAATAATTCAACTACAATATCATAAACAGGTGTGAGATTTAAAACAGTGTGTACTTTTATTTGTCCTGTAGATCTGTGTGTATGTTTGTGTGTGCATCATATGATTTAAAAAAAAATACAATGGGCATTTTTAGTTAAATATAATTGTTCATAGCTGGAGGTCTGGTTTATTGTCTAAAACATTTTACAAAAAAGCAAAACTATTTATAATTTAATCTGCAAGGCAGTTGAAAACACCTTTGCTTTATTTATTTATTAGATATCCACGGAGGTTCATAGCAAAATGTTCAAGCACTGCCTAGTGTTCCATTTTTTTGTAGAAAAATGTGATAAATATTTAACTATGCTTAAATTTATTGTGAAAGGAATGGCAGATAATGTTTTTCCTTTATATTTTCTTATGCTTCTGTTTCAAGAAACCATTTAAGGTAACATATTATGTGTCTATGGCTTTAAAGCTCTTTATCCAGCTCTGAACTTTTTATTCACTTTTTGAAAAGTGAACATGGGCAAAGATAGATAGATAGATAGATAGATAGATAGATAGATAGATAGATAGAGTAGAAGTTTCACCACATAGCTGTTCTTATAATGAAGAAAACACTAATTAAATTACAAAATGAATGTATCATAAAGACTTGGTCAGTTGTTTTCCAAATGCCTGTAATATCTATGTACTACGGATCTTTTTTTTTCTTTCTTATGGTCAATGCCAAAAATCCATTTATTAAAGAGTTATTTCTGTGGATAAGTCTATCATTTTAGAGAAGCAATAATCTTATTGAAACAAAAAGCTTCAAGTTGTATGAAACATTTCATAAACTTGTCAATGATATGATTGTTGTTGTTAGCTTATTTCCCAAACAATAATTTAATTTAATTTATGAAACATTTCATAAACTTGTCAATGATATGATTGTTGTTGTTGTTAGCTTATTTCTCAAACAATAAATATGTGATCTTGGATAGCCCAATGATTTTAACATGTAAGGCTTTTAAGTAAGGTCTCTTAAGATCAATGGAAGATATATATTTTCTGGGAAGTATGTTTAGAACATTGTATGTCTAGTTTCTGAAATAAAATAATGTATGGATATTAGAATGAACTAGCAGTGCAATGCATTATTTGAAAGCATAGTATTTTTAAGATGTTGATTTGGATTCCTATAGAAGTGTGTAGAATGTTCATAAATGCCAGAAAACCTCTTATGACATATCACATCACATGATACAGCACTTCCAAAACTCAGGGGATATTTGAGCGTTACCTAAAATAAAACCCAAAATATTTTTCCTAAAGAAAAAACAAGGGACTTAAACATCCATATGGAAAGTCATATTTTCTCGGGAGATCTTTGGATCTTGAGTTATCTGAATTAATAATATCACAACAGAGATGATAATATATCGTTGTTAAAATATTAAATATTGATATCAAAAACATAGCATTCCAAACTACAACACATTTGCAAATCTGTATAAAATAACATCAATGAGCAGAAATATCACCTAAAGATGTTAGCTGCTGGTGTTTCTTCAGCACTGTATTACTATGGAAGGATGCTTATGTTAACGTGAATGAACTATGATTCATTCTTTACCCTGCATTACTCGTATTTTGATTTTGAGGAAAACAGTCTTCCACTATATATAATCTGTACATGTTACTATTGGCCAAATATTTATGCTTTAATAGTTATCATTAATGCTACATTGTATTTTTTTAGGGAGTGAGTTTCAAACTGATGAGAATTTTGAAACATAAATTTTGAATTTATGTCAATAAAAGAGGGAAAATCTGAAAGGAAATAGATCATGATGTATATGCAGAAGGCTCCTCAAAATTCACAAGATGTTATATTTAGACCACTTGGATATTTTACTATTTTGTTTAGTTCTTCTCAGCAAGTGGTTTGGAAGAATTCACTTAGTACAGAATACAGAATCCACATGAACTGAGTCGGGTAACCTAACTCAAAGGCAAGCCATGTAGAGCATTCACACTGGTGTAACACTTGTCATACATATTCTTTCATGACAAACATTTCAAAGCACTCCTGTGGAGGAAGATGTCACAGGAAAGGTTTCCTACTTGCAGGATTGTTGATATAGCTTACCAAAAGCTTTATGTCACCCGTGGGAATTCCCCCAGGATAAACAGACACCGTTAACAGTAAACACTCTGTGTGGGGATTGGCTAGATAATTTTATAAAGTTCAAGATTTTTAAATGAATGCAAAGAGGATAATTTGCCAGAATCAAGCTGTTAGGCAGCCAGGGACCAAATTAGGTGTTTGACTTAATCTTTTCAGAAATTCTACGGGGGCGGGAAAGCGAAAATCTCAGTGACTGTTTCTTTATCTAGTTTATTTAGTTTTCCTTATCTAGTTTTTTTTAATGGGGGGGGGAGCTAGACAGAACATTTTTGCTCAGTCAGTTTACTTTGTAAAAGAGAAATATATCCATTCAAATCTAGCAATAAAATATTGTAACATAATGGCTAGAATAATTTTGAATAATAGTATGCATTTATTGTAGTCTCAAAGGACTGTCATAAATACAAAGGTTTTGCTGCATAATAATAGAGAGTTTGGGAAGACAGATAATTGGGAATTATAATTTAATAACACTGTAAAAGGTGTAAATAAACATAGCCTTAAGACTATGCAGTCTGACATGGGACCAAGTCCACTGATTTTTTTTTTGAGAAGATACATATAGATTAGCACAATAGTAATTTCTAGTTAAAATATTCTGTTTGTAGTTTGCTTCTTAAAAAGCAAAAGAATGAATATTAGGGTAGTAACCTGCCTACGTAGGTGCAAAAATGGAGGCTTTTGTTACATAAAATTTATTTATTTTATTTATTTTATTTTTGAATTTGTATACCGCCCTTCTCCCTGAGGACTCAGGGCGGTGAACAGCCAGATAAAAACATCAAATACAAATATTAAAACACATTTAAAAATATATATAGATTTGGCCCCATTAATTAAAACGATAAGCAAAACAGAACAATTAAAAAACCCTTAAAAAGAAATTAAGCCATAGGTTTTGCTATGTTTCAAAACAGTTTTTATTGGGAAACACATTGAATCCATCCATCCATCCATCCATCCATCCATCCATCCATCCATCTAAATAAATAAATAAAAATATATATAATGCTACTCATGTCCAGATACAATCTTCTAGTATAGAGTATACATGCATAGTATGTTGTCTAGTATATGTGAATGTTATTTATTCTTAATCTGAAATACTGAACATAAATCATATTTTATCATTAGCCTATTCAGAATTTTTCATAGCCATGAAGTTTGCCATTTTCTCCACAGTGGAAGCTAGTGCAGGAATAGTTTGGAATGAAATTGAAGAAATGCAAGTCAACTATAAAGGTGTATTCAATGAATATTTTTTTTTTGTTAAACATACAAAAATATGCATTTCTTCAGTGGATTGTTACACTCCACTTATATTTGCACTTAAATTTATGTTGAATTGGGCAGGTAGCAAAGTCTAAAACAAGTTTTCAACAATAATTTATGAATTAGATTTAAACAAGGCAGAGTTAATAAAAATTTAAGCAATCAATTGCTTATTCTATAAAGTGGAAATTTATTTTTCTTTGAGATAAATTTCATTTGATGTAATAAGGATAAAAACATTATCGAATAGCTGTGTCCAATTCAAGTAGATTTCCACTTGTGCAATAGAGCTTCCTATTACTCTCTTTCCTCCCTCTCACCCATCCGTATCTATTTTATTTGGGAGAATCTTCTCCATCTTCCAGAGCAGATATAGAGGAATACATAAACAAATTAGGAATACCTAAACAGACTATGGATGAATATTCATCTGGATGAAAAATATTTGTTAGGGGAACAATCCCATTGAAGAAATCCCATACTTTGCTTGGCATGTATATCTTATATTTATGCCTAACCGTTCATCAGATGCAGAATGGACTGTAATTTTAAAAATAAATTTGAATTGTACTGAATTGTTGGCCATGTTGGCATTTTCCACAAAGAAATAACTGGCATTGTCACACAGATGTATTGAAGACCTTAACAGGTCTAATTCTGTGCAGAAGCCCAGCACATATAAATTACATTTTGTTATGGAATTAGATTATTATCGTACTATCGTATCCTATTATCTTGACTTCACTAGAAAGCTCCTGTTATAAAGTTTCTACTAAGTATAATTTGCATAGCAATTTAAACAAGAAATTTCTGCATGGATCATACCTTGTATTACGGGAGCCAGCACCAGTTTGGTGAGTTTTTCCCTTATCAGAACAGAAATGAGCCATGTGTTCCATGACCAATGTAATTCTCATTCTCTCCTCTAATCACTACTGTTCCAATAGAGTCAAATTGGAACAAATATTTTGGATTCAGTTATGTCTCACTATATGTTGGGATTACATTTGTAATATAATTTGGAGATCAGGGCCTCATTTATCTAGAGTTCACGAAAGTTATACCTTTCCTCATTCAATGATTGTGTGTCATTCCAATGATTTGGTCATTAAGTGACATGGTCACTAGTAAGTGGCCCATGACGGCAGGGGAGAGAGAGAGAGAGATCACCAGCTGCTGCTGCCTTGTTCCGATAAAGTTCTTTCATACCATGTGCTGTGGCTAACCCATTTTCCCCCCATTTTTTTGCCCTTTGCTTAAACAATCTCTTTCTAAGCAGCTTTTTGCTGCAGCACAGCACTTCCCTAAAATGTGCTAATTTGAAGTTAACAAGCTTAGTTCTGTGACCTCAATTAGTGGATTGCAACCCTTCCATAGTTCATTCTGCTACCTGAAACTGACCAGACCTTAATCAGTTTCACAGTAAAGGCTTTTGTTGTCAGGCACATGAAATAGGGTTGTGAATGAGTGCACTAGTAGGACAATGATTTTTTAATTACCATTTATTACAGTTGTGCTTGTGAACAGTCAATAACTACAGTAGTCACTAACTGAGGAATGGCTGTAGTCCATAATATCTGAAGGACATCAGGTTTATTTATTAATGAAGAAAATTTATATGGCCACCCAATTTTAGGCAGCTTATAGAAGTAAAAACCCTAAAACCGTGATGATGCCAGCGCGCGCTTGCTAGCTGATTTTTGGGCCTTCTGGGCCCACTGGAAGTTGGGAAACAGACTGTTTTTTAAAAAAATTATTTAGACTTCTATACTGCTTCATAGTGCTTTACAGCCCTCTCTAAGCGGTTTACAAAGTTAGCATATAACATATTGCATATTAGCATATTGCATTAGCATTAGCATATTAGTTTTTGGCCTCCAGAGGGCCTCCGGGATGGTGGGGAAGGCTGTTTTCGCCCTCCCCAGACTCCTAGAAAGGCTTGAGCCTGGGGTGAGCGAAAAACAGGCCTACCCTGCCTACCGGGCCATCATGTGCCAAAAGCGGGGGGAGCGGGGGAGGTTGCACATGCATGCACAGGGGGAGGGGCACATATAATTATGGATGTGGGTACATGCACACATGCGACCCCCCCCCCGTGCTCCCCCCGCTTTTGGCATGTGATGGCAAAAAGGTTAGCCATCACTGCCCTAAAACAAAACCTAATGAAATACAAATACAAATAGAAAATCCAATGCCATGGCAACAGCAGTTAGACAAACCACTTGATGAGGGTGACCACCCTGAGGGTCACTAGGCTGGCTGGCAAAACCAGGACCTTTTAAGAGTATCAAGGTGCATTTATTAGGAAGTTTGCCAATCTTCGATGTAGAAGAGGCATAACATAGTTTGATCCATATGGAATCTCTTTGGATAAAATTATCCATTATTAACAAATCCTATGTCCAGGGCTGATATTAGGCTAAGGCCAAATAAACACTAACCTAGGGTGCCAGAGCTTATGGGGCACCAATATTGCTGCTTCTTCCAAATCATTCTAAAAATGAAAATCTTCACATTGGTGAGAGGTGGCATTATAAGTCAATGTGGCATAAGACTGCCATATACACTTCAGCTGGCACTACGATAGCTAAATATATTCATCATGACACCATTTATCATGATTGAGTTTACACTAATAGGAAGATGAGCAAGTATATATTAATTGACCTTGGTCTTAATCCAGTCCATCAATAGTTGCTAAAGTACATGATTGTCTGTAGGCAACCAAAAAACTTCATTAAAAAATTATCTGTAAAATATGAATTTTTTATTTCGCTGTGTCCGTGTTTATTTTTAATTAGAGACCAAGACCACAGAATAAATTGGGTTTATCCAGAAAAAGGCCAAAGGCTGACTTATTTGTAAAGGTAGTTAAATATTGAAGCAGCTGTCTTGCGACTGCAGCTTATTGATATCTTTTCAATCAAGAGTGCATGTCTTTTTAATGAATATATTCTGGTTCAATTATATTACCAGGACCTGATTTAGTTTCGATTGAAATATTGTTATGTAAGATGTTGTTCTAGATAATTATCCTTGTCACTTCCTGAAATCTATGGTTGTAAACCTCCATCTTGCCACGCAGACCAGCCAGAGACTTTCCATGCTACCTTGTAATATATAATGTCCAGGTTTACTTATTGCAACCTTTCCCCATCTGAAGCTTCTCGGTATGTTGGGATTACAGTTTCCTGAATTTCTCAGTAATGGGAGGAACAAAAATGGATCGGATTTCTTAGAACTGTAATGCCAGATCCCAGTACTGGCAGAGTGTCATTTGAGAAGGGCTGTTTTATTAAGATCCAGTTTTTCCTGTAATGAGAGGACACTTGTCTCTAGAAGCTACAAAGGGTCAAAATGGAGATGTAATTCATTAGATCTAAATTTTAATACAAATGAACCTGTTTTAACCATCTGACTTACATTTTATGGGTGAGCAAACTGCATGCATCTTCTAAAGCTTCTGTACGGCTTTTGGAGTTATCTCGTTATTCAGCTCTGAAAAATGGTGGCAATCAGTGGAAAACCACCCAAGAGGCAATCAATGACAATTGTGAGCAAGCCACTGGAAAACAATTGATTCAAAGATAATGACAATGAAAATAACTTAAAATGGTATGAGTATAAGAGTTATGGTTTATCTTTATATTAAATTACTCAAATATTTTTGTATTAACCTGTTTTATTTTCAGAATATAACCATTTCATCTTTTCAAAAGTTTTTCTTTAAAAAATGACCCCCAAAAGTGCCATGGCTACTCACTGAATGTGACTTTCTGCACAGCTACTAGTTCAACACAAATTGGCTATCTTGCATTACTTGCACATTAAGTCAACTAGTGTGCTGTTAACAGAACTCACAAATGTTATAATAAGCATGCCTATATGCACACATATTAATAAAACTATTATTCCTTTAGATTGCAGAAGTGTATAAAAATGAGAAATAAATGAACAATAAAAATTGACTTTAAACAAATTATTTTCAGAACTTTACACTAAAGGAAAGATGTATAAAAATGTGTGTAATAAGAACAATTGTATGGAACAAGATGCAAACTTTCACAAAGTTGTTTGGTCTTGTTTTTATTCTCTTTCTTTCCTTTTTCTTTAGATTTACTTCTTAAAGTGATATGGAATGGAAGTAAGCCAAAGTAAACTTACAGTGGACAAAATGGGAAATTGAGCAAAACAAATTGATAGAGGCATCCATCCATGGCA
Organism: Pituophis catenifer annectens; assembly: GCF_029215685.1. Taxonomy (NCBI): domain Eukaryota; kingdom Metazoa; phylum Chordata; class Lepidosauria; order Squamata; family Colubridae; genus Pituophis; species Pituophis catenifer. The sequence continues at coordinate 98,680,551 of NW_027256881.1, forward strand.
AAAACTGACTTTTCCCTTAATAAGTTCAACTCATCTCTTTTGGATAGGCCACATCTTGGCAGTTCATGGAATAAAGAGATTTGCTTAAGACACAATGCAGGCATTTTTCCAGACCATCTGTTGGTGAAGGAGCAGAGACATTCTCAATATTATTATAAAAAATCATAAATTCATTGTACTACAATGAGATAGTTAGAACACATAGCCAAACCTCATTCACTGCAGACATCTGTATGAGTTTGCTTGGCTAGGGGTTGTTCTTGTTTCTGTACATGGAGTTAAGAAGTAAGAGGAGCCTACCACTTCATTAAATCATTAATTCTATTCCTGTGTTACACTTACCAACAGTAGAAGTCTTGATAATATTATTTGAGTTTTAAAAATTAAAAAGGATTGGAAATTCTGAGTTAGATTAATTAAAACATAATGATAAATGATGAGAATCTGAATAATTTGAATTCAGTGTCAAGGAAAAACAAGGAAAAAAATACAATAAAAACTCTACAATAATAGCAATAGCACTTTGACCTATATACCGCTCCACAGTGCTTTACAGCACTTTCTGGGTGGTTTATAAAGTCAAGCATACTTCCTCCAACAATCTGGGTCATCATCTGCTAACATCGGAAGGATGGAAGGCTGAGTCAACCTTCAGCCAGTCAGGATTGAACTCCAGGCTATGGGCAGAGTTCGCCGGCAATACTGCATTCTAACCACTGTGCCTCCACAATAAGGTTCTCTAATCTCATCTTCCTGCCATTATCGTGGGTTGCTAGGCAAAAAAAAAAAAAATGGAACCAAATAGGGAGACCATGTAGAGACTTACAAGACTGACTTTTATAGATTAAAAAAAAAAAATCATTCCACTAGATTTTGAAAATTTATAATTCATTTTTACATTCACAGGAATTCTCAAAACAGAGAATAGCAAGCGAGAACAAATGTTTTACAATATTAACAGTAACATAATAAAGATAACAATTGAATCAATATTTTTCTTCAATGGCAAGGAAGGTAAAATCCTGAAAAACACATGGGTCTGTTGCAGGGGATTGGTACATTCTTGCCATTATAAAGTATAAACAAAGTATGGATGCCGTAGAAGTAGTTTTCCAATACTCTTTTCCAATTTCATTTACTAATTGATAACTTCATGTGTTCATTTCAGGTGAAGTCCTTGCTGGTGTATAGCATCAATCTTTGCATATAAAATATATCGGAACAAACTGTTCCAGTCATTAGAAGATAGTGCAATCCCTGGGAATAGCAGAAGTTGACTATCCTTGATCGGGAGTTTTGAAAAAAAAAGTGTTAATTCTAAAAGATTTATTCAAGCTTTTTTTTTAGCTTAGGAGAAAGTTAGCTTAGCTCTGACAGTTTCTGCTACAGATATGATTGTTTCTGAAAGTTACATGAAAAAGAATGTTTAATGTACACAGAGACATACACATCGTTCAGTTAACTCCAGTGAAGGAGAGATAAGATTATTATTGGATAGTCTGGAAGGAGTGTTATTTTATTTAACACTCATCATAGCAAAATAATTGGATACAAGTAAGTAGTGTTGATCTTCTTCACTTGACAGTTAAACCCTTGATTTAATAAAAGAAACAATCCATTATTGAGCAATTTTCAGAAGAGATAATATTTGATTGCCTAATTAAATCCGATTCAAAATGATTCCTTTCCATTCTATTTCCTCCTAATTTCTCCCTTTTTGGTGATATGTTAACTTTTGTTTTTCTCACACTTTAGTGAATATGTCATTTTTTTTTAAAAAAAAATTACACTATGTAGGTGTTTGGGTGCATATTTCAATAAACACATCCATTTTTATTTGCACTTTTGCTCCATGTGTACAGTTTTTGAAAATAAAAGCCAGAAAACTGAATCGGAAATGACAAAAGTACATATCTGTTTACTTGTGTTCCAATACAAATTAATTTTATCACCAAACCTCTCCAGTGATGTTTTCGAAAAATGGAGTGCTGAAAGATTAAAAACATATTTATCGACTCTTGAATAATGTTTTTTTGTAATACTAACCATACATCAGCTGTGAACCATGCCATTAACTTCCTATCCTGGTTTCTCCTCACTTACTGATCCAAATTAAGACAGGCAACTCTGCCACCAAGTTCTTCAGGATTCCATTGGTGAGAAACCCAGTGATCATTATAATGGTGCATGCCGACAAAATATATCTCAATTAATTTTTCTTTAAGTATTTTGGTTTCTTATTTAAGTGGGAATTTGTCCCACAACAACTAGGGATACTAAAGTTCTAGCTACTGACCAGCCCAAAAAATGTTCCCAATGATTAGAGAAAGTGAATGGATAAGGAGATTCACTTTGTTTCTACCCTATACATAGTTGAACTGCCAAAACAATATAGAAAAAGAGATCTACAGGAGAAGACAGGGTCAAGTGCAAATGACATAGAGGACTATAAAGAAGACAAGTCTGAGTAGTAATCATCAGATGGAGTTCAGGCTACTGCAATGCAGAATTGTAAAAGGGAATAAGATTGAAAATAAAGAGTTGTGGTAACACAATGAAAAGCTATATGAGTAGCAAGATAAAGCAGTGAAACAGATGTACCAACAAACATAATGCAAAGGATGCTAAAAGCAGTCTCTGTGTTATTCTCCTGATACTGCAAGTATAGTTACCTTGCTTGGGAGTAGAAATAGATACTAGACTTGGATTGCTGATTATGAATTTTACAGATTATTATTAATTGAAATACACTTAAATATCCATCATAAAGACAAAACTTGGTATCACATTAATAGCATAACCACAATTTAAACTGGCAACTCAGTTGTTAAACAAAGCAGTCACCAAGTGAAACCATGACTGTGCTTACGATCTTACTTCAACTTTCCTTTGTCTTACAAACCTGCAAAGGTGGTAACTGTGTGGACTGTTACTTTTTCATCACAATCATAATTGCAAATAAACAAGGCCATTGCTAAATGAGGACCATCTATATATTGTTTAACTATCTGACATAGTCAGAAAGCACTAAAAATTATCTGAAGACGCTATTTACTTTTTTTTACAGTGACCAATGAAATGATAAAACCTTTGTGAAGGAAGAATACTTGGTATTCTTGATAATTAAGGGCTGTACTTAATTACTTAGCTCAGAATTTTTTAATTTCAAATATTTTGTATTTAGGTTGTAATTGATTGAAGTTGAAGTAATGCATCCTCCTTTTTATATATTTTCACTTACAAGGCATATGTGACCTCATACGGCTATTTTAATTAGGCACTTAAGTTCAATACAATTCCTATCTTTTTTCCAACATTCACTTCCATAGAGTGTCATAGGGAATACAGTGATTTATAAGATAGTGATCTTTGTTGTATGGAGACTTCACAGCATTTTAGCATTTTTTCCAAGGCTTTTTATGGCTGCTCTGCCAAATACTAGTTTGTGCTGTATTTCTTGACCGTTTGTTCCTTTACTGTTGATGCTGGATCCTAAAAAGTGGAAGCTATCCATAACTTTAATTCTCAATTGCCAGTTCTACGACTTGTAGTTCTACTTGTCATTGGCTTGGCCTACTTTATATTTAATTTTAGCAGCATTTTTTCACTTCATTTCTTAACCTTCATAACTAGAGCTTGCAAATCATTTGCATTTTCAGCTATCAAAGCAGTGTCATTAACATTATTGTGAGTTATTCATGTTTCTTCATCCAGTTTTTAAAGCATGCAGGGGAAGCATACAGCCTTGTCACACTCCCTTGACATCATGGAGCCAGTCTGCTTCATCATGTTGTATCTATCCTACAATGTTCTAACCTGTATATAAGTTTCCTCAAGAGGACAATAAGATATTTTTTGAATTCTCATTTTTCTGAGCATATTCCACAGCTTGATATATTCACACAACCCAAGGCCTTTCTATAATTAATAGTGACTCCTGTTCATGCTCTTTGGCTTTCTCAATTATCCAGCATGCTTCAGCAATAATTCCTCAACCTTTTCTAAAGTTTAGCTTGAACATTTAGTATATCTTTTTGCATGTGAGGCTCTACTCTGCATTGGATGATTCTAAGCATTATTTTGGTAGTATGTGAACTTAGATGAATTAATACAAACTAAATATAAATATGTTTCGGTTTAAAACCAGAGCAACGTACCTTTACCTTTACCTCCTCCCTGTTAGTGTAAAAGAAGTAAGCTGAAACAAAAAAATGCTATCCGGAAGAGTGCCATCTCAACCTACTTGAGGAAAGCCATCCATGCTGAACAAGTCAATTTCCGGGGGAAGGCTGTTCAGCAGAACAGAGACCATGATTGAGAAACTTCTCCTGCTCCACCCCCTTACAAACAAACACACACACCCACACACACACACACCCCAACTCTGACATCTCAACTCTTTTCTGCAAGACAGGTGAAGTTACAAAGCTCCTAGACTAACTGTGCTTAAATGTAATTTTCCATTTGCTTGTAGGAGGTAAAAAAAAGATTAGAATTGCAGGGACGTTCAAAGGTGACTTAACTTCGCAGATATTTTTGCCAGTCACCTCACTTTCCAAGCTGAGGCTAATCATTATCCTGGGTTCACATAATGTGGGAAAATGACAGCCAGACCTAAGCAAATACCAAACCATGATTCAGATTGTGGTTATGATGTGGATTCCTTAACTACTGTCTGAAGTCATTTTCTCATTCCCCAGCATCCTGAACCTAATCACAATATTTCTTAAGTATTATAGAATTTATACAAACTATATGAGTAAACTTAATGAGCAAACTGTTATCTTAAATTCAATAATATTTAATGCTGTGTTCATATAATACATCCATTGGGGTATAAAGTTTGCTATTTGAAGTTGGAATAGCTACATGACATAACATATGCACCAGTAGTTCCAGAATAACTGCCAGAAATATTAATACCTTCCACAGATACATTATGAAAGCTGTTAATATAACTGGAAAGGATTTTGACTACATCTCTCTGAATTCTGTATAATTCATTAAACTCTGGAACATCTCTAGTCAGTTAGGGAAACAAAAATTTGCATGCTTATATTACACCAAGGAAACAAAATAATCATCCTTTGAATGGCTGGAAACACAGAGATGAATATTAAAAATGAATACAGATCTTTGTAAGAACTTGTTAAAGGGGAAAAATAGCTGGACTATCTGAAATAGCAGAACTGCAGCAACATTTTATTTTCTAAAAATGCTTCTGGGTTTTGTGTCCCAGATATTGCAAGAAATAGAGGTTATGCTGAAGACTGATGATTTGCTTCACAACATTCATTCATTTGATATATGTTCCACCTTTATTTTGTATAACTCAAAATTGCACATCTCAAACAAGGTTGTTATTCTTTTTTAAAAATTAAAACAATCTTAAATAAATAAATAAATGCAGGGAGCTTGATAGGCCTCAAGGATGGCATGTTTTGGATCTGAGGTTTGGTGGTGAGAACATAAATGTCTATGACATTCTTTGAGTGGGAAATCCATTCAACTCATAGAAAGGTTTCTGTTGTCTTCTGAATGTGTACTCCAAATTCACAATCACCCATTGTCTGAAAAGAAAAAAGTCCTAGATTCCGCAAATATTTTCCCTTGTGTTATGATTTGGTGGAAAATGAATAGCAGGCTTTCCTCTCAGGGATATGAAAAATTGGATGTTCCTGCGGAAAACAAGACATTCTACAGAACAGTGAAATATTCAGGAAGAGAGTATACAATTTTGCATGCAACTATCTGAAAATGTGCTAATGAAAAAACAAGACACTTAACCTTGTATACAGAGAGTTAGGTTGGCATAAACATTAAGATATTGGACTAGAAGAGGGAATCCCAGGATCTGATCCTCTCTTATGCATAGGTAGATAGTTCTGGGCCAGTCACTTCCTCTCAGTCCCAAATAGCATCAGGCTCTGTGACAAACTGACTGAAAAGAAAGCTTCTTGTCACATCATACACTGATAACTTCACTATGTGAACTATAGTAAGTGCAGGACAAAAGAAGGAGACAAGCAATCTGGACAAATTCTAGGAACATTAACAATATCAAGTTAGCTAGCTAGCTAGATGATAGATGATAGATAGCAGTGGTGGGTTGCTACCAGTTCTCCCTGGTTCAGGCGAGCTGTAGCAGCGATGGTGAGGTGAGAGTGAACCGGCTGGGCCCTCTTGCCTGCCCCTGTGCTATACCTACCTATATTTGTTCATTTTTAGCCCAGCTGATAGGCGCGGCAGAGCGGATTGCCGCGCCTCAGCTGTTCTGCAATGGAATGCGTGTGCGCGAAGCAAAGCGGTGGTAACACCGGTTGAAACCGACCACAGATAGATGATAGATAGATAGATAGATAGATAGATAGATAGATAGATAGATAGATGATAGATAGATAGATAGATAGATAGATAGATAGATAGATAGATAATGTAACAATTAATACCCATTTAATTCAGAGTTTACATGAACCCCCCCCTCCTTGAAGATGAAATTTTGGCACTGTAAGTTACTGCACGGAAATATACTGTATGTAGCTACGGTATTTCTTTTTTATTCTTATGTAAATATCCTTTTTCAGAAACAAGAAATTATGCTTTTCTAAAAAAAAACAATTCTGTAGAATTTGAAGAAAATGTATTATTTTTTTCCAGAGACAATTATTTTTCCAGTGAACATACTTGTCAACACATTCCTGAATTCTAGTTTAATGTAGCCTGGACATGAGGGAAGTGCTACAGGTAAATCATTTTATACTTCTGGGATGGTAACATGTAAAATTATAACACCACCACCACCACCACCCACTATTCCCACTAAGCAACACAGCAACACAGAAACAGTAAGCCTATACCTGATTTCTTTCTTCTTTTTTCATTCAGTTCTATTTTAGTATTGTAATATGTTGTTTTGTTTTGTTATATGTGGAATTGTAAACCATGTAGGTTGATGAGACATACTGTATACACATTATTGTCCAAATCGTTGCAAATTAATAAAATTCCCAGCAGTAACTCTTCTGTCCTCTCTCTGGCTGGAAAATGATAGCATTTTCCCAAGCATAACAGTAAAAATGGAGAGAAAAATAATTACGGTAGGTATACAGGTAGTCCTCATTTAGCAACTGCCTCATTTGGTAAATATTTGTAGCTATGATTCTGTAGAGAGTCTCAGTTATCTAGGTCATGGTTGTCCCAAAGGTGCTTTTTCTGGAGGCAACTGGACTTCCTTGTTTTTTCTTTTGAAGACGTTTCACTTCTCATCCAAGAAGCTTCTTCAGCTCTGACAGAACAGTGGGAAATGGAAGGATTTATATTCCTTGCAGACAGCTGATAATTTGGATCTTTTTAGTGGGTCATTGAAGCATTTGGAGGTTTATCTGTGTCCTCAGGGTCAGCTGAGTAGTGCTCCTGGTTCCGGTAGTCTGCAATTTTTTCCTCTGGAAATCCATTCCTACTCCCATACCATTCAAAGGGTGTTCATCCCAAATTGTATAGCTAAAAGACTATAGGGATTCTCAGTCATCCATTTGCGGTGATGAAAAATAATTTTGTGATCGATCCTCACATTTATGAACTTCATAGAAAAGGTCATAAAGCAAAGGAAAACTGAAATAAGATCATAAGCACAGTTGCTTTTTTCACTTAGCAGCTGCTTCGCTTAACTGAAATGCCAATTCTAATTGTGGTCTTGTAAATGAAGTCTACTGGTATGTATTTCTGGAGAAGAGGTATTCATAAAGACTTGGGATTCATTTTGATTATCTCATCCTCATCAGGCAAAAGAGGACAAAAGTATGTAGGATAATTGTGGTTAACAGTAAAAAAACAACATTTATGGTAACTATCATTGTGATAACACACTGTTCTCATTTTGAATTTGTATATTATTTTTAATATCTGTTTTATTGTTCTTCATTACAACATGTGAGTGTTATTGTTCCTACTTTTTAGAAAGTTTGATTATATTGCCTTGTGATTTCCTAGTTTGTATTAATAAATCTTTAAATTTATTAATCTAAATCAAAATCTCTAATCTTTGGGTTTTAGCACCAAAGTCTGTTCTGATAATTCTACTATTCAACAAAACTGTAAGATCTATTTTCTTGCTCTCTCATCACAGACATTTTCCCTCTTTCAATTAGAAGATTGTATATAAGATCTAAGATGCCTTTCTTTATTTTCACAAATCACAGCAGTCCTTTGAGGATGAGCCCCCTTCTCATGAGCAATGCACATAAAATTAAATGAAAACCTTTACTATTTAATTTTTGTAGATTCAGCTGTTGTTAAAGGCAAGGTCAATTAAAATTGTTTCATGCTGCAATACTTGATCCACATATGTCTCATTTAATTTCTGTTTAGAAGACATAATAATAGTCTTTAAGGTTGCAGGACTTTATACAGGTTTTAGGGAGTCAATTCCACTGAGCTCAGTGTGACGCACATGAGAATAAACATAGATAGTGCATCATGTCCTCTTTGCTGCCCTATTCTGCTATTTTTGATTCAATTCAATAGTTCTGCTTTCAGCTGAAAAGCTTGTCTTTTATATAGTGTCTGAAGTTCAAAACATGCATTACAGTTTATTTATTTATTTATTTATTTATTTATTTATTTATTTATTAAATTTATATACCGCCCTATTCCTAAGGGACTCAGGGCGGTGAACAGCGAACGATAAAAATACATGTAATACAAACGTTAATAATAATAATAATAAAAAAAAACCAATTAAAATATACTAAACATTCTGGTCCTAGATAATTCAAGACATCCCAGTTTAAAATAAAATCAAAAAGCAATATAAAGGGAAAGTTAGGCCAGGCCGGCCTGCTGAAACAGGAACGTTTTGAGGGCACGGCGGAAAGTGCGCAGATCCGGAATCTTCTGTATCTCTGGGGGGAGCTCGTTCCAGATGGTGGGTGCCCTCACAGAAAAGGCTCTCCCCCTGGGGGCCGCCAGTCGACATTGTTTGGCTGACGGCACCCTGAGAAGCCCCTCTCTATGGGAGCGTACTGGGCGGTGAGAGGCTATTGGTGGCAGAAGGCGGTCTCGTAAGTACCCCGGTCCTAAACCATGGAGCGCTCTAAAGGTGGTAACTAAGACCTTGAAGCGCACCCGGAAGACCACAGGGAGCCAGTGCAGCTCGCGCAGTTCATAAATAACTTACAATAGGCTTTGGTCTTCCTGGTTACCATATTTTAGCTGCAGAAATTCAGACAACCAGTATCAAAAATACTATCAATTACAGTATCATTTTATGGCTATCTACTGATCTTCCAGATTTTTGGAGTGCAGGCACGATAGACCTACATTCTTCACGTCTTTTTTTTTTTTTTTTGTAAAGGAAATGTCCTGATCCTAGTTGAAATTGTTACTATCTGTCAGAATAGCTGTCTTCTATGAAGAAAATGAATTGTCGTCCAAATGCTTCATTTCTCAAAAGTCCTACTGAAATATCAAGCTTCAATCTTGGCAAGAGGGTATCTCTGTAATAAAGCAGCTCAGGAACGGTTCCACACAAGATGACCCTTATTTTAGCTGCAACTTCATACATTTTGTGTATGAGAAAGTCAGCATATACCTGAAGTAGATTTTTTTTTCTGTTTAGGACACAAAATGTGTATCTTTGTTTTCTCTCTCTCTCTCTCTCTCTCTCTCTCTCTCTCTCTCTCTCTCTCTCTCTCTTTCTCACTCCCTCCCTCCCTTCTTCCCTCCCTCCCTCCCTCCCTCCCCCACCCCTTTCTCTAATGTAACACCATTTTGCTTTATATTCCCTGCTTACTTGGATGTAACATCCATTATGTTTAGCCAAAACCAAATAAGTCACATTACATACAATGCCATCCATAAAGCCAGTCCAGGCCTTATATTTTTCCAGGACGCTGTAAATTCCAGAAATAGCAGGGAAGTATTATTTAGAAGATAACCTATTCCACAGTAGAATAAAACCCAATCAGTTCAGCTGTTGTTTGCTCATTCTGTTTCAAGTTATTTTGATGACCCCATTTATCCCTTTAATATGCAAACAGATTAAAAGCTAAATAAGTTAAGAGGTGCTTTTCGTGACAATACTTGATTGTGTAGAGTGACTGTGAGTTCTGAATTATAATAGAGCATTAAGACAAAAAATAAGCTTTTCTATTAAAATTATGAACATAAATGCTTGAAGTCTAGGTAGTTTCTTCTTTTAATAAGAGGTGTAATTTGCTTGTGCAATCAATTATGTTTTCAGCAAAAGAGGAATGAATAATTAGTGAATATTTAAAAGCAAAGTTCTCTTTGAGTTGAATTTAATTCTTGATTATGTTCGTGGGTACACCCTTTTTTTTTGAAGGGGCATGATGTAGAAATAATTTTCTTTTTTCTATCTTCTTCCGTCACAATATCTTCTAGGGTTTTGGATTTTTGTTTTTAAGTGACTATAGTTCTATAGGCTCTAAAGAAAGTAGAAAGACTTTGACAGTGTGCTACTGAATAGGCTTTTGATGCTCTGGGCTCCAGATTCAGTCCCCAGAATCTTCAGGAAATATTGGAAAAACATCTCCTTGGATCGCTGCGTATTTGTTGCCGTCTGTGTCAATACAAGTGAATCTAATGGTTTAGAGATTAGACTTTTGGTAATATAGCTTCCTTTGTTCCATTAGTTGCTTATACTTTTCTAGGAACATGGATTAGTGCACTTTATCAAGCCAATCTTGTGGCTTATTCATTGAACGAATGGCTTAGTGTGATGTTTGAATCCAACCATTTTGAAAACCTTGAAAACCTTTACTTCTTTAACAATATATCATAAAAATAATAAAGTGAACACTTAAGTTTATTCAAAGTAGATACCATGGACGTCTGTCTACAATAGACTACATTTCTGCAGCAATTTACAGTACATCATTTGGTTGTGATAATATTACATGAATAATGCAAATGAAGTAATGACATCATCATCACCGATGCAATTCCATTTCACAGACCCATGCAATTGGTCCATTCAGGCAAGGAGTTGCTTGTATATCTTTTTCTCAAGACAATCTCCCCATTTTAAGGGGATTGAACTGAGCATATGACTACACTATAGTATGACAAAGTAAAGCATGCATTACACAATGATTCTTGATAAGAAAATTTCCCTTGTTTTATATTTTGATCACTTTCCAAGCCAGCTCAGTTAACGGCTCAAATCACCGGAAGTAATACAATTATATATGAATCTTATTCAGTATAATTTCAGGGAGCTTTCACCAGGGAGCAGATTTATGCATTTCCATCAATCCTTCAGTGGGATTGAGATATATCTAGTAAAGCTTTATATTAGGTCAGTGTGCAGTTCTTCCTGGATTAGAGTTATAGGAGAAGGAATGGGTACAGTGAGAAAAGCATTCTTTAAAGAAATGATGGTTTAAAGAATAACTCCCAATCAATTTAATGATACATCATTGGTTGCACTTAGGAGGGGGGGTATTGCTGGTAAGGAAATGGTGAACTCACATCCTGTGGATAGCGGAAACATTGCAGCTGAAAACAGTAACTGAATCTTGGATCCAGTTCACTGAAATCCTTCCAGACAGATCTTTATATCATCCATACATATGATGGACAGATGGTTTTTGGGAGTAGATGGCAGAAACTGAATTTTTGCTGTTGCCAACAGTTGGGAGTTGCAGGATTCCACCAAGCTTATAGCCATCAATGTAGCCTTTTTTGAACTCAGGGCTTGACTGAACCTCACATTTCAATCACTTTGGATTTGATTTGATTTTATCTTATACTGCTTTTTAAAGGCGAGATTTGGAATGAAGAGATATCTATTTTAAGAGAAGGTGATACATTGTTAATATTGATTATATTTTCTGGGAATGAAGCAGGAAATTTCTTCTTTTCTTCTTTTTCTACACTATATATGTATATGTATATGTATATGTATATGTATATGTATATGTATATGTATATGTATATGTATATGTAGATTGTATTAGTTTTATTTTTGTAAAATAACCTTTACTAAAATTATTATGAAAACAGATTAGTTGTACTTCAGAAATTTAGTTTTTAATTGTCAGCCCTTTGGTAATACTTCCTCTGAGCTAATTTTTAAACTGACTATTTAAAAGGCTCATTACAAGTTCATTTGACCTTGGTTAAAAACGGTATATTCTATGCAACTGTTTACGTTGGACTCTTGGGTGTACCTTTGATAAAATCTATACTCAGTGAAGATGTGCTTTCTATAGAATGTTAGTCTTTTTAACATTTCATTATGTATGATAACAGAAATGATTGCTATTCATAGAACAAAACCAACTCCCTATCCCCTGAACATTGATTATTTTGAATATATTTTATTATCCCAAGCCAGGTTAATTTATCTTCTGGTAATAAAACAAAATCAAAGAGGGGTAAGGAAAAAGTGCATTTGTTTCTTCTTGATTATATCATGCAGCTTTTAAAATTGCAATGGGACTCTTTTTTTAATCCCAGCATTGAGAAGAACAAAAATGGATGAAGATTGTAAAATCAGTTATTTTGTTTTAGTACTACATTTTTGTCCCAGGCTTTTATTTTTCCAATAGAAAAGGTCTATACAATATAGGCACTTACATTTAGATCCCTAAACTATTTTTTTTTGTTAAGGTCAACATGTTTGCTGGTTGGAGGAAAAAAACATATAACATTATGAAAGATTAATCTGTAAATTAAACTGCTAAAATATGGCATAGACTTTCATTTCCAGGAAACCAGGAATAACATTGAAAGTTGACTTCTGTATACCTTTTGCCATGAAAAATGCAATGTGTTCAGTGAATTACATTCCAAAGTGTTGGCAAACTATACAGAATACTTCAGGATTTGTTTCTTCAGTAAAATCAATTTGTGGGAACCAAGTAGAGGAAGCAAAGATTAAGGAGAATGACAATGGCAGCCAATCAATTTCAAGACAGAATAAGATGCAAAGCAAATGGGTTTACCTCATATTGCCCTAGTATGCAATGGTAATTTCCTCTTACTTTCCTTTTGCAATATTAATAGAAGTGGGTATTTCACAGGTCAAGTCAGTACTCTACAGAAGGTTAAAAAATGATAACATTTCCTTCAAATTGAACTGACTCCTTGTAACTATATGGCCATATTCATGTTACTTTATTGTCCATGATATGGAAGTGATTTGCGAGTGCTATAATTTGTCATTTTTTTGTCTTCCCAGTCTAATCAAGAGTCCTAAAAGTTTCCAAAAGTTAATTAGGTCCACCTCTATTTAGCTTTTTGAAATTACTGGTAGTCATAGTCAAGTAGATGCTGCCCCATTGTCAGCCTTGTTAGATAGTTCAGACAGGAAGCATGCTGAGATAAACCAATTCTATTTATTGTAAGATTGTATTAACAGAATCTTGCAAGATTGAAAGTACATTTCAACCCTGTTGCCTTCATAGGTCAAGAAACTAGGGATGGTACCTTCTGAGATGTTCACCATGCCCACATTCCTTCTGCAGGATAAACTACCTCTTACCTGACCATTCCCACTGGCTGTGGCTCTTTCCCCTGTGTCCCAAGGTAATTCCCATGTACCACTACAGCCATCAATGATTGCAAAGGATTGCTCACAATATCATAGGCTATTGCCTGTCAACAATTAGCATCTAGATAGCAGATAAGTGACTGAATGAATTGTATGATCACAGTCTTCGGTACTATGCTAAGGTGAATTTTATTTTAATAAGTAGAAATAATGAATAAATACATAGCTACAATAAATATATTGTATCTATACATGGAAATCTACATCCATTTTGTTGGCATTGCCAAAATATTGGAATGTAAGTGGCTGTAGATATATATTTTTCAAGGATCAGTGGAACCTAGAACTCCATGAAAAGGAAGATGAAAAAAATAAAGGAGGGGGAGCAATAAAAGTTCCCTTTTGTGAATAGTATCTTTCTTCAAAGCTTTGGAAATTGTCTAGAGTTTTAAAAAGACAACTGCATGATTGCCTAGTAATTGAAGTTGAACTCCAGAAGCTGAGGTACTTAAACTCCATGTGGATGACATTAAGTACTGTACTTTAGGAATTGTTGTTATACAAACTATAAGAAGCCACCTTAGATGTTTAGCTGGGTTTTAGGAGTTGGTTCGATGAAGGAAAACAATAAAACAAATGATGAAATGACAGCTGTATTTTGATCAATGTTTGTGGTTTGAGACCTAATTGCACTTTAGAAAATAATGCATATTTGATTCTGACCAAGACAATTTCCGTGCTAGTGACTCTTCAAGGCATCTCCCAGCCATCAGTGAAAACTCAAGTCTTGTCTGACTATTATTTTGGCCAAAAGGTGTTATATGACTCTTGAAGATGTATCATTTGCTAATGTGGAAATTATATACATATGAAGTTCCTGATTTTTAGTTGGGGCACAATCCAAGGTGAGACACATGCTTTCCATTGAGTGGAATGGGTGAAAAACCCTATATTCTTTTCTTCTTTCCTGGAATAATATGATGCAGCATGGAAAGTAAAGTTGCAAATTGCTAGAGAAAGACAAATAGGCAAAATTCATCTCTTTACCAGCAGAGACCTCAGAAAGTCCCCTTCCATTTGCAGTTCAGTGTCTATGTTTATGTTTTGAAAATGCCTGCAGTACTGTGGATACCCCCAGCTTAACCAATGCAAGGCCAATGGCCAACCGGTTTCTGGTGAGTTATCCCACTATCCCACAGTGGTCAGATCCCTCTATATTTCTGTGCCATTCAGACAGAAGATGAATACAAGAAGGACTCAAGAAATGTGTCAGTGCCATTGCCCAAGGCAAGATAAAATGGGCTGCTTCTCATGAGCCAAGAGGTGGTAAGCCAGCACCTGATTTGCTGTCTGCCATGTCTGAGGAGGTAGAGAGAGGCAGGGAAAACAGGATTATTTGAGGTATGACGAAGCATGGAGAAAAAAGGGACTGAGTTAGCTCCATATATGTGGATTTTAAATAAGGTCTCTAAAGGATAAATTTAATTTAATTTTAATTTAATTTATTTCCAATTTATATACCGCCCTTCTCCCTGAGGACTCAGGGTGGTGTACAGCCAAAATAAGAACATAGGATACAAATATTAAAAAGTTGGAATATGTGGCTTAAAAAGACAGGTTGTCCAATGGATAGATAAATGGACAAAGGATAGAAACAGAGAGTACAAATAAATTGATATAAAATAATACTTCAAGAAGTAAGCTGACTCTCTTGGCAGTGGTAGAATTTTTTTACTACTGGTTCTGCGGGCGTGGCTTGGTGGGCATGGCAGGGGAAGGATACTGCAAAATCCCCATTTCCTCCCCACTCCTGGGGGAAGGATATTGCAAAATCTCCATTCCCACCCCACTCTGGGTCCAGCCAGAGGTGATATTTGCCGGTTCTCTGCACTACTCAAAATTTCTGATACCGGTTCTCCAGAACATGTCAGAACTTGCTGAATTTCACCCCTGTCTCTTGGTAATGATTATAAATCATAGAGGTTTTTTTTTTATGCTTTGTGTACAGTACATGAAGTAGAATGAATTGCTACAGCAGTTTTATAGACATAGAGAAAAAACACTATACTTCTGTTCATAAAAGGAAAAAGAGCAGCACAAATGTGAAGCACAACGGAAAGGAATTTTAAGCATTTTTTTCAAAGCTCAAACTTTGAAATAGAAGTAAAAAGAGGAAATATTCTGATGTTTCTCCATTTACTGCTGAGAAAAGCACTGCATCTCTGGAAGGGCAAAACTCCCTTTTATTTAACAAGTGCTATTGAACAGTAATAAACTGATTTTCAGGAGAAAAAGTACTTTTCAGTTCAAATTTATTACAGCCCTGAGGTCTGATGCAAACAAAATATTGAATAAAAGAATAAGTGTATAAGAGAAAAAACAATAAGTATAATGTAGTTTAAAAATAATTAAGAAATTTGTTACTAAAATTCCAAAGAAAATAAATACGGTACTATTTATAAGAAATTCCTATCCTAAGTAATGGTACAGTGTATCATACAAATGAAAGGCCTTATTAATTTTTAAAATTAGAATATGTGGGGAGTAAATGATAACTAATGAGGTGTGACATCTTACTTAAATTTGTTTGAAAATGTATCTTAGAATTGTTGCTTAAGAGCCGTTCTAGCATTATCAAAGGTGAACATGCACAAACTTTTCATAAACAATCCCAGAAATTTTATCTACAGCTTTTAAAAATGATGATGATTTAAAGTGATTCCTAAATAACCTATAGGAAGTCTGAAAATATTTAATCCCTGGTGATGCTTGCTTCCAAGGAAACTGGTATTTCCCTTTATGACAAACATGTTCTGTTCTTAAACTGTTAATTATAATGATATATTTCCTGATCCCTTATCTCTTTTGAACATCTTGTTGTCCATGTCCCTTTTGAATTATGTTTTCCATTCTGGCATTTGCAGGATTATTTTTAGTCAACAGGGAGGCAGAGATTTTTTTTTTCCCTATAGTGTTTTTCTTTGCAGTTCCAAGTGGGATCATGTCCAGTTTTAAACTCAGTCCTTATTTTGCTATATTCTTACATCTGCGTTGTTCAAGTTTGGAACAGTTAATCTTGCTGATAATTTCCTTTCCTTTCCTTTCCTTTCCTTTCCTTTCCTTTCCTTTCCTTTCCTTTCCTTTCCTTTCCTTTCCTTTCCTTTCCTTTCCTTTCCTTTCCTTTCCTTTCCTTTTTCCCCTCTCCTCTCCCCTCCCCTCTTCCCTCTTCTCTTCTCTTCTCCTCTCCTCTCCTCTCGTCCCCCTCCTCCCCTCCCCTCTTTCCTTTCCTTTCTTTCCCTTCTCCTTCTCTTTCCCTTTCCCTTTCCCTTTCCCTTTCCCCTTCCCTTCCCTTCCCTTCCCTTCCCTTCCCTTCCCTTACTTTCCCTTACTTTAGTTTACTTTAGTTTTCAAATTTAGACACCTCCCACCTCACTATCCAAGTGAAATGTTTATTGCCAACATTCTGTTAGGTTAAAAAGAATAAAAATAATTCTTGAAGTAGTTTTCAAGATTAGTGATAAGGTAGTCTTTATTTTCAAAATAAGAGGTGTGGCATGCAATGGAAGGGGAATTAAAGGGGTGATCTTATTTTATTGACATGCTGTACTTTAAAGTCTTCAGATTCCATATTACTGAACATTCTAGGTTCAGATTCCTGGTTCAGGACATGGTGTGATTCAGTGAACTTTCAAGCAAACTGGCTGCTTTTCCAAGATAAATCCCAGAGTGACAACATTCAGCACAACTACTATTAGAAATCATTGTCCCTTTGTTTAGTAGAATGATAGGTATTTGTTATGCTATATGTTGCTTATGTAACTGTAGAAACGTTTAGGACAGCATGTTAGGACAGTAGTAGATCTATTTGGTTCTGTTAACTGTGAACCTTCCATATAGCATAAGAAAGATGCCTTTAGACTTAGTAGATCAGTGGATAGCTAATAGAATTTTTCGTTTGTTGCAGCTTTATGTTCCTATAGATGGAGCAAACAGTGTATATGCTGTTTGGGGGGCAATTTATGTAGCTTCCTTTTGTAATAAAGACAATCCAGTAGAAAAATATTTGAGGGGAAAAAAACTGACTCCAATGAAAAAGTAAGGCAGATTAAAAAAGACACTGATTTTAAATTCCACCTTTGTTGATGTCCTTGCTTATTTTGTCTAATAACAACTTTTGTGACTGTTGATAGGAAATATCACATACTGTACACACTTTCATTTATTTTAATAATATTGCAATGTGAGATTGCTGATGTACTTTAGAAGCATTTGACAACTGGCAGGGACCTTGAGGAAAAATGAAATGCTTTATTGGCTACGAAAACTGTTGAGCAGAGGTGCAGTCACCTCTGAACTAAATGGCTTAAATTAAAAGCTGTCAGTGAAGCTCCAGACAGGATTGGAAGTGAGAACAGAGCTTCTTCAGTTTATATAATGAACAGGAACACATAGTTTTTATGACAAGAGTATTATCCAGCAAACCAAACTTTAAATTCAGCATTACTCTATGCAAACGTCTGAATACTTATTGTGGTGTAAAAATCATAGCTTGTGGAAAGATTCAGATAAATATGAAGTGATGACCTTTTAACATATTATGACATGAAATGCACTCATGATTCCAAGTAACTAATTTTCTACTGTGACACATTTTCTCCTCAAGCACATTTTTTTTTCACAAAATATGCATTCAAAATCATTAGATATTTTTAATGACTTTTCCTGATTATGCTGTATCAAACAGATCAAAATAGAGGCTGCACTGCGTTCGCCTTAAGGTCAATTAATTGGTGTAATGGAAAAGAGAAGGTCAGCACTTAAATTAGCCTGCAAATCTCCCATGTTTGATAAATGTTTGAAAATGGATAAAAAATAAGCTCAAACCCAGAGCGACATTAGTGATTGAAGTGGTACTACATATTGGATCCCCATAAAGAAATGTATGAAAAATGGACATCAGGTTTTTAAAGTTGAAACTGTAAACATTTTGAGGGCTTATTAACTTGTAATCATTAACCAGTTTGGTGTAGGGGTTATGGTGCTGGCCTAAAAACCAGGAGACTGTGAGTTCTAAAGCTGTTTAGGTGACTTTAGCCAGCCATTTTCTCAGCTCAACTCACCTCTCATGGTTGTTATTGTGGGGAAAGTAGAAGGAAGAAGAAACCTGTTAGTTTGTTCATTGCCTTGAGTTACTTATAAGTAATAGAGGCAAGACAAACATCTAATGAATAAATACATTCATGACATGACCATATCATCATTTTGTATTAATGTATATTAGTAGATTTATAGGAAAATCTTTAAATTTTAAAGATGCTAATGCAAAGTTGAATTATATACCATAGTTTTGGAATTTGACTATCAGGGATTAATAATGCATGAGGGTGGCTAAAATCATACTAAGAAATTGGAAGTGATATTATTCCAAAAGTCAAAGAACAGTTGCTAGAAATATTTTGGAAAAATCAATATTTTCTACTAATAAAAAAGAATACTTTATTTAAATTCTGTCTTTCTTTAAGATTAACGATTGTTTTAGTAATTGTGCACGTATAAACTAAAGAAAATATTTTTTTATAAAAAGGGCATTATGTGAAAGTATCATGTTATAATATTGGCATATCCCTATTTGGAGTCTTCCACAAGTTCAAATATAAATGAGGATATTTTAAGATTGGTAAATGAAGAAAAGCCATGTACTGAAGATGCAAAATGTTTGCAGTTCAAGAGTCAGAATTTTCAGGCATGGTCCAGTTCTGAAACAGACCAGTTTTCTTTTTGGAACCTCTTGATCTGCTTCTAGTTCAGAGGATTAACTTTTGGAAAATCACTAGAGAAAATGGCTGGATCTACAGTACATGATCAGAAGAAAAGTGAGACATTTTGGAATTATCTATAATTTTCTATTCTTGGAATGGTAGCATATACCGTGTTTCCCTGAAAATAAGACCAGATCTTATTTTCTTTTGGACTTCAAAATAAGCACTAGGGCTTATTTTTGGGGGGCGTCTTATTTCCCCCCCCCATGTATGGGAGGCCCACTTCTGCTTGCTCACAGCCCGGCAGAAGGCTACACAACACATTAGTGCTGCTGCTGTGAGGCGGGGGTGGGCGGAGCTGTCCCATATGCCTGGCACTGGTTGACCTCAGGGCCCCACAGCCAGGCCATCCACTCGCCGATCCCTGCTTCATCTCCCAGTTGCAGCACCAACATACCGCTCAGCCTCCTGCTCCATTGCTGCCACAAGCAAGCAGAAAAATATGGCCGGTGATCATGTGGGCTCGTGCTGCACATGGGTGCTGGTGCTGCCCCTGGGAGGCAGCTGTTGGGGTGTGGATGGCCTGGCTGAAGGGGCCCTGAAGTAAGCCGGGCCAGGGTGCATGGGACAGCTCCACCACCATCCTGTCTTGCCTTGTTGCTGGCTGCAGCATTGGGAACAACCAGATGAAATTAGTGGCCGGCCAGTTGCACAGGCTCTTAAATAGGGCTTATTTGGGGGGTAGTCTTATATTAGGCACACACGTAAAAAACATTCTAGGTCTTATTTTCAGGGAAACTGTTACCTTTTCCTAGACTACATGATAGGACACCAGGAATATGTACAGTAGCTTGCAATAGTTGATTTCTCTCTTATATATCCTAAAGAGTATGCAATATTTTGATGTACATGGTTAGAATATAAAATCATTGTCCATTGAGTTTGGTCCAAAACTTTGAGAGTGACATACATTTCTTATCTTTGGTCTACCTGTATATTAATTTGCTTAATATTTTTTTAAATATACTATTTAATTATATCCAACAATTTGTTAAAAATCTATAGGCAGGAAGGTAAAGTTAATGGATCTGGTGAAATTCTTTAACCTAAACCTCAGATATTCACTTCCTTACTATAAACAAAAGAAATTACATTCATAATGTATTTATATAAAGCAAAGGTGTAATCTCACTCAGAATGAAACATAATTTTGTTCATGGGACCTCAAAAAGGATAAAGCACTATTAGAAAAGATGGAGATAAAGGAAATAAAATTGTATGAGGAAATTGACTCTGTGAGGAAAACAGAAAACTGTGAGGAGCATCAGAAGATAAATGTGAGGTGGCTGGGAACCCACTGACATGAGTTTTCGGTCTGACCCTTTTTTGACTTAAGTGGCTTTTTAAGACATTTGCAAACATGTGGCTTTGCTAATAAAAAAAATTCTGAGGCATCTCTGAGTCATTAAATTTTCAATGAATCACCAATATTTGATACATTTAAAAGTTCTGTGGGAATAAGGATTTCTGGGGAAGCCAAGGGTAACTCTCTGCGCTTGATTCTATCTACATAATGTATAGCTTGGATTGTAAGCATAAAACCTCAAAACCTTCATACTATGATGGATTTACGTTCTTCTTTTTGGTTAGCTTTTTCCCCCTATCTTTTTTGCTATATAATTTATAGACAAAGTATCTGTTGAAACTTGTTTTCTTCTGCTGACACCAACACAGCTTTGAAACAAAAGGATAACCATAATTCTTCACTATTTCTTAGCATAAACAAAAGAGAATATACTGAATCAAAACGTGAATTATTTTATAGCAGATAATTTATACACAATTTTTCTTCTCAGGAAAGGCTATGCTACCCGCAATACAGTTGGTCAGAACTTGTACATTCTCTTCTTCTCCCTTTTCACATGTTCTGCCTTTTAGGGATTATCCCAGAATGCTTCTTATAATGCCTTTAATCCTCCCCGAAGGGAATGTTAAGATAGCAGCTTTGAAAGATCTCAAGGGTAAGTGTCTTGAATGGCAGATGTTGTACTTTGGATTTGCTTTCAGCTAATGGCATAGAGCTAAGCATTCCACTAAAGACCATTTAAAACCAGTAGAGCTCAGGCACAATCTAGATAGACCTATTTGCAATGTGCTTTGTTTGCCGAATAATTTAAGGAGAGGCCCTGACCTGATGTGATGTCATTGTTGCAGTCCTCTCAAAATAAAAAAGTATGCAATCTTTTGATGTGCATGATTAGAGTATAAAATGGTGATTGGAATGCCCAAGGAACATGATATATAAACTGCACATTGTGCTTATTTTTTACTTAGTAATAAAGCAAAATATTTCTAGTTTAGAGTTGATCCTTGGTGTTCTCAGCTTTGTTGTTTTCTTGCAGACATTTCATTACCAAACTAGGTAACTTTGTCAGTGCTGGTAGGGAGTGGGCTTTGGTCTCAATTTATATTCTGGTAGTTTGCCCTGTCACTGTTCATGGGAGTGGTCTTGGTGGTTCTTTGGTTGGGCTGTTTACAGTTAACTTGTTTGGCAGTTCCTTGATTGGGATATTGTTTACTTCTTGATTGTTGGTCTGATTTTAATCTTGGCATTACTCTATCCTCAACTGGGTATTGATTGCTGGTGAGGAGGTCTTCTTTTTGGCTTGTTGATTGTCTCTTTAGCACAGTATGTAGTTGTTGTTTATGTTTATGTTTCTACTGATGGCTGATTTGTCAGAATATCAGGCTTCCAGGAAATCTATATTATTTTCTATATGCTTTATCACTTTTTTTTTTTTGAGTGATTTAATCACTAGCCTTCCACAAACTTTCTGTCCTTTCTTAATTTGAGGACTACCTGTAGATCTGATGGTTGAATTTTTTCAAGATAGAAAACTTTTGTGACACAACGTGGATATTTTAAACATCTCTAAACGATAAGGCATCCACTTTGCCCCAAAATATCGGACTGTTTTTTTTTTCCCTGTTCTACCTATTCAGGTGGGGAAATCTTTTTAGGTCCCAAACCTAAAACACCTGTAACAATTTAATGTCATTTAATGGATTCAAATAGCTTTTATAGTTGGATTTCTTCATAGCTAGCATTTCACATAAAGTTTTTTAAAAAATCAAAATACAAATAACAATTCATTTTCTGAACATTTGCAATACAGTATCAAGGTTTTACTGCTTTTTTACTGCTTTCATTTTACAATGAAATATAGAAGGACCAGACCTCAAATGTTTGATTCAGTGATGATATGATCAAATTATCCTTTTGAATGAAATTACTGAATTAATTTGATATGTGGAATCGGGTGCTTTTGAATTGATTTGACAACTGATTGTATGCTTGTGCATGCAGAAAAAAAAATACTGAAATTGACACATTTCAGGTGATGAGTTTCTGCAGACCCATAAAAACTTTTTCCAAATGATTCTAAATACAACAATTTCATTTATTTATAACATTCTTAGCCCACATTTCTTTTACAATTGATAAATAGCTTATAATAAGTACCCTTATGAGAGAAAGAGGAATCCTCTTCTAAGAACTGCATTATCATGCCAATTTTTTTAAAAAGATTGTGTTCACCATTTAGAATCATGTTCTCCTTAATAAGTATTTTATACAGGCCATATTTTTTCATCAAAATAATCAAATAAGCCTTCTTAATTGCTTAGTTGCCTTAATCAATTTCTTTTTGATTGATTTGGAATCAACTCAACAATTAGAAATTTATTTCAGACACAATGCTTTATTTCTGGAAGTTTGGGGTTGAGTTTATTTCATGTATATGGATTGATAGCATCACATAGAATATGTTTTTTATCATTCCACTTTCTTGGAAATCCCAGGATTGACCACTTTGAAAACTATAACTCCTTTCCATTCCCAAAATAAAATAAAGAGTTATACTGTAGATAGGTTAGAGAAAAGCAACTATGAAAATACTCATACATGAAAACTGTATCAGTAAAAAGATT